>NC_071393.1:91366380-91984229 GCF_022682495.2 Desmodus rotundus
AGGCTTAATGAATGACAAACTAAAGTGAGCCAAACATGCACCTTGTGAGGAAGGGCTGCCAGGCTGACTTCGGATCTAACAGCCTAAGGATTTTCTGTGCTGAGGTTAAGCGTGAGACAGTGCATTTAGAGGAAAAGCAGTTAAAAGGAAGTCTGATAAAAATCTCCATTACTGCTAAGGCAGAGGTTTTTAGGAGACTGAGTGGTAAAGTAGGGAGAATGTGTGCTTTAGTTTCTATGGGACCCAGGTATGAATCCCAGTTCTTCCACTTGGTAACTGTGTGACCTTAGGCAAGAAATCTAGCCTCTCTGAACCCTAGTTTCTTCATCTGGAAACTGAGATAATAATTATTTACCACCTAGGTTTGTTGTGAGGATTAAGTGAATTAATTATGTAAAAACTTAATACATGTGTCATCCCCAATTCCACAAAATTATGGAAATTTAGAGTCAAAAGAGACTTATGATTTTGAGTTTAGAGACCTGATTTGATACATTCTAACATAAAGTCCAGGGAATTAAAATCCAAATTCATATACCGTATTTTTTCAGACTATAAGATGCGCTTTCCCCCCTAAATTTGGGAGGAAAATGGGGGTGCATCTTATAGTCTGAATGTAGCTTATCTGGCTCACTGGGTGGGGGGGGGTGACGGTGGAGCAGGGGTTTTTTTCCTATTTTCCTCCTCTACAACTTGGGTGCGTCTTATGGTCCGGTGTGTCTTATAGTCTGAAAAATATGGTGATTAGTTAAATGGAACTCTAATCCATTCTATTTGCATCCTCCTGAACATTTTTCAAATCCTCCATATAAAGATATACATTAATCAACACAATTTATGGAGTATCCATTATGTGTTCAGCACTGTGTAAAGAACTGCAAAGTATAAAAAAAAAGAGTCTCAGGCATTATCAACAACAGGCATCAGGACCCTGCTGTGTGCAGTGTTCTCAGCCTTCAGCTTTAGGAATGATAAATTAGGTGTAGGATGTAGTACATGTCATCAAGGAAGTTACATTTAATTGTGAAAACAACATTAATCCACGTGGAACCAACAGAACCATGCAAGGTTGTTTGTACAAGTGCAAATGGCTTGATTTTGACAGGAATCTAGGAGAAGATCATAAGTAAGCACAGGAGGACTCAGAAGAGGCAGGCTTCCTGTAGGTACTTAACTTTGGAGGATTCCGCTGTTAGGAAGAGATCATCATGGGAGCGAAGTAGCTACAGGACAGTTTCCAAATAGAAGACTCACTCCACCTGAAGCTTTGTTGTGTTGTCTGATGATGAAGATGAAGATGAATTAGCTCCTATATTATAATTTGTTGTGAAGATTAAACTATGTGCTTAGTGCAGTACTTGGTACGTGGAGAGAACTCACTAAACACGCAGCCCTACACTGAGTATTGTGCTTGCAGAATGCTGAAAGGCAGTTACCATTGTTTTCACCATTTCATCATGAGATAACCTGAGTGAAGTGCAATTAAATATGGGTATGTTACCGCAGTTTGGTCACTAGTGTTTGAGCAAAAGTGATATGAGTAAGTTACTTCTGGAATGAAGTGGTAAGAAAATGGGTATACCTTTTCCCGTGGTCTCTTTTCCCATTAGTTGACTTAATGCAGACAGATCCAAAAATTAAAAGGAGGGTGGAACCATGGGATAAAAGGAGAGTGGATCCCTGAATGACCACATGGATTGTTTCCCCCAAACAAATACCTCCCTTTAAACTGGAACAAGCAGTTCCCTTTGTGTGAAACAAGCTTTCACAGTACAAGCACCAAAGTTCCAGGATTTACCTGCTCTAATACCTAATGTAATAGTAACTAGGTAATACTAATACATTTACTAATGGCTTATTTTTTTTAAGAACACTAAATTGGAACACTTTACAGCAATAGCACATAAGTTGGGGAGTGGTTAAAAAAGCAGTTTAATTCTTCTACATTTTTTTCTTATCTTGGCAGAAGATAAAGTAACTAACTTTAGCCTCTGATACATTGCATAGGTATACTGTGATCTCCCAGCCTCTAAAGAATAGAACACAACTCCAAAATAGCAGTGAGGAAAATTTGAATAAAATAAAAATAAGTAATGGAAAGAAGGTCATAAGAGGAGTTCAAATAGAAAGCCTGAAATACAATGATAAATAAATATATTGGAAATTGTATTAAATATAAATGAATAAATGTTCCAAATAAAAATATCAGAATGAATTTTAAAAAGCTAACCATATGCTACTTACAAGATGAACATCTATAATATATGTTAAATAAAATGGTTAAAAGTAAAAAAATGGAAAATGACATACCAGGTAAATTCTCACCAAAAGAGAATTAGTTAACTATCTTACTATCATACCAAATAGACCTAAAGTAAAAAGAAAAAAAATACTAAAGATAAAGAGGGAGTTTTCATAACAATAAAACTCTCCATTAACTAGAAAGTTGCAACAGTTTGAAATTTATATGTGCTTTCATAAATTAAAAATTGACAGAGCTACCAGAAGAAAGAAAAAAATCTGTAATAAATATAGGAGTAACTGATGGCAAAAGCAACAAAAAAAATCAGTAAAGATGTGGCAGCAGACTTGGACAACATGATCAACAGACTTAGTTTAATGGACAGTACAGAACGTGATACCCAACAAGTGCATTATGTACATTATTTAAAAGTGGATAGAATATTAACAATTTACTCTATATCAGTCCATAAAACAATTCTCAACAAATTTCAGAGTTCTGAAATTAGAAATCAACTACATGAAGAAAATTGGAAAAAGCACAAATACATGGAAGCTAAACATGCTAGGAAACAACCAGTGGGTCAGAGAAGACATCAAACAGAAAATAAAAAAAACTATCTTAAAATATAACTTTCAAAACGTATGGAATGCAGCAAAAGCAGTTCTAAGGTGGAAGTTCATAGCTATACAGGCCTTCCTCAAGAAAAAAAGAAAAATCCTAAATAATATAACTCTACATCTAAATACACTAGAAAAATAAAAAAGAACAAATAAAACCCAAAGTAAACCAAAGGAAGGAAATAGTCAAGATCAGAGCAGAAATAAAGAAAATAGAAATTGTTTAAAACTGGAAAAGATGTATAACACTAAGAGCTTGTTCTTTGCAAAAAGAAACAAAATTGACAAAACTAGTCAAAATCATCATGAAAAAAAAAGAGAGGCCTCCAAAAATAAAATCATAAATGAAAGAGAAGTTACAACTGACACTCCAGAAATACAAAGAATCATTAAAGAATACTATGGACAATTATATGACAACAAATTTGAAAACCAAGAATAAATGAATAAATATTTAGAAGTATATAAACTTCCCAGATTAAACTAGCATCAAGAAGAACTACAAAATCTAAGCAGAACTAATTACTAGTAATGATATTGAAGTTGTAATAAAAACAAACAAACAAAAAACTCGCAATAAATAAAATTCCAGGATCAGAGACTTTCACAGGTAAATTCTACCAAATATTCAAAGAATTAATACCTGTCCATCTTAAACTATTTCAAAATATTTTTTCCTCTTATTTTTTTTATTGTTCAAGTACAGTTGTCTCCATTTTCCCACCACCACTTTTCCCTACCCCACCCACCTCCACCTCCCACCCTCAACCTTTCCCTTCTTTGGCTTTATCCATGGGTCCTTTATACATGTTCCTTGATGACCCTTCCCTTTCTTTCCTCCATTCTCCCACCTCCCCACCCCTATCTGACTACTGAGAAAATGGAAAAGTTTGTTCTTTATTTCACTGCCTCTGGTTATATTTTGCTTGCTTGTTTGTTTTGTTGATTAGGTTCCACTTATAGGTGAGATCATCTGGTATTTGTCTTTTACCACCTGGCTTATTTCACTTAGCATAATGCTCTCCAGTTCCATCCATGATGAAGGAACACTTCCAAACTCATTCTATAGAGCCAGCATTACCCTGATACCAAAACCACATAAAGAAATTACCAAAAAAAAAAAAATGTACAGGACAACTGATATCCTTGATAAACACAGATGCAAAAATTCTCCACAAAATATTAGCAAACTGGATTCAATAGTACATTGAAAGGACTATATACACCATGACCAAATGGGATTTATTCCAGAGATACAAGAGTGGTTCAATATCCATAAATCAATCAATGTGATATGTCACAATAACAAGGATTAAAACCATATAATCATCTCAATAGATGCAGAAAAAGCATTTGACAAAATTCAACAGTTTTTTACGGTAAAAACTCTCAACAAAGTGAGTATAGAACAAACATATCTGAACATAATAAAGGCTATATATTACAAATCCACAACAATGATGAAAAGTTGAAAGCTTTTCCTCTAAGATCAGGAACAAGACAAGATGCCCACTATCACCACTTCCATTCTATAAGTCTGTCCAGAAAAAGTCCAACCATTATTAATATAACGAGGATGGTTTGCACATCATCAGTGAAACCTGTCAGCCAAGGAGAGTGGACTGGAATGTGCATGTGTGAACAATGATGACTCCACTGTACTAGTCAGTGGGGGCAGTAAACGCTGTTGAGTGAGCATGTGTACTGTGTGGCCATCACATTAAAAATGACTGGGAGAGTAGAGCAACAAATCTGCATCAAATTTTGTGCTAAACGTGAACATTCCTTCACAGAAACTATTTGGAGGATTCAGAAGCCTGCAGCTATGGGCAACTGGTGATTGGCAGCTTCATCATGACAACGTACCCACTCATGTATCACATCTTGTCCAGAGTTTTTTGATGAAATATCAAATCACCCAGGTGACTCAAACACTCTACTGCCCAGATTTGGTGGCCTGCAATTTCTGGCTTTTCCAAAAACTAAAATCACCTTTGTAAGGGAAGATTTCAGACTGTCTGTGACATTCAGGAAAATATGGCAGGGCAGCTGATGGCAACTGGAAGAACTGTGTGAGTTCCCAAGGTGCCTACTTTGAAGGGGACTGAGGCATCATTGTCCTACGTACAATGTTTCTTGTATCTTGTATCCTCTTCAATAAATGTCTCTTTTTCGTAGTCCATGGCTGGATACTTTCTGGACAGATCTCATAGCATTGGAAGTCCTAGCCACAGCAATTATACAAGAAAAAGACATAAGATGCACCTAAATTGAAAAGGAAGAAATCAAACTCTCCTTATTTGAAAATGACATAATACTATACGTAGCAGACCCTAAAGACTCTACCAAAAAACTATTAGAACTAACATATGAATTCAATAAAGTTGCAGGATACAGAAACAATATATAGAAATCTATTGTGCTTCTTTACACAAACAACAAAAGATCAGAAGGAAAAATTAAGTAAATAATACTATTTATAGCTGCATCAAAAAGTATAAAATACCTAAGAATAAATCTAACCAAATAAGAGAAAGACCTGTACTCTGAAAAGTACTGGCAACAGAAGAAATAAATTGAAGAAAATACAAAGAAATAAAAGGATATACCATCCTAATGAATTGAAAGGATTAATATTGTTAAAACGTATTTTCTACCTAAAACAATATACAGATTCAATGCACTTCCCATTAAAATATCAGTGGCATTCTTCTCAGAACTAGAACAAATAATTCTAAAATTTATATGGAACAACAAGACCCCAAATAAACAAAGAAATCTTGAGAAAGAACAAAGTGGGAGGTATCATGATCGCTGATATAAAATTATACTACAAAGCCACGATAATCATAACAGTATAGTACTGGTATAAAAATGGTTATACAAATCAATGGAATAAAATAGACAGCCCAGAAATAAATCCTTGCATATATAGTAAAGTAGTCTCTAACAAAGTGGGCAATGATATACAACTGAGAAGAGACGGTCTCTTTAATAAATAGTGTTGGGAAAACTGGACAGATACAAGTAAAAAAAAAATTAAACCACTTTCTTGAAACGCATACAAAAATTGATTCAAAAATGGATTACAAGCTGAAATATAAGACATGAATCATAAAACTCCTAGAAGAAAACATAGGCAGTAAACTCTTTGACATTGCTCTTAGCAATATCTTTTTGGATATGTCTCCTCAGGCAAGGGTGGCAACAACACCACCAAAAAAAAGAAAATGAAAAGAAAGCCAAAATGGAACTACATCCAACTAAAAAGTACTTGCACAGTGAAGAAAACCATCAGCAAAACAAAAAGACAACCTTTTGAATCGAAGATGTTTGCAAATGATACATTTATTAAGGGGTTAATGACCAAAGTATATAAGTAACTCATATAACTTTAATGTGCCCCTCACCAAAAAAAAAAAAAAAAATCCCACAATCTGATTAAAAAATGGGTAGAGAGTCTGAACAGACATTTCTTCAAAGAGGACACACAAATGGCCAAGATATAGGACAAAATGCTTCACATCACTATCATCAGGACAATGCAAATCAAAATTACATTGAGACATCATCTCATACATGTCAGAATGGCTATCAACAAAAATCAACAAATAGCCCTGGCCAGGTTGGATCAGTTGGTTGGAGCATCGTCCTGAACACCATAATGTTGCGGTTTCGATTCCCAGGCAAGGCACATAACTAGCTTGTGCATTTGATCCTTGGTTGGGGTGCATATGAGAGGCAACTGGTCAATGTTTCTCTCTCACATTGATGTTTCGCTCGCTCTCTTTCCCTGCAAATTTCCTTAAAATCAATAAACATATCCTCCAGCAAGGATTAAAAAACAAAACAAAACAAAACACCCTGAGAGTAGGACCTAGGCATCAGTACTTTTTCAAGTTTCCCAGGAGATTCAAATGTATTGTCATAAAAAAAAAAAGAAAGAAAAGAAAGAAAAGAAAGAAAAACTCTACTAGAAGTAAAAGCAAGACTTCAGTATTGATGGATTATTAACAATATCAATTTTTAGAGCTTTCCCTAGACTAATTAAACCAGAGTCTCTTGGGGGAAGCCTAGGCATTGTGGTTTTTTTCAAAGCCCCTAGGTGATTCTAATGTGCTGACTGGGATGAGAACTACCGGTTTTCGGCCTTCTGTTGCTCTTACCCACCACACTCAGCACTGTCAGTACCTACTGGTGACTTTCGTATCAGCGTGTTAAGTTTGTAAGCTTTTGGATAGCTCTGAGTGGTAAACTGATTTAAGTCCAACTAAGAAAAACTTATTCAACATTTATTGAATATCTATTGAAAACAAAAAGATGGAGTTCTTGTCTTCAGATGGGAGAAAAATCCCAAACAAATACAAATTCCAGTTTCTGGTAAGTTGTGGGTGGTCCCAGTACCACCAAACCTTGTATAAAGGACTCTAATATCAGGAAGAGCAATTTAAAATACCGCCCAGTCATATGAACCATATAGCACCTCTCCTGTTCTAACAGTTTGGAAAAAGAGGAGAGGGTAAGGTGGTGATAATAGAAGGCAACATCACACCAAATATTATAATAGTCCTGCCAGCCCTGTCGTACCTGAGAAGTGCAGTTCACACTCACAAGCGCAGTGTAGCAAGTTACGCTCCTCTGGCACCTCCTTGGCAGGCATGTAACTCTGGAATGACTTAGCAAAATCTGGGGCAGGTAAGGCCAGAATGCTCATATACAGTTGAAAACACTGAACGGAGTCATCTTATGACCCTGAAGACATGGTGGTTCTGTGTGGTCTTTCCCCATGTGCCCCATTCACCAGACACCAGCTCCAAGGACAAGGCTGACCCCTGACAGCACACATACAAAGGATCTAAATAACACACTCCATATGCTAAAGCATTTCATTGTGTTTCTAGTTTCTAAAGTTCTTTTGCACGTATTCTCTCTAGCACGATCGATGCAGTCAACTCTGTACTGAGTGGTTACGTAGGAGGATGCAGCTATCCAGAGTGACGAGGCAGTGGCTCAGGGTCAGGTTGCCAGTGGGAGACAGAGCCGGGATGTAAACTGAAGTCTTTCCCATCAGGATCCACGCTTTCTCCGCTCTTGGCTAATAGGACACTTGACATCCCTATGGTGTCTTCTGACATGCAAAGCACATTCCCAATAATTCTTACTAAAGGAAATGACACAAATAAAATAACAGCACGTGCCTTGCACGTAATAGGCACTCAGTGCACGGACTTGCTTCTGCTCCTTTTTATCTGTATATTGTTTACTGCTCTCCCTCCCTCAAGGGATTTGAGTAAATCATAACCTTTTTTAACCTTTGTGCCTAATAAAATAGCTAAGATTGGACATTACATTGGTCCCCTAGCATAATTCCTTTGAGTAAAATAGTTTCAAGGTCAGAATAGAGAATTGTATAGAACATGACCTGGGACTTCATAGGCCAAAGGGAGAAATGATAAGTAAGTTTTATACATCAGAAAAGGCCACAGCCTCTGATTTGAAAGGAAATTTGAATCTCTAAACCTTAGGTCTAGATCAAGTCTCCATAGTAGTGTTTTCATCCTTCTGTAGATAGGTTTCTTTTTTATAATCATTAGGAATGGATGTGCCAGTTTGCCTGCTATGATGTGGGTTTTTTTCAGGACCACCAGGAATAGTTATATTCTTTTTCAACAATCACTCTTCCCCATTCTCTCCATCCCCACCCCCTACCCTGAGAGTGTTATATGCACAGAGTACAATAACAGAATGGGAACAAAGGTGCTAGTTTATTAATAGCTGTGCAAGAGCCCAAACTAAAATGCTGATAAAAAATTGTTTTAGCATGTGGCTTAGACTTGAAGTTAACGTAAACGAACAACCTCCACTCTCCTGTCTCCATGCCCACACCCCAAATCTAAACTATGAGGCCAGTGTGCTTCACATGAGTCTGTCAGGAGAGAGACAGCCAGGGTGGGTTCACTCAGCCATACAGAAACACAGAAAAGAAAGGAGACAAGACCTCTGGGGGCACTGTCACCTTAGCAATTCAGGGGTGTGGAGGAAGGTGGGGTGCAAGAGCAAAGAGGAGAGCAGTGAGCTTTACCTTTTAAGGCACAGTAACTGTGCTTGCTGGTAAAATGTGACCAGATGAATGCTCTACACTATTTCCAGTCAGCCCACCAACTTTCCACCCCAGTAGGGAAAGCAGGATCTAGGAGAGGGCTGGACTAAGGTGGGGTTGGCTGGGAAAAGGTAGAAGAGTCCTCATTCTACAACAGACTCAGGTTTAGTTTCTGCCTTCTCTCTTTCCTTTTCTTTCACTCATTCTTCCTTCTGCTATAAAATATTATGCCTATAAAATATATGGAGCTTATATCTTAAAAAATAACTTAAGACTAAAATTACTTTCTGTGATCATATAGCCCATATTCTTACAGATTATTGGCCATAAACATCAATTTTTTTAAAAGGACATCTTATTTTCCCTTGTCTGATGCAGCAAGAATTTCTCTCAGGGTTTCTGGATTTCTACATGGGAAGGGCTATTCTCTTTAGTTCAAATGTCCCAAGCTCTAGGGCCCCCTTTATCAAATTTGAAAAGTAAGATTTGTCCTTCTGCCTTGGATTCTCCTTACAATGCACTTTTACTCACTGACTCTAGGCAAGAAAGGCAAAATTGGGCAGGGCGGGGGGAGGTGCGCTTCTGGTCCTCCTCTACTTTTAAGACTTCTTCCTGTGACTTTGTCGATCATGCATCCCTTGTTTTAGCTCCTAAATAATTGTCAGGTCAGTCCCCTCCTCTCTACCCCCATCCCTACATCAGCGGCTTCCTTCTACCTTATTTCCAATTGCCTCCCTGTCCAGACCGCATGTCCCTCCTCAGATTTAAGATTTCATTCCGATCATGTTCCTCCCCTGGGAAATATCCTTTGGTAGTTACTCATTGCCCACTGGTAAAATTACTAGCTCCTTCACATACAATTTAAGACTTTATGTGACTTGACTCCCTTTTAACACTCAAACCTGACTTCCTCCTTTGAATTTTATTCTCCAGCAACATTATTCTTCTGGTAGTTTCCAGCATACCTGCATATATTATATTCTTTCATCCCTGCATCTCGGTTCAGTATGTCCCCTTACCTATAAAATGCCCTACTTCCCAGCCCCCTTCATTTGGTCAACTCTCATTTTTTCCTGTAAGATCAGCTCAGGTGCTATCTTCTCCAGGAAGCACTCTCTCCCATTCGCTTCCTGCTGCTGTTTCCATACAATGTTGTCCATACTTTTGCCATAACTTCCATAAAACCTTATCCACACTTCTGCCATAGCATGCACTATATAATGTTGAAATTCTGTCTTCGTCACTAGGCTTCAGAGTTCAGGGTCTAGCCTCACCTTCTACCAGGGGTGTCCAACTTGTGGCCCACAGGCTGCACGTGGCTCAGGATGTCTATGAATGTGGCCCAACACAAAATCGTAAATTTACTTAAAACACTATGAGATATTTTTGTGATGACACGTCATAATGTATTTAATGTGTGGCCCAAGACAATTCTTCTTCTACCAGTGTGGCCCAGAGATGCCAAAAGTTTGGACACCACTGCCAGACCTTTGAAGTAGGAGATCTTCCATACCATATGGCCTGCATCCCTTGGAGGCTTAGAAATGGGACCAGCAGTCAGTATAGGAACCAACCACTTGCTTAAATGGCACAATATGCTGGCAAAATGGCAGGGAAAATCCATCTTTCATGCTAAATTCATGAGTTAGCAGCGTGAGAAACTGTGAGAAACAGTATGACTGGTGATGGGACAAGCATCCTACAGCTGCCATTTTAGATATAAAGAAAAAACCTAACATTCCTGACCATCTAGACCAGCGATTTTCAATCTTTTTCATCTTATGGCACACATAAACTAATTACTAAAGTTCTTCTGCACCCCCAAAAATATATTTTTTGTCAATCTGACAAAAAAAAAAACAACAGGTACAATTTTGATTCATTCACACTGGATGGCTAGTGTTGCATTGGCAGTTGTCATTTTTTTTTTTTTATTTGACAATCTAAGGGAAAGGAAGTCAGTGTCCCTGACTAAATACTCAGGGATTGCATGTTTTAAAAATTCTTGTGGCACACCCATTGAAAATCTGAAAATCACTGATCTTGATCATGAGGCACTGTGTTTTTTGCTTCTATTTTTGTTAATCCTAACCAGACTTCTTACTTGTTACTGATCCCTGTGTTCCTGATAATGCACTGGTTTTCAGAGTCACTTTATAATTTAAGGAAATCATTGTTAACTTAAAGCAGTGGGCCTGGATCTGAGCCCTGCCCTGCCTAGCTTAAAGGCCTTGGCCCCATTCAACCTATCAGGCTCTGTCTTCCTTTAGGCTGGAGCTATTGTTATCCAAGCTCAACTCTACATTGGCCACAAATGATGGAGGCACAGTGCCTGATGACATCACGTAAGTTAGTTCCCTCAAAGGCCCTCAGCTATATTGGAGAGTTTGTCCAGGCACCTGCCTCTCATGGCTCAGGACAGACACACTTGTGTTTTTTATCTGTAACCCCTTGGTTATGTCTTCTTGCTACCCACTGACTGGCTCCCCAAGGCCCTGCTGAGACCAGGCCCTTGCTGAGCATGGTGGAGCTGCTTCTACCCCCACCCCAGGCCTCAGGGGACAGGACCATGTCCTCCCCATGCTCCTTCCCCACAGGCATGGACACTGGTCTCTCCCTAGCCTCCCACATATGAACAGTAACTTCAAGTGAGAACTGAACAAAAGATAGGGAAATGGGGTGTACTGAGCCCACAGCAATGTCACTACTACTAAGACTTCTCTCGGGGTTGTGGCTTGCCTCCCCCGGTCCAATGCAGAAACTGTTCCAGGCCTTAGCACCTGGCCTTAGCCAAGCTCTGTCTCGCAAGTTCTCATTTTCCACCCTGACACTGTCCTTCCAGGATGAGACATAGTGGAAAAAGTCTATACCCCTTGGGAAAAACCCTACTCTTGTCCACACTCCCAGAGGGTGGCCTTGCCCTCACACCTTGGTCACTCAGTCCCAAATCTGACGTCAGTGCATTTAAAAAAGCTTTGGTTTTATGTTAGCACAGCCATCTTTTTACACCATCATCATGGTATTAGCCCCTACAAAGAGCTGTATCTCAGTAGACAATAGACTTTGAGTCTCCTCACTGCAGCTTAATTTCCAATCCATTTAATAAATGTTGAAATAGCATGTACTACTGGTCAAGATGGTGGGACAGGCAGACATGGCTCACTTCTTCATACAACCACAACAAAATTATGACTAAAATATAGAATAACCATCACTCAGAACTGACAGAAATCAAGTTGAATGGGAGTCTGACAACTATGAAATTAAAGAAACCACATCTATCCAGACTGGTAGGAGGGGCACGGGTACTGGTGGATAAAAATTCAGGAGGGATATCTTGGGTGCAAGGAGTCTCAGCTCCACACCAGGCCCCCCAGGCCGGGGTTCCAGTAGCAGAAAGATAAATCCCCACAACTTCTGGCTGCAAAATCCAGTGGGGATTGAGTTGGTGGAAGAAATTTCTGGAACCCCAAGCAGTTCCTCTTAAAGAAACCACACACAGACTCACATACTCAGACTCGTTCCATCTGGGATCTGGCGTCGGGGAGGCAGCTTGAGGGGCACCAGTGGCATGCAGGGAGAGGCTGAGGTGTCTGGCATCAAGGTGAACAGAGGCCTTTATCCCTTTTCTGGGCCCTCCCCCCACAGAGCAGGCAGCCTGGTGCTGCATCTAAGATTCCATCAACCTGGCTAATACTATTTGACCCACCTTGGAGATCCCCAGAGACTCCGCCCCACCCAACTTGCCTGCCCACCCAAGCTGCTTTTCAGTATGATTGGCTGTTCTTGGCCAATGCTTCACAGCTTCCCAAATCCTCTCAAATGAGCAGCAGCTGGCCTCAGTGAGCCCCAGCCCCAAAACTAGCAGACTAGATTCACAGCTTGGCTTTGCCTGGAAATCTCCAAGCCCAGCACAAGTAGAAGCCATCTCAGATTGCTTTATAACTCAGACAGGGTGGCCCTAAGCAAAACACAGATGGGGGCTGATCTTGATCTGCACTACCCAGGAAACCCCAGGACCAGCACAACCAGTAGACAGCTACAGGCCATGTCAAATCATGAGCACCACCACTCTGCCCCTGAATAGCTGATCCTCCATGGAAGGGGAGGTTGGTGGTAAGTGGTCACAGCCAATCCTTGCAGCTGACTGGCCTGGACAAATCCCTCCCATTGACCTACCAACAGCAACCAAGGTTCAACTACAAGAAGAGGGTATATGCAGCCCATACATATGACGCACCTTGAGTATCCAGTTTGGGTGAAAGGGGATGCTGTGCCACTGGCCCTACAGGACACCTACTACATTAGGTCACACTACCAAGACAGGGAGTCATTGCAGCTCTTCCTAATACATAGAAACAAACACAGGGAAGCTGCCAAAATGAGACAAATAAACATGGCCCAAATGAAAGAACAGATTGAAGCTCCAGAAAAAGAACTAAACAAAGACAGAGATAAGCAATCTCTCAGGTGCAGAGTTCAAAACACTGGTTATAAGGATGCTCAAGGAACTTAGTGAGGACCTCAGCAGCATAAAAAAGATCCAGTCAGAAGTGAAGGATACACTAACTGAAATAAAGAATGATTTACAGGGAAACAACAGTAGAGTAGATGAAGCCAAGAATAAAATTGATGATTTGGAACATAAGGAAGCAAACAACAACCAATCAGAACAACAAGAAGAAAAGAGAATCCAAAAAAATGAGGGTAGTGTTAGCAGCCTGTGGCATAGCTTTAAGCAATCCAATATTCTCTTCATAGAGGTACCAGAAGAAGAGAAAGAACAAGAAATTGGAAATCTATTTGAAAAAATAATGAAAGAAAACTTCCCTAATTTGGTGAAGGAAATAGACATGCAAGTCCAGGAAGCACAGAGTCCCAAACAAGATGGATGCAAAGAAGCCCACTCCAAGACACATCATAATTAAAATGCCAAAGGTTAAAGATAAACAAATAGAAGGAGGGGGTGTGTGGGAGAATGGGTGAGAGGTGAGGGGATTAAGAAGTACAAATGGGTAGTTACAGAATAGCTATGAGTATGTAAAGTACATGTACGAAAGAGAGTAGCCAACCTGTGGACATGAACAAGGGTGGAGGGATTGCCTGAGGGAATAGGTGTGCTGGGTGGAGGGGAGCAAAGGGGAAGAAATCAGGACAACTGTAATAGCATAATCAATAAAATATAATTTGAAAAAAGAAACAGCATGTACTACACATATACAGTTCCAAGTTTGGAAGTGATAGGAACTTGATTCTTCAGAGGAGGAAAAGAGGGACAGAAGAAGTAAGAAGGGAAGTCAAAGGAGGGAAGGAGGAAAAGAAGGAGGGAAGGAAAGAAGGAAATAAATAGTAAAGATGAGTAACATTCCAGGAGGTTCGTGTGTGAGACATGCCATGGTCAAGGCTGGTGGGGAAGCTCTTGATGAAGGAACTGCATTCCTCTGTGGAAACCAGTGAGATGGAGAACACAAGTGGGAGATCCATAAGGACAGAGAGCCCCTCCTCCTGTTTATGTGGGGCTCCCCATTGATGCTTCTGACTAAGGCTACCCGGTAGCACCAGGCATGATTAGCACCCACTGTCACCACCTAGCTGCCTGCCCTGAGGGGTCTCCTCAGTCCACTGCTGCACAACGCCAGGCAAGCTGAGGCAAAGCCATCCAGGTCGACCCAGTTCTCTGTGTTCACTAAGGCCTGGTTGCCTCAAGAGATAATGGGACAGGAGTTCTGAAGATGAGGAGAAAGGCAGACAATACTGGGACAGATCATGCAGTCATGAAGACCTGAAGATGGAAGGAAGACATTCATTAAAAAGCATGTTCTTCCAATAATGGGAAGGTGTCTCTCCTCTGATGTTCAGGCATGCTTTAAGATTGGTCTTTGGATAACCTAGAGCAAAGTGCTCAACTGCGACTAATAGGTATTGTATATTTCTCTCCACGCTTTTGTATGTCACGTTTGTCTATTTGTCTCTTCTGTTCTATTTTCAGACAAAGGGGGTTTAAGCAACAAACCTTCCGAATATATTCATGAATATTTTAGCATGTATTTTTTTGCACACATTTAATATTCTCTCCAGGGCACACAGAGCAAGGAAGCGATAAGGGGAAGCTAGACCACTGTGTGGTGCCAGTTGCCCAACAGCCGCTGCTCTCAGAAGGAAAGGGTAGGTTCCCTCAGCCAATAGTCTGAAGGGCTTCAGCAAAAGCCAGAAGAGGACATCTAGCTTTCCTGTTCAAAGGCAGAGGGTGGTGAGGGTTGCAAGGGTGTGGGGTAAGGAAGGGAGGAAAGACACAAAGGGACGTCATCTACTGTGTCTCTAAAGAGGTACAATGGTGCTGCTCACACTCATTCACTCACTCATCCATTCCAGATTAATTGGGAATCCTTGCTATGATCCTGCATTTGTACTAGTTTTAAGGATGCATAGTTGAGTACAGCGTGGTCACTGATGCAAGGAGTCAAGAGGGATGACAGCACAGAACCCAGGGACCACAGTAGAGCATCACAAATGCTATGGGAGAGTGTCAAAGGGGAAGGAGAAGCTGTCAGTGCATCAGGAGGGGATATTCAGGAAAGATTTCCTGAGGGAGGCTTACTTGAGCTATACCTTGAAGGGTGAATTAGCTTTAGACAGAAGACCTCCATCCAGGAATCCAAGTGCATGAAGGGCCTGATGCATGAGTGACTGAGGCAGAGTCCAGGCTGGTGTGGTTGGTTCTGCCCAGCTAGAGTGAAAGGAGAGGAGGGAGCAGAAAGAAGGCTGGACAGGTAGAGCTCCATCACAGTGTCAGCTGCACAATGCTAGGGAGTGTGAACTCTCCTGGGAGGCCCAGAGTTAGAGCTATTAAAGGATTCAGAATCTGCTTGGCTTTACATTTAAAAAGATCACTCTGATAAAGGTTCAAAGGACACATTAGAAGGGAGAGATGAGATTATTGCAATGGTACAGGAAAGAGATGGTGAGAGCCTGGATGGAGGCAGTGAGTGGGAAGAGGACAAAGGGACAGAGAGGGAGGAATGGGGCTGAGAGGCATTTGGGAGTCAAAGGGGCAGGACAGGTGACCAGTGAGATGTGGTGTACATGGGAGACCAACTCTTTCTCCCACCAGCACCTGTATATGAGGCAGCATAGTGAATAAGAGCCAGAGGACCTGGGTTTGGAATCCTGTTTCTGCCATGTACCAACTCAGTGACTTTGGGCAAGTTACTTAACTTTCTAGCACTTCCATTTCCATGCCCATAAAAGGGAAGGGGGTAATGATGAATTAGTTTAATACTGATACTAGTAAACACTGTAAAACATTTAGAACAGTACTAGTACAAAATAGGTGCCATAGAAGTGTGTTCAATAAAATAGTGTGCTCAAACCCTTGACCTAGAGGAAGGGAGATGGGATGAAGTGGCGTAGGCTGGTTTCCTAGACTCAGTGTAACTCAATCCAAGTACGGGCTAAGGACCACTGTTGTTCCAACAACTTTTATTACAGGTTTGTGACATGTGAAGGAACAAATTGAGAACAAGCATTTACCCATTTCATACCAGTTTGACTTTGCTGCTATATCTAAGGCATGTGATACTTTTTAATTTTACAACCAGATGGAATGAATGTTTACATGCAAAGTGGTCTCTCATTAGAGATGGTTTGAGAAGCATCGGTTGACAGCAGTGGGTCTCGAAAAACTTTTTCATGCTAAAATCACCTTGGGAAGCTTTTAGAGACCTTGATGCCCAGGCTGACCCCCATACATTACATGAGGATCTCTGTGAAAGAAACTTCAATAGTCAGTATTTTTAGAGTTTCCTAAGTGATTTTAATGTATAATCACGTTTGAGAACTAGTGGTCTAGACCACGGCTTTTCAAACTTTGATGTTTGAAAATGAATCACTTGGGATCTTGTTAAAATACAGATCCTGATTCACTAAGTTTGGGGTGGGGCCCTAAAGTCTGCATTTCTCATAAGCCCCCAGGGTAAGGCCGATGCTGTTGGTCCATGAACCACACTTTAAATGGGATCTATAAGAAAACATCTTATTATGCTGTGGCCATTCATATAACTGTAGAATTTGATCTGCAAAACAAACCAGATAGGTAGACCTGCAAAACAGACCAGAACAGTGCCTGGGAGGAAATCAAAGCTCAGAGACAGTTATAAACCAGTAAGTAGCCACACATGGACCTGAGCCTGGGTGTCCTAATACTCAAAATCACTACTTCCCTACTACATCGTACTGTCTTTGTAAATGTTACTATTTCTGGTTTGGATTTTGTGCTTCCATCTGCTGCGTTTCTATCCTTACCCACCACTCACACCCCCACCCCAGGCGCTGGTTTTCTAACAAAGTAATGTTTGGCTAAATTCAAAAGAAAAAGGTATTTGCCCCTATGTAGGCCTAACTCTAAGTAAACCTCTATGCAGAACTTTACCTTTCAATCACATTTTGTCAGACTCTCCTTCTAGAAGTAAAGAACAACCAAAGAGGTACCAAAGTTAAGTAGGACAAATGGATCCAAAAGGACTGCATCTTTTAGGCATAATGTACTTCCTCTTCAAAGAGTACTTGCTCCCTAAATGATGGCAATTTAAAAAATCTCAAATGCTGACATCTTAGATATAGGCCAGGCCACAGAAGGTGATCTTATAAAAGCCCCCTTTGACATCCCTAATCACTCAGTTCCATGCATTTGTAAAGCCCAACACCTATACCTGCAGCAAGGAAGAAGGCTGCGTGTGGTCATCACAGAACATTGGACACTGTTGTTGTCTTCTGATTCTACACGTCACACCTATCTAACTGAAGTTAGCCCTTTGTCTCTGCTTCTAGAGGATTTTGTATATGTACTTACATTGCATTCAAGTGAGGTGTATGTGTGGGTCTTATCTAACCACACATCCTCTCAGCCATGAGGACCATGCCTTATGTTTTTAGTTGCTGACACAAAGCAAGTACTCAATCACATTTTGTTGAGCCATTGAACACCTTCCTCTTTTACATGTAACATGAGTTACAATGGGGATGGTCCAATTAACTGGAGGATAAGGAGAGGCGTGCAAAGTAAGTGTGACCTTTAGGTCTCCAAAGGGACCTCAGGCTCTGTTCATATCAAGAATGAACCTGGAGAGTGGGGACCTGGAGTGGGCTTTGAAGAAGACAAATTGGCTTAAGCAAGGAAAAAAAATGAGCCTCTAAAGTCCTTAAGGGTTCTGGATTAGATCTGCAGTTTGCAAAAGTTATTCAGCATGTAGCTGTAGTGACCTAATGATAGCAAAGCAGATGGTGAGTCCCGAAAGAGAGTGGAAGAAGGGAGTGAAGCAGTGCCCTCAACTTCCACTCTAAAAGTGTACACCAGAAAATGATGCTGGGGGAGCTTCAGAGGTGACTGCTCTTGAATAAAAAAGGCTGCCTGCATCTTCAGCCACAGTGAGCAAGTTGAAGGACATACCTGTGTCTGGGAACTTGGCTGCATGGGGTTGGGGAATTGCCAGCTTCCCAATCTAGCTACTGTCTTAATGGTGTTATATAGTGTTTTATGTTAATTAAATGTCTACTGTAGTTCCGTGCCAGGAGGCCTTGCTAAATCCAGTGTGTGGGGAAAAGAGGACGGGCGTGCTCATTGCAGCGGCCATTCCCAGAGGTCTACAGACCAAAGAGGGAGAGTCACAGAAACCTTCATCTGGGCCCTCGATGGAAATGACTGCAAGCAAAGTCCTGCACAGTGCAAACGATTGTTGTAGAGGGGCTAAGCGAAGTGCCTGGGTCCCTGCTAAGAAGAGGTAAACATGGGACCAGTCTCCCACATCCTCATGTCCTTCCTTCTCATTACACCTCATCTCCTTGATTTTGAGTAGAAATTGACCATACTGGTGAATTAAAATAAGAGCATATGGTAGGAAAAGAGGAGACTGGTGCCACACAGCAGAAGTAAAAATGTTGGATGTGTTACTAGTGAAGCCGTGGTTTGGGTTTACTTCCTTTTAAGCCTTGGGCTACACAAGCCATAGTTCCCTTGGTAGGAGTCCTTTCTGTGGGCCAGACCCTATGCTGAGTATTTTACAAATGTGCTTCTACAAGACAAATGCTTTCAGTTAGATTCAATAATTAAGAGGAAACAGGAATTAAACGATGTCGGGTAACCTTTGAAGGTTATGCACATAGTGAGCGGCAGAGTCGGAACTATAGCAGCTGCGGGTGACGACAGCCTGTGCTTAACTGCATTTGCTGTCTCCCAGCCTGGGGGCTTGCCTCCCCAGGCTCTGCAGTAGGAAATCGGAGGGTGACTGGAAGGGTTGCCTCATTCAGTATGTCCCAGTCTCTCCATCTTCCTCGTTCCCCTGCCCCTGCTTCTCCTCCTCCTTGCCACCTCCTGCACATCTTCAGGCTTAGGGTCTGCTCAGGGCAAGAGAGAAATGTCATCAGCAGCTTCTTCAAGCATCTTTTCAAAGCTCCGCCTGAGCAGCCCAAAGTTGCGGCCTTGTCCAAACTGTCAGAGCCATCTGCCTGCAGTTCATGTGGCAGAAAGACCATCTGTCAGCCTCTGACCCGTGCCTTCCCTCTTGCAGACTCCTCCGGCCGCTCCAGGCTTTCTGAGAGCCCCTGAGGTCCCTGCCTCCACAGTCCATCTCCCCAGAACTGACTGAAAACTGCCGCTCAGTTAGAAGAGGGAGTGCAGAGGGTAAGCTAAACTGAGAAACCACACTCCCTTTGGGAAAACACACAAGTGTGCACATGCACACACGGAGAGCAAACACTGTTTCCTTATTTGGATCATTTTCTTCTAAGAAAATAATTCTTTACTATAAGTTTTGATTTAACACAAATACCCACTAGCTGCTACAGGGCATATATACTGAGAATGGGTATGATCCTAAGGCTTCCTTATCAAGTCAAGTCATATCAAGGAAAAAAAAGTCAGTATTGCAGAATTATCCAAAATTATTGTTCACGGTTTCTTACTTTTAACCATGTGGCCCAGTAGTTCTCAGTCCCAGCTGCACAATAGAATCATGTGGGGAGCTTTAAAAATAATACCAATGCTTGGGGCGCATCCCAGACCAATTATACTTGAATCTATAAAATAGGAACTGAATAGGGTATTTTTAAAGTTTCCCAGGTGATTCAAACATGCAGCTAGTGGTGAGCATCACTGAGTAGCCACAGTGTAATGAAACAAGGGACTGACCGGGAGGGAGGGAGGGCAGGAGGAAGGGGAACGGTAGAGGGCATGGTTACTTTATTTTGGATGGTTAGGGAAGGTTCCAGCTATTATGTGGCTTTTGAACTGAGACATGGATAACAAGAAGCAACAAAACATTCCATGCAAATGAAATAGCAAATGCAAAGGGCCTAGAGAGAGACGAAGCAGCATATTTCTGAGGGACAGCAAGAAAACAGTGTGGTTGAGCATAACGAGGGAGAAGATAAATGATAGGAGATGAGGTGCAAGGGGGGCACTAGATGGATCCTGAGAACCTTGCAGGCTGAAGGCAAAAGTTTGGATTTTCTGCTAAATCTACTAGGGACATAGGAGTATTCTGAGTAATGGAAAAATGCAAACTGGTTTTATTGTTAAAAAGATCATTGTGGCTGTTAGGTGAAAAATGCACGTAGGGTGGTGGCAGCGTGTAAGCAGAGAGATGGGTTGGAGATTGTTGCAATGTATCAGGAGGGCGATGAGGGTGAGGTTGGATGAGCATGTTGTCTTGTGATGCCTGGACCTTGGGGTGGCCATTTGTGAACATAGTTGACAAGTATGAGAACAAAAATGCAATATGTTGTGGGGAAGGGAGGAAAAAGAGCCTGGATCCCTGGCAGCACGGCTGAGCAGCTGAACCAACACCAACAGATGTTTACCCCTGGACTGCTTATCTGAGAAAAACAAACCCCTATTGTGAAAGCAACTGCAGTCAGAATTTCTGTTACTAGTAGTCAACACATTGTCCTCTGATAGGGCCAGTATTTTGTGTCAGGTACTGGTAGTAGAGGGGGCTATAAATGAAAAATACCGTATTCCTGCTTTGTCCCCATGTTTGAGCTGGTTTATAGAAAGAAATTTGCATTCAAAGTTGAAGAAGACAAAAATATTCCAGTGCTTTGACTGAAGTATAAACTAGCTCCTCTCATTTGGATAGATCCTAGAATCAAGGGCTTCAGGCTGAATTGGATGAAGTCTGATTCTCACAAATCTGGCAACCAAAGGCTCACAAAAACAAGCTGGTAGAAGTAAACCCACAGGGAGAGAATTACAGTTCAAAGAGCTAGCAGAGGCCTGGAAAGCATCTGGTCCAAGAGCACTGTAGGAGACTGTTCAAAGAGAAGGCTCTTTTGGTTCAGAGCAAGCACTGAAAAAACAAGATTGGACAATGGGTAAGGGGCAGAGCAGTTTCAACCATGATGCTATGTTGCCCTTCTCCTGATCTCCACTGCTCTTTTCAGTCCAATGCTTTCCCACTAATTCATATAAACAGTACATGCAGTGGGGTGAGAAAGGAAGAATGAAGGGTACTATAGTTGGGGCTAGGAAGGGAGGGCAGTTCATGGGTATGACCCAAGCTCCCCTGCGAACTCTGGTCCTGTAACTATGCTCAGCAGTCCCTCACTGGCAGCTTGAGGCTAAGGGTAGCAGAGGAAGGGCAATCTCCATCTCTCTGCTGAATGAGAGATGGGTGCCTGACATGCCAATGGAGACTCTAAACATATTTTCCTTTAGAAATATTATTTTATAAGTGATTAAATGATATAGTACTTGTTCCTAGTACATTTGGATTTCATATATCATTAGGGATGGGGCTTGCCTAGGATCGCAGTCTCTTTCTTTTATACTATTTGAGGGCCATTGTCATTCAAGTTCCAAACACTGGATTATAAAGGAACATTTTTATAAGGCATCTTTTTGTGGGAGGCGAGGCTTGCCTGTACTGTCCTAGATATTATAATACATGCCATATATTGAAATACGTTTTTGGTCACTAGGTGTTGGTGAGGATCTTGATGTTTAGTTTTTTAGACATTCATTTTAACTCTTAGATAGACAAAAAAATTTTTAGTTGAAGGAAATATTTTTATTTTAGCTCAAAAAGTCTCATTTCTGGTTGAAAATATTTTTCTCCCAGAAAAGAATAACCTTTTTATATTTTTAATTTTTTTAAGAATAACCTTTTTAATGTTAAAATGGTTTTGTTTAAAATAAACTTTTAAACATTATAGCCCTATGTACATATAGCCAATTTAAAAAATTTTTATTATTTATTTATTTAAATTTAAAAAATTATTGTTATTCTATGACAGTTGTCCCAATTTTTCCCCCTTTATCCTCTTTCACCCGCCCAAATCCCCACCCCCATAGTCAATGCCCACACTGTTGTCCCTGTTCATAGATCTTTCATATGTATTCTTTAACTAGCCCCTTCCCTTTCTTTTCACCATTATGCCCCTTTCCCAGCCCCTCTGGTCACTGTCAGTCTGTTCCATGTTTTCATGCCTGTGACTCTATATGGCTCATTAGGTTATTTTGTTCATTAAATTCCTGTGGTAGAAGAGTGGAGCAAAAAACTGTGGAACATTTACACAGTGGAATACTACACAGCAGAAAGAAAGAAGGAGCTCCTACATTTTGTAACAGTATGGATGGAACTGGAGGATATAATGCTAATGAAATAAGCCAGTTGGTGAAAGACAAATATCATATTTTAATTTCTGATTCCCTAATTTTATCAAATAGGAAATAATGCATATAATAGCATTTCCATATGACACAGTAAGGAAAAACATTCTGGATATCACATAATATTCTATGAAAAACATTAAGATACTTTTCTTCTGAAATTTAAGTTTGATACTTTGGAACAGTATTTAATGCCATTGGAATGAACAGCCAAATGAGTGGTATTCATTCAACTATAATTTAACATTCTTTTGTGTATGTTTCAAAAAATAATAATGTTTTCATTAAAGTCGGTGGATATTGGTAAATTGCAATGCAGTGACCATCACGTTAGGAAGACAAGTCTGTGAGAGAGAGGGAGTGTTCGTAAGATCTGAAGTGCAAACTCCCAGTTGAGGGACAGTGAAGTAATAGAACAATCTACCATATCTGTAATACCACAAACACATGTGGCACACTTACAAATATTTATGTTACTTGGCCACATGGTAAATCTCAACAAATTTCAGGGAGTTTATGTTACAAGGACCATATTTTCCCACCAAAGTACAATGAAATTGTAAGTAACAAAATAATAGCTGTTCCTCTTTAAGAACCTTAAAAATAACTCACAAATTTTTACTATTACTAAATTATTCATGGATGAAAGAGGAAATCATAAAGAAACTATAAAACATCTGGAACTAAATGGCAATGAAAATCCTCCAAATAAAAATTTTAGCATACTGCCACAGAGGTGCTTATATTAGAAAAGAGGAACAATTTTGAGAGAGGACCACGAGGTTTTGGGGGAGAGGGGAGAGGATCATGCAGCTTTGGCGAAGTGAATAGAGAGAAGACCATGCGGTTTTGGAGGAGAGGAAGGAGGACCATGTGGCTTTGGAGTGCTCCTTTTTTGCCACACAGCTTAGGCAGCAGGAGAGACTTTGCCGGGAAGAAAAGGGTAGAAAGGACTCTTGCTGGTGGGCCGTGAGAAAGTGCCACACAGCTTTGGATGAACTGGAGATTGCGGTGGCCACACAGCTAATGGTGCTGGGAGCCTGAATCACAGACTTCTACTTCTTTTCCTGAGATACGGTACCCCCAACTGGGCAGAGGGAGAGGGAAGGACTGTGAATCTGTGGGTATTCTGAAGGACTTTAGTATCTTAATGAAGACATTAAGTCATTACTCTAAGTCTGTGTAACTTTTAAGTAAATAATTTCTTTTCCTTTTCACCAGTAACAAGCATTGAGAGACGTCTTTCCTCTGGCGGTGGGCATTTCGAACCTAGTAGGTGTGTTTGTGGGGGGAACCCCCAGAGAGAGAAAGGGGAGATCCTCTCTGTAATAATTTATTGTGAACCACCCCCCGCCTGTTCTGTAACAGTTTCTTTAATTCTGTAGTTGTGTGGTTATGAGACGTCCATTAAACTTGATTTCTGATGAAAAAAAAAAAAGAGGAACAATTTTAAAAAGTAATAATCTAAGTATTCAACTCAAGAAGTTAGAATTAGAATAATTAAGAAAATGAACTTGAATGAGAAGAAAAGAAAGGATAACTAATAAAGAGCAGAAATTAATGAACAGAAAAAAAAAGCAATGATAGAAACCAATACAGTTAAGGCAAATTTTGGTTCATTCATTCAACAAACATTTATTGACTGTTATGTTTACTTGGGATTCAGTAGTGATCCAAATGGATAAAAATCTCTGTTCTTGTGAAAACTGTGTTCTACTTGGGAGACAGACAATAAATAAGATGAACAAAAAATAAAATGTACAGTATGCCAGAAGGTGATATGTATTTAGAGAAAAAAAAGGAAACAAGCAAGTTGGATATACAAATTGTGTGGGATCTGGAAGATAAAAACCTTAGAAATGATGGGTCCTGAAAATCTCAGAAGGAAGTGACTTTTACTCTTTGAAAAATGAATATAACTGGATATCTCCAGAAAATTTTATCAAAAATTAATAAAAGGAGAACAATGCACATTATAATATTAGCACTGTAATAGATTGTGCAAGTACTCATGCAGTAATGGGGTAGATTACATACCTGTGCCTATATACACACAGTAACAACCATGCAAACAATATTAAGAAAGCACTAGATCATATAAGTATTTATATAACATATTTTGATTAGAAAATCTTAAGAGAGTTTAATGTACAACTTCATGCCAGTAAATTTGAAAGTATAGATGAAATTAATACATTTTTTAGAAAAAATAGAAATACTAAAACAGACTCAAGAAGAAACAATAAATAGGCCTAAAATCATTAAAGAAGTTGAATCAGAATTAAAATATTTAAGCTCATACTCCCCTCCACAGGCAAATAATGTCAGAGATGAAATCTACCAAACTTTCAGGAAATAGATTGTAGTGGGTCAAATGGTGTCCTCCCCCAAAGTTATATTCATGTCAAATTCCTGGCATCTGTAAATGCCATATTTGAAAAAAAAAATAACCCTTTGAGATGTAATTAAGAATCCTGAGGTGAGGATATTGTCCTGAACTATCCAGGTGGTCTCTAATTCCAATGGTGTGTCCTTATAAGGGAGACACAGTCAGAATATTGGGAGGCCAAATGACCAGACCAGTAGATTGGAGTGATGTGGCCACAGACTCCAGAAGCTAGAAGAGACAAAGAACAGAATCTCTGCTAGAACCTTTGGATGGAACCTGGCCCTACTGACACCTTGATGTCAGACTTCCAACTGCTAGAACTATTGTTTTAAGCTGTAAAGTGTGGTAATTTCTTATGGCAGCCTTAGGCAACTGATACACAGAAAATCCCAATATTATAAAAATTGTTCTAAATAACAGAAATCAGGAAGAAAGCTTTAAACCCATTTCACGAACAGGGTACCACCTTGAGACTAAATAGGCTAAACTCAGTTATGACCACAGCTATATAAATTAAAAAAAAAGAATGTTAGCATCTTGAATACCACCATGTATGTTAAAAATAATACACTCTACCCAGGAAGGGATTATCCTTGAAATCTCCATAATTTACAAAAGTAAGATATATAATTAATGCACTTTATAAAATTCAGAATACTTATATCATAAAGTCTTAGAAACCTAGAAAAATACCATTATGCTTTTAAAAAGTTAATAAAACCTAGGGCAAACACTTTTAGTGATGAAATATTTTAAGGTCAAGCATAAGACAAGAGGGGACAGGGATGGTGGCCCATGGCCAATGACTGACTGATAGGGCTTCAATGCTTCCAGGAAGGACGATTAGGATGTGCCAGCATGCTCCAGAGCTCCTAGCAGGGCTAGGCTGAGGTGAGGTGTCACCTCAACCCACATCTTTGCCTAGCTGCCTCCCCTGTTCTCCCCTGACCCTGTCACTGCTTTACAACTGTCTATTGAGAGCAATTCCCCTCCGTAAGTCACTTTGACAACAAAACACATCTCTGACTCTGCTTCTAGGGAGCCCAACCCAAGACACTGAACAAATCTCAATGTTAAGCCCCCTGACAAGATTATTCCTAAGAGAAAATATTCCATCATTGCTATATAATAGCACAATATAGCCATATCTATTGAATTCTGTCAGAAAACCATTTTAGGCCAACTCAATATATAGACTGAAATGAGAATTATTGATCTAAGAAACTTAATACTATTTTCCAACATTGCCAAATAGTTCTGATTTTCTCTCTGTTCTACCAGTCTTCACAAAGACAGTATGTCACTTAATGTTACAGGATCTGACATCTAAATTCTCTTCCAGTTCTTAAACATTATAACTCAAAAACAGTAGATTACAGTCTATGCTATCTCTGAGCTTCAGAACTTGAAGAGGCCCAAGAGACCATTTCATCTTGTTTTCAGATGAGGGAGAGGAGAGTGAGAAAAGGGAAATGACTAGTCCAGTCCAGAATTTCCTGTGTTGTCTCAGCTCTAGATCTACAAAGGAAGGGAAATAAAGGTTCCCTAAAGTGATAGGAGCTCATCCTCTCCTCTACATAGATGGGAGATGGTTGAAACCCTGCTTCGGATAACTAATGGCAGAGCCAGGCTCAGGAGCTGCATCTTGACTCCCAGGCAGAATTCGTTCTTGAGGAAAGACAACACAGTCAGAGAGGTATGCTGAGTTGTTAAGCAACTCATTTTGGATGATGAAAACAACATAACATTTTTAAAGTTGTTTGGGACATTAAGCACCTAGCCCAATTTCATTATTTTACAAATAAGAAATTACTTACTCAAATTAAGCTATTTTTAAAAAGCCTAGAATGTGTGTGATTTTTTTCCTTCGTTTAAAAATCAAAGTCCTAGGAGAAGTACTTGGATTTCCTATATGGCCAATCCCCAAAACAGACCACAAGTAAGAACATGAGCGCGGTCTGCAATTTCCTTGTTGACATACAGACAACTTTCAGAGGGAATATTTCTAGATCACTAAATCTCTTAATATTCATTCATTGCTTTGTGTTTTAATTTATTTGGAGTTATGAGATGACCTGTCCTCTGAGGAATAGAAGGCAAATCCATCAAGCAGACCTATCTGCAGCAATGTGCATCTCAAGGTCACAGGCAAGACCTGGAGGAGGCAGAGAAGCCTTGGGTTCTCAAAAATCCTACAAAGCCAGCATGGCCCCACAATGAAACCAAGACAAGGGAAGACTGAGGTCCAAAGTCAGCAAATCCTCATAAGAAGAAAATGGCAAAAGTCTTCAAACAAGCTCGCTGGTAAGCCACGCTTTCATAACACTGACCAAACAAAGGCAAGCATCTCAGCATTAAAAGCTGCTTCGGGAAATCTCTGAGTTGATTTATGTCTATGAGACTAAGCCAAAACACTAGTAATGGTGCACAAAAATGTCCTGTCTAGAAGAATTGACTCTTGTCTATCACAGCAAAAGTGGAGGTGGGAGAGCAGAGGAGGGGTGAAGAGTAAATCACAGGATATAAACACATGGTGACAAGGCCAGGTGACCAGGGATAGATAGGTCACTAAGAAATTTATGATATGGTAATTTCAATTCTGAGTCATGGCAGTAATTTATTTTTAAGTTCCAATGTACTCTGGACATCATAGTCAAGATACAGTCATTTGGAACATTTAATATCCATGAAAAAAATGTAAAACACAAATCTAAATTCTTTAAAAAAACTGAATTTTTTATCCTTTGTATTTTTAGATTCCAAGATCTCCAAGGACTTTTCAAAAAATGAGAACAGTTAATATCAAAAATTCCACTGGGGTGTGGCCAGGTCTGAGGCCAGCTCCAAAAAATTTCATAACTTAGATCTGATGATTGGAATAAGACCTGAGACCTAAAGCCAGACAAAAACTACCTTAAATAGAAATCCTTTGGGCTTATCTTCTGATTTTATCTTCAAAATTGATGAATGGACAATTGGACAATTGGACTACAGAAGTGAACGATCTCCTTATTAATTGTCAGTCAGGATACATGGGGGAGACTTCAGAGTGAAAGTCAATTTTAGCCTCTCCCTCCCCACCCTACTTTCAGTTCCTGACCTTCTGACTGTGGGATTACTTCAAACATCTGGCCCTTCTTCTCTCTCCATTATCTTTCTCCCTCAGCACCCAGTACACTGGCCTAACATCCATCTCCACTCCCACTGTGTCTGCATGAAGATATAAGGGAATCTCCTTGGAAAATAAGTTAGATCATGCCATGTTTAAAGATGCCCACAGGACAGGGTTCAAATCTAGAATATAACATTAAAACACCCTTCCTATTTTAGGCCATGGGTGGCAAACTATGACCCACGGGCCAACACGCTCTTTTTCTAAATAAAGTTTTATTGGAATACAACCATGCCCATTCATTTACATATTGTCGAGCACTGATTTCACACCACAATGGTAGAGTTAAGTATTTTAAGTCTCCCCCATGCCATATTTAGTCCCTTTACAGAAAAATATGTACCATCTCTGTTCTAGGACTCAATCCACTCTTCAGTATACTTTCATAAATGTCTATCCCCAATATTGGTTCCCCATAGTCTAAAATCAGACTGATTTTCTTATTATTCTCCAAATATACCATTTTCTTTTAAGATTGCTTACTTCTAAACACATTATTCATGCTGGTGAATCTGCTCAACTTTCTTTGTTTCTTTAAGACTCACCTGCAAGTGAAACTGCTCAACTTCCTTTGTTAAGACTCACCCCAAATATCATCATTTCTGTGAAGCCTCCCCTAGCTCCCATAGGCAGATTGGCTCTTCCCTCCTCTACTCCATTTTAATACTTAATGCATGCTTCTGTTTGAGCATTTATCTCACTCATCAGAGTCCCTTATTAGCTAGACTGTGAGCTCTCTGAGGACAACTGCATGTATTTTTAAATCCTCGCCCGAGGATATATTTACTGATTTGAAAGAGATAGAGAGAAACATTGACCCATTGTTTTCCGTATGTGCTCTGACTGGGGATCGAACCCACAACCTAGATATGCGCCCGGACCAGGAATCAAATCCGCAATATTTTTGTGTATGGAATGACACTCCAACTAAATGAGTCACCTAGCCAGGGTAGTTGTCTGCATTTTTGTGTTCCAAATATCTTGCAGAGTGCCTGACGTATCTAAGTATTCAATAAGTGTTTGATGAATGAATGAATGAATGAATGATTTGTATACCATGTATATAAATTTGGAACACTGGACATGCTATATTCAGTTAAATTTTACTAATTTAATTAGCTTAGTCTTCCAACAGAAGGGTGCACTTTGTTCACAGGGGAAGTTTAAGTGATAGGGTCCAAAATGATTTGCAATTTATCCCTACCATAAAAAAAAAGAGGAGAAAAGGCAAGTAGCTAGTTTACACCTTAAGTACAGTGTTTTCTTATCAATGAGATATCAGCAAAACACATGGGTATTTAAAAAACACAACCTATTTAATTCCTTCTCTTTTTCTGTTCTAACAGAAGAAAGAGCAATTGCCAGAGCTAAGTTTTAATTAAGACTGTATCATGTTCCCTCTCGTTAATAAAAATTCATTATACCAAGTAGGAATTTATTGACTAGAATCTTGAATTCCACTTTTTAAAAAACATACATAAATTTCTCCTTAGTCTTTTTGTAAATCTCTGTATTGACAAGCTGACATTTAATATCAAGTCAATCTTAGCCCAAAGGTCTTGTGAGCACCCATGTGTCAGAGTCAGAGTCAGAGAAGAGAGGCTGGAAAGGGAGGCATAAACCTGTGACACTGTCTAGCCCATCTTTCTCTCATGTTACAATGTATCTCTGTAATTCTAAAAACTGAACCAATCACATTTCTCAAAGATCAAAGTAATTATTTTCATTTAATAGGCTAAAAAAACCTCTGGAATAAAATGTTCAATTAATATCACTGAAATTAATTGATTTCTTTAGTACTTACTGTATAGGAAAACCATTTTGTTTTTATCTTTGAAAGACCACTAGTCCTATAGTTTCTTGAAAAGCTAAGATATGTAGAAAAATAATTGGAAGTAAAATTTTAGAAGGTTCCACTGATCCATCCTGGAAAAGGCTCTTAATGCTGAAGTTTGAGCACACACAGAGATGACTCCTGCTTGGGCTCTAGGGCAGATCACAGCCTCATTGCCTTGCATGGTGTGGAGCATCCCTCCCATAACTGCTGCTGCACTAGCTAGGATGGGCCCATGCTAGGCCATGTTCTTCAGCACCATTCCTATGATCACAGAAATTATATGGGGCTAACATGGTTGGAACCAAGTTTATATCCCAGGGTTGCTGGGAGTGAACTGCCTTAGAATCAGAAGACCTGACCTTGAGCCAAGTTTTTAAAATCATTTCTGAGCTTTCATATTGTCCCCTGAAAACTGAAAAGGAGAATAATACACCAATTGCAAGGATAATTAGTCAAAGGTGAATAACGAATCCATAAAGCTAGATGAAATATAAATCAATTATCAGAAAAAAGTACCTTTGGTGGTAAAGTCTTCTCTAAATATGAAAACCAAGTTAAAAAACAGAGCAAAAGATCCCTGGGTCTTCCTCAGAGGGTTTAGAAAGTTAGCTCTCAATCAGAATTGGGTGAGCTGTATGGGGTTATGGACTTAAAAGTGGTTACCTTTTCTCCACTCTAGTTTGAACAGGGATTTAATGTTTTTCCTTAACATGGAATGGCCTTAAGAGGTCCAAGATGTGCCTATTGATGTTCCTGTTGTCCCACTTCCTTGTGAATGTCTCTACCACATACCACATTGTCCCTACGTACAGTGTTGTGACTGTCCTATAGAAGGGCACGTCAAGTGCTTGATACTCGGAAAATACTTGCAAGAATTTAAAATATTATATGGATCCAGGAAGTATAGAACCATTAAAATCCATGACTATGAATGTGAATGGCTATATAGACTTTTAAACAAAGTTCAAATGTGATGATAAACTGTGAAAAACATTTTTAGTGTTTATGACAAATGCTGAATGTTCTTAACAAATAAAAATTTCAAAACGGTAAGAAAAATATTGACATATGAATAGAAATATGGTCTAAGACACAAACAGATAATTCACCAAAAATAAATAAAAATAGCTAATAAATATATTAAAATTTGACTTATTGATCAATAAGGCAAATTCAAGCAAAGATATTATCAATTTATTACGATGATGATTAAACTTGACTGCATATCACAATCCTTTGTTGAGCTCATGAAAAACACAAATGTCTAGACTCCATCTCTCAAAGCTCCTGATTCAGGAGAGCAGAAGTAGGAGTGAGAACCTGTTTAACAATTTCAAAAATATGGGCTCATACTGAAAGCACTTGTTCCCCTTATATTTAAGTGGTTTGAATGTCTCATACTAATACATCTTATTGTATAACTTCCCAATTCTTGAGTTTTTCATTTTGATATAAGTGGTCTATTTTATTTGTTGAGGTATCTCTAGAATTTTCTTTCTGTTGGTTTTATACATGAGGTCTGTCTGGAAAAAGTCCAGCCATTGTTAAAATAATGAGAACAGTTTGCACGACCTTGATGGCAGCCAAGGAGAGTGGACTGGAATGTGCATATGTGAACAATGATGACTTCACTGTTCTAGTCAGTGCTGGTGGTAGATGTCATGGAGTGAGCATGTGTACTGTGTGGCTGTCACATTCAAAATGACTGAGTAGAGCAACGAATCTGCATCACATTTTCTGTTGAGCTTGAACATTCCTCTGCAGAAACTAGTTGGATGATTCAGAAGCCTGCAGCTATGGGCAAATGGTGATTGACAGCTTCATCACAACATGCCCACTCATTCATCATGTCGCATGCAGAGTTTTTTGGCAAAATATCAAATTACCCAGGTGACTCAGCCCCACCACAGCCTAGATGTGGTGCCCTGCAACTTCTGGCTTTTCCCAAAACTAAAATCACCTTTGAAAGGTAAGAGATTTCAGACAGCCAATGAGATTCAAGAAAATACGACGGGACAGCTGATGGTGATTGGGAGAATTGTGTGAGGTCCCAAGGTGCCTACTTTGAAGTGGACTGAGGCATCATTGTCCTATGTACAGTGTTTCTTGTATCTTCTTCAATAAATGTCTCTATTTTTCGTATTACATGTCTGGATAACTTCTGGATATACCTCAAATAAATATTAGGGTTCTAGGTTTAGTAATGTATCACAAAATTTCCTTTTTAAAGTTCTGTAGACATTTCTCCAATTGTTTTCTGTTTGTTTGTTTGTTTTGTCTGCTTTGGTTTGGAGGTAGAGTCTAAGGTAACCCTAATTTATAGGTAACTATTTTACTTCCTTGATGTGTATGAGCTTTTCCTTATTTTCAAAATTCAGAAACATATGTTTTTATTTATTTGTTTGATTTCATTTATTTCAATTTATTGCTTAGCACAGGAATATTCCCTTATAGTATCTTTGATTACTATATTTGTTTCTATTGTTTTGGTTTTATCCTCAAAAGTACTATAAAATTACTCTGTTATTGTAATGCCAGTTTCTGACCCCCTATTGAACAACTTCTCATTCACTGATTTTTATTTTGGACTTTCTTTACATATTTTGGACAACTTATTTAATTATATTTGTCTGTACATCACTAATTCAATTTTTATTTCTGCAGTTTCAATGCTGTGCTTTGTGGCTTCCCATGAGATTTTTCAAAGTTGATCTTGAAATTTGGATTGCTTTGTAGTCATTTCTTGTTTTTACTAGATCCTTTTGGTATATTTATTCTCAGTAATTTTCTTTTCTTACAACCTGTTCTTCTGGCATAGAAATCATGTCCTCCTGCGTGTGTGTGTGTGTGTGTTTTGAGAAAACCAGAGTAATGTAGTATAAGATTTTTATTTCAGAAAATCCTCTTTAAAGAAAATATCTTCCTCCAAATCTTCAGAGAATGTTTCTTTATGTTTTACCATCAATTCAGAAGTGCAGACATGTATTTATACCCATGTAGGTATCTGTGTCTACATCTGTCTATACCTATATCTATATCCCCATGTTATATGTTCCCCCTGCCCCCTCCTCCATTCCCTCCCTCCCTTCCTTCCTTCCCTCACTCATCTCTTATAGAGAGAAAACTCTCTCTAGGGCTATTGTCTCATCAACAAAAAAGTTGGTGTGCTTAGAGCTCCTTAGATTCCCTGCTGCTCACTTGGGTACCGGCAGCTCCTGCTTCTTGGCTCAGGTTGATGTGCAATACCCTCACTCAATTTGCCAAGGACAAGCATCTTCTAGTGTGGGTATGTTCAGCTGAACCTTGATCTGATATTTCCTTTTTTGACACGACATAGAGAATCAGACACAGTTTGGGACAACATCCACTGTTCATAAATCTTTTTCTATCTTTACTCCTAGTCTGTAATATTTTTCCTTAGACAGCTTAGGGCTATTACTTTATGGTGTATTGCCAGCTTTGAGTTCGAGAAAAATAGCTGACAGGGATGGGGACGAGGAGGACTCTGAAAGTCATTATTTAATTGGGTTGCACCTCCCTATTTTCCTGGGCAGAACAGTGAGCCCCGACAATGGGTGGGAATTCAGCCTTCTTAGCGAGTACCTGTCCTACTCTGATTCAGGACAGGGTGTGTGGCGTGCGAAGCGTGAGGCTTCTCAATTCATTTTCATCAGTGACTCAGTTAATGTAAACCTCTGACCGTGGCAAGTTTAGTTGATAATTCTGTCACCAATTTCTATCTTTTGTGTAGTTTTGGAGTATTTTAATAGAAAATTGAGAGAAGGCTTAATGCCCATACAATTTACCACTACGACAACTCAGAACTCGAGAGAAATAGTACATTTTCAAAGTCTTCCAGCCATGATGCACATGTACCAGAGTCTAAAAGTCTGTAATAAATAAAGACAGAAAATGGGCTAATTAAAGGTGGTACAAGGGAATTCAAACCCCTCGTAGTACATAAATGAAGGCACTTTACTTTATTGTAGACCCTGAAGGTAAGTAAGCACAATGTAATTAGGGAATAACTTCCATTAAAAAGTGTCAATCGCAATGACACTTTAAATTGGGTTAGACATTTGGAAATACGACAAAATGATCGTGTAGATATAAGACCCTCAGTACACTTATAGAACTATAGGACCCGAGTTTGTATTATTGGCATCTACATTATTTGTCTATATGTAAAATTGGTATAAAAATCTCTGTAGACTGAACTGTGAGATGCATATGTTAGGTTCTAGAAAGAGGTCTCCATCCAAATATCATCAAGGGAACTAATGGTTGACAGGGAAAATCAAGTACCACACTGTGCCCCAACAGCCACCATCACCCAAAGCAGAGTTCTGGTCATTGGGCCTCAATGAAATGTAACCACCGTGGAGAAGGTTGGAGAAAGACACCTGAAGTAACTAAGGGAATAGATAACCAGGCTTCCTGCTCACAGGATTGGGGAAATCTTGGTGAAAGGAGAGCATAAGTTCAATCAGCACATAGTGATTTCAAGAGGTCCAACAGGTTGTCTTTCTCTCCCTTTCTCTCCACCCCCATGACCCTCCACACATACACACTCACTCAGGTAGGCATTTTTAAAAAAACACATACTGTATTTTTCAGACTATAAGATGTACTTTTTTCCTCCAAATTTGGGAGGAAAATGGGGGTGCATCTTATAGTCCGAATGTAGCTTACCTGGCTTGCTACAGGATTTCTGCTTTAAAGGATGTCATTAAATATTTTACCACATTTTTGGCTTCAATTTTTTTTCCTATTTTCCTCCTCTAAAACCTAGGTGCATCTTATGGTCTGAAAAATATGGTAATATGCTGTATTAAGGGGCTTACTAGGAGACTGAGGGGAAGCAAAGCTGTTTGTGTCAGACCCAAACTTTCAAGGTGACTTAGGAAGGATGGCCTTGGGTGCCAGGGACAGAAACGCAAGCCAGCTGAATGGCTGGATCCCTCCTATTGCAGTATTTCTGATGCTTTTATGACTGCACAGTACATGATAACTGTTCTCTTCACCTTTCTCTTCTCTTGTGCTTTCAAATATTTATATGAAATTGGCCGTGGATTCCCTATACTCCCTTGCTGTAGTGCCCTTGTAAGGTGCTGATTCTCAGCACTGACTTCAATAGAATAGAAGGGAGAAATTAGATAAGGAAATACAACAGAAAATAGGACATAAATAGAAATAAGGAATGCATCCCTTTTCTGAATTACCTCAAACGAACCTTTAAGGGATCATATGGCAAAATTTCAATAGCAGATGATTCTGTCCTAAAAATACAAGGGCCAATACCATTACTGAGCCTTCTGCAAGACTCTAAGTGAGTCCTTAAAAGCACAGTGTGTGTGAGCAGTATGTTGGCCATTATAATGGGTTTTAATGTTTCCATTGGTTTTACCAGAGAGAAATATATAACTACCAAGTACTTTATATTCTTTCATTTAGTCTTCCAACCAACAGCCCATCAAGGTTGGGAGTACACTTATTTTACAGATAAGGGAGGCTTATAGAGGTTGGAAAATTGGTAAAGGTCATGCATGTATCAAACAATGGGGTCAGGAATTGAAGGCAGATCTAATTAGACTCTGAAATCCAAGTTCTGAACCAGTTCACCGCCCTTCTAGCTGAATAACAAAGCACTGGTGTTGGTTTGCACAGGCACAAACAAATCTGTCTAGAAACAGACTGTCACGTGGCAGAAGGACAAAACTGGACACTGTGGTTCCGAGGGTGAAAGGAGTAGGTGGACCACTGAAGGTGGCAGTGTCGGGTTCAGAGGGCATGGAGTGAGAGCTGGTGAAGTTCCTGGAGCGGGCTGGCAGCGGTTTCTCACTAACCCCTTCCCTGCAGACCCTGTATGCTCTAGAGCAGAGCCGCCTAGCAGAAAAACAGCGCGAACCACATAGGTAACTTTAAATGATCTAGGAGTCACATTCTAAAACGTAATCTTCACGTAAATAATATATTTATTTAGCCCAATATATAAAAAAACATTTTCATTTCAATACGAAATCAATATGAAGATTATTGATGAGATATTTTACATTCTTTGGTCCATACTAAGACTCCAGAATCTGTATTTTACATTTAGAGCACAACTCAATGAGGAGTGGCCACATTTTAAAGGCTCAGTAGTTGCACATAGCTGGTGGGAACTGTATTGGACAGTGCAAATTAGTGGGAAATGGTGAGGCTCTGGCATCGCACAAATTGGATTTGGGGTCTCAGATTTGGGGGAATGTTGAGCTGCTGCTATTGAGCAGAGATGGGGAGAGGAAGGAAGAATCAGGAAGGTTTTATCTGAACCACTAGACAGGCATGAGGAATACATAGTGGATAAGATAACAGGCTGGGTTCAGACAGACTGGATTTGAAACTGACTTGATTTGAAGCCAACTATGCCACCTGTTAGCTCTGTGATCTTAGTAAATTTCTTAACTTCTTTTATCTTATCTGTAAAAAGAGGAAAGCTTAACCTCCCTTGAATGGTCCAGGAAAGATTTATTGACAACATATATATGTGGCCAGGTACAAATAGATAAATGTTATCAATGATAACATTTGTGCTATTATTTTGTGAAGGAAGAATTGGGGTAGAGGAGACAAACATCATTGCCACAAAGAAGAGAGAACATTCCTGGCAGTGATGGAGCAGCTTAGAGTTTATAATTAGGGAGTAGATATCACTTGTCGATGGAGAATGCCAGTTGACACTGCTTTCTTTTACTGTTCACGCCACAGTTCTTTCTAAATCATCCTCTTCCTCTAGAACCTTCCTCCCTTCGACTCAACTTCTTTCATCTAGCATATTACACTTCCGTAGTTATAGGTAGAAAAGCTTTGAATTTATATTCAGAAGGATTTGGAGAAAACACGTAGTTCATAAGTGAAAATTAGGTCTTGCCTTCTGGAGAAAATCTGACTCGAGATGGTGTCTCCAGATCTGACTACTACTTCTAACAGCTTGACTATTGTTTTAATGGCATCCTGTCCCGCACTAGTGAACCATTTTTTCTCTGGTGGAATCTGGCATGCTGATTGGGCACAGAAATGAGGGGATCCTTTCCTAGTAGCACGTTTTCAGCAGCAGCATCAGGCATCTAGCACAAGGCTCGAGAGAACATAAAGAGACAGAGAGTATAACCCCAAATTAATATACCTTATCACTGGTGGTGGGAGATAAAGCAGATGGGGAGCAGGGGTAAAATATGACTAAAACCTATAGCCAGCCCATCTTCTTTGGCTCTGTCTTAAGAAATTCTTCCCCTAAAGCTCCCCACAAGCCAGCCAGACCTCGAGTTCTTCACAATAGGAGCATATTGGGAGTTAGTACACACTGACTTCAAAACTGTCATCAGCACCCTCCTGGGGATCGAAAAGCAATCAATATGGATTATATTCTTGGGCGCCAGGTTTGAGAAAGCTCACAATACACTAATTTTCCAGGACAATGAGTGTCTCACAGTTGATCCCTGGTCCTGCAGCAACAGAGAGGGCTGTGTCCTCTGCCCAGCCAAGTAGCCCTGTTTTCTTAGCAACTGGCACCATTAGCCTCAGAAAGGGATAAGCAACCATTGGAATTTCAAATGGCGAATTTCCCAGAAATGCATTCTTCTTTTCTGAGACTAGCACAGATTGGCCAGCTAAAGTGAGGTACCTGGGGTGATATCCTGGCACCCAAATTACAGTAAAAATATTGCCTGGGTGTTTCATAATAAGAATCATTTATAATTTCAATTTGCTGTATAACTTCAGTATTCATCATTGAAAAAGGTACTTATACTGGCAATAAATCACTAAATATCATCTGTAATTTTTCTACAATCAAATCAGAATGTATACAATTGAGATAGACCACAAAAATAGACTTTTTCACTCTATTTGATCTTGCTGTTTTATGTAAGAAAACAGATGAATCTTATGAACTTCACTCTCATCACAAATAATGTTGTGTATGACATTTAAATATACTCTTAATTATTTACTACATTTTTCTGTTAATTTCTGGGCACTTAAAAATAAATTGAGATTTCTCTTGCAGGGGAGCAATTTTGCGTGATTTCAGCTTTTCTACACAATCTATTCATTTCAAGGACATTCCCACATAGGATCCAAATTCTCCATTTCCTTTGCACTGCAGTTTAATAAAAACCCAGCATTTTTCTTGCTCCAAAAATGCCAAATGTAGTTAAGAATGCCTTGATAATATGCTATTGCCAAAATTTATTTATATTCATAGATTCCTGACAGTTTACTGCTTTTTGACATGGAATTTCTCATTGTAGATCTTTGGCAAATATATATGTGTATATATTCTATATGTCTATTTACATTATATAATTAATACATACAAATATTTACTGCATTTTGGTCTCCAGTTACTACCAAGCATATCTATACTCTGAAAAATAAAAATATATAAAGCACTTATTATCAGGATACAATTCTACATATATATCTATAAATCATCTTTAAGTGGTTATGAATATTTCAGAAGCAAGGAATAATGTATAGGAAAGCAGGATGCCCTGAATTTCAACCAATGTCAGTTTCACATTCTGCTGCTTCTTTTGAAATAACTCATTACCATGGAATATGAAATTCAACAATGGACAAAACTAGTCACGTCTGTTAAATCAATGTGTGCCTCTGCGTGAGTACAGGTGTGTGTATTTGTGTGTTTTATGACTGAAGGAAAGATATCCATGGGAACTGAAAACATTTCAAGAAAGGAGATCATCACATTTCACTTTACGGAATAACATGCGGTGTCTCTCACAAGCAAATACACAGGAACCTCTTCTCTTCATTAAAATGTGGCTGGAGAGGGTGAGTGTGGCTGCTATGGCCTAGTGATGAAGTGGGTGGGGAGAGGAAGGGCAGCCCACAGACACACCATCAGGGCCTCGTGGCTACCTGTGTAACTTGTCAGTGGGCAGTACATTTGTGAAGTCTTTCCCTGCCGACCAGATAATGAGCAGGCGCTGCCTCAGATAAACAAAACTAAATGCTGTTTGTATGTCATTTGGGGCACGCAAGACCACAGCATGTCTTCACGCGTTTCATCACAGGTACACGATGCTTTCCCCCGACCTGTGTTTGAGCAGAGAGCAAGGCTCCTTATGGGTATGGCTATAATTCAACATCTGTGGCCTCATTTTTAAAAATTAACACACCATAATTCCGCGCTCATTCTTACAATAGCAAGTATGTGAACAGCCTAAAAAGAGAGAATGAATTAAAATGCTGTTAATTATGCTTGAGGCTATGACATTCCTTCCCAAGTAATTACGAGAGGGAGAAGCATCCCCAGCGTTTCTGGTTTCTGACAGTTTACGTAGAAAGTAGGAAGAGTGTATTGTACTCACCTATCAAGTCCTTGGTCTTCCTGGTTCCTGGCAAACCTGGAGTCACCTAATCCAGTATTTGGAAAGCTGTCTACATTTTCTTAGGGCCATAAACTTGCTGTCAAGAGGGAGTTGAGTCAGAGTGTACCTGTGGTAATAGAAATAACCCCGTTTTGCTTGTTTTACTTCATATGTTTAGTAGAATGGAATCAGAGAAATTTAGAGAGCACTGAGACATTATCTATTTCACAGAGGCAACTGCTGAGGCCCAAAGGTGCAGAGGTGGTTTCTGTAAGAACTTTCAATGAGCTCTCCAGCATGCACAGAGTCTCCATCCATTGAGTAAAAATAAAGAAGTGAAAGAAAAGTAGATAGGGAGTGGTTAGTGCTGAACCCTAGGAGCTAGAGTGACTGTACTTTTTATTTAACAAATCTGGACCTTGAAAATCTCCCTTGACCCCTTGCCCCAGTTATTGGAGGGAAAGCAATGTCAGGCATGGCTGAAACAAGAGCATGACACGTCTGGAGCATTCTTTGGCAAATGGATTACAGGAAACACTGATGCTTTTTGATGTTGTTTCAGCCGTGCTTGGGGACAGTCTGAAGTTGTGGGGTGGACCTTGGCAGATTACACGTGTATCAGAGTTCAGAGGTTTATTTGTTTTTGCAGAGATTCCAAATGCTCTTCAATGAAGCACAGAAAATGAATTAAGAGGGAACATGGCAGCTACAGGTACTTACAGATGTGAGATTTAATAAAACCTCTGTTCAGATAAAAAAAAAAAACAACCTAAAACTCCATTAGCAGTATCCCTGGGGTGGGTTGGGGGGTGGCAGGGGAAAGGAAGGAAAATGCTAGCAGGACATCCGGAAATGACTGTCGCTGGAGCAATCCACTACAAAGACTTTCCACCTAATTGAAATTAATGATGCCTCAGCAGCTTAAATTGTGTCCCAAGACCTTCATCTGTGCTAATGCAACGGGCAGAACTCAACACTTAGCCAGGATACTTGGTTTCCACCTGACCTCTAGGTTTTAGTCTTTGCTTGCCCATGTTAGGGCACCTTCCCTGGAGAAATCAAATGGACATCTAAAAATGTTTGCATTAGACTAGACAGGGCCACTTATAGGAAAATTGGGACATTCTCAGAACTTGTGTTTGGCAAGTCGCAAAGTTTCCAGCCTGAGGACAATGTTTTCTGAACCAAAAGATTTTCTGTTTGTTTATATTTCTGATCTTGTCAGGTGCAAGAGAAAGTTTCACAGATGTATTTTTCCTTTTGTAAGGCAACAAATACTTATTTAATCATAGAAACTTTTAGCTCAAAAAAATCTTACAGATAAGCTTTCATTGGGAATGGAATCTTTTTGTTTGTTTGTTTGTTTTCCAACAGATCCCTTTCTTCTAGCACTCACGTTCACAAACTGGCAGCACATTGGAATCAACTGGGAAACTTTAAAAATACTAATGCCTGAAGGAGTCTTTAATTGTTCTGCAATACAAGGTTTAGAACCACTATTTTAGAAGATCCATCCATCTGCACATATAAGCACACACCATTCATGCCATTTACAGGATATTTTAAAGTGATACACATGTAGCCCTAGCTGGTGTGGCTCAGTGGACTGAGTGCTGGCCTGCGAATCAAAGGGTTACTGGTTCAATTCCCAATCAGGGCACATGCCTGGGCTACAGGCCAGGTCCCTGCTTTGGGATCGTGTGAGAGGCAACCACACATTGATGTTTCTCTCCCTCTCTTTCTCCCTCCCTTCCCCTCTCTCTAAAAATAAATAAATAAAATATTTAAAAAATAAATATAATCATAACCCAGATCAAATTAGAAGACTTCGTTTTGATATTAAAATATTAAGCATCGTAGATGGTTTTACAAGGGCAGAATTAAATACTTGAAGTTGGATCTGGTCTGGTAATTTTTACTCACCTTCCACAGCAGCGTACTACTCAGTGATATACTTTCTCTTAGCTCAAACCAGACAGGAGCTATATAGCATGAGGTGTATTTCCTCCTGGGAAAATTTGTATTTGAGGATCATCCAATGAGGATTGGGATTTGGGGACATCAAGGACACTAACACCAGGATGTAGGTAGTAACTCTATCCCGCTTGGCCTAAGGAATAGAAGCAGAAAGCTTGTCTAGCAGTTTCCAGCCAACCTTGCCTGTCAGACAAGCCAGTGTCCTCAGTGGCAAGAAGGCTTCTCCTATTAAACAGTTCATATGTTGCCTCAAATAAGCAGAGAGCCAATTTTCATATTATTCCTACTTCTAAATAAAGATGTTGCCCTCTTCCCAGGGACAGCTGTAAAGATGCTAGTAGAGAATGACCTTGAAGAGCTTGTCTAACATTTAATTTAAAATCCAGAGGAAAATGAGGTTAAGAGACCACAGTTACTTGGTTTTTAGGGGATGGATGGAGAGGATAGTGTACATGTATCATTAGAAAAGTATTCAAATATGCCTTCTCCCAAGTCCCCCACCCATCAACCTCTTCCAGGTCTTAAATATGGCTCTGCCGTGGCATCTTAAATCTTCATTCTCAGATATTATTTGGGCTAAGTCATTGGAGGTATCTGCCAAAAGACAAATCTGGGAGGCAGCATTTGCTGAGATTCTCAGTGTCATGAGGAGCTGGGGGTGAGCCCCTGCTGGGGGTAAGATACTTTTCTACACTACACGCCCCCTTCCTACTCTGAGCTAAAATCAACAGGGTAGTGAAGAATGTTGTTACAAATGGAGATTTATTATACATTTCGTGTGCATGGTGTGGAGATATTAAAAAAACTTAGAACAATTGATTTAAACTGGGAGTGATTAACATTTTGGCACAAATTAGTTGGTCAGATGCTAGCAAAAGCCCTAGAGACAAGGACAAAGGAGAGGAGACATGTGATGAAGAGGAAGTGGGACAGTAAAACCCGAGGCTGGGGGGAGATGGTCTCAGGCAGGGTACTGCCCCCCCCGAGGGGCTTTGGCCAGGATGGGAACAGAGGAGGGGAGCTGGGAAAAGACAGAGGTAAGGGAGGATTCAAACAAAAAGTAGAAAGTCGATGAGAACAAATACTGTCTGTTTTTCTAGTTTCTCCTAGTTGCATCCTGATCAAATTCAATGTAACTGAAAATAAAAACTGTCTTTTTTTGTTGTTGTTGTTCCTTTTGCTACATTAATACTAATAGCTAACATTTACTGAGTGCTTGCCCTGTGCCAGGTACCATTCTAAGCATTTTACACCATGTCTATGAGCTACATGTTCTTATTGTCCCCATTTAAAAAACAGGGCCTAGAGAGGTTAAACAATTTATCCTAAGCCCCACAGCTATCAGTGGCTGTGCTAAGATTATGAGCGAGGTAACTGAGTCCCAATCTTAGAGACAACATTCCACCCATTGTTTATATGGGTTAGGAGAGCATGGGATGTGCCCTGGCTGGTATAGCTCAGTGGATTGAGTGTGGGCCTGTGAAGGGTCACAGTTCAGTTCCCAGTCAGGGCACATGCCTGGGTTGCAGGCCAGGACCCCAGCAAGGGCATGTGAGAGGCAATCACACATTGATGTTTCTCTCCCTCTCTTTCTCCTTCCCTTCCCCTCTCTCTAAAAATAAATAAATAAAATCTTAAAAGAGAGAGAGCGAGCACATGGGATGTATGTCTCAAAGAAGAAAGAAAGTACCTGCGTCTTTTTTCCAGGAAAGGACAACAGGCCATTTATTTTTGAGGACTTTACTTAGCCTTCAAAAAAGATAAACAAGTTTTGTGTCTTTAAGAGCTAAGAATCCTTTCAGAGAATAATTTCACATAGGCTACTGGGCATCTAATAAAGAAGGCAAAAGGTGGAGTTAAAAATTTATGGCTAAGCACAAAAAGTGGTATCCATGGGGAGTTGGGTGCAGAGAATGCTACTTATGGGAAAACATCTGGGGAAAGCGATGCAAAAACAGAACGGGGCTTGGGAATCTGGAGGTTGGGCCACCAGGCCCTCCTTCTGACAGTGGTCTCAGAATCTGTGTGAGGCTAGTTGAAAGAAGGGCCTCTGACAGGGACCCCTTTTTCCAGCCCGGAACTGACTTCCATCACACAGTTACTGTTCTACTACTCCTTGTATCAGATGATATTTATAATCATATTTCTCTTGAAAAAGTAAAAAGACTTCCATTCTGAGCTAGAGGTAAACAGAATGTGTTTTGGTTACAGAGTGTCTTTCGTGTCGTACACTCATTTCTCAGAAGGAGCCTCACATTTGCCTTTATTTTAAAAGCACGGCAATTTTTTTTAAAAAAGCCTAAATGCATCTGCTTATGTTGAAAGCCCCCATCTGTTTGATTTGATTTTCCTTCCTAAGAGCTTCTAGAATTCCTCTGGCTTCTGTTTCTCTTCCTAGTGGTAGGGTTGACCTCCTAAGGAAAAAGCCTGAAACTGCTTAAGACCCCTGGGCAACCAGCAGGATGAAAGCCATATCCTGACCTGAAGCTACACCAGCGCCTCCAAGGTGCAGGATGTTGCCCGACTTGTTTACTACTGTAGTCCAGGTGCCCACTCCAGTGCCCAACACAGTGAAGATCTTTGATGAGGAGAGTCCAGGTCAGAGAAATGAAGTTATCTTCCTAAAATCACTGAACAAGTATATTTGTTATCTATTGTGACATAACAAATTACTGCAAAATGATTACAAACTACCACTAAGGGCTGAGAACAACAGACATATGTTGTCCCACATTATCTGTGAATCAGAAATGCAGGTGCAATCAAAGTGTCAGCCAGGGCTGCAACTCATCTGGAGGCTCAGTTGGGGAAAGACCCTCTCCCAAGCTCTCTTACTTGCTTTTTAGCAGAATTTAGTCCTTGGGTCACTGTTGGCCAAAAGCCACCCTCAGTTCCTTGCACTATGAGCCTCCCTAAAATGTGATCTACTTGTTTCATCAAAGAGAGAGTCTTCCAAAAAGATAGAGATCACACTCTTGTACAATCTAATCATGGAAGTGTCATCACCTTTGCCATAATCTATTGAATAGAAACAAGGAATAACTCTAACCAGCACTGAAGTGGGGAGCATTATACAAAAGTATAAAGACCAGGAGCAGATCATTGAAGGGCTGTCTTAGAGTTGGACCATCACAATTATATATGAGGGTAAAGGAAAACTACAACCAATGTACTCTAACTCACATACCTATGGTAAGCATTGCCTCTCCTTCTCCCTCCTGCTCAGCCACCCACATCTCTATGCACTTTGAACACACATGCAGTGTAACTTATGAGCAAGGCAATGTGAGGATACACCATGATTATAGAGAAGGAGCTCTCAATCTATTAGAGGAGATGAATAAAAGACATACAAAATATATAACAAGAGAATGTTGATACAAAAATTACAGAGGCTGGGGGTGTTCAGGTCCAAAGAATAGTAAGTCCAATGAAATAAACACTACTTTGGGTTGTTGTTGTCCAGAAAGTTTATAGAGAAATGAGTTGAGCTGGGTCTTGAAAAGTAGATAATATCCAACATTTATTGACTTTTATAAGCAACATTTACTGACTTTTTATGTTGTGTCTTATGTGAACTATTTCACTTAGTTTTCATAGTAATTCCCTAAGGTAGATTTTATTGTCATCTCCAACTTAAAGATGAGGAAACTGAGGCCCATTGAGATGAACTGACTTGCTCAGCTTATAGGTGGTGAAGTGAGAACCACATCCAGATCTCACCCAGACCTGCACTTGCAACCACCACTCAGTGTGGCTTCAAATGGGACTGGCCAGTCTAGGCAAGTGTGGGAAAGGTATTTCCAACAATGGAAATGGCATTAACAAAGAAGTGAAGGCAGGCGAGCACCAGCTACCTATCCAGTTTGAGAAACTACAATTCACTCTGTCTAGCCAGTTCTTTCCTTAGCTCTTCATAGGGCTGGCTCATCAGTGCCTTCGGATCTCAGCTCGAATGTCATTCCCAGATAAAGTGGTTAGGAACTCCCTTCCTACTTCCCTCCATGGGCACCATAAACTACTCTTTATTACTTCATCTTGTTTGTTTTCTTTATAAGTCAATATAAGCCATAATTATTTCATCCATTCATTTCTCTACTTGGTCATCGTCCCCCCTATTGAATGTGAGTCCTAAGAGGGAAGAGATCTTTTTGGCCATTCCTACTGTGTCCCATGTCGTCAAAGTGCTGGGCACAAAGTCGGTACCTCTGGAGCAGAGTGGGTATGAAAGATGGAGTTGGTTTTTGTGCACTAAGAATTTGCTTTTCATTCTGTAGATGATAATGGAGTCTGTGGAAGATTTCTGAGCAGAAGAGTAACATAATGACAGCAGGATTTTGAGGAAATAAGGTTGTGTGTGGTGTTTCTGGACATTGGTATTAAAGAACAGTTTGTTTTCAGATTTTTTACTGACCTGTTCTATGCCCTCTACCCCTTCAGAACGTAAAGATTTCCAGCTGTCTACTTTTCTCTCGTCAAGGGGGAAACTCATTTGAAGTGAGACATATGAGGATTATTTCTGATCCTTTCAGGAAAATGTGTATTTTATAAGGAGAACTGATGGTTCGTCCTGGCCCCTGGATTCTACACCTGGTTTTGGCCCTGACCTGCTGTGTGACCTCAGGATAAGTCCCTTCACATCTCTGAGCCTGCGTTTCTGTTTAAGTAAAATGAGTAAGTTGGGCTACCTGCCAGCCCTGTGCTCTCATTATGCTTGTGGCTAGTTTAAGATGAAAGCATTTTGCTATAAATTAGGGATTTTAAAAAAGACTTTATTCTAAGAATAAAAAACTTCCAAATTTTTAGTTACTTCATTCACTAATGTCAAAATGTCCTAACCAGTGGTCAAGAGGGATTGTTAACTTATTTTCCCCTAGGTTACAGGTGAATTGGTTTATTTATCTTGAGGTCTTTTCTCATGTTCTGTTTCCTGCTCCCCAAAAGGTCCGGAGGTGTGCAGCCATCTTCTTGGGAGACACAGTCTCAAGAGGCTGACGCAGGCCCATTGTTTCTGCCTGTAGTACTGCCGTGAGCCAGAAAACGATCGTAAGCCCGAATCATCTTAGGAACGGCAAAGACAGGATCAGGCAGTAAATGAAGTATCACAGGGCTTTCAAATGACATGGAAAAAAAAGTAAGAAAGACTTGCGCAAAGTTCCCCAAATCTGACTGCTGCCGCCCAGCCCCACATTCTGCCTCTTTCTCCCACCTCCCGTCTTCCCCATCCATCCTCAGGACCCGTTCTTGCCACACATCTTTGCAGCCTCCAACAGGTACATATTTAGTAACTTCCAGAAAGCTTTCCATCTAGTATATTGCCACAAAATACCAAGAGCAGTGTTTTTCTTTTTTTAATTATCCTCACCCAAGGACATTGTTTTTCATTGTTTTTCGAGAGAGAGGAAGAGGGAGAGAGACATTGATGCAAGACAGAAGCATCGATTGGCTGCCTCTAATACACATCCAAACATGGGTCACTCGTGCCCACACCTGGCCTGAGGACCAGGCCGGGGATCAAACCTTAGGTATGTGCCCTGACCAAGAAGTGAACCTGTAATCTTTCAGTAACAGGACAACACTCCGACCAACTGAGCCACACTGGCCAGGGATGCAATGAGCAGTGTTTTATGGTTAGGTTGTACAACAAAGTACCACGTATGTTTAAAGTACTCTTTTACAAAATTCATGTTTCTCCTTTTCCCTTTTTTCAAACTCCCCTCTGGTCTCCCCCACTCCCCATATACACAACACAAACACTCCTCCTACTTCTGGAAGCTCGGATGACTTTTCCCTGTATAACTCAGAGCAGGAGATTGCCTGGCAGTTTGTGAAACTTTCCTTGTGTTCTGTTAAATTGAAATATTGTTTTTAGCATGCAGAAAGTAGTGGTGGAGCACGATGGTGGTCTCCTCAGAGATGTCAGGACAATCGATCTCTGTGAAGCCCAGTAGGCGTGAAGTGAGACAGTGCTCAAGTGCTCGGATACCACACGTCTGACTTGCTGGAGTCTCTGTTGAGAAAGATAATTTATCATACTTTCACCGTGGAACCAGTGGATTAATTGTTTCCCATGCATATGTCTATTTGATCTTCCATGAGTACGTCCCTGAATGTGATATAATAACTCAATGGGTATTCTTTCTTTTGTTTCTTAATATAAGTTTCTCTCTTACCCCAAAGCCACCCACCCTCTCTACCCTCAAATCCATAAGGAACAAAGTTTCAAAATTAGTTCCTAGAGGGCCCATCCTATGTTATCCTAACCAGGAAGGCACTGCCATGTGTAGGAATTGGTGCTCAGTAGGGTCTAGTCAGTCAGTGACCTTGGCCTTCAGCCTTACTGTCTGTGAAGCAGAGAGACAGTATTGGAGCTTGGGCTGCAGCCACAGAGGCTGTTACCCACTAGGTTTTGTGAAAAGTTACTTAAAGCATCTAAGCCACAGTTAACACATGTGTAAAACAGACATGGTAGTACTCAGACAAAATAAATATGAAGTAAACAAAACTCTTCGCTTGAAGTGTTTGCTCAGTGACTAGTCTGTCCTAAGTGTTGGTACATGTTATGTGGCTGCTCAGGCACTGGTGAAAAAGACACGTGCGGAAGCAGTGGTCTCCAAGGGGGTGCCCAGCTCATTCTTTAGGAGTCTGAGAAGGCATTATGATTTCTTTTGATACTTGCGTTTTATCTACAAAGGAAAGAAGTTAGCTTCATTAATGCTTAATGTATGAATTGACCCGTAGCCTACCTCATTCAGTGTCAGTGTCCATGTGACCTGGGTGGCAGGTGAGCTATGCTGAGGAAAGGGTGGGCTCAGCACCAGGGCAGGTAGGCAGTGGGGACCTTGCACTGGTCTTCATGTCACTGGGTTGGAACAAATGAGGGTGTGTGCAGTTAGGTGACTTTGGCAATATTATGTACTTTTAACCAAACTAACTCTCATAAAATAGACACGTGATTTTAAAAGATTTCTGTTCTATTTTAATAATATATTAAAATACTGTCAAAAATTGTGGAGGGTCTGAGGTGTTACCCTACTTGCAAGTTAACAAGATAGTTCACCACATTTCATGAATGATGGCAGGAGATGCAAGGCTCCTGGGTCAGAGACAAATGACTGTATTACTCATGGCACAATAGGCAGCATGGGCCTCGCGTTTGTCCTGGCTGTCCTTGCCCCCCAGGCCCCACAGGGCCACTGTGGACAGCCCAGGTGGACGCTGCACATTCACTGTGTTTGTGTCACAGCTGTAAAAGCTGAAGTGAAGGAAACCCAATTCTATTACAATGGGATTACTCAAAACCCTGCCCAACCTTTGCTCCAGAGGAAGACATTATCGTTATTATATTAGACAGCAATAAACCTGCTCTCTGCTCCAGAGAGAACCACTAGTTTCATGCTGTAAGGCTGTTTGCTATACAAACATCCTTGAAAAGATAGTTTCTGAATGAAAGTGGTCAGAACCTCTGCTCACAAAACATGCAAAAAAAAAGAGAGAGAGACCCATTAAAAACTGACTCACAGATGACATTATATATAATGGAGTACAAATGAAAAGAAAATAGCTGAGCTTATACTCTTTTAACTCAAAGAACGAGCAAGTCCTTTTATAATACATAAACAATGATGATTTAATTAAATCAAATAAGAGGTCAGCTAAAGAAACTACAAATGATAATTGACTATCTGAATATAGGTTTATATCTACTTTCATGAAGAATAAACCTTGATGCAATTATATATATAGTGCCTTAAAATATTAGCAAATGATAATAGCATATTTACATAATTTGTATATATACGTATAAGTAAAGACATAAAATTGAGGATCTGGGCTCAGTTTAACTTTGGGTGACATGCATTCAAAAGTCTGTTGATCCCCGCTCTAGAGACTAGAGTGCCATGATGTGATGTGCTGGGAATTACAAGGACTCCAGGATGAAAAGACATTGTTATAATTTTCCTCTCATTCCAAGTTCTTCTCTGGTAATAGCAAAAGTAGAACCTTCCTAAAAGTTTCTACAGCTTGACTTTTTCTGCTGTTATAGAAGACCTTTTGACTCTAAAAGGGGGGTAGAAGTCATTCCTAAGTAACTTGACCACCTCTTAAATTAAATTCACATGCACAAGTAGACATAAAGATCCCCCAAATCTCTGGGAGCCAGTTTCTCTGGGGAACTGAACTTTCCACTAGGCTAATTGAGACCCTCTACCTGCTGAGGGAGACCCTCTACCTACTCCATTCCATGGTGGAGTAGGACCCAAGACAATTACCCTTTGTAACTCTTCCCAAATTGCCCCCACCTCGGACTTGTTGAAGCAAATTCAACTTAGTATCTGGGCAAGCATGAGAGAAAAATGACTCAAACAGGCAAGAGAGATGGGAGGAGGAGGCTTAGAGGATATTCTGGTTATTTGTGAGGATGTAACTATGCTTTGCCTTCCAGAGCAAGGCTGTAGTGTTTGGGGTTTTTTTCCCTTGAATTTTCTATGCAACTGTGTTTTGCCTTCCAGAGAAAGGTTGTAGTGCCTGGTTTTTTTTTTTTCTTGAATTTTCTGTGTCAACAAGGTAGTTCCTTATCTTCCTTCTTGCTCACCCAGGCTTTGTCATCAGTCCTGGCAATTGCTCAGCTGGAAGCCTGGAGCATTTGCTCCTATTCAAAGCCTCTAAGAGTGTATTTCTACAACTGTTTGCTGCAGAGACACTTAGGAATGCACAATTGGGTCACCCTTGGTTTATCAGCTAGGAAATGACCCTAGTGTATGCCTAGCTGCTAAAGCAACTAATACCATTTCTCCATCTTACAGTCAAAAGGCTGGAATAAATATCCTTATTTTACCCCCAACAAGTAGACACTGCGCAGATTTTGAAGTTCTACAATGCTGTTTGATTACTGGCTCATTTCTTGCTACTACAGTGACCTTGGATTAATTACATTGCCTTTCCATGTCTTGGCTCCCTCATCTGTTCACTTGGGTTGACACTCATTTCTTTTATGAAAATCATGAGGCAAATGCATTGTATTTGCAATAATGCAATAAACACTAGTTGTTCTTCCCTTCTCCCCTATCTTATGCAGTAGAGTTAGGAAGATTAAATTAATGGTACATAGCCATGTTCTTTTTAATCTTTAAAGCTACTGCAATTATTATTATACTATTATCATTTGGTGGCTGCTATTCCTTGCCCTAAGTTTTTTTCCCGAGGCTCCCTGAGTATATAACCCTTTTTCCTAATGGAAAGGACCATTTCAAACTCTCCTGAGATGGGAGATGATGGTGGGGGTAAGAGCTAATTAATAAATAGTCAAATATTGGCAGCTAAGACAGATGACTAGTTCATTTTTCTGGGTTTTGGGAAAGCAGAAGCCAAGAAGGGATTAAATGTGCAAGAATTTTATTAGAGGAAGTGCCCGTGAGAGGAAGTGGGCAAAGCTGAGAGATCTGGAAAGGCTGTCAGACTGCCATGACAGTCAGATCCCTCAGTAAAAAACGGAGAAAGAGAGAGAGACTGGGCGGAAGTGTCCCCGACTGCTGTGAAGTCTAAGGAGGCTCTTCAAGGCTGCTGGGGAGCCCTCAAACCGCAGCTGGCTTCCAGAGGAGCTTCATGTCTCCCAAAAGTGCCTGCCTTTGTATCACTCTCACCCTTAGTCCATGGGTCAGGGAAACCCATGGAGGGTGTGGCTGCAATGCAAACTCAGGGATGGACTTCAAAACACAGCAACTGGGCCCTTGCTCAACTGCACCCTTATATTGCAGACCTGTTAGGTGAATTCCCTTGGCTGTCATAAGTCAGTCTCCTGCACAGCCTCCTGCATGGCCTCCTGCCTGCCTTAAAACAGCTTCAGAGTTAGACATAGGAAGCAGTATCTTTTCCCATATAACTCAGAGGTAACCTGGAAATGTTCTCCCTGTGTTCTGCTATAGTGATTGAAATTCCAACATTGGAACTTCTTCCCCAAAGGTCTTCCTTGTTCTTAGGAAAGGATTAATTTTAAAGTCTTCCAAATAAAGAGCTCATGCAACATGAACCAGATAAGGAAGTGAGGGTAGGGGTAAGGGTGATAGTGGGGGAATGGTATTGGAGGATGGTGCTGCATCACGTTGAGAAAGAGTCCTGGATAATCCCTGAAAGATATCTGCAATCTTCAACCATTTTCCCAAAACACCAGGATGAGCATTTGACCCAACTGAACATTTGACTGATCTCCCCCCAAAACACACGCCTTTGTCAGGGGATGAAGCATTCTCTTAAGACATAATACAATGTCCAAGCTTCCTCTCTAGTGGACTTCCTGGGGCAGCTTCACATTGGCAAAGCCTGATAAGGACTCCCAAGGCTGTACAAAGTTCCCAAGAGCTTGTGAATGTCTTTTGGCTCACTGAACATGTTGGCTAGTAAATCTGGGCCCATGGCTTCAAACAGCCCAAGAATATGTCCTTCCTCTAAGCATTGCACAGAGTCAAGCTGGATACTAGAGCTCCTAGGTCTGGAGCACATATCAGTTGTTGGCTACACCTGAATAGCTATTAGAGGGAAGACCTAAAACACCCTGGAAACTTTCCCAGACATATATTTCTCCTGCAGCCAAGAGGAAAAAAACTGTCACATTTCTGTCAGGGCAATGGAAGAACCAGTTTGAGGGCTTGGTACCTTGAGTTCTCCATAATTCAGCATGCCAGCATGGCCTAGAGCCATGATTCTGAAAGAAGACTGCACTTCAAAATATCAGGAAGGCTTTGAGCAAATACAGATTCCCAGGCCTTATTTCTGGAGAGTCCTATTAAAGAAGAGGGCCTGGGAAATGCTATGCTAAAAACCTTCTCATCTCCCTTGATCATTCTGATGATCTGCCCTATGTATATCAGCTAAAATCCCAGTCCCCACGATGGTACCAATAGCCATGGATTCTACTTATTCAGACTTTCTCTTGACTTGAATTAAAACTTTTTTTTTGGAACAAGCTGGGCTATAACCAATGAAGCAACATAAAAGAAAGCTAATTGACACACATCAAAGTTGTGTGGGTCCCTAGGAAATAGACTGTGAGGTGGAGATTAACATGCAGGACTTTTGTCAGGAAAGACTCCTGGGAATAGCACTTGTGGAATGGAGGGGAAGGAATCTGTTGGAGAGAGGGCAATATCAGCTGTGATTAAGTCCGCTGGCAAGCCCTGGGGGACTCCAAGGGGAGCTCTGCAGCAGGATGGCCCTCTAGAGTTGTCCTGAGTTGGTGCAGAGGGCTGGGCTTTTATGCCCTTATGTTGATCAGTCATTGAATTGAGTGTGGGCTGCCTGTGGGAAGAGGTGTGACCTTTGGCAAGGCCATTTTCTTTAGCCAAGGCAATCCCCTAAAAGGACTAGTAGCTGAGGGTTGCCACCTGTGAGCATTCCCAGCAAGCACCTGTGGGCTAAAGGAGTCCTTTATTCCTGAAGGGGGTTCTGGGAAGAAGGACAGAACATCTAGCACAATGCAATTACAACTTCTAGTAGGATTCATCTGTATCTAGGCTAGGATGAAATTCAGCATCCTCTGCACTCCATAAGCTAGCTCACTATCTAGTATGAGCCCCTGGATGCCAAGGAAGAGTCAGGAGCTAGTACCCTTCCCAGTTCCAGAGACACTGAGTTAGCAGCTTATGTGTGGAAATAAAGTGGACACTACATTGGGCCTGTAACTCTTAGATTTGATAGAAGAGGAAGGTGGCTCTTGGCGGTGAGAATACTCATCTGATTGATGTACTGTGCAATGAAACCAAAGGTGTGTGCATAATGCCCACGTGGGCCAGGGAGATTCACTCTTCTGATCGTTATTAACTGGAGATGAGCACGCATTACCAAATAATCTGAGGCAAAAGATTACACTGATTCCCTGAATTGTCATAACAAAATAGTGTCCTAGTAAAACACCCCCAATAAAATGCACCCTACCCCTAACTCTGCACTATCTCCACAGAGAATTTGCCTCCCAACAGCATAAAATCTCTGATTAATCATGAAGAGGCTTATTATGGCAGAAAATAATGCCACCGGGGCTGAATCCCAGATATTTGTGCTGACTTTGATATGCCTCTGCCAAGTTTCACAGTGGTTAGGTTCCCCTAATCCTTCAGTAATTATTTGAGATGTCTAGGGAAAAAAACACACCACATTCTTTTAATGAGAATGATTGTTTGGTATTCCTATGTATTTATTCTCTTGTAATGAGCAGGAGCCACTCGGTGAGCCTGTTCTGTTCCTCTCTCAGATTCCTTTACACATAAATTATTTGAGGGTAAGATTTATGCTCCAAGAATAATGAGGTAAACAGGAGCAAAGGGAATAATTTAAAAGCAATTCATAACAAAGAAGTGATCACATATACTGAAAGCATGGAGAACCACACCCAGTTGCTCTGGTCTGTTTGAAGTCAGGTCAAAGGAGAATTTAAACCCAGGGTCCGTTTCTCCACTGAAACTCCGAAAGGCTTTCTCTTATTTTAACCATGTCGCAGCTCGAGACCTGACTACTGAGAAAGAGAAAGTTATACCTTTGTTAAGATTGTTTTGGCTTATTTTATTTTCTAAATTAATTCATTTTTTTTTTCCTAAAAGTTTCTTCCTGGAGAAAGAGTGCTCATCATTAATCGAAATTATGTTAGCTTAGCCAAATATCTTAAAACAATTTACAAAAACTTGGAATGCAATTCATGAGCAAAGACTTTTGTTCAAGCCAAAAGGCATTACTTAAACAATGAACAAATAACTTTGTGACTAGAATTGTAAATAGAAACATAATTTGCTAATGGTTTGTTCCTGAAGTCAGACCTCACTCCTTTTCCCTGGTTATTAATCTGGGACATTAGGGGAATGAAATAGAAATAATATATCTGAATTTCATTTAGAAATTTGACAAGATTTCTTATGCTATTCAAATAGGTTTAATATAGAAATATGTTTTGGATAATCAATGGCCACCCAGAGGAAGTCGTTTTTAGAACCATGTTGCAGTTCCGTATTTTTTTCAATGACTATATTATAACTAAAACAGATTGATAAAATCTGTAATAATTTAAGCCAGAAGGAATAGTTCTGTAGCTTTAACTACTGCCTAGAAACCTGTGGGCTCCAAATTTGTTTCCAGCTTGCTTTCTGAGCTTCATATCTATCTAGTAGGCATCCCTCCACATAGCTAAAGCTGAATTTATCACCTCTACTCCAACCTCCAACTGCTCAAATCCTATAATTCTTAACAAATAGACACTTCATGTAGCTTTCCAAGCTAGAACCCTCGACACATCATCTTAATCATGTGTCAATATCTAATTGATCATCAAATCCTGTTAACCCCATCTCTTTAATGTCTATCTTATGGTATGTGTTGGAATTAGGATAAAAAAATACTGAAGAAAAGGGAAAACAATAAGATAATGCCCTCGAGTCTCTGCTATGTTGATTGCAGTGTTATTTACAATTGCCAAGATTTGGAAGCAGCCCAAATATCCCTCAGGAGATGAGTGGATAAAACAACTATAGCACATTTACACAATGGAATGCTACTCAGCAGTAAATAAAGAAGAAAATTTTACCCTTTGTGATAGTATGGATGAAACTGGAGAACATTCTGCTAAGTGAAATAAGCCAGTCAGAGAAAGACAAATACCATATGATCTCACCCACATATGGAATCTAATGAACAAACTGAACTAACATGCAAAATAGAGAAAGACTCAATGATAGAGCACAGGCTGACAGCTGTTGGGGGGAGTGTATAGTGGGACGAGGGATGAAGCAAAAAAGAAAAGGGACTCATGGACATGGACAGTGTGGTGATTGTGGGAGGGAGGGAGTGGTGGGAAGAAGAAGAAGGTGTAAGGAGGATAAATGGTAATGGAAAAAAATACAATAAAAAAATTAAAGTAGAAGTCGAACTTCCAAAGTACAGAAGGAGATTTAGAAGCTGTAGTCAGTGCTGAGTTCATCATGAAGCTGTAGTTTAATTGGCCTCAAAAAGTGTTAATGTGACCTGAGGGTGCATTAATTAAATTATAGTGTTTAAAAGGCAAAAGAGGATAATTTTGCTGTGCTCTATACTCTCAGATCACAATTACATTCAGTTAAAATATATCTATTTTAATGTAAAATAGATACAACTATGTTCGGAGGAGGGGACAGAATGTTGAAGAAACTCAAAACCCTGTATTTAGGGATTTGCAAGGACTAGGAAGCTTTCCGTTGGAGAGGAGAACTCTTGACATGGCTGTGAAAGCTGCCTACAGTTTACTAAAGGATGCTGAATAGAGCAACGGTCCTAATGTCTAATCCAACGCAAGAGCTGGACTGGCCCTGTAAGAATGTCCTAGGATAATTCTACAGATTCTGTGGTCCCATCCCCAAGAAATTTTTATTCAGATGCCTTAAAGGGAGATCTACCCACCCTAAATCTATACACTTTAAAAGACTCGTGGGTGATTTTGACATGCAGCCAGGGTTGGGAAGGAACCCCCATGTAAATGAGAAATTAGATGCAGCCAAGGGCCAATGGATCAGAGATAGGTCTTTTCAGAATATTGGGAGATGCATTTTGATTCAATGGGCTACCTTGGGAAGAAGGGAAGGAATGTGGAGTCACTGCAGTTCAAATAGGGCTATGTGAGTAATTTGTAGCCAAGGAATCTAAGAGATTTGCACAAGAATGGTAGTTGGACTCTATGGTTTTTAAGATTCTATGGAATTTGCCAAAAGAAACAAAGGCTTATAAACACAAAGCAGCTTTAAAATTATTTCATTTAATTATCTAGAGTACAAACTATCCAGCTATAGCAGAAGTCGTTAGCACCCCACTCAGAGCCCCTTGAGCCTATTTCAGTGCACGCTGGTCTGACTTCCATCTGCACCCCTTGACCTGAGGCCTTTTGCTGGCCTCCAGAGCCCACTCTACTTGGACATACAGCATATCAGACATGCATGGAACTAATTGTGCACCTTCCCCCCGCAATCTTGACTAGTTCCATGAGGAATTTGTGTATACATACCCCAGCTCCCTCGCCCTTCCGGTGGGATGACTCTGGGGGATGTGGCTTATATTCCTAGAGTTTCCAGGTGGGATGAAGCTCCAGATACTCACATCAGTAATAGTACTGGTTGCCTTTTCTCCCCTTTATCTCTATCCCACTCTCCTACTCATGCTTCCTGAGATCAATCACAAATAAATTACCTATACCCAAATCCTTGTCTTAGTGTCTGCTTCTATAAGAACACAGATGCTACCAACCAATTATTGCTAACTAAGCAGAAAATAATTACTAAATCAAAACTTGAGGAAATGAGGATTTAAGAAGCATCTACTTAAAAATTTGTTTTAAAACTTGGCAATCTGAAAGCACCTGAAAGCTAGGGTAATATTGATAGGCACAATTACGTTAGGTGGTCCAATGGCCCTTGGCTTCCAGATCACTGGCTACTGAGTTATTGTTGTTCCCTGATCTCAATAGCACCCACCTCTCTGGGCCTGCTTTCTGCCAGCTGTCCTTCACTCTTGGTGTTCCAGGCACTACATATAATTCTCCTGATATACCTCCTGGTTCTTACTTCCATGTCTTTGATTTTTCTATTTTCTACTCTCCTAGAATGAAACTGTCCCCTCTTCCAGAAATCCTCTTGCCTCATTCCCCTACAGCAATGGAGTCCTGCACTGCTCTAATTATTTCTGTTTCCTGTGTAGAATGATACAATTATCCATCAAATGAATATGTAATGTTAAAATAGGAGTGAGTTAAATTGGAGGGCACAGAAATCTACTTTGGCTCTCTTTGTATTCCCTGCCAGGGAACATCTCAGAGAAGGATGGATTTTAATGATAATTCATTTGTATATTACCTCTCCTTTGTTCCTTTATTTTACAGCTAGTTTAGTGAGAATGAAATCATTAAACAAGTATATAGAACTTAAATCCAAATAGACTACCCTGAAAATGGGGGAATATCATTCAGTAATTTAAGACAATCTGTATAATAAAAGCAAAATGCTTATGCTGTCACCTAAATTGAGATGAATAGGCCACAAAATTCTGTGTGCAGTATAAATTCAAAAATTGTGAGTTTGAAAAAGGGAAAAGGAAATCCATTAATGGTCATGCAGATCTCGGGGGTGGGACTCTGGTGATTATTTTTCTGCTTCTTTTTACTTTTCATACTTTCTAAGTTTTCAATAATGAACAGGTGTAGAAAATAACAATGACACCTTTCCACCTGTAATGAATGATTCCCCCAGATCAATCACCATGGAAGAAATGTTATAAGTTATTAAAGAACTATCTACAAACTATGTCAAGAGGCCACAGCATTTTCCTATGCCAAGGCTTTTTCTGTGAATTGCTTCAGATGTTGAAGGAACCTCCATCACATTATTCTGCTGCCACATAATTTATTTCAGAGCATAGGAAAAGCTCAGTAGCCTCACAGTTTTGTTGTTTTAATAAGGAAGCTTTACCCTGAAACCTAAATTTGATAAATAAACATGCTTACACTCACATCACCTATAGATCAGTGGCACTAATCAATATAAGCAGAAAAGTATTAAATAAATACTAGCCAATTAAATTCAATAACATCTAAAATAATTATCCTCCGCAATTTGATAAACCATCCTAAGAACAAAAGAGTGATTTAATATTAGGAAAACTATCATTATAATGAATAACTTCAATAGGGCAAAGGAGAAAAACCATCTCAATGAGTACTGAAGAAGCAGCAGATAAAATTTTTAAAGTATATTTCATAAAACCGGGAATAGAAGAATCCTTTACATGATCATCGATCATTAACATAGCCAAACAGAATGTTGGTTGTGAACAGTGCTCTAAAACCATTGTGACCTAGGTTTAAATTCTGACTATCTCACTTTCTACCTGTGAGTTGCTTAGTAAGTTATTCAGTCTTTCTGCCTTGGTTCCGAATGTAAAATGGGCATAGTAATTTCTCAGTTCATAGGGTTAGTGTGAGCATCATTACAGTGAGGCATGCTAAGTGCTCAGTACAGTACCTGGAACAGGGTAATGGTGTTATACTAACATTTGTGTACCAAACTCCATGTGCTGTTGGTGATAATAATGGTAGTGACAGTAGTAAAATTTATGTACTTCAGAATTTACTTGTAGGGATTCTTCTCCTCTACACCCCAAATACACATACCCAAGGGTCTTCTCTCAGGTGATTCTAATATATACCAAACATCGAGAATCATTAAATTAAAAAATTCCTAGTAAAATTAGAAAAAAAGAATATAAAATATCACCAAGTTGTTGACTACAGTTCTGAAAAAATCTAGGCAATGCAATAATCATGAAACAGAAGTGAGAGGTATAACTATATTTTCACATGGTCTTTCAATAAACATAGAAAATTCAAGACAATCAAATATACATATGTATTTTTTCAACAATATCCATGTAGACTATATAGTAGGAAAAATCCATACATAATAGCAACAAACATATAAAGTACCTAGAAACACCTTATGAGAAATGCAATATATATGAAGGAAAGCAAATACTTTACCAAGTGATATATAAGAAAAGTTGAATAATGGGAATATGTACTATATGTTCTAGAAGTATAAGATAAATATTATAATTTGGAAAGCACTCCTTATAGCTTTAATCCCAATAAATCCCAATTAAAATACGAATGAACTTTTTAAAAAATGAAATAATTGGGATTCTGTTTGAAGACTAGATGTAATAAATAAACAGTCTGGAGCTTGACTTACAACAGGTGTTTACTAAGTGCTGGCTGACTTCCTCTTGCTGCTTAGCAAAGTTCTGATGCCTCAGACCATGGTGATCTCCTATCCTTTGATTCCTATAATTACCTATAATTCATTTGGTAATTACTATACAATATTTGGCAGTTCTACTTTACATTAACTATTTAGGTAATTTACATTATTGGGACTTTATTCTCTCCCCCCCAAATTACAAACTCCTTGAAGTCAAGGACTAGGTTCATACATCTTTGAACCAAATACTTCATGCACACTAGTCATCTGTAGGAAACTGGGGGTGACACAGAGATAGTAGGCACAAAACTATCATTATCTCGTCCCTGTGGAATAAATACAATGCAGTTCATCACAGATGTGGAAGTCAGACTTGGGGGCCCCTGAAGCAATCTGAATGCCAACCACCGTCCCAGGGTGGAGTGAGCCTTCCTTTAGCTAAAGCAATCACTGCTGAATGTCATGTTGGCTGATGCATCACCTCATTTTTAAAACATGCTGAAGCCAATAAGGAGCTGAGGTCAATCCGATAGTCCAGTGAGAATTCTTGCAATAGGGGTGACTAATTAGAAGAAATACATGTCTACTTAATAGCAGTCATGGCCTATAACTCCAAAGAATGAGTGAATTCCCAAATTCCCAAAGCTTCAAAGCGAAATATTTCAGAATCATGCTCTGAGTAGTCTTGGCAGATTCTCAAAGTATAGTGGCTGCAAAATACTCACTTGGTATTTTAAGCATATTTTGTATGCTTAAATTTGTAAAATTTTATAAAATTTGATGAGAAGATACTGTTAGTCATAAAGTATACATGGGGAACATAAGTATTCAATCAGTATGTGTACAGTTTCCAAGAACTATGAGTAAGCAAAACACTTCTTGACTTCAAGTGGATGTCAGTTTTACCTAAATACATGCAGGGGATATTAATACTATACTCGTGTTTACTTTAACAACCACCAGGCCTGTGTGAAAATCAGCTTCACAGCCAAATAAAGTGACAAAAATGACAACTCCAAGAACACAGAAACCACTTTGCAAGTCTTGCTTGAATTTTCTGTGTCATCTCCAGAAAAGAAGGCTTATATACTTGTGCACTGGCTGCCTACCCACTTCTCAAGCCCCCACTTAACACTCCAGGGAGGGGGCTTACTAAAATGCCAACATTCAAGTCAGAAAAATGCCTCTTGCTTTCAAAACCTGCCCAGTATTCCAGCTATTTCTAAGAAGTGAGTAAATCTCACCCATAACTCAGAGCTCCAGATTTCTGAGCAGAACTCACACACTCCCAAGTGGACAGAAGGACTGCAGGAGCTGGTCTCCTCATGAGTTCAGCTACAGTATGACTAACTGATGTCACTGTGGCCAAGGACTGGCTGCTGATGATGATAAGGTAGGCCTGCCACCTCACAGGCCCACATGCAATTTGGAGGTCTGTGGCAAGAGTATAGATACTGAAGACATGGTCTGCACTTTACATAACTTAAAATATATTTAAGAGGAAAATTCACAAAGCACAAGAATTAAATGATAATTAAAATAACAAGAAAAAACTATTGGAATTACATAATATTAAATTTGAGAATGGGAAGTTTCCAGATATGGGCTGCAGACAGGAACTTGGAAGGGAATCCCAAGTACAGGGACTGCACTGTGGATGGGATCATTAGGAGGGGCTTTAGGAAGATTTGGATCTTTCATTGGGAGGCCATTGAGCTTAATGAGTGAGAAAAGGGGTCCTGGAGCAACACGCCCTGCTTTCTAATCCTGCTTCAAATCAAAGGAGCTCTCTGTCCATGAAACTATTACTTGTTCCTTCTAAGCTTCTGTTTCTTTACCTGTAAAACAGAAATAATAATAGCATCTACCTTGTAGGGTTGAGTCAGATAATGAATGTGAAGCAGCATCTGGTATATGGTAATGGCTTAATTAAATATTAGCATAAAAATAAACAGAACAATTTGATTAGATAGATAGTTTGGAAGTGGACAAAAGAGGGACAGATAATGCAGATCAGATGATGCTTGGCAGGAAACATCTGAAGGCCATCTCCCTTTCCTTACATCACTCTCCTAAGGTTCTGGTTATTTATTATAACCCACCGGGATGTAGGGGAATTTTGGAGAATACTAACATCCATTTGGCCTCCTCCTTGGAATCTGACTGGGAGGAAACCACATCTTTGTTTCCTGATTTTTTTTTTCATTGAATACATTTTGGGCCCAACACACCACCAACAAAATAATGTTCAAAATATTCAGAAATCCAAGCTGAAAGATCAAAATAACTGCCTGACTCAGAAGAAGGGAGGGCTGCATTGAATTTTCGTGAAACCATGCCCTGACACTCAAGAGTTGTGTCCCTAACACAACATTGAGAAAGAGCTTTTGAACTAAGTGAAACCCTGGGCCAATCTAAATGTTTCAAATGATATAGACAGCCCATCCCCTTCCTATTCCTCCCCTGTACTCGCACCTCCCCTCTCATTACTTTCATATTATTTCATTTTCATATTTCTCAGCAAATAATGGGCTGAAATTTTGGTTCCATGGATCAGATGTTTGGCAATGTATACCCTGAGCCAGTAAGTAGAAAACAACTCACTCAAGAAACATTCTAGCCAAGAAAGGGCAGTAAATGGGCCATTTCACTATCATCCATAATGACTCCCAAATCCCACATTTCTAAATGTGACCTGGGAATTATAGCCACAATTTGAGAATTTTAAAGCATTTTTTACTGTTCCAGGTGCAAGCATAATTGTTTTACTGGTGTTTGTAGTTTAGGAGGAGGGAATTTATTGGGTTCTTTTCATGACTTCCCAAAATCCAGCTGCAAAATCTAGACTCCCTTGAAAAATAATTTCACATCTAAGTATACAGGTTCAGAGCAGCTTTCAGAGGAGGGAGGAAAGGGCCAGCCACTATGTCCTTCAGATCCATGTTTCTGGAGGACACCTTTGGCCATAGCACCAGATTGCCAGGTTGGTTGGCAGTTCTTGGCAAGTGCTGCACCTTTGCCTTCAGGGTGAGACCTGTCACACTTTTTCTTTTCTCACACCATGGGGTGGGAGGCATGTCAGGGAATCTACAGTCAACATAAAAGTCAATTTTTATAATCACTTTTGTTCCGAATGGCCCACTTTCCCCTTGTGCTTGGGGACTTCATCATATTAAGAAAAGGAAGCAAAAGAGGCATGTTCTATTCCGCAACCAGATACATCTTCAGGCAATCTCTGTGAGAGAAGAGGGACTCACAGACCAGCTTGCAACTCCCTAGCAACCACTATCACAAGTTCTTACAGGTCACCTTCAAGGAGAATACTAGGAATAAATGTTTCTCTTTTTAATCATGAGGTACAATTTTTAATACATAAAAGATGCATTGATACAGCACACTCCTAACTAAAGCATACTTTCATTTTTTTTATTTTATTGATATGCTATTACAGGTTGTCTCAGTTTTTCCCCTTCTCCCCCCCTCCACTCAGCATCCCCACTTCCTCAGGCAACCCCCTCCCCGACCCCCATAGTTCATGTCCATTGGCCATGTGTATAAGTTCTTTGGCTGCTCCATTTCCTACACTGTGCTTTACATCCCCATGGCTATTCTGTAACTACCTGTTGGTGCATCGTAATCCCCTCATCTCTTCATCCATTCCCCCACACCCACTCCCTTCTGGCAACTATCAAAATGTTCTCTGTATGCATGATTCCGACTCTGTTTTTCTTGTTTACTTAGTATGTTTTTTAGATTCAGTTGTTGAGATGTACTTACTGCCATTTTATTGTTCATAGTATTGACCTTTTTTTTCTTAAATAAGTCCCTTTAACATTTCACATAATAGTGGTTTGGTGATGATAAACTTCTTTAGTTTTTTGTTGTCTGAGAAGCTCATTATCTGCCCTTCCATTCTAAATGATATCTTTGCTGGGTAGAGCAATCTTGGCAGTAGGGCCCTGCTGTTCATGACTTGGAATGTTTCTTGCCAATCCCTTCTAGCTTGTGAAGTTTCTTTTGAGAAATCAGCTGACAGCCTAATGGGAACTCTCTGTAGGTAACTAACTTCTTTTCTCTTGCCGCTTTTAAGATTCTCTCTTCACCTTTAATTTTTGGCATTTTAATTACGATGTGTCTTGGAGTGGACATCTTTGCATCTATCTTGTTTGGGACTCTCTGTTTCCCAGACTTGTCTGTCTATTTCTTTCACCAAATTAGGGATATTTTCTCTCATTATTTTTTCCAATTTTTTGCTTTTTCTCTTCTGGCACCTCTATGATGTGAATGTTGGAACACTTGAAATTGTCCCAGAGGCTTGTTACACTAGCCTCATTTTTTTTATTCTTTTTTCTTCTTGTTATTCTGATTGGTTGTTTTTTGCTTCCTTATTTTCCAAATCATTGATTTGATTCTTGGCTTCTTACTTTGTGCTCCTGGAGCTCTCATTACCCATTTATATCACAGAAGCCATATTTTAAGCAGGACTTAAAAGACTGGTAACTGCATAAAGAAGGAATGGGTTTTACTCCCTTTCCTATCCCCTGGCACATACAGAGCCCTCTAAAAATGGCCAGTGAAAAAAATAAATGAGAGTACATACATGCTGCCTAGGAGGCCATGGGCTTCTATCTTCACTTTCCCCAGGGTCTGCTCATGGACTGTACTCTGCCCTCAGTCATGCTCTCAAAGATGTGTACCACAGATGAGAAGCTGGGCTGACAACCAGACTCAAGGTGCCACCACTTCATCACTGAGCTATCCGAAACATAGGTCCATGAGGGTAAGGATTTGAGCCTAGAATGATGGCTGGCTTAAAGTAATTGCTTAATAAGTGGGAGAATAGAGGGAAACCAGGTGAGGATCAGTATCATCTCTGTCTTGGAGAAATCACACATAGGCTCAAACTAAAATTCCAACTAGGTATGTGTTTGAAAAAAAAATCACTGCACCTCAGAGAAGGTGGTGGCTCTACTTCTTAGATTTTCAAAATGACCTACTTCTCCAAAAATATTTACCTCATGCAGGCAGCCTATTTATTGGAGCCCCTCTCAAGATTTATCATCTGTGAAATTCCCCCTATATCAAGATGTTCCTTCCGTATCTTAACCTTTCCTAGCATACATTTTGCCAGTTAAATGTAATCAGTTCTCTGAGTGTTTTAATTTTGTTTTCCCACCTGAATGGGTACCAATTTGGACATATTGTTTTTTGGGTGTTTTTAGATCCCATAGTGAGCAACCCCCTTACCACACTAGGTACTCAAACGATTCCTATTAGGTTGAAATGTTGAGGACTTACAAGTATGGAGGGATTAAATGTGTGTATATTTACATAACAGCTAGCACTAGAATTCCTCTTAGAAAGGAACTAACTACACTGAGGAAAATACATTATTGGGCAATTTGAGAGTGAAACCATGAAGCCTCCAGAACAAGGTCTGGAAGGAAAAAGCAGGACTGGAAGACAAGGACAGAGCAGGAAATTAATTGCTCTGCATGGAAAGTGGGAGGATTTGTTTTTATTTCTGAGAGGAAGTGGGGAGTGGGAGGGAGAAAGAGGCACAACCATGTGGCCAAAGCCTGGAGCCCAGGTTGGCAAGGACGGCCTTTCAAGTACCAGGATGTCTAAGACCAAGCCTCTGATTTCTCTCCTACTTAGGGCTTAGGTTTGCCTCCCACACAAAGGCCTGGTACAAGGAATTTGTTTGTATGATTGTTCACTGATAGAAATCAATGATAAAGCGGATCACACAGCAGAGCTGAATCTTCACACATGAGCTATAAAGTGAGGAAATCCACCTGACACAAGAGCTAAGAGGCAGAGAGGAGGAGAAAGCCATGAGTCTTCTGCAGTCCCTACCCTCCACCCTCATATATTGGGAGGATGGGGGTCTCACTGCACATGGGATGAGGTTCAAACAAGCTTTAGTAGAATCTCAAAGGGTGGACACTGAAGTTGACATGTACATTCCATGTGGATTATGGGCCATAAAGACCTACGGCTGCAATCAGTAAGGATGAGGGCACTGAGGCCCAGAGGGGAGAAATGACTTGGCCAAGGTCGCTCAGCTATTTGGTGAAAGAGCTGGAAACAGACCTCAGACTTTCCCTATACATTATTCCATCTTCTACTCTGTGCAACTGCCTCTGTCCTTAATTTGACCATGGGGACCTAGAAACAGTGTCTGTCCAAGACTGTGGCATTTGCTGGAGTTATAATTGGAGAAATTTAGGTTACTTTCCATGCCAGCAAGGGCTACTATTTATCTAAAGGCTGGGATCACATCTGTGTTGATTGGCCATCCGGGAGAGCCATCTGTCATTTCGGGGAATCCTAAGGGGATCTGGCAGGTGGATGAGGTCCTGGGAATGGGCCGAGTCAGGGATGCTGCTAGTAGCCTCCAGGCCTCAATTACCAAAAGCCTCGTCACCTTGTGCAGTCTTTTCTTGTCCATTTGAGGAGCCTGAGAAAGTGCCCCTCACAGCACCGGTTGCTCACATTTGCAGTTATGGAACACAGGAAATTTGTTTCCACCAGTCTCAGCACCCAGACCCAGGAGGAGAATCACAAGGAAGGTCCTCTCAGGGAGGTGCCATTGTCTGTGTCCTTAATTCCCAGGTATCCAGGGTGGCTTAGTGGAGCCTGTGAAATTCATTTAGTTCTCCATGTCCATTAGTTTTTTTCCCCTGCCACTGACATTGCCCTGTAGGTACAGATAGATATAACGAAGCTGAAATTGTGGTTAAAACAAAGGGATGCTGCAAGTCAAGGCAACCACAAGCTTCACTGTTAGCACACAGCCACCAGTTTTGAGCAATGGCGGTCCGCAAAAAGTGAGAGAAGCAGAGAGGTTACAGGCAGCGTCTCCTGGGTGGTCTGCGAGGGCTGAGGGAGCAACTGCCTGTCCAGAGTTGATTACAACAGCAACCAGGACAGAGAGGAAGAGCAATAAAAATGCTATGCAAATACAGCAGCCTGCTTTTTGTCTCTTCTAACCACAAGCTCTAAACATTTGATAACAACAAATACCCCACAAATTTCTTTATCCCTGCTATTGTGTGAAACTATGGCTTCAAGAAAAGAGGTTAAGGAGATTTAGTCGAGGTCAGCCAGCAAATCAGTAACTCCTAGAAGTGATTCAGTCTCTGCTCTTCTCCAACTACTACTCTACAATGTTTTTTGTTGCTGTTAAAATAAGAAGTGCTGTGAGCAAACAGAAAACATCCTAGGTCCTTTCCAGTGGAGATGTTAAACACCCACTATAAAACATTTCCATTTTTGACTTGATGGAAATAACTTTTAAACATTGTCTCCTTTTTTTAAAAAAAAATTGCCACGATAAAGCTTTAAAACGGGATTGGAGGAAGAGAGTGTTTCTGAATCAAAAAAAGCTAACCTGGGAGTAATCTGTTTTTGCAGCAAGAAGCATGTCTGTGATTGACCTGTATCTCTTAGCTGTTTAATGACCTATTGTGATGAAAATTCAAATTTTGAGAGTGTAGGAAGTACATGTTTGTTGACTTTTAGAAGAATGAGAAGTTTAAAATGACCAAGGAAACCTACTCAAGACAGCCTGCTGATTCTCAGCAATAAAGGTCCAATGTCAACTACTTCCTGAAGCCTTTCCCGGACACCCTCTTCCCCGTTTCACATCCTTTTCTTACCTTTCTTTTCCTCCTCCTTATTTTACTTACTTATTACTATTTAACATAGTGTATATTTGCTTGTTTATTTCGTTTCTTGCCTTCCCCCTAGTAGAACCTCAGTGTCATGATGGCGGGGACTTTGTTTAGTCCACTGTATATCCTCACAGGCTCTAGAACAGGGAGCTACTCAAGTAAGATTATTGAATAAATTAAAGAAAGAAAGAACAAAGTGATAACCAAAATGCTTACAAAAGATCTGCTATTGCAAAGCACTAATAGCTAATTTAAACAAATATAAGCCATAATAATTCCCTTGTATTAGTCTGCAAGGGCTGCCATAACAAAATAACATCAACTAAGAGCTTAAATAAGAGAAATTAACTTTCTCACAGTTCTGGAGCTAGAAGTCCAAGATCAAGGGTAGACAGGCCACATTTCTTCTGAAGGCTGCCTCTCTGGCTTGCGAATGGTCACTACCTCACTGTCTTCACACAGTCATCCCCTAGTCTATGTATATGCGCCCCTGGTGTTTCTTTGGGAGTCAAAATTTCTTCTTCCTGTGATGACACAAGTCAGACTGGATCAGGGCCCACCACAACAACCTTATGGTAATCACCTTGTTACAGGCCATATCTCCAAATACTGTCACGTTCTGAGGTAATGGGGGTTAGGACTTCAACATGTGAATTGGGGGGTGGGGGGATATTTCAGCCCATATCATCCCTCAGAAGGATTAATATGTGTTTAAGAAAGAAGATATAAGCCCCTGGCTATTAACAATTATCATTAGGGAGAAATAACACATTAAGTATAAGAAATACAAGATAAACCTACAAGATAAATAATGAAGCAGTACAGTGCAGTAGGTCCGTGGTAGTTCCTTATGTTCACCAGGTACTGGGGAAATTCCGTATACCTCTGAGCTTTGTCCCTCAGATGGACAACAGGAATAATAGACTTGATGAGAAGATTAAATGGGATTAGGTATGCCCTATTCCCAACAGCTCGGCATGTAGTAGGTGTTTAGTAAATGCTGCTTACCTTCTTTTTTCCCCTCTCTTCAAAAATAGTACATTCATTTTGGTGCCATATATTTAACAGGAACACTGATAGTCCTGTGAAAATGGACTTTTTTCTAGGTGTTCTTTTTTTTTTTTTACCTCAAAAGTGATTTTCTTTAATTATAAAGTAATACACATTCATGTTAAAATTCAAACACTATAGAAGCGAGGTAGGAAGTGGAAGAAACCCATAATTGATGCCCCTCTAGGCAGAAGATAACCACTGTTCATAGTTTGGCATGAATGCAGGCTTAACCTTTTCTCTATTTTTATATAAACATATAGTTTGTTTTTCACATGAAAGTAAAGTAGCTCATAATGGGGATCTTTCTATGCCAATGTGTAGATCCAGCCCATTTGTTTTTATAGTTGTATTTCATTATATTAGGGAAGGACAAGGGATGTAAGAAGGTTCCTGTCAATTTGAGGAATGCTCAGTTACACAAAGTTAAACTGATTTCTTTTCTCTAGAACTGCTCAGAGCCTTTAATATACACAGTGACTATCCAAGAGGTTAATTCAGTAAGTGGCATGTGCCAATTATTAAATTATTGTGTCTCGCTCTAAACCCATCCTCTTTATTCTGTTTCCCATGCTGGGACTAGAACTCCGCAAACCTCATTTCTGCTTTGCCACCTAGCCCCCTGATATGCTCTGCCACTAGGGGGCGTTGGGAGGAGGCAGGGAGGATGGAAGAGGAACTTCCTGTTTGTTTCCAGCCTGTTTCACTCCTATGCAGGAGCTCAATCCAGTTTGTTCTTTCTCCAACCCTTGCAGACCAGCCTCTCTGCATGGGAGATGCCAGCACCAGGTGGCTAGCATTCCCTCCTCAGAAGTCTGTAGCCCAAACCCATGGGGGCTCTTCCTCCTTTGAGCTCAGAAACTAGCGCCTTGCAAGCAGCACCCCCTCCTGAGAGGTCTATGTTTCAGCAACTTGGTGCCCTTTCTGCAACCTTCTAGGATTTAATATAGAACCAGCCCTGTTAATACCAGCTGGTATATTTAATAATACCAGCAATAGGGGGCGTCATTGCTGCTTGCAGTTGCTGCCTCTGTGATAACTTAGTCTTCTGCCTTTTCAGTTACTTAGTTAAGAATTTTATAACTATTTGTATATTCACTTCTTTCTGTTCAATAATTGGTAGGTTTTTGTCTCCTATCTAACTGACCTCTGACACTATATGGCATTTCAAGACCTTATTGGACTATGTCCCTTTCCTTAAGGGACAACTAAGGGGTCCAGCCTTCTGTCAAGCAGCTGCCTAAGAAGAAAGGCAGCTCTGAGTATTATTAAGTTTAAAAATATGATTGTTAAGATAGGCTCGAATGGACTCGGTGAACCTCTCTGTAGAAATAAAGGGCAGTACAGCAAAGGGACCATTAAAATGTACTAATTTTAATATGTTACCATCATTTTTCAGCAACTAGGTCTGCCATTAGTAGAAAGACTTCACCAAGATACATATTGAAAGTTAATTCTAAGAGTTTTTGTTTGAGCCAAGACTTGCAGATCTTGAATATTTAATATTCATTTAAGTACATTTTACCATTTCTTAAAATCTTTTGGTCATTTTGGCTTAATCATTTATCATGTTCTTCTTCTCTTAGATTGTAGATTGGGACATGTTTCCTTTAAAATACAGCACTCAACCTAACAATCCATGAATATTCTCTCCCTACATTACAAAGCTAATAAATTCTTTTTCCTGTAACAGTATTGATTCTCCCTGCCAACTTTTCTTTTAAAACGTCCTTCACATTCATCTTTTCTTATTCATTTCAGCAGCCACAACTTTCAATTTTGTTCTTCCTCTCCTACCCAGCTTGCTATAAGAACCTTTCCAAGATTCTCTTCTCGCCTCCAGCTGGCTCCATGTCATTTTCAGACTGATTTACTGTGTTCAGTAATTCCTCTGGTTAAGGCCCTTCAAAGGTTCCTAACTGCCTACATCTCTAACTTCTTAGCCTGTTGTTCAAGTTCTTCTCAATCTGACTTTGCAGTTTGATCTCCCGCAACCCACTTCCCTGAACCTAAGGCTCCAGTCAAACCTGATTACTCACCATTCTTAAATTGGAACTTTGCTTTTTCTGCCTACAAGTGTGTACACATTTCATTGCCCTATCAAGAATGCCCTACCTGTTCTTGCTTCCATCCAAATATCAGATCTGCAAGGCCTGATTCAATGCCCCTCTCTAAGCCATCACTCCTTCCCACTCCAGTATGCTGGTCTCTTCCTTCCCTGAACTCCTATAACCATTAGTGGTTTTACCACTTAATAATATTAGCTACCATTCATTGAATACCCACTCTATGTCAGTACTTTCTTGAGTATTTTATTATGTCAAATGTTCTTTTCAACCTTCATCCTATTTTGAATGAAGAAATTGAGGCTCAGATTGGTTAAAAGTTTCCTAAGTTCATGCAGTTTATTAAAAGGTGGCGTCAAGAGTAGAGGTACCTTTCTTCAACTCTCCCATGCTGTTATCTATTGATCCTCGAGTCAGAAGACCCAGGTTTACCCCAGGTTCTGTCGCTGACTAGCAGTCAAATCTGGCATGGGTCACTTCACTTTTCCTGACTTTATTTTCTCTTCCCCTAGGCCCCTTCCATCACTAACATTCAGACAGCCAGTTTGCAGAGGGTCACGGATCCCATTATGTTCTTTGAGATGAGAGAAAAGATTGCAGACAATCTAGACCGGTGTTTTTATTGGGCCTTTAATTCCCAGGGAAGGGGAGATGCAGTAGGGTCGGGGCACTAAAGTGATTACTCTTTGCAGGATGCTTGGAGGCATCTTGTCGTGTTGAATTAAGCATTCATCTTTATTTAGAAACGCCAGAAATTTTACAGGAAGGGTTTGTTAGGAGAGAGTTTAAATTGTCAACCTGCCGTATTATCACAGATGAACAAAAGCGGTGGAGAGTTCCTTTTCCCCACCAATAGCAGAGGGGTTTGCTTTTTCATTTTGCAGGCCTTACGGAGGAGATTTTGTTCAGTACCTGCCAAAGCAGCCTGGGCCCAACCCTGCAGAGAGTACCTGGTAGCTGGAAATCTGCAGCTTTTGCTCGAACATATGTCCTGACCCGGGAGCCTTGCAGGGTGAGATTACACAGCACTGACAGAGAGCTGTACGCAGACATTGGAAGCCAATATAAAGGCAGGGATTTTTAAATCTCAAAATCACAGTTAAATTGATTTCCTCAATGTACTTACCCTGATGCTAGTTGTGGGAAGAATACAGTCTTAGGAGTTAAGCAAGCGGAATTTACCACCTGGCTCTTACTCACGTCTCTGAATTTTAGTTTCTTCTTTTGTAAAGTGAGGGTCAACCACGTGCCATATTGTATGGTTTTTAGAACTAGAGGAAGTTATGAACATAAAGCACCTCCTCCAAGTAAGTACTCGACAAAGGTTACTTTCTCTCCTTGTCTGTACCTTTAATAGTTGACCCAATGCCAGCCACTAAATTATATTTCTAAATTCAAATTGAGGTGAAGGGTGGGGGGCATTTGGATGGCACGAGTAAGGAAAAGTCCACACGGACACTCTATCCCACTTTGTACATTTTCTCCTCATTTGAATATCCCATTTGTCAATCGTTCAAGAAAGGGGGAAAAAATCACTCATTGTTTGGAAGATTTCATGCCCTACCCTCCATCCTGCTTTTTGAGGTAAAACAGAGAAGAGTCAGCACAGCATTTCTCAGTGCCGCAACCACCAATCCCAGGAAGCGGGTTCTTCTAGCACACTTTTAAGTGCTTGCATGACTAATAAAGTGTGACATGGCTGAGATTCGCTAGGCTTCTCTTCAGAGCGTACATTCTAGCTGACAAAATATGGATAAATTTAGCTGACTTTAGATAACAAGCGTCTTCCAAACAAAGAGGGCCTCAAAGGCAAAAATGAGCCATGACATGTCTCTGCCCTAACATGGATTTGCCCAGCCTCTCATCGGTGCCCCAGCCCTCGGCACAGACACTCATGTGCTCACGAGCAATGCCTGAACTGTGTCGATGGTTACAAGGTAGGCACCTGGGTAAGGTGTGACTTCTGACCCAAGGGTCTTTACCTGGCTGAGGGGATGGGTGGGTGGGGCAGCTGCAAATCGAGGGGAGACAATGCTCTCAGTATCCGAGGGTCCCATAGCACTGCTGGTGTGCAAGCCTATGCTCTAAGCACTGCACGCTGCAGCCTCAAATAATAACCTATCAGGCTTGGAAAAGAGCTCAGAGACCATCTAACTTAACACTCCTAGTTTGTGCATGGGACTACCAAAGCCCAGAAAGGTGAAGCAACTTGCCCAGGGTCCTACAGCCAAATGGATGACCAGCTGAAAGCAGGAAGGTGATGCTGCTTAATCGTAGTCAACTTAAAAATGCTTCAAAAGAAAGTGTGGAAAATCTGCCGGGACATATGGGAGGCACTTTGTGGAGGAGAATCATATGTTGCTAAAGCATTCTAAGAGCTAAAACTGTCTCCATTCCAGTCCAAAGTTTGTGTAGTTGGATCCAAAACATTGTGAATGCATTTGGCATGGATTACAAAGATGACACTGACCTCACTGTGGCAGGCAGGGGCACTAAGTGTGACAGGGGACATCCCCTGAGTTCAGCCAGAGACCCAGCAGCAGCCAAGTAAGGACACAAATTGATTACAGGCGCAGACTCAGATGCTCAAAGGAAGAGAGCTACAGTCCCCTGGGGGTGTTGACCATGGAGCATGAAAAGGAAATAGAATGGAGCCTTCCAGCCCATTGCCAGGATTCCAGATGCAGGCACATCTGTGTGGGGGGCACTACTTGGCACTTGCATCATTTGCAGCCCCTTCTCTGCTCTCCTAGTGTCTCAGATAATAATGGCTGGGAACTGCATTTCCTAGACTCCTATGTCAGCAGAGTTCCTGCTATGGTTTAGGTTCTGCCTGTGAGATGCACTTAAATGAGTGTTGGAAGAGAAGTAGAAGTTATTTTTCCTCTGGCACTGCTGGTGAACATATGGCTTTGGCCACATGTCATCACTGGCATCCCTGTTCCCCTGACTGTCAGAAGCTGCAGAACCAGCTGTGACCATTGCCCATGGTGGTTTTCTGCAGTTTGTTGACCACTGGGAGGTGGTTAGGAGGTTCTGATTCTCAGAATCACAGTTTTAGCAGTAAAACTGAAAGCTAGTGCTTGCCCCTTTGCTTTGACTTATGCATCCAGTTCTTCCAAAGCTTTTTAAAAATTATTTAACTTTTTATTAAAATATAGAGATAACATACATTAAAATATAAGATACGTAAGTTGTATAGCTTGATGAAATTTTAAAAACCTAATTCTCTGTTTCAAGTCCTTTTTTCTTTGGGATATCTAGAGTAGTTTCAGTGCTCTCGGCTAAGCACTGATTAACAATACATTTAGTAAAATAAAAAACAATTTATTGAACACTTCTCATGGGCCAGGACTCTTGACTCCTTCAATCTTCACTATAATACCGTAATCATTCTCAATTTACAGATAAAAAAATGAAGGACTAGATATATAAGGTGACTTGACTGGGTTCACCTACTTAGCAAAAGGATAGCCAAGACTGAACCCAGAATCTACACTCTTAGCACTTTGCAAATTGATGCTTTTTCATTTTAGAATTGCTGTTTGCCTCAGAAGAGTCTTACTTAACACTACTGTTTGGAGCAAGTTGAATCTCAAAGCAAAAAGAAAGAAATCAGGATTCAAAGAGAGAGACTATGGGAGCCATTTTTTGCTCCTCCCCTCTCTTACCCTTTCTTCTGCACCTAATGAAACTCCACAAACACATGCCACACTTCCATGTACCTGACCTTCCACCCCATGTGCCTGCCCTCCATAACCCCTCACCTACCCTGCACGGTTGGGATTATTGCCCTCATTTTTGTGGAAAAGGCCAGCTCAAAACTCCTCTGTGAAGCCTTCTTTACTTGGGCACCGGTTGGATGCCCCAAGGCAGAAGGAATGCTTCCTTTGCTCTGCTGCCTCTTGTGGCTGGCATCTCAACCCACTTGGAATTAGGAAAACTTGCATGTGTGTTCATTTCTCCTACTGGTTTGGAAGTTTCAGTTGTCAGGTAACACCTTTAATTCACACCACAGCAGGAGCATAAAGATAAACCCTGGCTCTTTAATGGGATTTCCATTTCAATAGCACTCTGGCTATCAGAATTTGGTTACACAATCCCCTTAAATACTCTCTAAGATCCCATTTCCTGTTGCCTTGTCTACTTCTGTAAATTACTGTGCACAGCTCTTGACCACAATAGATTCAGGTATGTGCTCACTTAGCTCCTTTGACCTGACTATAAGATGGAGCTGGATCCATACTGGCAGATTAATCTCATAACTCTCAAGGGTACGACTTGTCATATTTCAGAAATATTTCCAGAACTCATGTGATGTATTACTCCTCAAGCATGTCCCAGACAGTTATTAGGTTTCTCATCAACAGTAGAGTGACCCATTCATAGTAGAGATTCAGGAAATGTTAGTTAAATTGAAATAAAAGTCAATGTCCATTATTTGGAAGATCCCCCAGAAACAAAAGATTCACCAAAACTAAGAAAGAAGTTGTCACCTGCACTCTTAGGGGTGGTAGGTTGATCAAGGAGGATGAGGATCATCTAAAAGGTATTTGAGAAGGTATATGTCTGTTTGATTAAAGAATTCAGACAAAACAGTTTAGACAGGATCCAAAGAAAGAAGGAAGATAGATGAGAAAAAACTGGAGGTGGGGACAACATGGGGCTTTAGAAAGCTGAAAGGCAGTCTCAAAGCAACTGTCAGGGGATGCGTGTCAAGAAAAGGCTTTGCAGCCAAAAGTGAGGCACAGGGGTAATGGAAGGGAACACAGCATGCTCTCAGAAGATGAAACATAAAAGAGGGAAGCAAGTCCAAAGTTTAGGAAACCAATTAAATGGGAACAGAGATGAATAAAAAAGAAGAAAGATAAGAGAAAGGGTGAGAAAGATAACTACAGATTCTACCTGGCATTAAAAATGTCCAGGAAGATCACTGAAAGCTCCTTCATATGAGCACACTGAGCTACATACACACGGGGAGATAGAAACACATCTAGCATGTATATGACGTATTGGTCAAGTTTCAATAACAAACAGTGTTCACAACTTACTGGCTTCTCACAACAAAGGTTTATTTCTCGCTCACACTATATAGGTCCACTGTGATTCAACTGGTGCTCTGCTCTACACTGTCCTCACTTAGGAACCCAGACTGGCAGGAGGCATTGCCCTGAGTCCATGATTACTGAGACAGAAAGAACACAAAATCATGCACTGACTCTTCAAGCTTCTGCTGAGGAGTGAAGCATGCCATGTCCACTCACATTTCTTGGACCACCAGCAAGTCACATGGCTGAGACTAACATCAGAGGGGAAGGGAGTGTAATCCTACAGTGTATCTAACAGAACTGGAACATTGGATCAACAGAATTAATGACTACACTGTGGTAAATTCCCAGGCTCTCTATTACCAGCCTGGTATTTTCTTACAGAATTCATAGGGCCATAATGTGGCAGAGCAGGGGGACCTGGCAAAGTATCTAACCTAGGTTTTGGAAGTTATTGGTAGGGAAACTGAACCTCAGAGAGATGAAGTGACTTATCAAGGACCACACTGCTGGTAGAACAGCCAGGTTCCTGATCCTCAGCATTCTGTGCTGCTTGTACCACACCAGGGTACTTCTATTAGCCTCATACATATCTACTCATGTGATCTACCAGATTCACTTCACTTTGGAAGAGGCTCTTAATTACTATTATAAGAAAAGGAAGGGTTTCTTGCCAAATGTCTTGGTGCTGCCAAGGTCCTCCAAAATGAATCTAAGACATATAAATAAATAGAAAATAATTAAGAGTTTGGAATAAGAATTTGGGTAGTATTAGAGTGAAATTTTTGGTACACATTTCATATCCCTGTAAAACACAGAATTATTGTTGGCCATTTGAAGACATATTCATAACCATATATGTATATATACACACACGCATATTAGCAGCTCTGTAGAATATTTCCAAATGGACGCCTGAGAAGAGGTAATGGTGGGAAGGGATCTACACTCAAGAAAGAGACTCTCTCATTTTCCCCTACGTCCCTATTGTACCATTTGGATTTTTCTACCATGTGTGTATCACCTTTTCAATAAAAATAGTTAATAAACAATAAAAGAAATAAGATTTTTAAAAGTAACAGATGTCAAAAGAAGCTTAATGGGACTCTGCAGTATCTTTTAGAGTAACATGAAGTAGAGCATGATGAGGAAAAAGACTAAAATGGAAGCGACTGACAGCACTTACCAGCAGGCAGCACATTTTTTAGCAACTTGGAATATATTTTTGTGTCAGACAAGTGTAATTTAAATATCATTAGGCTGAGATAGTCAAGATCTGGGTTCAAACCCTTCAAACGTACTGTGGTCTTTTGCTATCTCTTTAAGAGGAAATCACTTGAACTTCTCTGTGGTTCAGATTTCCCATCTATCAATAGCCCAGGATTTGGGTTTCCTCCACCAATGCCTGCTTGTGCACTAGCCACTGGGTTTTATTGAAGAGTCAGCACGTGCACTGGAAAGATCAAGGGCCTTTGAAACAGGCATACTCTACCCACTTCTTAGACCTTGAGCAAATTAGTTTATCTCTTTTCATTTTCAATAAGGCTGGGTAATGTCTGCCTTCAAAACTGCTTAAACATGAACTAAATGGCAATACAGAAAACTTCTAGTACATCATGGCACTCAAAGATTTTAATTTCCTCCTGAAACCATCTCAACAACCAACTGAGAAGATCCCACAGTCAAGGAGGATGGAAATTACCCATTTCTGGCATCTAATTCCTTCCTTTAAGTGAGTCTATATTGACATAAACAAGGATGTAATAGACGTGGTTAGAAGTGACAACCTTCTGTTGATCTGAATCTTTTATTCATAACATATTTAGTGCTTGGTCCTAGCCAGTATTTCTCTCTATCTGCAATATTCAACTGATGTGCTGCAAGAATTTTTAAAACATATCCTATCTGACTATTCTGTCTGGGGCAATGACTTCTTTTCCCTTAGACTGTCAAATTAAAAAATGACAACAGCCAACACAACAATAGCCATCTGATGTGAATAAATCAAAATTATACCTATTTTTTTGTCAGATCAACAAAAAATATACTTTTGGTGTACCACAGAATTTTAATAATTAGCTTATGTGTGCCATCAGATGAAAGAGGTTGAAAATGACTTATAACTACAGTCATAGTTATAAGCTATGACTATAAGCTATACTCATAGCTTATATGAGATAGCTCTATAGTGTTATCTCAATAGTGATAGGCATTTTAACAAGGCAGCCCAATCACAGTAATAACAATAATTTTATAGCTTATAATATGCTTTCACACATACTATTCCATTAAATTCACCCCACAAGTTGTGATTCATTCATCCATGTATTCAAGTCAGATATTCGGTAAATATGTATTGACCATCTCACTATATGCCAGGCACATAAGTGGCAGAAATATATTGATAGATAAAAAGAGCTGTATTACCTGCCCTCAGAAATCCTACCATTTAATGGGAGAAGACAGAGATTAATCAAATAATCACACAAATAAATGAGAAACTAGATCTGTGCTGAGTGCTTTTCAGGCTCCGAGGACGTTGTGGGCACAGGCCCTGTGGCAGACAGAGAAGTGAGCATGCTATTAGGGAACAAAAACTCCCGAGTGACACAGACACAGCAGGAAGTGACTACAAGGAGGCCCTGGGGAGGTGAGTTGGGGTGGAGTAGGCTGCCAGGTGGAGGGGAGATGACCTTAGGAACTGCAAACAATTAACACTGGCCAGGGGATGGATTCGGAGTGCAGAGCTGACAAGGTTCACTACAGAAGTGCTGGTTGTAAGCAGATGCAGGAGAAGTTGGCGGTACCGGCAGACATGGGTTAAATCATCTGCACTTCCTGAGTGGAATTCAAACAGCCTGAGGGTATCCTTGTCCCGTTTTCATCTCCTAAAAGTTCAATGAGGGAGGGAGGGGCAAAGAAGGAGAGAGAAAAGGATGGGGTACATGAGCCTCATTTCAAAGGTAAATCTAATGAGGCTGTGCAGTGCTTGGAGGAAGATGGTGACTTGGCAGCTTTTCTTTAATAAGAAATTCTTGGTTTCAATACTTTCCTTGCTACCCATATTTTTTCTCAGTTCTTTCTCCTAACCCACAGATGCCTATATTTATTATTGTTGATGGCCTTTGGAGATTGTCACAGCCCCCAGAAAGACAGCAAATTTCAGTGTTTCTGCAATTGTGTGAAGCACCTTGACGCATGAGGTACTCCACAAATTCAAGACTACTGAAATCTCTGTCAACATTTTCTCAGAGAGACTGTGCTATAGGTCTTGAGATAGTCATTGGAATAGACAGTGATTCTCAACTCTTAAAAAAGAGACAACAGGCCCCCCAAATGGAGTCACTTGTATTAGCCCCACATCAGCGAGCAGTACTTGATAACTAACACAATTCCAGTTGCAACCTTCCCCAGGAATAAAGGTTTTACCTTTAACCAGCCAACCTGGAATGTCCTGGTCAGAACTAGGAGGCAGTGCACTAACAGACTCCTTCTATTCCCCTTCGGAGGGTAACCTTGCCTGAAACAAAGTACTCCTAACTAATAATTTCCCTTTCCTGCCACCCTTTCTGCCTTAAAAAGCCTTCAACTTTGTACAGCCCTTTGGAGCACCCACCTACTTGCTAGATGGGATGTTACCTGATTCATTAATCATTCCATAAAGCCAACAAGATCTTTAAATTTTACTCGGTTGAATTTTTGTTATTTAACACAAACCTAGTTATGTGTTAGAATCAGCTGGTGACAGTTAACAAAAAAACAAACTATAACTGGGTTCCATGAGAGACCAACTACATCAGAACCTCTGGGGTGAAGACCCAGCCTTGGTGCCTTTTCTTGGGGTTCCCAGGTCATTCTGCTATGCAACTGGGGTGCAGAACTGGTGCAGGGAGAAAGCACATTTTGGTTGTTGATTCCATGAATTTGGGAAAGTCACCCGTCTCTGGACCTGTGTTCCTATCTGTACACTTGAGGAGCTGTTGCAGGTGGTCTGAAAGACCTCTGCCAGCCCTGGCAGTGTAGGACTTCAGCTCTCCTGGAGGAAGCTTGGTTGTATCCATACTGAGGCCCACCCCTGCCTGGGCTCTACTGCTCCCTCCCCAACTTCCTCCCCCAACTTGGACCCTGGTATCATGGAAAGAGCACTGGGCCAGCAGTCAGGAGACAAGTTTTCCAGTTCATACACACAAAGTGTTGCCTTACTAACACAGAAAACACCACTTGAACTCTAGATCTTAGTTTGCCACATCTGTCAGATGGCGCTGATGCTGACCTTTCTCAGTACCAACAACAGGCAGACAGGATTATCCCTCCAGGCCCTTTCAGCTTTAATAGGCTCTGAGAGTCCCAGTCTCAATGAATAAATTGTTACTCCTGTTGGTAACAAAAAGTCACCATCAGCAAAGAGGGGATATAAGGGAGTCCCCACTTCCATGGGAAGGTATCTAGTTGGCATCTGTTACGACTTATGTGCTGTAGACTCCCAAACGTCTTTCCTTCACCTGAGTTCTCTATTCAACTGCCCCCTATGGTTATTTTGTTTTGTTTTGTTTTAACACTGAGAGTTTGCCAAGATACATCCTCCCTATCCTGTACATTGAGGTCTGGGCAATCTCATGCCCAAATAGTTCATATTCCTTCCCGAACTGACTATACCAGCCTCTTAACTGCTCCTCGCTAATTACTCCCCATCAATCTATCCTGGCTGAATGACTACCTTAGGACACAGTTTAAATGTCATTCGGCCCCTAAAAAGCTCTTATATCTAAAGAACACACCCCATTACTTCTTTCTTATAACCCTTTTTAGTTCCTTCGCAGCACTTATCACAGTCTGCTATTACTTTCTTTATCTATTTCTTCATTTCCCTGCTGTCTGTCCTTCCACTAGGCTACTGGTTTCACAGGGCTAAGGTCCTAGTCTGTGCTGCTCAAGTGAGACCTTAACATTTAGCACAGCGTCTGGCACATGATAGGCCCTCAACGAAGATTTGTTAAGTGAATAAATGAATGAATGAATGAATATTCTTTGGGTAAAATCCAAATGTTTTAACCTTGCAAACCAGGCCCCTCACCACGTGGCCCGAGCCCATCTCCTTGCCCTGCCCACAGCCACGGCCCCTCATCCCTGACAATGAGCATGTTTCACCTTTCTTCAAAACACCAAGATCTCAAATGTTCCTGGGAATGGAACTGGAACACGCTGGTCCCAATGTCTGAAATGATACTCCTAGTAAACTCCTAGTCATCTTTAAGGAGCCAGCTCACATTTCACATCTTTTAAAATCTCCCCTGCCCCTGCCAATCTCTCTTCTGCATTCCTGTGGCACTCTGAAATCCCGGTACTGGACTTTTTTATTGCACTTCATTATACTCACTTGTTTAAGTGAACACGTCCCACTCTGGAATGTGAACAATTTAGAACAAAAATTCTCTCTATTTTCCATCAGCACTTGGTGTGTTGATGTCCAGTTCATAGTTAACGAATCTCTGCAAATTATAACTTGCAATTCCAGAAAGTATCCCACAGGAATGTCGGTCCCATTAGAATTTGCATAAACTCATAACTGTAAGAATTAAAGAGCAGGTGCTCCTAACCATCCCTGAAAGGCACATCCAGACACTTAATTTATTTATGAACTTTGAATTGTGACAACAGGAAGTAGAAAAACAGGTCCATTTTTGGCAATCAAGTCAGATAGGTTTCAAACAAGTAGAGGGTCTTCCATTTTATCCTACTGTTGGAAATGACCTTCTTTCAGCTAACATTACTGAGTGCCAACTAAGTACCAGGCACTGTGCTAGGCACCAGAACCTCCCAAAGTCATGGTTATGACCTGAAGGAGCTCACGGTCTAGTGGGGCAGGGAGAAGATGAGCTTTCATGTTCCTCTGCCTACTTTCACTTAAAACCTGATCATTGTTGGTAAATGAAAATCTCATCCATGTTGGCTTGCCTGGAGGGCAATTCAAGTCACTCTCCAGCAGACAAGGGGCCTCCTTAGTGCCCCTCCCAGACACAATGTCCACGGTAGAACAGCAGACAGCACAGCCACCAGCAGCACCTGACCTTCCAACAAAGATGTATAAGAGAAGGTCCCCACTATGGAGGAGCCTCCGTAGCTGTCTGTCATGGTACCAGACAGCCTAGGACACATTCATTGACACAAAAGTCCCTGCCTAGGCTACCCTCGGATAGATACTATCAGAACTATCTGCAATATCTCTTTAAAAAGATCACTTGGATTTCCTGGATGGCTTGTCCTGTTGCCCCAGAACACTGGCAGATGTCCTGACCATTTCCAGGTTTTGGATTTTTCTATTTAGTTGGTCTAAAAGTCCATATGGATTTTTTTCCCTGTAAAATAAAAGACACATTTTTCATTTTCACCAATAACTTTATTGATTTAGATATTTTGAGTATGTTGGCTATCTCCCATGTGGTATAACATTGATGGTTCTCAGTTAATGTCTTTATTTTATCGCTATCAACTTCACCTTGTCTACCTGACCATGGAGCATCGTCCAGAGAGAAATCTCCAGCACAGAACTTCACAAACCACTTTTGACACGTTCAATCAGTCACAGCACCTACTCCATACGCTGCACAAATTTTTATTTTGTGTTTCAGTTGTATTTTTACCTTTCTTGAAATAATAAAGAATAATATGCTCAAAATGTTGTGTATTTTTTCCATCTTCCATATTAAAATGGCTACACAAAAAGTCACTAATTTTAATAAGTTTTTTAATGCAAGCTGATATGACAGCTGTCACAATATAATTTAACAAAATTGTTTCGAATGAAGTTAGAGACAACTAAGCACTACTAGAGCCATCGTATGGAAAAAAACAAAGTAACTTTTTGGACAACCCAATACTTTTGGAAAAAATGACTCTGAGTGTGCAGAGCACAAAGGACAGATGGACTGTCCCTCCAGCCTGCTACACTCTTGGCTTTAACTAGAAGAGAGATAAGCTTCTAGTATAGCGGTCTCTGTGGGTCTGAAAGCAATACTCATGCTCCTTACCCAGGGTGGCCTTTAGGAAGGTCAGCATCTGCTTCTACAATTATTCTCACTCCCTTATCTCCTGCTAAGACAGGAACACATATCCCCAGGACGACCTAACCTACCTCAGGGCTGAGCAGGGATTCTTCTGAGATTTAGAGAGTCTTTTATGAGCTTTTGGCTTGATCTCCCGTTCTGGTTTTAAAACCCAAATTACATCTATTACATTCCTCAATAGAAAGGCTCTGCTGGCCAGAAGGGAATAATAAATTTTTCAAATTACCCATTAATCGCAACAGCAAACAATTAAGCTAAGCTGGTGGGGCAGTCGGCATTCTACCTTCTTTTGGGAGGAATGTTTTAAGCCATACATAATGTCATTGTTAATTTTATTATTGATGTTGTTGTTGATGTTGCTTAAACTTCTTATCAGCCCCTAGAGATCCGCATTAACTGGGATAACTCATAGTTAAACAAAGCTGATTTCAAATATACTGCTCTGAAAATTCTATACTAGCAAAATTTCTCATGTTTGTTTTATTCAGATTGTGATATGTTTTTCTGAAAGAGGGAGATGACATTGAATACTCCCCAGGCACGATGATGAACACCCATTACTCACAGAGCACACCTATGAGAACAGTGCTAAGCCCTCCACAGGTTTTATTTCACAACCCTTCAAAATCCAGGATCTGAGACCTACCTGTTCCACCAGCACAGCGTCTTGCTCACTCTCACCCTCTGCTTCAGTTTTGCGTTAGGAACTGCAATTTGGAGACCTGATATGATTTATCTGGTGATCAAACATCCATTCATCCTATATTCCTTTTCACTGCTTTGGAGGGTAAAATGAGCCCCTGAACAATAATGATATAAATAATAGCAGTTACTTTTCTATTGGGCTTAATCTACGCCAGAACTTTTCACTCATATTTTTAGTAATCATCACAAGTCCTCTATGGTGCATATCATAATACTCATTGTAAAACTGCAAAGCTAAGATTCATAATGGTTATTTAACTTGCTAAAGGCTATAGAGTGGACCCAAGGAGGCAGTGGAGGATTTGACATTTGGGAAGATGAAGATGTACTATGTGAAACAGGCCAAAGCAAGTGGCTCAGGATACAGGCTGTTGTTGAAGGAACCAGAGACCAGACACTGGCCAGAGTCAGGGTCAAGGGCCAGTTTACTCTCTTTCAAGAGGCATGTAGAGCCAGTGAAAATTACTTCAGCCAGTTGAAAACCACCCGCATCTGTACTGCAACATCAGTTTGACCGGGTGAATGTGTGGTGCAGGCAATGGGCTGCTACACTACAGCACCAGAAATTAGAGCTGCAAGTGCTCTGAGAGACGATTTAAGCCAACCTGTCATTTTACTGCCGAGAAAGTGGAAGACCAGTGTGGGGAACCGTTCCAAGTGTGGGAAATGTGGCCCAGCCCCCACTCGGAAAAGCCAGTGGGGAGTGAGGTTGGCGGGCAGGACCCACGCCCATGGACAGGTTCTCCCGTGGGGAATCAGGCCTGCATTGTACACAGGCTGCTATGAGACTTGCTCTTGCTAAAACTGCCCCACCCTGAATTGAGGCAGCAAAGTTTACTGCATCACTTTAAAGTAGCTTCCTAAAATCTATGCTGAACCTTCCAAGGACCAGTGTAACCAGCTTAACCACTTTTCCCTTTACATTTGCAAATATCCTTCCTCTTTTATGTAATTAGCAACACCCTCTCCTTTGTTATCTGTAACCGCCTAAAGGAACCTGTGCATAGTAAATGAGGATCATCCTCAATGTAATGTGCCCAGAAAAGCAATAAAAGCCCGTCAAGGCAAGGGTCGAGGTGCTCTCCTCTTGAGAGAGTGGCAGCGCCGTCCCTTTTCCTCCACAGGAGTGGGTAGTCTGTGTGTATCTGTCTATTGCCGCCACAACACAGAATCCCACGGGCCGGGATCTGCGTCAGATCAGAAAGAAAGAGCAGGTGATCTGCCCAAGTTCCTACAGCTTATTGGTGGTGAGTCAGTACCAAAAACCAGGTGTCCTAGGCTGGAGTCCCAGTTCACACATATGTGTAATAGTGTTGGGTGCTTATGAAGCACATTAAACATAACCTCTGTTTTTAATGAGATTATCACTAACATGGAGAAAAAGCAAAAAACACACATAATACATAATTCCTTTTGGGTCATATAAGAGAGTCTGGTTTACATTTGAGCAGACAAAAATCCGGAAATGGTAAGGGATTCCCCTAGGCCTTACTGTTGGTAGTAGAGCTGGGACTAAAATCCGTATTTTCCAAGTCTTACCTCATACTTTCCCCTCCTTTCATTCTTTTTCCACTCAGTCCTCTATCCTGAGTTCCATGAGTGCAGGTGACCTTAGGCTCAATAAGACATGATTAAAAAAATCCTTACCAAATACCAACTAATAAGGAATAGAAGTCTTCAATACATAGAAGAATGAATACTTAATGATAGAAATAAATGGAATAATGAAGCAATTAAATTCAGACCAACACATATTTGCTTACTGACATTTTATTTGTTTTAAATAAGCCTTGAGTATATTCTGGGCATGCAAATAACAATAATAGTTCTTATAATTATAATAAATACCATTTATTGGCCACCATTCTTATGCATTATCTCATTTCACTCTTAAAACAGTCTAGTAAATAAATATCCTCACCATTCAGGCATAGAATGCTAGCTGCCGACTTCAATATATTTCCTTTTTTTTTTAGAAATAGAAACTTGATTTCCAATGGCATATTTTACCCAGTCAGTTAAATTTATTTCCCAGATACTCTTACCTATAAGTGTAGCTACACCACTAAAGTTGGCCAATGAAATGTAAGCAGAATAGTCATATGAAGAATCTAGAAAGCTTCCTTAAAGAGAGGGAACATGCCTCTTCTTTGGCTTCTTCCTCTGTCCTGATTCTAAGAACAGGCATGTGATGCCTGGAGCTTTAGCTTCCATTTTGAGCCATGAGGATAATGGCTACTACATCTTAAGCATGGTTAAGTAAAGAGCTATAAGGATTCGGAGTCCCTGACCGTTCTGTGAAGTTACTGTACCATTGCTGAACCACCTACTCTGAACATCCTGTTGTGTGTGTGTGAGGGTGGGGGGGCTTGTCTAAGCAGCACAACTTAAACCAAAACCTAATCCTAACTGATACAATTTCATTTTGTCAATGAGGAAAAGGAGCCTTAAAAAGGTTAAGGGACTCCTACTTCTGTGAGAGATATGATGTTAGATGTGAACGTAAACCTATTTCATTTTTCTCCTAGGAACACAGGAAGAATACATTTCCCAGGTTCCCCTGCTATTAGATCGGGGCCGTATGGATGAGTCCTGGCCTGTGGAATAGGAGTGAAAGTTGTATATGCCACTTCTAGGCCAGGCAGTAATACCCCCTGCATTATCCCCGTGTTTGCGCTTCCACTGGCTAGTTATCACCCATGCTGAAGACTGGGGCATCAGAGAGCAGAAGGACCCTGAGTCCCTGAATGACTACGGGGAGTAGAGACCCCTGCCATCCCCACGGACCCATATTTGACTGACATAACAGAGAAATAAACCTTAGGGCATTAAGGCACTGAGACTGTGGGGTTGTTACTGTAGCTGGTGTTGATGAACTTACTAATTCAAGTTTATTCAACTAGTGAATAGAGGAGCTGGAATTTCATCTCTGGGGTGGTTTGACTCTAAGGACTATGCTTTGGTCCCTGCCTTGGAGAAATTCACAGTGTGCCATGGGAAGACAGATGGGTAGATCGTGCAGTTCAGTGGCGTGTTAGAGTGCCACAGCAGAAATCTACACAGTACACAATGTGGCCCGGAGGAGGCGATGGTCAGTTCTGAAGATTTGAGAAAGTCTGAGCCAGGACTGGGACAAGTGACAGTATAGCACACACTTTTAGGATACAAAGAGGCTTAAGGCAAAGCCTCTGTCCAGCACGACCCCAGAGCCAGGCTATGGAAGCAGAATACCTGCAAATGAAACAGAAGCAATAGTGGGAGGCAGTACAATGATTAAGAAACAGCCTAAGGGACACAGATTCTGACAGCTTCTCAAGGACTAAGAAAAGAGTCAAGTGAAATCTGGAGGGGGCAGAGAAGACTTCATGGAGGAGACTAACTCCAAATAAGACCTGGAAGGAGAGATGGAAGTCGAGTTGATAGAAGGAAGAGGCAGGGAACATTTAATGGGAAAGAAAAAAACCAGATAAAAGGCAACAGTGAAATTTCTCATTAAGCAAAGGTGAATTAAGCCTGTGGGGGTGTCCAAACTTTTGGTGTCTCTGGGCAACAGTGGAAGGAAAAAAGTTGTCTTGGACCACACACGAAATACACAAACACTAACAGAAACTGATGAGCAAAAAAGAAAAAAACAAAACCCAACCTTTTAAGTAAACTTATGATTTGTGTTGAGCCGCATTCATAGCCATCCTGGGCTGCACATTGGACGCCCTGAGTGTGGCAGGAAGTTTGCCTGAAACTTGAAACACAAAGATAAGGATGAACTTCCTGTCCTCAAGGAGTACATGTTCTAGAAGGAATGGTTCTGTCTACTGATCAGTAATGACCACAGGATAAACAGTTCTCTCAGAGGCATATGCAAAGTGCAGAGTGAGCACAGAGGATGGAGGAAGACCAGTAATGACTGGGGTGAGGATCTGGGCAATGGGGCAGGAAGACTTCATGGGTCATGAAGGAAGAGTAGTATTTCTACAGGCTGACAAGGTGCAGGCAGGCCAATCCATTCCAAGCACAGAACACAGTCTTGCAAAGGGGGGTGTGTCCATGGGTAGTAATGTGGCTGTAGCAGAGACTCATGCTGATGTGGAGCCATGGCAGGTGAGGCTGGGTAAACAGGCAGAGGCAATTAGGGATTAAAAAACTCCAAGCAGTAGAGTTTACATTAAATAAAATAATCAAGAAAGCCCATAACATAAATTAACATCATATGGAATACTTTTAGATGGGTTGAGCATGGAATCCAGAATTCACTTTAGATGTGTGTATGGAATCCAGAATTTACTTTCTCATTTGGGGGCACACTGGAAAAGAAGGTGCATTGTCAATGTGGCTTAAAAATTTGGAAGGGAAAGTGTCAGTCAAGTTAGAGTGCACAGGGCACCTTCCACCTCAGATCTCAGCCAACCACTGTAATACACAAAGCTGGGAGTGGCAGAAGTAGAGGCGAATACAGGAAAAAAAGAAAAAAAGACACGGACAGTAAAGAGAACAGGTAGGAAGAAAAGACATAGAAACTTTAATCGTGAAGGTAATTGATGAAAATCCAGGTAAGACCTCAAGGTACCTCTTCCAACAATATTAAATCCCTTACTCTACTACTTTGTTCCAAGTGTGTTAATGATTTAACCATGAACAATTATAAATGAAAGATTGATAAGTTAGACTTTATAAAAATTTAAAATATCTGTTGTTCCAAAAATACTTGTAGGGAAAAGAAAAAATAAGCCACAGACTGGGAGAAAATATTTGTAACACTCTGATAAGCATACCTCATAAAGGGCTTGTATTCACAATATATAAAGAGTACAAGGAATACTCACAAGTCAGTAAGAAAACAAATGACGCAATAAAAAATGGACAAAAGGTTTGAACAGATGCTTCACCAAGGAAGAGGGATAGATGACAAAAAAGCAAATGGAAGGATGTTAAATGTCATCAATCATCGGGGATATGTAAGTTAAAACTACAAGATAGCACTATACACTATTCTACTGGTCCAACATTTTTTTAAAAAAACAGCTACACCAAAGGCTGGTGAGTAGGCATGTAGCAAATTAGACTCTCAAACATCGCCAGTGGAAATGCAAAAGGGTACAGCCACTCTGAAAACCAGTTTGGTAGTTTATTATAAAGGTAAACTCACCATATGACCAGTACTTCTGCTCCTATGTATCATGCAAGAGAGATCAAAGCATATGCCGTCATAAAAACCTATATACAAATGTTGATGGAGACTTTACTTACAATCACCAGAAACTGGAAGCAATGCAACGGTTCATCAGCTGGTGAACACCCACACAATAAAATACTACTCAGCAATAACAAAGAGCAGACTACTGGTACATGTAACCACATAGATGAATCTCAGCATTCTGCACAGCGAAAGGTGCCAGAGGCAGTTTCCTCAAAGGCAGAGCTGGAGCTCGCAGCCCTGTCTCCGGATGTGCAGTCCATGCCTCTTCCCAAGTGACCACTGCTGACTGCCCTTAGATGTGGCCTTGAATGAAGTGCAGCAGAGATCTTAAAACAGGCTTTCTAATCCCCTGGGAAACACAGCAGGGGGCTTCAAGTTTCTATACAGAAGGAACAAAGGCATGGCAAACTGAGTGAAAGAGAGGTCTGGGGTGTGTACTGAAGCTACATTTCCTAGCAAGCACAGTGTTCTTACTCAGGTTGCTTAACACAGATCAATAAAAATACCTAAATCTCCCAAGGAAGCTTGATTCACTTTAAATAGGAGGAAAAAACTGTCCAACGTCCATACCATATTAGATTTTTAAAAAATGTAGGATGGCCTGGGGAGATTCAGCCACCACATAGCTCCCTCACTGGAGTCAGCACCTGCTGCATTTGCCTGAAGAACAAATGAGCTCCCTTCCCCTGAAAAAGCGAAGCTCTAACCTCAGCTTCTGCCCTCATGCAAACTCCCCAAAGGAAGAGAATCTCTTGGGCAGAAGGACCTCATACAGGAATGTGTACAGCTCCAGGAACCACAAATATTTAAATGCCCGGATGCTGACCCAGACCTTGAGGGGACTTGGAGGAGGGCAGCTGCTAACAAAAAGAATGTCACCTGCCAGTGGGTTTCTCAGAAAACATTCATTCCCTTCCCTCCTACAGCATCCGAGGGAAATACTTTATAAATTAAAATGTTTTCCCAAAAGAGAGCATTTTTTCATCCCACTTGCTTATCCATGAGGTTGTAAGCACCATAGTTTAAAGGGTTTCACTAGAATAAATTTTTGAATCAAATGGCTATGAAATCCCAAAGGGCTCCCAACTGCTTTACTTTGGTAGCACACCATGAGCAACTGGAATTAAAATGGAACTGGAGAAGATAATCTATGCAAAGATACAGCCAGCTGAAAGGTAAAAAATGAATGGAAACTAGTCAGCCACACAGTAGAACATTCGCAGCTCTAGGAAAATATCAATTAAAAGTATTAGCTGCAAACATTTCCCAAGGAACTCACACTAAAGTCCCCCACCGTGTCTCTTACTATTTACCTAGGCATTTTAATTTGTGCCTTCTGCAAAATGCTTTTTTTCAGAGTTTTGGTTTCCCATTTGCTTTATTCCTCTCTAGGCAGAATAATGACTAGATGTTTTAAAACATATGAGTGTTTTGACAACTTAGAATAAAATAAGTGAGTTAACTCTTTATTACTAACAAACCCTATAATTTGGTAATTTGGCACTCAGCTGCCTTCAATGAGAATTCAGCTTAGCTGAACATCAACCAGATACTGTGCTAGGCACCGTGGGTAAAAAACAAAAAATAAAAGCACAATTCTGTTTTAAGAAGTTCCTGGTCTACAAGAGAGTGTGGGCATGCAAACAAACTATCCTATTTCATGGTAAGTGATACAGCAAAGGTACAGTATGTGGGGGAGGGAGGAAATGAGTACCCCTGTCTATACAGAGTCTTTGAAGCTGTCTACTAAGCCTGCCATTTGAAGGATGAGCATTAATTCCCCAAGTAAACAAGGTTGGAAGGGCACTGCAGGAAGAGGAAACAGCATGTGGGAAGGATGAGAACTGTTGACAGCATGATGCATCTCAGGGATCACAAAAGCTTAGATATCGTAGGACCCGTCAAGTGCAAAGCAGAAGAGGATATGAGAGGAGCAAGCAGAGATCAGATCACAAAGAACTTTGTCTGCTGTGCCGAGGAAGGCAGATCTCACTAGTAGGAAACGGGGGCACTGGGGCAACGGTTCTAATAGGACAGATATAATCGTATTTCTATCATATAAAGATTACTTTACCAGGTAAGGAAATCTCAGAGCTAAACAAAAGCCCATGACAGCCCAGCTGGTGTGGCTCAGTGGATTGAGCATGGGCCTGTGAACCAAAGGGTCGCAGGTTCAAATCTCATCAAAGCACATGCCTGGGTTGTGGGCCACATCCCAGTAGGGGGTATGCGGGAGGCAACCACACATTGATGTTTCTCTTTCTCCCTCCTGTCCTCTCTTTCTAAAAATAAATTAAAAAAAAAAAAAAAAGCAGCCCATGACAGGGGGAAGAGGAAAAAGAGGATTCAATGGAGAGATGGAAAGGGTTAGAACCAGCAGCCTTTGATGCCTGAGTGGTAGTTTGACATAAAGAGATGCAGAAATTTGGGTAAATCCCAAGATTCTAAATTCAGAGATTATGTGGTTGATGGTGCCGTCCCCCAAAATGAAGAATACAGAAGGGAGACCAGGTTTTTGAGAGGTAAAGGGTGAAAGTGGGGAAGATGACTGTTCATTTTTGGAAACATGGAGTTTTCAGTCTAGGTGAAGATATCTGAGAAGTGGTTTTTAAAAGCCCTGGAGTGAAAAATCACACAAGAAGGTAAGAAGACTGGAAGACTAAGACAGACCCTGGAGAATGCCGCCAGAAGATCGTGGGCAAGCAGGAGAAGCAACTCTGCGAAAGTGCTGAGAACAAGAGCAATGAACCCAAACTAGGGGTTTTCAGACGCTCACGTGCTGACTGGGGATCCCTTTCCTCAAACAAAATCTCAGCTGAAGCCCAGAATGTAACACAGAACTAGGGCTGATCTGCCTGAAGGAGCTCCACCAACCCTGTAGCCCACGGAATACAGCCTGAAATACACAGGTCTGAATGATGCCGTGAGCTTTGGGAGCACAAACAGTTCTCAGCAACAGGAGGTCTGAGGCACAGACCTCTCCCAAAAGTGTACAAAGAAAATGAAAACTAGATACTGCAGGTATGGCACTGCAAAAAAAGAAAAAGAAAAAGCAGGACAAATCTGGGGTTTGGTTCAATGCATATCCAACAACTATGAACACAGAGCAAAGACTACAAGCACCAGAAAGAGGACTACCTCCTCATCTTCCATTGAGGAAACAGAGTCCAGAGTTATGTAGTTGATAGTCAAGTTAGCTGTCCTAAGTCATAATCTAGAGAGTGGCTGAGTGAGGACCAAACTTTGATTTCAAGATTCTTATTACCTTATTCAGTCTATTCCAACTACCCTGGAACACAACCTGAAACTGAAACCCCAACCCAAGATAGAATGAGCAATTCCTTCACAAGCTCTTTTGGGGACAGGACCTCTGGGTTTTGACTCCAATCACTGTGCTAGAAGAGCTCACTAAATGCTTTCTCCTTGAATGGCACAGCAAATCTGAAAAGGACATTTGGGAACCTGGGCTGCTCTTCTGAGGACAAGGGGACTTTTGACCAGGAAGGATATTTTCATTCATTCAGCACTAGCCACCTAGATCAGTTCCTTAAACTGAGATACTTGGCACTGGAAGAATATTAAGACTTCTCTGTGTCATGTGACAAAGCCAGCTAGGAAAAGATTACAGATAATCATCACAATAACATTGTGGAACGTCAAACTTCCCTCCATTCAATGACTCATGAGAATATCTGTGCCAAGACGACAGGGCCAGCTTAGAGACCAGGGTGGCAGCTAGATCTCTGAGCAAGTGGAGGTGGTGGGAACATGGCTGGACATGGAGGGCCAGAGCATGACACTCTGTCTTCTTCCAAGCCATGTGGCTCTCACTGCTGAAATACACTAGGAGGAGTCGGCCATGATCTAAAAACTCTTGGAAACAGGAGGCAAGTCTGAAAGATTTATTATTCGCCAACTTCAGGGGTTAGTTTGAGAGAAATACAGAAGAGGAAGGAGGAGAAGGCAAGCAATTTGCTTTTTAATTTATCTTGCTCTTACGGATAGATTAACTTTTGGCTTGCTGCAGTACAATTCACCTCTAAGTTTGCTGCTGGCAAACTGTGTTAGTGACTTATGGCTTGCTATAGTTTAGCCCCCATAAAGAGCTCCCTCCTCCCCTTGTAGGTATGTGTGTTTCTCCTGCATATCAGTGGATTGGAGATGAGGGATTTCAGGCTTGGTCTGACACAGAATCTCCCACTGCAGTAGCTAGAATCTTGATACAGGCTATGGGGTAAAAAGACGAGGGAAGTATATAACTCAGTTTTTCACCCAAGGAAGCAAGTCTCTTTCTTGTCCTGAGGCAATGTCAGAGGTAATTTAAATAGGCATGCTAAAATTATCCAAAACACGATCTGGCTTGGGAGAAGGAAGTTCCATTCTCAATGCTCCCAAGTATAATATGTGGATTTTGAGAATCAAATATAAAACAGAGGCTAGCTAAAGATGGCTCAACTTTCAAAAGTCTCTGCAAGTAACGCAAGTGAATTGATGCCCTCCTAAGGCTGTTCTGGAACCTTGTTAGTGGAACAGAATGTCCCACAAGATTCCAGGAGTTTCTACATCTGCAACCCAAGTACAATTTTCTCGGCGTATTAGTCTTCGTTCAGTAGGTGTTGGTTTTGGGTGTAGAGTCTATGGAAATTGCTTGTTGGTGGCTTTTTAAGAAAAAGATGAACTGAAAGCTGAAGAGAGTCTCTCAATCCGCCATGGGAACAGGTCTCAGTGAGGGTGTCAGGTTTTGGGAATAGTACATGGAGTAACACTTTTTGGAAAACCTAATGACAGAACAAGATCAGAATATAACTTTAGGCCAGTAAAGTATGGTATTGAGCATGATAAAGTTTAGAGGCAACTATCAATAACCAGGGCATGGCTGTGGGTTATTCTGAGTGTTAGGAAAAAACTCAACAGATGACAGAGGAGACAGTGACATTTGGGTTCTCTGTCTTCTGAGGCATCCTTATCCAGTTGCCAGTTCTTAGGAGCAAGTTATAGCAAGAGTGCCTGTGGACTGGACTCAGTGTCCCAGTCAGGCCTGGCTGTGCTTCTGGACTTGGCTTCAACAAAGAGGCTGGAGGAAGGGAATATGATCTATATTGACAGAATTCAGCCTCTCTACTGATTCATCCTTGGAGACACTCATTAAAGTCCTACTCCAGCTTAAACAGGCTGGGTAATAATAGCTAATTAAATATATATAACATATACCATATTTTTCAGACTATAAGACGCACCTTTCCCCCTCAAATTTGGGAGGAAAATGGGGGTGCATCTTATAGTCCAAATGTAGCTTACCTGGCTCGCTATAGGATTTCTGCCTTAAAGGATGTTATTAAATATTTTATCACATTTTTTTCTTCAAATTTTTTTTCCTATTTTCCTCCTCTAAAACCTAGGTGTGTCTTATGGTCTGAAAAATACGGTAATATATATATTTCTTCAATTTAGTCTTCTCTACCATAGTACATGGGTATTATTTTTAACTCCATTTTACAGATGAGAAAATAGAGGCTCAGAAGGGTCAAATACCTCCCAAAGTTATATAACTAGTAGGTAGTCTTCAAACTGAGGTTTGCCTAGCTCTAAACCTGTGCTTTCTCCACTCAAGGTGTGGGCACACAGTAGCTAGCCTAGGACACAAATCCAATGAACCACATTTCCAGTGTTCTTCTGGGAGATTCCTATTAGCTCACTGTATTCAGCTCAACTTTCTTGCCTTTCTAACCTCCCTACCACCATCAACAACAATCCACAAGTCTATGAGAGGAGGCTCTTGGTGGTGTGGCTGGCAGAAAAGGTGGACCACACAGGATCTAGGCACTTCTGTATATTGAATACATGTCCCTGAATGTTAAGCCCCAATCCTATAAGTCCTCTATAAATAAGGAAAAACAATTTAACCAAATAAAAAGAGAAGAAAGTGTACACTGAGAAGCTAGCAGAAACAGGCAGAGAATGGAGCTACTCTAAAAAACCAAGCACAGAAAACTGAAGATGCTGGAGGGGAGGACAAAGGCATTTTTTCAAGATGTTTGTGTGATTTGAGTGGTTAGTCAACTTGATATATCATTTTTAATCAAACTTCATAAAAATGAGGAACTCATTTTATCCCATATACTGACTTCTGCATCCTATCCTATTTAGGTGAATAGGATAGATGAAAAATGGAGTTTCTCATCTATCCTATATAGTGATTCCTTCAAATATAATTATAGTAGTTGTTTATGAGTCTGTCTCCATGAGGTCAGAGCTGGCTTTTTAAGTGTTTCCCCCTGGCCACCACCATCCCTGGGCTTCAAGCAGAGTTAGTCTCCAGTACATGGGTGTTCAATGTATGAACAAGTCGATGAATGAGGGAATAACCAATTGGATTTTCTTTGTGGGATGAGTGGCCATATCTATACTTTATTTTTAAATAGAAAGTTTAAAGGGAAGCAGCTGCCTGTGAAATCCTGCAGTGGCCTAATTTCAGCATTTGTGGCCTTGGTGGAGGCACTCTGGCTTTGACTAGTCTGGGCTGCAGAGTCCTGTGGCTCTCAGGCCTCCTTTGATGACCGTTGTCTACAACTTGCTCTCTAGTTCTTCCTTCTACAGAGATGAAGGTATAGTTGGTCATTCCAACTGTCTACCCTGCCCCACTGTGCCACCCTTTGGTCCCCAAAAGACCTCATTTTCCTGGAAACATGATACACACACACACACACACACACACACACACCTACCTATAAGGTTTTCCTATGAGATGGTAAAATATGAAACATTTGAGCCCAGGGGCACAGAGGTACCCAAACCCATCCTCACCAAACCAAACAAATAAACAAACTGCAGAGGCACCTATAGAAACCACAAACACAGCCCCCCCCCCCAAAAAAAAAACCCTACACGTACACTTATTGCAATCTTCTAACTGAGCTCTGCAGCAGACCATGTGGGAGCATGCTGGTTGGTATTCTTCCATACTGGTTTCTTTGAGAGAAGGAAAAGCCAGGGTCTGAGCCCAGGAAAGAAGGGTTCAGGCAGAAGTTCATGTATGTTCCCTGGGGGCACAGAACTGTGAACACTGATAAGGGCCCAGCTCAGTCCCTGGAATCCTGGCTTTGGACACACGTCCTGGTAGTCAGAAGGATCCTGCTGAAATGCACAGGACACTGACCCATGCACTTTTACTCGGTCATTCATTGATTTGAGAGGCAGCAGAGAAAGCCGTTCAGGAAATGGGCTGCTGGGTTTCAATACTAACTCAACCACATACTAGTCTAATCTTGGTTTAGCAACTCTCAGTTTCCTTATCTGCAAAATGGGGATGGTGATGCTAGTAGTGCCTGCATTATAGGATGGTTATGAAGAATAATTGATCAAGTACCTATAAAGGTCTTAGAATTATGAGTTGGCCATGTTGAAACTACTTTACTTTCTGGGACTAAGGGCCACCAAAAAGTTTCTAAGGCCTGTCTACAAGAAACTTAAATTCTCCAAAGAGAAATGAGATATGCATATTCATATCTAAAATTCTAAGTCCAAAGTGATAAGTACACTACAACAGAGTTACAAAGAAGTGTTATGGGATTTCTGAGGAGGAATCATTTCTTCCAAAGTGCTGAGAAAACTTTGGAGAGGGTGGCAAGGGAACTGGGTCTGAAAAAGCGCTAGGAATTATAGATGTAAATATGGAAAATGTAGGCATTCCATAAGAAAAAGTTGTATGATGAAGGCCAAGAGATAGGAGTATCTGAGGTATGTGTAGGGAGACAGTAGTTTGGTTGGTTAAGCAGGCTAACTTTTCAAAAGTAGCAGTGCTTCAGATGCCACACCATTACCCTGGGCTGTGAGTTCCTTGATCTCTGTTACAGTAAGCATCAGTAAGGCAGTGGCTATGATGGCTGAAAACCAGGGCTGACTAGAGATGTATTTAGGAATCACAAGCCCAAGGTCTTGAGGGCTGGGTAAGAGGGAGAGGAGGTATCTAGGAAGTCCCAAGGCTTAGGCTTAACTATTAAAGACCAAGAGAGCCATTGGGTGGGACTCAGAGCAAAAACAGAAAAAGTAAAGAATTGTAAGAAATTCCTTGACATCACATAATTCCTTGACAACACCATAATTCATCTGGTCTTCCTTACATCACTTAAGAGATTCATCATCCATATTTTGATGAGAACCACTTGCATGGAATTTACTCCATCTGAAGATGATGATAGCACAGGTTTGGTGCCTATATTCTGAGTAACATTCCTGTTCTTGGTTCTAAATCTGCCTCTCAGCCTCCTCTCTGGTTCAGTTCTTTCCCTTATGACTCCCCAATTACTTCTCACAAATTCCATTGGTGGTTCCCTGGGTGCACACAGTGGGGCTGTGTTGGACACATCCTTGCTTATGTGCTCCAATTCCTTGGAGCACATATGTGTTGGAGCACACATATGTATAATAACTGGCTCCAAATTAAAATTAAGCGCCTATTATACTCAAAATGCAAAGTATGGCTCTTTCAGGTTGAAGATTTAACCAAGTTCCTACTTTTTGTTTTCTACTTGGACATCCTGTCTTCAAGTTATAAGCAGCTTCTTTTGATTTCATTTTCCTCGATCCCCATCTATCTGAATGCTGCTTAGCAAATGAAGTTCTGACATCCTCAAAGAACAGAGGCACATTTTTAGCACGGCACCATCACACACGTTTTCCACTGCTTCGATGAAGTGACATGCACTGTACGAAAATGACACCTGCCATCTATTCTTAAGTACCTCACAAAACACAGTGATTTTCTACATAAATCTATAACAGAGAAGGAACAATGAGACATGAGCTCAGCGTTCCTTTGTTTCCAGCCAGCCCTGGGTGTGAGGGCCACAGGTGCGAGGTCAGGAACGCTCCTGGCCCTGCAGCCCTACTGCAGAGGAGACAAGGAGACGAGGAGCCACAAACCCTTCCCTCACCTCCCAGCCCCACTGCTTTTAAACTGTTATTTTTTCCTCATTTCAAAATTATCTAAAGACCAATTGGTTCCAGGCAGCTCTCTGTGTATATTAATTTTTAATTGCAGAAATAGCAATTAGATGGCTGCATTGATTGCCAGTTCCCGTAATCTTTTTTAATTTGAGATAACAATCTATTCAAAAAATGAGTTTGTCCTTAAAATATCTTTCTTAATGGCAATAATAACTGAAGTTATATACAAAAGCAGCACAGCAGCCCACAGGGAAGGGGTCTAAATTATACATGGAATATTCTGCACCTGGTTTGTCAGTTATAACAATAACCTTACCACGGGTGCCCTATGAAAATGGTCAATTTCATATGTTGTTTTTATTAATATCATTTTTGAAACAACCAGATCATCTCTGAAGAGAAGATTTTCATGGTATGAGGCCTGCTTTTGTATACCCAAGAAACATAAGACATGTAGATAATAAAATTATTACTTAGCTTCTTGCTGTGGACCCTGGCAAGAGAAAAATTACAAAGTAGAAAGAGGAATTAGTGAATAGACTTCCTGCTTGTGAGGAACTCCCAGGCTAGGGCTGAACAAACAGGAGAGGCAGTTCAATACACAGACCTGCAGACTTTAAGCTTTCCCCAAATACTCCCAGCAGTCAGGAATGTTCAGGGCTCCAAGGGAGCCTACAGTAAATAGGCCTCCTTTTTCCAGCCAGGTTCTGAACAATTTCAGAAATAGAAGAGTTAAGATGGAGGTCAGATATCACAAAAGATAAACAAGAGGCTATAGCTTAGGTAAGAATCCAATGTCCAGCTAAGTGAGCCCCTGAACTAGGACGGCTTCTTACCCACTCAGTCAGGACTTGACAGCCTACCCAGGACAGAATTGCATACGGTGGAGTAGAGCACGTGGAGTAGAGGACCTCAGCTGCTCTCTAGGGACAGGGGCCCTCGCAAGAAAAACAGCAAAGGAGTTGCTGGGCCGAGGTGCTCACTTACTCTTTCCACGTTTGCCAGACAGAGAGGTCCACTCCTCCCCTCTGGGGTGTGAGAAAACAGAGGAGGGAAGCTGGGAGCATATAGGGGAAACCAAAATTGAGAAAAATGATTTCCCTCTAAAAAAGGACAGAATTAGGAGACCAGAGGAGGTAAGTGAAAATGACCTGCTTCCACCCAGAATAATTTTTTGGCTCTCTCATAATTTTATCTTAAAATTTTATAAGAGTTTACATTCAGCCTCATAAGATTTCATGGGAAAGGTTTTGGCCAGATCACCTGAGAAATTTTATATTAGAAGGGTCATAAAGAAGTCTCTGAAATTGAGCAGGCCTGGGCTTGAATTCTACCCTTGCAGTCTGGATAGGTTCTCTGTGCCTCAACTTCCTCGTCTGAAAATTGATGGTAGGGCATCAGAAAATGACTAGAAAGATGCACCAGGGAAAAGACTCTCATATGTAGTAAGCACTCAATAAATGTTATGAGAATTTATGTCACTGATCATATTCCAGAGAGATTTCTATGTTTATTCTATGGGTCTCGTGCCTCCTCATCCTCCACTGAGAAGCCTGTGGTTCACATTCTCCAGTGACAGAAGCTTTGTTTTTACCACTCAGCTGAACATCCCTTTCTGCCTCCTAAGCCCACACCCTGCTCCTTCAGCCACACTGTGGTCCTTGAGTACTGAAAGTCTGTGTTGTAAAGTGTTGGGAATAAGGATGAAGAGGACAGAGATGCAAGGAGGAACCCTCAAGAACTACTGATCTGGCAAGCATGAAAAAAACCTGTTATTCACCAGTGAAATACAGTGTGGAAGTAGAATGAGTAAAAAGTATGACAGCCTAAAAGGCACCCTGCCACCCTGTTGTGACGCCTCAGGAGTTCATCTCAACATGTTCACTGGAGACATTTTAAAAAGGAGCCACTACCTATGACCAAAACTTACAAAAGTAGGAGAACACCAATGTGAGCAGATATGTCCACCAGAACTCAGGAGGATGAACTAGCTCCGTGAATCACGAAAGATATAACACCGGGGAGAAATTATATCCAATTTATTCCTAAGGACAGTTGTCTCAGAAACATATTACCCACAGGGAATGATGAAGTCTAAGATATAGATAATTTAAATCATGAGTAAATTCATGGATAATAATAGTGGCTAATATTTATTGCGGTTACTACAGTTCAAAGGAACTAACTTGCATTATCTCATTTATAAAGTGACAGATTCCCGTAAAGCTTGGAACAAAAGAATTATGTCCTAGGTAAAGTCCTCTGGGAAATGGACTCTGTGGCAGAGGTTTGTGAGTGGGAAGTCGACTGGGGAGAGCACAGGAACAGCACCTGTGAGGAGTGAGGGAAGCAGGACTGGGTGAGGGAGAAGCAGGAACTCCATGCATCACTGAAGTCTCCAATGACCCCACAGGGAGCTAGGCTCTAAAGCTGAAATGGCTCTTCAGTGATATCCCCAATCGAGTCAAGGCAGCCAGGACTTCTGTCCTGCAATGGCCAGTCACTGGGCAGAGGCTGCTGCTGAGGAGGGGATATAACCTGCAGTATGCTTCAGCTGAGGGCAATCCCCAGGGAAAGACCCAGCTGTGAGCTGGAAGCAGCCAATCTTCCCAGTAATTGGGAGAACGAGTGCCTCACTCCTCAAGGAGATCCGGTGGCACACTCCAGTATCCTCTCCAGAGACAGAGGTACAAAAAGGACCTAAATTTATGGATCACCTTCTATATCCCAGGCACTGGGAATGGCACTTTGCTTATTGTCTTTCAAGATCCCCTCCTTCCTCTAACCTACTAGTTCTCAACAGAGGGTGATTTTTGCCTTCTAGGAGACATCAGTAGGCAATGCCTGGAGATATTTTTGGTTGTCACAACTAGGAATGGGATGTTATCGGCATATGTAAAGACTGGGGTTGCTGTAAAGCATCCTATAATGCACAGAACAGCCCTCTGCAACATAGAATTATCCAGCCCCAAATATCCATAGTGCTGAGGTTGGGAAACCCTGCCTCTTATCCATAGGAAGGAGAACACACAGTTGGGCCACAGTAATTGGGGAAAGAATTTCCATCCACATGACCAGATAATTCTCTTGGCTTTTTCCTCTCCTAGTTCTCTAAGCTTCTTGAATTTTCTGAGTGGAAGGCCTTGATCCATGCGCCTGGGGCCACAAGGTAGGCTTGAGGCTGCTTCCCTTTGGCACTCCTCCAGCTTGGCGGGACTCAGTGGTTTCAGAAGGGTCTGGGGTTGGGTTGATAGGGAGGCCAGTCTTGCTCCAGCACAAGGGGAAAAGGACCCTCTATCCCTTTGCCTTATCTTTGTGCCCCTTCTTGCCATCAGAAGGGTAAGACTCCAAAGAGCCAATTGAGGTGGGTGAGGGGCAAGGGGTTCAGGAATCTACATTTATTCTGGGTCTTTGGCCAGAGAAACCATGTCTGTCTCGGTTTTCACCTTCCCAGAGAAGAAGCCCACTTAGAGCTATGGCCTTAAAGAATGTGCATTTTCCTGGAATGCCCCCTCTACATATCTTCAACACATTCTGATGGGAAATTCAGAATCTTGGCCACCTCTATCTCTCTCATCAGAAGACTGAGGTCAATACCGTCACCATAAGATAGATGGAAAAACCTGGGTCATAGAAAGGTTAATCAACCTGCCCATGGTCACATACTTAGTCAATGGCAAGGCTGAGATTTATAACCAGGTTTGTCTGGTTATAAAACCATGCTACCTACATATTCTTTGAAATTACAGTCATGCATGGCTAAATGACAAGATACATGTGTCTGAGAAATGTGTCATTAGGCCATTTTGTCATTGTGCAAACATCAGAGAATGAGTTCTTTACACAAACCTAGAGGGCACAGCTCACTATACACCTAAGCTATGTGGTATAGCCTGTTGCTTCTAGGCTACAAGCCTGTACAGCATATTACTACACTGAATATTGTAGACAACTGTGACCCAGTGCTAAGTATTTGTGCATCTAAATGTCGAAAATCTGCAGTAAAAGATTTATAGAGTGGCACACTTGCACAGGGCACATACCATGAATGGAGCTCTGAGGACTGGAAGTTGCTCTGGGTGAGTCAGTGAGCGGTGAGTGTGACATTACTGTACCCTACTGGAGACTTTATAAACACTGTCCCATAAGGTCTGCCTCTGCTTCCTTCTGACAGGGTCAGAAACAGAACTTCGAAGCTGTCAATGTTTCTCCATTAACAGGAGTATGGACTGAGTTGACTGGAAACATTGAGGAGAAACCAGCTGTCTGAGGCATAGATCATCCTAGTAGTGACTGTGAGGAGGGAGTGAAAGGTGGCCTGAGGATTAGTAGGAATAAGAATCCAGATGGAGAGGCAAAGGAACAAAGGGGATTGTCAGGACAGTGTGGTTTTGGTTAATGCATGTTGGGCAGTGGTCAGTTTAAAGAACTTCGTTGTATTTATTTTTTTAAGAAAATGTTTAACATGGACAGGGTGTAGAATAGAACAGAGGACTCAGTATTTTATTTTGTAAATTTGTTTTTAGGTCCATTGACTCTATCTGGCACAAAGGACTCTCTCTGGCATTGAGTTGATGAGCAAAATAAAACTTATCTATGCTTTACAGTGTTGCAACCTGAAAGGTTGTACGGAGACAGGCTGGCTCCACACTACCCCAGAAGCTTTTACCAAAGTTGCAGCGGCACTTAATACTTGCCAGGGCAGCTCCTGTGAATCTGTGTCCTTACAAAGGATCTTAGGTCCTCAAAGAAGAATTGACAGCAAATTACTCTGAATACCACTAAGCTAGATCTGAGGGGGCTGCAGCACACTCTGAATATGCAGGGCTGGGGGACAGGCTCCTCTGGGCTGAAGCAGGTCAGTGGCTGACTGATTGGGATAGAATCAGTGGACTCAAAAATAAGGTGCTGTGAGTGAGAGGGAATCTACTGCCAAGCCCTCCAGATAGTGCTCCCATCAAAGAAAAAGGTTCCTTCTGAACCCACATCTTCATTCATTTGTTACGGAAAATTTAGCTCCATTCCAGTCTTCTGGGACCACCATCATTTATGCGGTCTGACATCGACCAAAATGTCTTTATGCACAATATGACTGTAATCGAAGGGGACATGCATGTCTTCCTGGGTGTCCCTTAGTGTCCTGAGACACAAGCTGGGTGAATGAACCTTGATCTAGACCCAGTCTCATAAGCTTTCTGTTCTGTTCTTATTCGAAGTGTAAGAACTCTCTACGCTTTCCAAATTTGTGAAGGCAAGACATGAAAGACAGGCTGGGTGATTTATATGAAGTCATAATGTGAGCCCATCTCCTCGCAGCCATCATTTTAGTCTGTAATAAAAATGACTGGTCTCACACCCTCCACTTCCTGAATATCCAGAAGGCCTAACTGCTTGGACTCCCCGACATAAAGCTCTCTGTTAATGGACCTGTCAATTTCTTAAAGTGAGCCGTTTTTCAGAACACTCCATAAAACTGGAAAAAACTAAAATTAAAAAAGAACATAACATGAAAATGCGGGTATCATTTATTGAGCCCGAACTAAATGCAGCAGAAAAAGAAACTGACGGAGGAGCAGTGCTCAGCGTTGGGAAACGGAGGCTGCTAGGCAGAAGGATCTTCACCTACTTAACAGATCCCCTACTTTTAGCAACTTAAAAAAAAATAAGACGTTCATTAAGTATTAAAGGTAAAAGTAAAAAGCTTTATGTTCTTCTAATAACAAGCTAGTCTCCTTGTTATGATAGATCTACTGCCCTCAATTTAGACTCTCAGAGATCACATTCATGTCCCATAAAACATACAGGAAACACATTACTGAGCAAATATTTAGTAATAGATTACGTAAATATCTATGCCCTATTAAAATGCCACTTATAAACTATGTTCTTTTCTCGAGGCATTTTAATTCATAAAATTATTTACAAGTTTACAGACACGAAGGAACAAACCGGATATATTGTGTTATAAAAATGTTTTTTCCAAATATGAAAGTCATAAGAATAGACTATATGTAGTGATCAACATATAATTATAAAGAATATTTCAAGGCTTCATTAATGGCAGTCATTCAAAAGACACATGGAAATTTTCAATGATTTTTATTAATTCTCTATAAATGTAGCTAATTTGGAAGGTCAGTCCCCTTTCCATAGGTCTGTTATCATTTGTTCCAAGTTTTGAGTTTGTTCAAATATAATTTAAAGGGCATATTCAAGCAAAATCTGAGAATGCAGAGGCTAACCTCAATGTCATAGGTTTGTATCTTTTTTAGAGCTAGCACAACGTGACATGCATTGGAGTTCAAGTCGGCATAGACGGAATAAGGCCTCACTTCACGCATTATCAAGCGACCTCGGGCAAGTCACTGAACCTCAACATGGATATACTAATGTGGAAATGGATATACTAATCTTTGCCGCACTTACCTCTTAAGGGATGTTATAAGAACATGTGAGATAGTTATATGAAAATATTTTGTCCACTGAATGAAAGTAAGTAAGGATAGCATCACGAGAATTATAATTATGTTTTTGGAGAACATTCTATTGACAAAGAAACAGTGACCCAGTGCAAATGTATTCTCCGGTGAGGAAGTATTGTTTCAACATACTGAGGGCTACCATGAAGTTGTAAAAACATTTAAAATGCTGTAAAGCACAATGAAAAAGTGGTGTCTAACAATAATAACAATAGCAAGAACAATACGACAAGGGACAATGACAGAATCATGAAAGTAGAAACAAATATACGAGGCATTCGGTTAAATTTGAATTTCAGACAAACAATGATTTCTTTCACCATAAGTATGTTCCAAATATTAGATGGAACACACTTAATTATACCTATATTTACATTTTCTGGCATTCGTATATTACTGGGCATCCTGGCTTTTTTGTTTGCTTGTTTTGGCTTGGTGGGGGAGCTAAATCTGACAATCCTAATGTAGAAAGGGCTTGACAACTCTTTTCCCCCATCCCAAGTATGACAAACCATCTTGACTATTGAGAATGTTTACTTCTTGCTTCACCCCTCGCTTTGTTCATTTCAAATATTAAGGGCTTCCAAGATGGCCCTCTCCTCTGACCACGTCGTCTAGGTCTCCTAGCACCTGCGCTACCACAAACCATTAGAACATTATTATTCTCCAATATACTCAATTGTGACTTTTTCTCCCCAACTAAGCAATGAATTAATTGGGAGAAGAGACTTACTTATTTTGATTACTCAGTGCCTGGTTCCATGCCTGGCACATAGTAGGTAACCAGAAAAATGTTTTATGAATCAGAGATCACCACGTTCTTCTCACTCCCAATTCTCATTATGAGAAAACTTGCTCATGTCTGCAACTTAAAACTCAAGAACTGATGGACAATCCAACAATCCATGTCCCTTATCTGGCCTTCTCTATTGATCTGTAAATCATGTTTTGCAGCATACTACTGGCTGTCTCTCCTGAGATTCCCAGGAGCACGTCCAACAAACATGCCCAAGATCAAATGCTACTCCTTCCCCTTAAAGCTGCATCTCTCTCTCGGCACCATATCCTATAACCCAGGTCAGAAAACCAAAGTCCTTCTAGACTACTTTGTCTCCCTAATTTCCTTCATTAATAAATCCTTTTGGTCAAAAAATTTTAAGGAGCTTTTGAAAAGAAAGTTCTGATTCAGCTGGTTTGGCCTGTGGCCAGGGAATGTGTATTTTTTAATCCTCACCTGAGGATATGTTTATTGATTTTACAGAGAAACGGGGGGAGAGAGAAAAATATCAATGTGAGAGAGAAACATTGATCAGTTGCTCTCTCATATGCACCCTGACTGGGGATCAAACCTGCAAATCAGGTGTGGGCCCTGACTAGGAATGGAACCCACAACCTTTTAGTGTACAGGATGACACGCCAACCGACTGAGCCACCCGGCCGGTGCAGGACTGGTTTTTTTTTTAAAGCATGCTATTTGATCCAGTGGGACTTAGGAGCCAGTGTCCTATAGAATGCAGCAGCGGAACTAGAAACAGCTTCTCTGTCTAGGCTTACTACCGTATTTTTGGACTATAAGACGCACTTCCCCACCTCCCAAGTTTGGGAGGAAAATGGGGGTATGTCTTATAGTCCAAATGTAGCTTACCTGGCTTGTGGGGGGGTGCGGGGGTGGAGCAGGGTTTTTTTTTTTTTTTTTTTTTTTCCTATTTTCCACCTCTAAAACCTAAGTACATTTTATGGTCTGGTACGTCTTATAGTCCAAAAAATACGGTAATTCCTTCTGAAAAATGAAAATACCCTCATCTATTTTGTATTCATAACTTTGAAAGCCTTATTAGCTTTCGACTCGAAATACTATTTTCATTTTTCTAATGTTCTTTGCATTCGTAGGTATAATTTTGGTAACCTCACCCCCCTCACACATACTTCAAGAAGACATTTCTTATTTTATAATGAAAGTGGTTATAAAAGAATTAATATAAAAATTCATGTTATAAGTAGCACTTGTTTGGTAAAGTATTCACTTTGTTACAAGTTTTCTAAGCTATGTTCTAAAAGCACCATTAATTAGAAACAAAAGGAATAAGACAAAGAAAGATTTCTGGATTAGAGTTATTCACATGTGTGTACACACATGCGTACATATATGTGTGCATCGTTATGCACATGCACACATGCATGCACACATGCAGAGTAATACAAGAACACACAAACGCTAGAATAGCTCATCAGCTGGCATTCACAGATGTTCCAACGTACCTACCATCATTCTTGGAATATGCTGCGAGCCCAAATATACTTAAAGCCCGGAACAGAGCTTAATTTTAAATACTCAAAACCACTCCCAATTTGTTACTTCTCTCTAGACAGCAAACCATTCGCTACTCATCCTGCATCCTCTCACACAAAAATGGTAACTGAAAAATCTTACAGTCAGTGGAAAAAAAAGTTTTTTTCTAAATTTTTAAAATGAATGGTTTGCCCATGGGCAAGACCTTCTACACCATCTTGTCTGCAAGCAAATTTCCCTAGACAAACTGGCTGGCCGCTTTTTGAATGCTTCTCAGCTGAAATTGAGACACTCTTATTATTGATATTATTTGGCCATACATTTTTTTAAATCCGCATATTTTGTTTCACTGGGAGAAAAGTAGATTATATTAGGTTGTGTACAACACACTGCTTCAAAACATTCATCCTGTCAAAATAATTTCTTAATTAGTTGTACAACATACTTTCTCAAGACAGAACTTGTCAGAAAAACATCCTACAGTGGGGAGCTTAAGTGCATTCATTCTTAGGATTTTAATAAGATCACATTTTGCCTCCTATATGGAGGGGGAAGAAAGTACTTGTCTGGCAATTCTTTGCATCCTTGGAGACCCACTTCAGAAAAATGTAAGTTTTACCTACTTTCTATAAAGAAATTCCTTACATTATTGTTTAGAAAATAAAAAATGCATTAGCTTACTCTATGTCGGGTTGGTGGCAAAACTTGTAGAATAAGGTACTAAAAGGGAAAATAAACATTCCTTCTCAACATTGCTATCCACTGAGTTTGTATAAAATGAACTGATTAAACACAAAGACCCAATTAGAGAACATGCCATGCTGTATCTATATAACCGACATAAAAATGTTTTACCACAGTCCGTAAGTACTTTAACTATATGCTTTATGCATATCAAGTATATTCAAACAAAGTGTTTTGGGTTTAGGAAACAGAAGATTTGGATTTTCGACCTCATTTACTCATGACATTTATGAGTGATATTCAGAAAACCAGTTACGTTTCCCAGAACTCTTGTTTATTCCTTTGTGAAAGGGACACAGCAAAGGGCCCCTAGCTGGTCCACAGTTATTATGAGTTGTCATTACTTAGGCCACACTTTGAAAACTCAAAAGCAGCATATCTCAGCTGCCATTTACTTACTAGGTATCTCCTCTGAGTCAGGTACTATTTTAGATGTTTTATATTTAATCCTTATAAAAGAGAGTATGAACAAGGAATTCTTCCTCATTTGATAGCTGTGAATAAATTGGGGCTTTCAAGGATGGGAAAGAAACAAAGGGGATATGAAAGAGGAAGCCCCAAGAAAAAACTTGCCTCAATCAAACACCTAGGAATCAACAGAAGTGAGATTTGAACCTGCATCCATGAGGCCTATGCCTGCCACTGCCCCTTTTGGCCCATCCTCACTCCCTTCTCCTACTCTTAGCCCTCAAAAATTATGCTCTGTGCTTTGGTAGAAAAGAACTTGGGACTGAGCCCTTGGCTAGCACATCACAAGGAATGATCAACATGTCTTGCTCCCCCAAAATTAGTCCTTTGGAAGGTTGCCAATCACCAGCATGAAGAACAAACTGGAGTGGGATTTGGGCTCAGCTATTCAATCCTAATTCAAAGGAAAGTTGAATAATGGGACCATCAGGGTTCAGGCTCAGGGTTTTCCAAAACCACAGATGGCACAGAGGTGGTTTTTTCCCTCATCATCACCCAATGTGGTGGCCACATGGTAATATGTCCTGTTTGTCAATGCAAATACTAGTGAGCACCTGTCTTGTGCAAGGGGTACCCAGGAGTGTAGGAGATGGTTCCTGTTCTCACAGAGGGCAAGAAGCCAATAGTAAACACATCAGAAATGAAATGGCAATACACGCGTATGTTGTTCAAGGGAACAATCAAGAAGCCATCACAATGCAGTACATGACAAACAGCCATTTGTATGGTTCAGATAATAAAATGTGGTGAGGAGTCCGAGGGGGAAAGATCTTTTGGGCCAAGAGGGTCAGGAAATGCTTTAAGGAGGTGATCAAATTAATCCATTATGGCATCTCCCACCTTAAGCAGAGCATTTATTCTTTACTCTTTGTAGTATCTTCTATAGCACACCTATTGGCCAAAGCTGCTTGTTATGTTTAAAGGAGCCATATAAGCACATTAGGGCCAGTGTGTTATTCATTCATTGTCATTCATGCCTACTTTGTTTGGGATCAGAGATCCTGACCACAAAGCATTGGAGAACAGACAGGAGAGTGGACAGAAGACTTCCTGGGTGGAAGGGAATAGCACATGCGAAAGCAGAGAGGAAGATAGTGGCAACGTGTCATGAGAACACTCAAGGTGAGATCATGTGGCAGGAGGACGAGCTATAGAGAGGAAAGGTGGGATGTGAGACTGGAATGGTGAATTAGAAGCCCTTGGGGGTGAGGCCAAGGAGCTGAAATTTCATCATATGAGCAACAGAGTATCACTGAAGTTAGGAGCTCAGCATAGTCAGTGATAACCTTGCAAATGAATTCACATAAAGTGTTTGGGAATGATTTGTTCCAGAAGACAGTAAAGAAAAATAGCTCAGGTGAGAGATAATGAGAGTCTGGGCAATGGGTGTGGCTGGAGTGGAATGAGATGGTTACAGAAAGGAATAGTGTAAATAACTGGGTTTGAGGAATGACTGGCTACAAGGGAAGAGGGAGAAGTAAAGGAGGCATCATTATTTAATTCAATAAGTATTTACTGAGTGCCCTTTATGTCCAGGAGCTGTTACAGGTATTTGGGGTTTATCACTAAAAATCACACAAAAATCCTTGTCCTCATAGAGGTCATATTGGAGCAGGTAGAGACAGGGTAAGCAAAGGACATAGTAAATATGTAAAGTACATAATATGCTAGAAGTTGATTAGTGCCAAGCAAAATAAGAGGGGTTGGCAGTGCTAGGAATAGGAGGGAACACGTTTCATTGAGGTGACATTTAAGCAAAGATCTGAAGGTGAGGAGGATAACTATGCAGATACGCCAGGCAGTGCAAAGGGCCTAAGAGTTTCTGACATGCTCAGAAAACATCAAGAAAGCCAATGCATCTGGAGCAGAAAAAATGAGGGGACAAATGCGAATTAAAACCACAATGAGATACCACTTAACATCTGTCAGAATGGCTATCATCAACTAACAAACACATTTGGGCAAGGATGTGGAGAAAATGGACCCTCATGCACTCTTGGTGGGAATGCAGATTGGTACAGTCACTATGGAAAACAATATGGAGGTTCCTCAAAAAAATTAAAAACGGAACTGCCTTATGGACCAGTGATTCCATTTGTAGGAATATATCTGAAGAAACCCAAAACACTAATTCAAAAGGATATACAAGTGCACCCCTACGTTCACTGCAGCATTATTTTCAATAGCCAAGCTATGGAAACTACCCAAGAACCCATTAGTAGACAAGTGTATAAAAAAAGTGGTGACACCATGGAACGATCTAGAGGCAATTATGTGAAGTGAAATAAGTCAGACAGAGAAAGACAAATATCATAGGATTTCACTTACATGTGGAATCCAAAGAACAAAGTAAATGAACAAACAAAATATGGAAACAGACTCACAAATGCAAAAAAACCAGACTGATGGTTGCCAGATGGGAGGGGGATTAGGGGCTGGGTGAAAAAGGTGAGGGGATTAAGATATCAATTAGTAGTTACAAAAACATCACAGGAATGTAAAATACAGCATAGGGAATATCGTTAATAATATTGTAATAACTATGTATGGTGCCAGGTGGATACTTGAAATATCATGCTGATCACTTTGTAGAGTATATAATTGTCTAACCATTATGCTGTACATTTGAAACTAATATAAAGTAATATTAAATGTCAACTGTAATAGAAAAATAAAGTTTTTAAAAGGAAAAAAGAATGAGGGGCAGGGTAGTAAGAGATGACGAAACAGTAGTAGGAACAGTAGTAGGTAGTGGGAAGGGTTTGTACCACATAACACATTATGGGTCACTGAAAGGATTTTTGCTTTTATTCTGAGTGAGACAGAGACCCGTGATAGAGGGTTTTTCCCCAATTTTATTAAAAAATTTTTATTGTTGTTTATGTACCATTTTCTGCCTTTCCACCCACCCCAGTCCAACACCCCAGCTCACTCCTCCCTCCCGTTTCAAACCCCCCCCCCCCATTATTGTCCATGTGTCCTTTATAATTGTTCCTGCAAACCCTTCACCATTTTCCCCTGAAATTCTCTCCCTTCTCGCCTCTGGTCACTGTCAGCCTGTTCTCAATTGCAGTGTCTTTGGTTATATTTTGCTTATTTGTTTGTTTTGTTGATTAAGTTCCTGTTAAAGGTGAGATCATATGGCATTTGTCTTTCACCGCCTGGCTTATTTTGCTTAGCATAATGTTTTCCAGTTCCATTGGAAATCAGTATGGAATTTCCTCAGAAAACTAAAAATGGAACTGCCTTTTGACCCAGCAATTCCACTGCTAGGATTATACCATAAGAACCCTGAAACACCATTCCAAAAGAACCTATGCATTCCTATGTTCATAGCAGTACAATTTACAATAGCCAAGTGCAGGAAGCAACCTAGGTGCCCATCAGTAAACGAGTGGATCAAAAAACTATGGTATATTTACACAATGGAATTCTATGCAGCAGAGAGAAAGAAGGAGCTCCTACTCTTTGCGACAGCATGGAAGGAACTGGAAAGCATTATGCTAAGTGAAATAAGCCATGATAGAACTTTGATCAGAGGAGTGACATGATCTGATTTATGTTTTAAAAGGATCTCTCCTGTATTGAGAAGAATCTGTAGGGGGCAAGTATAAAAGGAGGAAAACCAGCTAGGAGATCTTAGCACTAATTCAAGCAAGAGGTGAAGGAGGTTCACACGAGAATGTCAGCAGTGGAAATGGTGAGAAGAGGTAGAATTCTACATATACTTTTTATAATAGGGTTAACAGAATATACCCTGAACTGGACTTAGGGTATGAGAGAAAGAAAGGCAGTAAGGCTAGATATAGTAAAAGTGAGGTATCTGGACCTCCAATTGGACATTTCTAGAAGGCAACTAGATATAAAGGTCTAGAGTTTTGGAGAGAGCTCAGTACTGAAGATATATTTGAGAATTGTTAACACATATTTGGTATTTGAAGTCATACTACTGAATGAGGAAAGGAGTGAAAATAAAGCAATGAAGAGCAACAGGTAAACCTCAGGATACCCAACATTAAGAGGTGAGGAAAGAGGAAAAGTCAGCAGAGTGCTGAAGTGGAAGCGTCAGTGAAATTGAAAACAAAGTGGGGAAAAAATAGGAGTGTGTAATCAACCACGGAAAACGCACTGATAGGTCCAGCAAGGTGAGGATCATGAACTGATCACTGGCTTTATTAATATGAGGTCATGGGTTTACATTGGTGGGTGTTTTGATGGTGTATTGGGGCAAAAATCCCACTGCAGTGGTTAAAGAGGGAACAAGAGAAGAGGAATTTGAGATATCAAATGCACACAATATTATAAGGAATTTTGCTGAAAGGGGGAATGAAGGGGCAGTAGTCAGTAGAAGTGAGATTTAAAGAAGGTCTTCTTAAGATGAGAGAAATAACAGCATGTTTATATGTTTATGGAAATTATCCAATAGAGAGAAAGAACATTCCTGGAGCAAAATTCTTAAATAAGCAAAGAGGGATTAGCATGTAGCACAAGTAGAGGGGGAGGAACGGCTTTAGGTTGGAGCAGTAACAGCTCATCTCAGTTAACAGGTGGGAGGACCAAATCTAGAAGTCATTAGAGGGTTTAATCAGGAAGGCTAACGGTACCTGTTTTTAGCAAAGGGCAGAGACAATGTTAAGGAAGTTGGTTTCAGACAATTTTTACTTAAGGTACTGAAATTCTCTACTTTGTCGCTTCCTGAGAGTTGGATTATTTTGGTTGGTCAAGACCAAATGGAAGTTCTCTCAAACAACTTGAACACCATGAGGGAAGTTCTGAGTGGCCCTTCCCTTACTGTCCTGCCACATAGCATTCAACTGTATTTATTATTTTGTCCTTTGGTATTCAGAAAAACATGTTATATATTCTGCTCTAAACTAATTGCAATGTCTCTAAACAATGACCAAACTTAGGTTCCTAAATGTACTTGCAGGCAGTTACTGAATGTTTGAATTTCCCCCTTATTCAAGTTGACACAACCATTGACAGCTGTCTGCTACTTTATCATGATCATCACAGGACACCAAGTACTCCTTCATTCCACAAGTATTTACACAGTGCCCACTCAGGGGCACTTGGCTTGCCAGGCCCTGTAGGAACAACCATGGACAACATACAGATACGGCCCTCAGCCAGTATAGTTGAATGGGGCTAGTGGATTACAGTTAAGCATTTGATTTTCAGTGTTAGAACACAGAACATTCAGAGAACAATGGGAACACTTGGGAGGGTATGTATGTACCAATGGGGAATAAGAAACCTTAAAATGGCAAATGTATAACCAATTTACAAACTCACATTACATATTTTAAGTTCCTTCCTGGGAAGTAAATCTGAGTAATTCCATGATTTTGGAAAAATTCATGTTCCACTAACCATTTTGGCTTATAACTTCACTGATAATTTTTTTATCCATTTACTAAGCTTTACCTAAGCACAGAGACACTGTATGCCCAGAGTGGCAATACAAAAACGAGGGAGTTGGAATTCCTGCCCTCAGGAAGTTCATCCCTTCTACTCTTCTCTCCATAGGCCCACCTTCATACCACTGGGGATTTAGAGAGTTTCCATCTCCACAGTTTCTATCTCACATTCTTTCATGGCTAGCTACAGGGAAGTAGGGAGAGAGAGCAATGGTGTCCTTTTGCCATCTTTGCTTATCAAAATCCTACTCACCCTCCATGGGCCAGATCAAATGTCACCTCCTTAATAAAGTCTTCCCTAGAACCCCCAAGTGACCTTTACCTTGTTTAAGTCAAAGCTGCTTGTGGGGGGTTCCATATGGTTTTTAATGCATGGACTCTATAATTATAAATTTTATATACATTTATATATCTCCTGCTAAAGTCCAAATTACTTGAGGTCAAATTTCTGATTTACTTTTAAGGATTTAAGAATTTATTTATACTAGGTACTCAATGAACATCTATTGAAAGAATGAACAAAAATGTCATTTACTCAAGACCCTCCAACTGCTTCCTCTTTCATATCCCTTTTGTTTCTTTCCCATCCCTAGTAAACTCTGGCATTTTAAAAAATACTTTTGCATACTACCTGTTTTCTCTGACTATAAAAACCTATATATTCATTCATTGGATAAAAGGGAAAATAGAAAAGAATAAAAACACCCATCATTCCAGAATATAGACATGGTTTAACATCTTAGTGTATTTCCTTTCAGTCTGTCTACATTCAGGTTTCAAACAAAATTGCCATCAGATTCTTTATAAAGTTTTGTATTCTAGCTCAGAGATGAAGTTACAGCAAGAATGCCAATGCCAACAAATTTCATGGCTGAAATAATACAAGTTAGAGGAGGATGCTGTCCTAGAAGATTCTTGGATTAAATCAGAGAATGTGGTTCCATCTATTAATTACACAATCTACTGATGTAATTGTATCTCATGGGACCTCTGGAGTTGTTCATCTATAAAATTGGGGTATGGGCACCTGATGGACTCTGACATCCCTTCACTTCTGATGTTGCATTACAATTTAATTCCACTATATGTGAGGAAATGACCTGGACTATTGTTGAGTATAGTTACTTAGAAATCTCAAGGCTATCAATAAATAACCTCCTCTCAGAGATGAAAAAAACCAAGGCTCAAAGAGGAAAAGTTCCCAGAAGAGTTCAGCCTCAATGTACTATTGCCTAACTCCAACTCTGCTCATTTTTCTTGGTACCAAAATTCTTCTAAATCAGAACCAGAACTAAGATGAGATCATGCCTATGGAAAAAGAGGGGATCAGCACTGCTAAATTGACTTCCAGGCCACCTGTGGTGATGTTTCCCAGCACCAGGACAGACACAAGTGAGGTTCAAGAAAACAAGTGAGGTACAGTGCTTACAAGGGAGCTTAGATTCTCATTGAGAAGGCAGACTTTTCTCATAACATCACCACATGCTGTCCAAGGTAATTTACTAGGCAAGAGCCAATAAGCATTGCAGGACAAAGCTGGTGCAAGCTGTCAAGGCCAGGTGGGAAAAGAAAGCCAATGACTAGTGGGAAAGTCAGGAGGTTTGGAAGCCAGGAGGGAGCAGGTGGGGTGCCAAAACCTTGATTGCATAGCAGGATCTCAGGGCAATGGGCATGACCAGGTGTAGGAAACCAAAAGAGCCAACAGAAGGCAACAAAGTCCCAACTCAACAAATGCAAGAGATGGACTTCTTTCTCAGACTTTGCCTCTAAGCTAGTGAGCAAGTACTCATTAGGTTTGAAACCATGCTTTGGGCCCAAAGGCTGGCATTCCTTTTGAAAAGTCTGTGCTCCTGAGACTCCTACCTGCACTTATATTCAGGAAATGACCTGTATATCACATGACCCTCAATTCCAGGATCTGTATCATAATATGATGGGCTGAATAAAAATGGACTGAATTTAGGCCAAATGGTTTTGGGTAAGAGACTCTATTTCTTAGTCTCATACTCAGACCCCTTACAGTAGCCACCCCTTGAGACTCCATGTGATGAACCATAACAATGTCTATGAAGATATGGTAGGACAAAAATGAAAATATCCCATTTTCTTTCAAAAAGACATCATTGGTTAAGTTAAATGAGTCAAAGTTTCTAAATTTATTTTCAAACACACCACCAAACTAAAGCTACAGAAAACCAGGACTTTGGTCACTCAGGTCCCTGAGTTCTGAAACTCAGTTTCTTTCCATATACATTACAAGAAGTGGATTAGATTACCCCAAATTTCATTCTTAAAAAATAACCTTTGCATTTAAAATAATCTTAAATGCATAAAATTGCAAAGATAAAACGAAATGTTCCCCATTACCCTGGTTTCCCCTAGTGTTAAAATATTACATCACCATGATACATTTGTCAAAACCAAAAAATTAACATGGAACATTACTATTAATTAAAAAAACCCACGGACTTTATTCTTATCTCACCAAAATTCATTCTGACTTCCAATTACAGTTGTTTTAAAATATAAAGGCATCTGATTTCTTTTTTGTTTATTTTCTGACATAATTTTTAAGGGCCTATGTTGGGATGTTGGGATGGAGAAGCTCTAGCAGTGATGGGAAGCTCTAGCACTTGGGGAACATGCTCAGGAAAACATTCTGAAAGGGAACAGATGTTAATCAGAGCCTCTTGATTGGAGATTCCAGGACAAAAGATTTGACTGATAGGAATTGGACTCAGCTATCATGCGTTAGAAATGAGTATTTGGAATGGTTTCTATTTTACTCAAATGATTCCAATCTTCTAGCCCCACCCACTGAAATCTCTGAGTCTTAAAACAGAGCAGGGAACCCTTACTCCTGACATAGCAAAACTCATTACATATATATGACAATTCATTATTTCTAACTTAGTTGTGTTTTCCTTGTTAATGAGGATCAAGTCTGGAGTAAGATGATAAAATATATGCAAGGGCCTCTAATATAAATACTTATGCACCCTGGAGCATCACCCTAATCACCTTATATTTGACCTTATGTTTTTCATCAATTCCATATTTTCCTTTTTTCTCATTCATTCCATTTCTTGAGAAGTGCTTACAATTCTGAATAGGATTCTCTTCAAATGATGCCACTTTTAGAGAAAATTAGTAAATAAAGGTAACAACAACTTATGGAAGATTTAGAAAGGCCTCTGATAAGCATACAAGTAAAAAATGTGAGGCATTGTACTGACATTTATAAATATCAGCTCTTTTACTCCATTATTATTATTATTCCAATCATATAGATGAGGAAACTGAGAATTATGGAGATAACTTGTCCAACTTGAACAGCCATAGCAAATGGTAGAATCAGGAGCTCACCTTCTCAATGACCTCTCCATCATACAGGCTCCTGTTCTCAGATAGTTTGCCCACTAGTTGTAGAGCCAAGAATACACATGTGAGACAGTGAGAGGGACATTCAGTTGTGTTGTCCTCAAAAGGAAATATGTGCAATGGTGCTCCAACCTATACCCAACTACAAAGCATTGCTTAATTGTTATTCGGTGATGCAGTAGGCAGGAACTATTAATTTTTACCCTCAAGTTTTAAATTGGCACATAATTACTCCTGTTAATGAATGTTCTCATTTCTTCCAACTCACTTGGTGGGAATAACAAATCCATATACCAGCTGTAGTAAAGAAGGATAAAGAGGATAGATGCAACCAGGAAGAGAGAGGAAGGCATTTTACATTCTTCATAATCTGAATAACACCAGCTAATGTTTTAAGATTGGCTCAAAAGGCAGAGAATACTTCTGGGAAGAAAAAAATCCTTTCAAAAGTTTCCTTTTCAAAGAGATAATAATTTCTACAGACAAATCCCATTCTCCCTTTCCCAATCCATTCTTTTTTTCCTTGAGAAAATATTTTTTTTTAAAGTAAATACATCTGGACAGTTTACAAAGTCCTCAGAGGCTGAAAAACTAGCTATAACAAGGACTATACTTGACACATTTTTCTTCAGGCTAAGTTACTTCATTCAAGGTTTTAATGTTTAAATAAACTGCTGCCCAAATCAATAATCTGCAAAATCATTCACTCAAGGAGAGGTCTTCAATCCTTCTGCCCCATTTAAGGCTGATTTGTATGGTGAATGAATGCATTTTATCATACTTCACACGTCTGCTCCCAGAACTCCTAAAAGAGTCATGAGTAGAGTTTCAGTGAAGAAACTAAGACAAAGCTCTTAGTATGGTACTGCAAGCAGTACTCAGGACAATTAAGAGAGTGAATCTGGTCTGGGAATGTGATAGGTAGGCATCAGGAAAACAGCCTCTGTTCCTTGTCCCTCATGGACAAAGCAGTGAGGTGGTTGAGTAGGCAAACTTCAGAGCTGGCTGAACTCAGTTTAGATACCATCTCTGCTAACTACTTTGCTCACTGTGAAACTTCAGGAAAGTTGTTTAATCACTCTGTACCCCAGTTGCCTTATCTATAAAATAGAGATAATACATCACTTACTTCATAGGTTACACAGTTGATCTGCCAATGTTACCCATTATTATTATTTATGAGACCTATAGAAAAATTTTGCATCACTTGCATCCCTAAAAACTGTAGTTTCTGAGGCTCATCCATGTCCTGGCTAACCACTGCCTAAGGTCTCTGAAGGAGAATGGCATGGCCCTAATGAAACAGCTCTGCTTAGTGCCTCCTTCTTGCTTCCACACAGAGCAGAGGATAATTCCCATTGTAAATCTCAGCCACCCCAAATTCAAAATTGCACTCTGTAATTAAAATCAAATTTTGTACTTTTCTGGTTAGGAATCATTACTGTGAAACAAACAATTTAGATTATATGAGAAAAAATACTGAAAAAGATAAACATATAACAGATAAACATATAACATGTCAGGAATAGCAGAGGTGCTATTTTAGATGGAGATTAGGGATGGCCTCTCTGACAAGGTGGCATCAGAGTAGAGAAATGATGACATGAGAGAACAATCCAAACAGAGGCAAAAACAAGTTCAAAGGCCCTGAGGAGGAGGTAACCTGAAGAGTTCATGGAAAGGCAGGGAGCCTGGAATAGCTAGAGCTCAGTGAGCAGTGAGGAGAGTTGTGGGGAATGGGGTCATCCAAGTGGTAGGTTTGGCCATGACTTGTAGACCATGGTAAAGACAATGGGGAGCCACTGGAAGGCCAACCGATCCTGATTTACATTTTAGAAGGCTACTCTGGCTACTGGTAGAGAAAATATCACTAGGGATCATTGGTAGAAACAATCAGTGACAAAGTGACTACAGTAAGTGTTGGTTATTTACAATGATGGTGCTTGGACAGTGGTGGAGGTAGAGGAAAGTACTTCATTCACTTATATTTCAAAGAAAGAGCCAAATGATTTGGTGGTAGCCTGGATCTGTGTGTATATGGACATGTGATGTGAGAGAAACAGAAGGAGTCACTCAAAACTTTGGTAATATTCAGCGAGATGGGGCTGATTATATAAGGAGTATCTCAGCCATCTTCACTTCCATCAAGACTAGCAATATGCTCTTTCCAGGACCATTCCCCCCGCCACACACAAAAAATTAGTAGTTTGAAATCATCATTTCACAAGAGATTCTAGGCTGAGTACAGAATATCAAAACCACACTACCACCTGAAAGCTGTATTCATTCACTAGCTAAAGAATTGTTGATTCAACAAACATTTTTATCCATGTCTCCTATGTTGGGCACTGTCCTAGGTGCTGAAGATGCAGTGATCAAACAATACCCTCTTCTCTGCCCAGGTAATACACCTGTATCTTAGCAAAATTTCCACTTCCTCCATACCATGGCCCTTAAAGTTGGCTGCGGAAACCTAGTGTGGGAATTATAAAGACACACCTACATACAGTTTCCTGAGTTCTCCCAGTGATTTCACTGCTCCATGACTTTGCACATTCTGCCACCTCCTCCCCATCTGAGTGAAAAATCTCAGTCATTTAAAACTCAATCAACTCAATTTAATCAACTCCTGGAAAGCCTGCTCTGAATTTCTCCTGCTCCTATCAGAATTGAGTCCACTTATCATACTTTGTGACCTGTGCCGTTATAGCACTCAGCACTATTGCAATTATTGGTTTGCATATCCATTTTCCCTGGTGGACTGTAAACATCTTCACAGGGAGTGTATCTTCATTTTTGTTTGAAATGCTTAGAGCAGGACCTGACATGTAATGAGCATTCAGTAAATGTATGTTGAAAAAAGTAATGAACCAATCTATCAGATATTATTGCCAAATATCCTCTCCTTTAATTCCATGATGGATTCCTAGAAGCTAGAAACTACAACTTAAACATCCATGGCATCTACACCAGAGCAACTATTTTATATTTACTGTTTGGATTTCTACTCAGGGACATCTCATATCTTCATCAGTTCATAATTTATTAAAAATATGACCGTGAGAAGGAGTCTTTTACTTGAGTCTTCACTCTTCCTCCAATGGGACTCAAGTGCTGGTATTTTCTACATTACACAATCTGGAAAGAAACTTCTATTTTTCTCTAGCCTAAAAAAATCTTTCTGCAACAGTGTAAACTGCCATCAAGCCGAGAAATTCAGGCTCCACACAAATCTCACTGTCTCAAAAGGAATGTTTTCTTGTTTTGTATTGTTTTATTTTGCTATTATATAAGTATAGAGGAGAGTTCTTAAATTAAATAGTAGGCTTCAGATACTGGTATCCATTTTGAGTCTAAATATCAATGAGAAGTTAAAGAACATTAAAGGTGTATGTCATGGAACATTATAGGTGTGATATTGAACATTAAAAAAACTAGGCATTGGGGATTCCAGAAAAGACAGCTATTTGAGGACATGTGTCTGACTCACTTCCATTATCACCTTAAAAATGACAAATATAATAGAAAAATGAAGAAAGTCCTGTATCAAATTTAAATTGGAAAAAAAGGACATCAGGAACTTTGAGGACTTTTTGATGATAGAGTTTAGGTGGGTGGCTTGGAAAGCAGACCATCTATTTCAGGGGTCAGCAAACTAAGGCCCATTGTTGTAAGTATATTTTATCAGAGTATAACCACGCCCATTTGTTTATGTTTTCTTTATGGATGCTTTCTCATACAACAGCAGACACGAATAGTTTTGATAAAGAGAGGATCTCTTGGAAAGCCTAAACTATTTACTATGTGGGCCTTTACATAAAAGGGTTTGAGATCTTTGATCTATTGCTATACGTCCCCACCTGTGAATGAACATATCACCTAGGGGATAAGATGAAAATACCCACTTACCGGAAGGGATGAGGCCTGGAGATTAGGCCAGGCAAAGGGATTGTCAACAACATATGACTGCCTTTGCAGCGTAAAAACACCAATGGCTGCCCTGGCCAGTGTGGCTCAGTTGGTTGAGTGTTGTCATATAATTGAAAGGCTGTGGGTTTGATTCCCAGTCTGGGCACATACCTGGGTTTGAGGTTCAATCCCCAGTCCAAGCACGTTCGATCCTGGTCTGAGTACCTACAGGAGGCAACCAATCCGTGTTTCTCTCTCACATTGATGTTTCTCTGTGTCCCTTCCTCTCTCACCTCCTCTCTCTCTCTCTAAAAGCAATGAAAAAATACCCTCAGGTAAAGATAAAAATAAAAATTTAAAAAAACACCAATGGACATCCCTGAGGTAGGCCATTGCTGTATGTCCCCTGACCCACCTCTGGTACCATAGGTCTCACTAGGTAAAGAAATGGATGGTACTTAATTAATTCCTGCCTGACATAAATAATCTTTGTACTGAGAGGCACAGGCTTCTGACACACAGCCTCTAAATTTGGCTTTCACACTATACCTATACCCCCAGGCTGTTACAAGTCCATACTGGTAAAGGAAAAATAAATCTCTCCCTTTGGCTAGGAGATTTGAAATAGAGCACACACAGATTCTAACAAAACCCACCTCAGCTCCAAGTATTAGAAAAGCACAGAAATCCATTGGGAAGGACAAGCACAGGGAGAAAAATCACTAGAAACAGGCAAATTTTCTGCAGTTCACAAAGTGAGAAACTACTGAAAAAATAGAGCCAATATCTTTGTATGAAAATTACTCCAAGAAAAAAAATGGAAACTTTCTAACTACATTTTCGATATATATCAAGAGACAATTGTGTTTATAAAACTAGAAGAAAGGAAAAACTGCACTGAAGTATAAAATACCATTGCTAAATTAAAAACTGCAATCAAGTCAGTAAAGGATATTATCATGCCAAGGCAACCCTGACCTCCCATAAGACAGAGAATCTTCTGGTTTGCAGAAGTTTTAAGATACTGTCAGAGTCAAGGTATACAGAGGCACTGTGGGAGCAGGAAAGGCATTTCTGTAGGGTCAGCCCCGAGGCATAAATTTGCACAAATACACCTGTAGTTTATGCTTTGACCCACAAAGTACTCTATTTCCCAACTGCCAACCATTTTAGCTCCATCTTTTTCCACATCCACAGAACTTGAAAACATAACAAGTAAAACAGTCGGGGAGGGTGTCTGGGTATTTACGTGGGTAGGCATATTCCATTTGATGCTTTCCACCTTTCTGCGCCTTGCCATACAGAGTACTTGCTACACAGCACTCCACAACACCCAGATGGAGCTGAGTGCTTGTGATGTCTGAGTATCAAAACCTCTGATTATGTGCATACACATAAAAACACACATTAGATAAGACAAATGCCACTGTTAGAGAAATTCAGTATATCATAGGCATGGCCAAGAAGGGAAGAGGCTTACTAAAGGAGTTGAATGATTCTGGCCCAACCAACCCCCAGCACAGTGGTTCTTAAAGTAGGGTCTTCAGAAAACACTTGTATCACCTGGGAACTTGTCAGATATGCAAATTATTGACCCTTACCTCAGACCCACTAAATTTGAAACTTGGGGGGGGGGGCGGAGAAAATTGTTTTAAGAAGTCCTCCAAGTGATCCTGTTTTGCACACTTTGAGTACTGCTATCATCACCCACCCACCCCAAAAAGAGGCTAATATAAGGCCTTAGGGCAGTGGTTCTCAATTTTGGTTGCATATCCACACCAGCTGAGGAGTGTTAAACAATTTTTTCACCCCTCCAAACCCTAGAATAATTAGATTTGAATCTCTTGGAGTGGATTCAGATGATTCCAATGTGCAACCAAGTTTGAGAACTAGTGTTTGCTAAGCAAAAGGGAATCCCAAATGCATGTAATGGCCCCGTGGTAGAAATGGAAATACATGCCATTCAAGATGGTATTAATAGAGATAGGAAACAATCCCAAGTGGTAAAATTTGAACTGTGCCAAAAGAATAGAGGAAGATAGCTATAAACTCACCTGACCTGAGGACTGAATGGGGGATGACAAATCCCCAGATAGGATGACAAAATTCTTTTTTTCATATCCTATCTTTATTTTTTTTAATTGTTGTTCAAGTACAGTTGTCTCCATTTTTCCCCCACCAATCCCCTCACCCCAGCACCCCCACCTCCCACTTTTGACCTACTCCCTTTTGGCTTTGTCCATGTGTCCTTCATACATGTTCCTTGACAACCCTTCCCCTTCCTTCCTCATTATCACCTTCCACCTACCCTCTGGTTACTGTCCGTTTGTTCTTAAATTAGTGTCTCTGGTTATATTTTGCTTGCTTGTTTGTTTTGTTGATTAGGTTCCACTTATAGGTGTATCATATGGTATTTGTCTTTCACCACCTGGCTTACTTCACTTAGCATAATGCTCTCCCGACCCATCCATGCTATCATGAAGAGTAGGAGCTCCACCTTTCTTTCTGCTGCCAAATATTCCATTGTGTAAATGTACCACAGTTTTTTTATCCACTCATTTACTGATGGGCACTTAGGTTGCTTCCAGCACTTAGCTATTGTAAATTGTGCTGCTATGAACATTGGGTTGCACAGGTTCTTTTGAACTGGTGTTTCAGGATTCTTAGGGTATGGTCCCAGCAATAGAATTGCTGGGTCAAAAGGTAGTTCCATTTTTAGTTTTTTGAGGAAATTCCATGCTGTTTTCCACAGAGTCTGTACCAGTCTGCATTCCCACTAACAATGTACTAGGGTTTCCTTTTCTCCACAACCTCTCCAGCAGTTGTTGTTTATTGATTTGTTTATGATGGCCATTCTGACCAGTGTGAGGTGGTATCTCATTGTGGTTTTAATTTGCATCTCTCTGATGGCTAGTGATGTTGAGCATCCTTTCATATGTCGCTGGGCCCTCTGTATGTCCTCTTTGGAGAAGTGTCTGTTTGGGTATTTTGCCCATTTTTTAATTGGATTTTTTGAGGATGACGCTGTTCTTTGAGCATCTCTGAAGCCTTATACTGCATGTGTGGGTGTGTACACCTGAAAACAATGAAGAAAAAAGAAAAACATGGAAAACAAATCCAAGAAACCTAACACATCTGTGGTTTCCAACGTCATCTGCACACTGGAATCACCTGTGAGGTTTAAATACTCCTGATGCCTGTCTTCCACCCACAGCAATGTGACTTAATTAGGCTGAGTGTGACCTGAGCTTTGAAAATTTTAAAAGATCTACAGGTAAATTTAATGTACAAACAAGTTTGTGAACCACTTCCAATATATGTGAAATAGATATTCGAAAAGACACATAGGAGAAGATAAAAAAAAAGAAAAAACAGTAGCAGAAAATGCTCCCAAAATGAAGGAAAATGTGTGCCTCATCATCAAAGGGGCTCGTTGATGTTTAGATAGAACAAGTTAAAAGAAACCAAATGAGATACAGCCTTATAAATTGCTGAATTTCAAGGACAAAGAAAATATCGTAGAAGAATCCAGGCAGTGGGCAAAATCATGTTAATATGCAAACATCAAAAAGAAAATGAAGCAGTGCCTACACAACTCTGACCATGGATAGTAATTTATAAGTAGTAACCTGAACGCAATAAAGAGAATTACCGAGAGAAGAAGAAAACTGAGAGGTCAAGAATGAGGGAACTGGGACTCAACAGAATTAGTGGTGAGTGATGCAACCACTAAACCACCGGGTCCTTAAACTTCGCTGCACATTGGAATCTCTGGGGAGCTTCTAAGAGTACTGCCTTGTTTCTATGCCCAGATATACTGACTTAATTGGTCTACGGTGGGCCCCCCAAAAGTATTTTTATGTAGTTCCTCAGATGATTGTAATGTGTAGCTATGGTTGAGAATTACTCTACTAAAATATAGTTAATTAAATAATTATCACTAATAACAATTATTGAAAGAAGATGTATAATGAAAATAATTTAATTACAACCTGGCTCTAAAGTTCTGTATCATATTTACTTCTTCCTCCAGGGAAAAACAATTAAGTTAGTGTATTATTGCACAGTATGAACAGCTCTGCCTGAGGGAGATTCTCAATGCCCACAAGCAGCAACCCCGGCTGTATGCTAAAACACATCATCAGATGTTAGGGAATGTCCGCCCTCTGCTCCCAGGGGAGGTTGCCAAGTCTAGCTGGGATGAGGAAGTGGGGAAGCAAAGTAGTGCTGGAGCTCAGGAGAAAGGCCAGGAATCTCCTGATGTCATCTGCGCTTTCAGTTGAGTTAGTCTAGATCTGTGAAGAGAATGGTGTCCCTCATATGTGCTGCCTTTGAGTAATGCCCTAACTCCAGTACAACATGCCTGAGAAGGATGGGAAAAAGTAAACAAGTAATGGGAAAGAGACATTTTGTCAAAGGGGTGTGTTGATTTTTAGGTAGAACAAATTATGAAAGATAAATTAACAGAAAACAAGGAGACAGGGAACACATACCCTCATGTATGCATTTCCTTTCCTTTTTATTTTCAACTTTGAAATTAGAAAATGTTTGTGGTGGTTACAATTTACTTAGCAAGTGTAATCAAGCAAAATTGTAAACCAGGGTTTCCCATCCTCAGCACTACTGACATTTTGGGCCATATCATTCTTTGTTGTGGGGGCCGTTGTGTTCTTTGCAGGATGGTTAGCAGCATCTCTATTGTCTGCACACCAGATGCCAGAGGCGCAAACGTCCCCTTGGTAGTGGCAACCAAAAACGTCTCCAAACATTGCTGGAAAACCACAGATGGGAGGAAAAAATCACCGCTTTGTGAAAACCATTGGTACAAATGAAATTTCAATATGATCCTGTATTTTCACATTTCATTCTTGACATTTTAAAGTTGAGATTTAAAAAATTGGTTCAAATATATTCTAGACTGCCTTTTGACCAAGTAATACCACTGTTGGGATAATACCCTATGGATCCTGAAATACCAATTCAAAAGAACCTATGCACCCCAAAGTTCATAGCAGCGCAATTCACAATAGCCAAGTGCTGGAAGCAACCTAAGTGCCCATCAGCAAATGAGTGGATAAAAAAGCTGTGGTACATTTACACAATGGAATATTTGGCAGCAGAAAGAAAGGTGGAGCTCCTACTCTTCATGATAGCATGGATGGGTCGGGAGAGCATTATGCTAAGTGAAGTAAGCCAGGTGGTGAAAGACAAATACCATATAAGTGGAACCTAATCAACAAAACAAACAAGCATGCAAAATACAGCCAGAGACATTGAAATAAAGAACAATTTGACAGTAATCAGAGAGGAGGAAGGAGAGGGATAATAGGCGATAATGAAGGGGGGCATCAAGGAACATGTATAGAGGACACATGGACAAAGCCAAAGGGGATGGGTTTGAGGGTGGAAGGTGGGGATGGGTGGGGCGGAGGGTGTGGAGGGGTGAAAACGGAGACAATTATACTTGAACAACAATTATACATATATATATATACATTACATACATATACATATGTGTGTACATATGTGTGTATGTATGTATAGATATACTCTGGAATAATGTAAAGGTAACCCTAATAGAAAGAAAACAGACTTAATAGCACCTGAATCACTTAGAATAAGAAAAAAAATCTATTTGTCATGGGATATAAATCATTAAAAGCAGGGTGACAGAAGACCAAGCACAACTTGTGAAAATAAGTGTGAATGGGATAAACTTCCTCATTGGAAGACAAAGAACTGCAGATGAGGGTCAAAATCATAAATTCAACTGTACATGAAAATTAAGTTTGAATTAAAGGACAATGCAAAATTTACTCGGCCAAGCAAGCCAAAAGGGAACAGGAGCAGTGATATTTTCAGACAAAATTGAAGTAAAAGCTGACAGCATCATGGACCCAAAAGGTTTATTCTATAGTTGATAAAATTAAAACTGTCTTGAACTCAGAAGACAGTAGAATAATAGCTATTGCTTTCTTCTTTCTATGTTGCTGTAATTTCTAACTTAAGCTCCTTGAAGGCAGCAGCTGTATTTTATTTGTCGTGTATTCACAGTACCATTGTCTCTACCAAGGAAATCACCCTCATTTAAACATTTTTGTTTGCTGGTGAATGTGTTTACATGATCCATCAACCCTGACAGAGTTAAATGATTCACTGCCATGGGCCTCCACTACCTCACCTATAAAATGAAAAGTCTCAACTTTCCCACCTCTATACTGTGATATTTTTATCCCCTCCATTTTTTAAATGCCAGTTGTCTAAATTATGCCTCCAAATTAGTATTAAGCTTAAGGGACATGCAGATATTAAGGATCTCCCACATTAAGCAGTTTATATTGAGAAACTAGTTATTAATCCAAAATGCTATAAGACTCATATTCAGCAAAACTATAAGGTAGTGTTGCTATGAGAACAGTCACGTCAGATGGGATTACATTTTGACAGCTCTTTCCAGCCCCATATCTTTCACACAGAATATTGCCTTGAAATGGGAGGCAAGGCTGCAAGCTCTTAGAGATCAGCTACACGGTACTTTCCATTTTGTTATCCCTGTGCCTAGCTCATAGTAGGTGCTCAGTAAATGAGTGTCAATGGTGATTTGAATAAAGGCTGTATATTTTTATTTCCTGGATGGGGCCCTTAAGGTTCTATTCCTTCCCTCAAATTTTTTCAATAGCTTTGAGAAATTTTAAAAATAAAATTTCTCTTTTGAAATATATGACCTATGTAGATCTTTTAAAAATATAACCTATGTTTGGAGAAGGGGACTGTGAGTGCATAGAATAGTCATACAACGCCCACTCACCTAGGACTGCTTCCGGGAAATATGAGAAAGAAAACCAGACACTCCCAGATACACATCCATCCCTCACCCATCCTTCCTCTTCCCTGCCCCTCCAGATTAACTAATACAAAGGAAAAAATATCAGGCTAGCAAGGTCTTATTTAATGTTCCAGACTGACTCAAATCCATATTGATCAAGTTTCAATTTGAAGCTGGAGCCCACAGCAATAAGTGAGATCAATATGAGACCTTCATTCAAGTATCTCATCTGCTAAAAACAAAGACTCTAACCCTTTACAGAAACACAAAGTTGATGAGAAAACCATACTTATTTTTTAAAAAAATAATCTGCTTTAAAAATACATAACCAACTATGTATACTTGTGATAGATCCAAACATTTTTTAAAAGAAATTTTTAGTCAGAAAACAGGAAATCACTAAGACTTACCTAAAGCCCTTACTGATTTAGCTGCAAGGTATAACTTCTGTGTTTCTATGTGCTTTTCTTAATGAAGCTCTAAAAATACCTTTTGTGGATGCTGAATAACTTTAAGTTTATTCAATTGATGATTGACCCTTATGTGCCTGCCCAACATTGTACAGAGTGCTAGGAAGGATCCCAAAGAAACATATGACGTAACCCTGTTATACAAGCAGACTGTCTAGGAATGTACAGTCCAGTGTGAAAATGAGAATACATATACAAAAATGGCTAGGATAGACAATATTGCTTTAAAGTAAGTTGTCCAAATCAAGACTTCAGAAAGGTAAGTATGGAATTGTTTAAACATAAAGGATGAGATTTAGAGAAACCAGACTTCTGCCACTTACTGTTTCCTTAAGCAAATTTCCCATCTCTTTGTGTACCTGTTTCCTTCACTGTAAAACAAGGAGCTGTTGTGGGGTGTCAGGAACACAGTTGGCCATATGCGTAGAGAAGGGAGGATTTATGTGCACTGACACAAGCCAAAAGATCTAGCAGAGGAGACCTTGTAAAATGGCAGAATTGGCTAGGTAGAGAGAAGGTGAGCTTGGGCAAGTCATTTTACCTTTCCTGGGTCTCAGTTTCTTCAGCAAAGTCATGTGGGGAAGGGTTTCAGCACACTGCCTGATTATTGCTGAGAAACAAGTGACCCCAGAACTTAGTGGCTTAAAACATCTATTCCCCTAAGAGCTAGTGAATTTGAACATCTTTTCATATATCTGTTGGCCATTTGTATGTCTTCTTGGGAGAAATGTCTGGTTAGGTCCTCTGTTTTTAAATTGAATTGTTTTTTTGGTATTGAGTTGTATGAATTCTTTATATATTTTGGCTATTAACCCCTTGTCAGAGCTGTTGTTTACAAATAACTTCTCCCATTCAGTTGGTTGCCTTTTAGTGTTGTTGGAGGTTTCTTTTGCTTTGCAGAAGCTAAAAGTATGGTGGTTACTAGAAGGAAGGGTAGTAGAGTAATAAAGGGTAAAGGGGGCCAAATATATGGTGATGGAAGAAGATGTGGGTGGTGGGCACACAAGGCAATATACAGGTGATGTATCATAGAATTGTACACTTGGAACCTATATAACTTTATTATCCATCACCCCAATAAATTTAATTTGAAAAAAAAAAACCCACATTGCTACTAGCTGGAATTCTTGCAGTACTTGGCAGGGACATCTTTCTCTCTTCCACTCAGCATCAGCTAGGCCAGCTGGAAGCCTAGGACTGGAATTATCCAAAGGCTCGCTCACTCACATCACATGTCTAGTGGCCCATGCTAGCTTGGATCTTAGCTGGAGCTACTGACTGGAGTGTCTACAGCTTGCCTCTCCACATTGCTCATTCTTCTTTACAGCTGGTGGTTGGATTCCAAAGGTAAGCATTCAAAGTGTGGGAAACTATACCCTTTTTTATTACCTACTCTCAGAAGTCACATAACATCACTTCCCCCTACATTCTATTGGTTAGAGCCCATGCAGGTTCACAGGGAGGGGAAACTGACTTAGCCCTGGATGGGAAGTGGGAAGGATCCAGGGGTGTCCAAACTTTTGGTGTCTCTGGGCCACACTGGAAGAAGAAGAGTTGTCTTGGGCCACACATTAATTACACAGACACTAATGAAACCTAATGAGCAAAAAAAAAAAAAAAAAAAGGTTGTAAGTAAATGCATGATTTTGTGTTGGGCTGCATTCATAGCCATCCTGGGCTGCATACCTGTGGGCCCTGGGTTGGACACCCCTAAAAGGTGAGATATCCAAAATATATGAGGAACTTATATACTCAATTACAAAAAAATAAACAGTTTGATCAAAAAAGGTACAGAAGAGCCCTGACCAGGTGGCTTGGTTGGTTGGAGCATCGTCCCATACACCAGGGGGTTCTGGGTTCAGTTCCCGGTCAGGGCACATAACTAGGTGCAGGTTCAATCCCTGGTTGGAGCACATACAGGAGGCAACAGATGGACATTTCTCCCACATCACTATTTCTCTCACTCTCCCTTCCTCTTTCTCTAAAATTAATAAACATATCCTCAAGTGAGGATTTAGAAAAATGGGCAAAAGATATAAAAAGGAATTTCTCCAAAGAAGACATACTGATGGCCAAGAGACATATGAAAAGATGTTCAACATCACGAATCATCGAGGGAATGCAAATCAAAACCACGATAAGGCATCGCCTCACACCAGTCAGAATGGCTGTTACTGGATGTGGACAAAAGGGAACCCTAGCACACTGTTGGCGCGGGACTGCACACTGGTGCAGCCATTGTGGAAAGCAGTATGGAGATTCCTTACAAAACTAAAAATAGATCTACCACATGACCCAGTGATTCTACCTCTGGGTATGTATCAGAAGATAACAAAAACACTAATTTGGAAAGACATATGCACCCCTATGAAAGATATATGCACCCCCATATGCACCCTCTATGCAGCATTATTTACAATAGCGAAGATATGAAAGGAACCTAGGTGTTCATCGACAGATGAATGGATAAAGAAGAAAAGATGTGATATATATATACATATAAATATTACAAAGCAATAAAAAACAATAAAATATTGCCATTTGCAACAACATGGATGGACCTAGAGTGTATTATGCTAAGTGAAATAAGTCAGACAGAGAAAGGCAAACACCATATGGTTTCACTTATATGTTGAATTTAAAAAAACAAAACAATGAACAAACAACCGCCCCCACAAAAACAGACTCATAGAAACAGAAACCATAGAGATGGCTGACAGAGAGGAGGGGGTGGGGGGATGGGTGACAAGGTGCAGGGGGTCTAATGTCTTTGGGACATTATGTAGTTATTAAAATCATATTTATGAAAAGTCTTTACAGAGTAAGAAAGCACTTAAAATTTCAAGTGAAAAAATCAGGACATAAAATTATGTAACTGTATATAGTGAACATGTACATATATAGTCATATACATACATATGTGCTTTTAAGTGTATATGTACTTACATATTTGAGCACATGGAAAACTACTATAAGAAAATACCTCAAAATATAAAAATGATATCCTTAATTGGTTGTCATATGGTAAATTTTTTACTCTTGTTTTTATGTGTTTTTAATGATGTGCACAAATTGATTTAATTATTGAGTATAAAAGTTAATTTAAAATATCATGCTCACATTTCAAGGTTTATCCCCAAATATCACCTTGTCAAGAAGACTCTGATGCCTGATCCTTCTCTTCCCTCCTCCACACACTCACACCACAGGCAAGGATTTTTTTTCTTCAAAACCCAGTAGAATTGCTGTCTCTTACCCTGCAATCCTATTTAGCATTCTGTAGTAGCCTGCTCAGGAACATGCATCCCGTGAGGGGGTGCTCAGGCTGCAACCCCATTTCAGTGCCATACCATAGTTGGTGTAATAGTGTTGAGTTATGTCAGGTTCAGGGTATGTTGGCAGTTGCGTCGGACAGAGTGCAAGTTATTCAAGCAATAAAGCATAAGTGATGGTTCCATAAAGGGGAAAGTGCAGACCATTTTCCAGTAACTGTTGACCATTTGATTTTAATGATGACAATAAAAATACTAAGGGCAGCATATGTCATCTCATTTGACCTTTTTAGGTGCTCTGTGAGAGGTAGATAGTCTTGTCCTCGAGATTAAATGAGATAGATGTATATGTTAAGTCCTTATGTGTTTGGCACTAAACAGGTGAATAAATGGTAATTGATTAATTATCTTTTGTGATTTGTTCAAAGTCACAGAACTCAGCCCTCCAAGGGCTAGAACTGAAACTTTTTAGCCCTGTTTCCTACTTTTCCACTCTGCCGAAGTCAGTCAGTCCCGGCAAGCACTGTCCTTCCTCTCTCCTGAGGATTCCTGGAGCTGATCTGCCCCAGCAGCTAACGAGGGTGAACAGCCTCTTGATAGCTTGTGCTTTTAATCCAGTGATTTGGTCACTTCTCCAGTGACCCTGATCATTGCTGTGGTTGCAGAAAAGACAATTGGATGTTTTTAAAACAGAAGAATATTATCATACATTTAGTATCATCAGCCCATAAACTTTCCAATAACAAAAGCAGTTCTTCCTAACATTAATACCTCTCTCATGGACATTATCCTGACGATAATAGCATTCATGTACTGAACACCAACTATGTTCTACTAGGTATCCTGCATGGGTTGGCTCCATTGAATTAGGAGAGAGACCCTGTGAGGTACGTGTTAGTACCTCTATTTTCACACGTTCATCAAGACTCAGGGGAGTCAACTACATTGTCCAAAGTTTCCAAGCTAGTGAACGGCACCAATAGGTCTCCGGGCTGCAAAGACCATGCTTGTTGCATATAGCAGGTAATCAACAAATAAGTACCATATAGTCATGACCACATAGTGGGTGATTAATAACTACAGGTTGAGGTGAAATACCTCTGACCTTCACATTAACACTGCTTTTCCATCTTCAGGGAAGGAGAATGAGAAGAAAGAAAAGTGAGAATTGTTCTTGTCCAAAAAAAAACCCCTGTTCTATGTATTCACCTCCTACCAAAGAGTCAAAATAAGCATGAAACCCCAGAAACCACACAGCCAACCCAAGTCCAGTTTAACCTAACTCCTCCCCAGGCCTTCAGAGTGGAGGCTGCACATCACAGCCCCTCTTCTTATAGGCCTTGACCTTCCATCCCTCCCTTTCCTGCCATTCTGCCTCTGCCCTCCTGGCACGTGGGCAGTCCCTACAAGCACATTGACAAGAGGTGAGTAAATACATTCAGAATGAACAAGGAGCCGAGGGTACGAGGTCAGGAGCTGTGTACCTGCCAGCCCTGTGGAATAGGAGCAACAGTGGAAATTGCTGAGGGGAGAACCTGTGATTCCCAGAATCTCAGCTTGGTTGGTTGCTGTGGCGGTCCCTTCTCTTTCAAGAAGTAGTAGGCAGAATACTCACACCGCTCCCCAAAGCTGAAAGTTTGGGTTTTCTCCTTTTGTGCAAGCTGTAGTGCTGTTTCTGCCACCTGCCAAGGGCCGGCTGCCAGCTCCTTTGGGAGGCATTGTTTCGTTCTAAAGCAGGGGTGGAGGGGAGATGGAGTGACTCTGGCTCTTTTCTTTCCAGAGAGCATTTTGTTCCTTCAGCTGTCAAGAAGCCTTTGTACAGACAGGTCTTTATTCCCAGGGCAGAAGAACTGGAGACACACATTAGACATTTGCCAATTCTTGATCACTTTCCTCCCCCTTTATACTTTGTTCTCTTGAAATTTGTTTAGACCATGTCTTTTTCCTGAAAGGCTTTGAGACCTTTTTCAAAGTGAGGTTTATCTACAGTAAGGAACAGAGAAAAGGACCCCTGAGTCGACGGGAGCAGCAGCAGTACATACTTGAAATGTAAAGATATGCAAAGCTGCTTCAATGAGTCTTTAAAACTTAAGTTTTGTAATTAAAGCTAAAAATTAAGCTTTAAAAATTGTCTCTGAGATTCCTGCCAGCTAGGACAAGAAGCAAACATGGCATGTTATATAATTGTCAAACTAGGTATCAAAGAGGAGTTTGACGTTAAATGGGTGCTTTGGGCATCTATTTATACCTGCCTTGGAATTGTCCAGGCTACCGTCGTTATGGTCACGTTGTACGGCTGGCATGGGACCCGGCCACTCTGAAAAGCCATATGTACAGGCGTTGCAGACAGTAGATTCAACTTTATTTTCTCTGTTGAACCTTGACTCAGCCACAGAATCGGTGGGCAACCTTCTGTTTGGGGTTCTCAGTTCTCTTAACAGGGCAGTCACTCAGCCCCATTTCAGTTGGCTGTTGCAGTGGGTGGCACCACACTTAACTGCAAACATGCAAGAACTACACTCTTCACATTCACTAAGGATCTCAAGTTTGTTTGTTTTTTGTTACCCTGTACCTATCACGTTCATTGAGGAAAGCAATATTTGTGGGGGCGGGGAGAGTAAGTCAAAAGATTTTTCATGTATCTTCTTCCAGATACACAATACCTGCTATGGAATCGTCAGGTCAGCTGGGAAGTGAATGGCTTCCGTGGTGGGACTGGATGACTTCTTCCCAACACCCTCCCAGGGCCTTCTCTGAACTGTTTAAACACTTAGTAAATTACTGAGTTGCCCTCCCCGCTCCCACAACCTGGTGGAATGGCATCATGCTGTGAGGAAAGGCAGTCAAAAAATATATATATATGTTTGTGTATATAGATACATATATATATGTATACATATGCACACACACACTCCCATGAAACTCATTGCTGTATCTACCTGCAGATATTGAGACAGTCTCCTGACAGAGAAGCCTTGAGAGAAATGTCTCTGACACCAGAATGAGGTGCCCTTCTTTTTAGGAACCAGCATGCTCTTATGTTTTGGACGCAGATTGGTAGGACAGATTTTCTTTTTAGCATCAGCTGATCTGAAGCCAGAGCTGAATCTGGGCCCCAAGAAAGAAAGTGTATAGAACTCATCACACCAATGCTTAAAAAGCCTCGATGTTGAGTCCATGGGTGAGACTACTAGAGTTCTCAGTGTGTCTCAGCTTTTTTTATTTGTTTCTAATTTGCAAAGTTTTCTTTATTTTATTAAGCTGTCTTTGGTTCTTTCTGGAACTAGATGAGGCTTAATAAGCACACAGTAAAAGGCAGGAGGAAGTATGCTAATTCCTCAGGGAGACAAGGTTTTTGCTGGCACTAAACTCTGAAAGAAATATCTAAAATGGGGCATGACTTACAGGCTACTGAATGATGGCAAAATGGGTAAGAACCTCAATGATAACTTCATAACAAGTACAAAAACTGTGTTTGTATTCCTTTTTTTTTCATTTTAAAATATGAAAAGTCTTTGACAAAAGACAAAGGCCTAGGAAGTTTCTCTGTGCCCATCAACAGCAAAATGGATAAATAAGTCACGGTGTGTCCCAGAGGGAAAGCTATACAGCAATGACAATGAACAATCTTCAGCTACACGCACCAAAATAAGTAAATTGCACAAGTAATACCGAGCTAAAGAAAGCAGACACAAAAGAGCTCATACATACAGGTGACTCCATTTACAAAAAGTTCAAGGTCAGGGAGAGCATCTGTGGTGTTATAGGTCAGAATAACTGCTTCCCCTGGTGGGGGTAGTGCTTGGAAAGGGGCATGAGGGAGGCTTCTGAGATGCTACTGCTGGTTTGTTTCTTGATCTGTGTGCTGTTTACTTGTGTACATTCACTCTGCGAAAATTAATCAGTCTGAACACTTATTATCTGAGTACTTCCATGATATGTTGTACTTCAACAAAAGTTTAAAACAAAACAAAATGAAAACAAGACCAGGATCTACACTAAGTTTAGGGTACACTGAAAACCAGCCTAAGCGTTGGAATTGGCCATAAACCTGAAATGGAATTGGCCATTTCAGCTTCAGCCTTTGAAAGTCCAAGTAACCAAATGCCTACATCAAAATCATTTCTGACTTCCCTGAACTTACGCATGATCAGTGATCAAATGAACATAACCAATATTAATATCTAAGTATTACATTATAATAACATCATTTGACTTTGTTACTTTCAAATATAGGAAAATATTCTAGCTGTAAAAAGAAAGATCTCCTTATATGGTTTATAAGCTGAATATCATAATCAGTTAGTACATGATGCACATGTATTTTTGGAAGAGTAAGATGCTACAATATTTAGTAGTGTGCAACTCTTTTGTACCAAAAAACAATTTTAGCTTTCAAATGGTTAAAGAAATAGAAAAGCTGACAACATTAAGGCTAAGAGAATACGTTAGCTTGTTAGCTAATTAACTTACATCCATTTTGAGCCAGGAATTAATATTTAAATATAGAAATTTAAATAACAATGCAAGATGGAATAATAGAGATTAAATTGTATTATATTTCTAATCCCTGTAGAATTGTTTGGTGTTTTAGCATCCATTATATTAAAAAACCTTTAGAAAATGTATTTAAATTGTTGTTATTTAATTCCATTTAGGCCAAGAGTTAAGAAAAAAAATCTTATTTGGGAATTTGGGTTTTTTTTAGATAGATAGATAGATATATTTATTCATTTATTTATTTAATTTATAGAGAGAGGGGAAGGGAAGGAGAAAGAGAGGGAGAGAAACATCCATGTGCAAAAGAAACATCAACTGGCTGCCTCTCGCACACCGTCAACCAGGGACCTGGCCCACAACCCAGGCATGTGCCCAGACCAGGAATCAAACCTGAGACCTTTTGGTTTGTGGGACAACACCCAAACCACTGAGCCACACCAGTCAAGGCTTATTTGGGAATTCCTCACATTTTGTGATAGCAAGTTAAAAGCAGAATATCAGATTCGCCATAACAAAATTTCATGTGGAAGAAAAACTCCAGAATCTTATAGAACGCATCCACAATAAATTATATTTGGTCCCAACAAAATGAAAATAAAAAGAATATGAAGAGAAAAGGAAATTATTAGACACAAAGAAAGAACCCAGACACATTTTATTCTCACTAAACTTCAACAAAACGGCTGACTCTTAGGAAAACAGTCCTTACAGTTTGCCCATCCATGGAAGCTAAACTTTTAAACAAAAATCTTGTTTAAATGATGCTCTATCATACACTATAAGTACATAGTATTTTGATTATTTAAAAGGAAAAGGATTTTAGATTGACCAGCCTGTGAAACCTAAATGCAAAGTCCCTTCCAGAACACATGCTACTGAAAACATTTTATTCTGAATTATATTCTTTCATGCATGTAAATCTAGCGCTATTATTAGATGTCAGTTTAAAGTTAATTCCTATGTAGTGATGGAAGTTCCAACATAATAATAAACTGTTAAAATGTGACTTCTAAAATTTTAATAATAAAATTGTCATTCCACAGCAAAGAAAACCATCAATAAAATAAAAAGGCAATCTACAGCATGGAAGAAAATATTTGCAAATCATATTATCTCATAAGGAATTAATATCTAAAATATATAAAGAATTTATACAACTCAAACAAAAGAACAATTCAATTAAAAAATGATCAGAGAACTAACAGACGTTTTTCCAGAAAAGACATCCAAATGGCCAACAGGTACATGAAAATGTGTTCAACATCACTAATTATCAGAGAAATGCAAATCCAAACCACAAGGAGATATCACCTCACACCTGTCACAATGGCTATTATCAAAAAGACAAGAAAAAAAGTGTTGGTGCGAGTGTGGAGAAAAGACAGTCCTCGTGCACTGTTAGTGAGACTGTAAATTGGTACAGCCACTATAGGAAATAGTACAGGGGCCCTCAAAAAATTAAAAACAGATCTACCACAAGATTCAGCAATTCCACTTCTGGGTATATGGCCAATGGAAACGAAATCACAATCTTGAAAAGATATCTGCACCCCCATGCTCACTGCAGCATTATTTATGCTAGCCGACACACAGAAAAAATGAATCATCCATCCACAGATAAATGGGTAATGGAGTTGTGGTATGTGTGTGTGTGGTGTGTGCACACACACACACAGGAATCTTATTCAGCCACAAAAAGAAGGAAATCCTGCCATTTGCCACAACATGAATAGAACTTGAGGCTATCGTGCTAAGGGAAGTAAGTCAAATACTATATGATCTCACTTGTAAGTGGACTCTAAATAAAAAACTAACTCATAGAAACAGAACAGACTGGTGGTTGCCAGATGAGAGGGTATGGGGTGGTAGAAATGGGTGAATGTGGTCAAAAAGTATAAACTTGCAATTCTAAGATAAATAAGTTCTGGGGGTGTAAGTATAGCAATGACTATAGTTACTAACACTGTATTGCATATTTGAAAATTTTCTAACCTTTCAATTTTTTACTGTTGTTCCAATAAAGTTGTCTCCATTTTTCCACCACCACTTCCCCCCACCCCACCCACCCCCACCTCCCACCCTGCATCCTTCCCTCCTTTGGCTTTGTCCATGGGTCCTTTATACATGTTCCTTGATGACCCTTCCCCTTCTTTCCTCCATTATCTCCCTCTCCCCTCCCCTCTGGTCACTGTCAATTTGTTCTTTAATTCCAAGTCCCTGGTTCTATTTTGCTTGCTTGTTTCTTTTGTTGATTAGGTTCCACTTATAGGTAAGATCATATGGTATTTGTCTTTCACTGCCTGGCTTACTTCACTTAGCATAATGCTCTTCAATTCCATCCATGCTGTCTTGAAGGGTAGGAGCTCCTTCTTTTTTTCTGCTGCATAGTATTCCATTGTGTATTTGTTCCATAGTTTTTAATTTGCTAAGAGAGTAGGTCTTAAATGTTCTTATCATAAGGAAAAGTGTGTAAGTATGTGAGGTGATTGATGTTAACTAAAGTTACTGTGGTAGTAATTTTGTAATACATACATACATATATCAAATCATTATGCTGTACATCTTAGACTAATAAAATGTAACATGTCAATTATACTTCAATAAAATTTGTAAAAAATATCATAATAATTTATTTTTAAGTTATATATCAGATTCATTCTTATCCCCTAGAAGTCCATTCAATGATAGGGATTTCTGGCTTTGACTGAGTACTAATGTTAACACTTGACCAGTTTTTCACTCAGGCAACATTTCCACTGCACATGGAAGTTAAGTACAACGTGGAAAGGTGAACCTGATCAGAGCTGAGGTCTTCTGGTTGAAGTATTTGGTCTCTTGAAACTCTCAACAGAAGCCACCTCAGGGCCTTGGTACTTGCAGTTTGCTCTGCTGGAGGCACTTTTCCCTAGGTCTTCACATCACTAGTACCTTGTCAGCATTCAGGGACTAGATCAAAGTCTCTTTTCCGAAGGCCCACTCTGACATCCTAGTGACAGCGGAAATGCACCCAGCCCAGTCACAATGTATCCCAGGCCCGGCACACTGGATTGCTTTGCTCCTCTGAGCATATGTCGCTAGTTGAAGCTTTTGAAATTGTATATATACAGTGTCTGGCACAAATAACACCCCTTGTTTATTATAAAATCTTTTATTACAAAATCATAAGCATGTAATTCTATAACATAACAATATCACAGTCAAGCATACTGTATGACATTTTAGGTGAAATGTTCAAATTAAAAGTATAAATTATTACAATCATATTATTACCCTACCAACCACATTCAAGCAGGTGTTACTTCTGCCAGACCTTGTATACATATATATATGTACACACACACACATGTGTATGTGTGCATATATACTATATATAATATACACACAATACATACACACTATATATATAATATCACAGTTGTGAGTACCTAAAACAGAGTTTATTTTGATACCATTATTTATTATTGCATTATTTTCAATACAAACAACTGTAAACCTATTTTTGCCCCATCCTGTATATACATATATGTATATATAAATATACGTACATACACATATATGTATTCATATATGGCTATGGATGTATACACACATATATCCGTATATATAAAATCAATATCTTTTCTATGTATTAAAAATATGTGCAGCACTAGTACAAAGCACATAACCAACAAAGGTTAGCTTCCCTCCCTACCCCTTCTCCTCTATACATGTGGAGCATACCATTTTCCCTGTCGAAAGGTCCTCTTGCCCTGCAACCCACTTTTCTATCCAGTAAGTTCCTACTCATCCTTTTATCTCTCTTGAAGGAGGTCTGCTCTACCCCGCTGGCAAAGTTCATTGCTCCTTATTTCCTCAACAGCTCGAACATGCTACACTAACCTATAATGATCACCTGCATGCTCACTTCCCCAATCACCTGTGAGCTCATTCAGAGCACAAAATAAAGCGTATCCACTTCCCTATCCTCAGCACCCACCCCAGTCTTCTTTGTACAGCAGGAACTGTGCATTTACCCATGTCATTTTGGACAAATTACTGAATCTCTCTGCACTGTAGCTCAGCCATCTCCTTTGTAAAGTGAGAACCATGTTATTATGCATTGTTACAGGGCTGTTAGGAAGAATAACTACAAAAGCTCCATGAGGGCAGGGATTTAACATATTTTGTTCACTGCTGAATCCCCTGTGCCTAAAACACTGCCTGACACACAACGTAGGTTCTCCGTAAGCAGTCTTTCTAGCATGACCCAAGTCTGATAACCCATGCAAAGTACTTGGCACAGTGCCTGATCTGTACATGCTCAGTAAATGTTAGCTATTATTAGTAACTCTATTCTGGTCAGTGCCTGCCTCAGGAACACACACAGAGGCTGGAAATTTACCAGACACTCTTTTACGATGACATTTTCCTGGTCATGTAGCAATTCCTTAGTCACCTGCAGCAAGCCCTCCCTCCTTCACAGACCCTCCCCGCCTCCCTGAGTTCCCAGGGAGCACTATCTCTTCTGAACTACTCCAATGTGCTTTGTGAAGGACCCTTGCTGGACTCTGGTCACTCTGAGTCCCTAAGTAGCTGTGAGCTCCCCGGGCGCTTTTGTTACCCCCCTCAAAAATGTGGAATGACTGCTAGTTGAGTCCATTTATTTAGTGAGCTTGGCATGCTACCCCACACCCCCCTGCCTTTAACAGCAACTCCCCCCTCACCCTGCACACACACGTATCCCCTATCTCTCTCTACTCCTCACCTCAACTCCTGCACTTCCTTGCAGAATTCTGCCCACAATTTACTAATTTCGTATTTGAGGCTTGGATGAATTCAAGTCATTAGATTGACTCAGGTGTTTCTCATACCAGGACTCCCCAGCGGGGCCCTCAGCACTCCAGAGAATGTGTGATACCTGGCTTCCTATGGGAAGAGTGGTTGCACCTACAGCACCCTCCAGCCAGATACCCTCATTTACTGAGCCACGGTGCCCCTACCACTCAGCACATCCCAGCCCACCCTCTGCCTGCCCGCCATCAGGACTGGCCTTACCTCCCCAACATCCACCCCAAGCCCAAAGTCATAAGATGCACCCTGCCTGTTTGCCTTGGCAGGAAACCCCACACTCCACCTGGACCAGGCCTGACCCGCAGGTGTTCCTCTTGGTGTCCAAAAGACAGACTGTTTCCTGATGGAGGGGACTGGATGAAGGATCCAGCTTCCCCACTGAAGGGTGCTGATGGCTGAGCTGGGTCAGAAAGAAAGAGTAATTACCTGAGACTGCTCTTCAGAGGAAAGGCTACAGGAACGGGGAGCAATGGTCTCCCAGGACGAATTTTAGAACCACACAGCTGCTGGGAGAAGCAACCGACCCAGACAAAGTGCAATGGAACAGGTTGCGGCAGCTTGGAGCTTAGCAGAGGTAGACTGGGGGGCCCAGGGTTCCACCCCAGAGGCCCTCCTCACTGCTCCAGCCCTTTTCTCTCCTGGGAGAGTAGAGGCCTGGGGATGCGCATGCGCAGTTCCCTGCCCCATTCTGGCCTCAGGTGGTCCCGCCCTGCACTGCCTTTGGGCTAGAGCTCTTGGCCTACGCCTGGCCTGGCTGCTAGGGCTGCCCCTCTGTGATAGAGGAGAGAGGTGCCAGAGTCCATGAGCCCTGGGGTTTGTGTGATAGGTGGTGTGTATTAAGACTTAACCTATTTCCACAGTGTACATACAGAGGTGTCCAACCTTTTGGCATCTCTGGGCCACACTGGAAGAAAATGAGTTGTTTTGGGCCATACATGAAAAACACAAGCACTAATGAAAACAAACAAAATATTCTCATAATATTTTAAGTAAATTTATGATTTTGTGGTGGACCGAATTCACAGCCATCCTGGCCCACGTACGGCCCACAGGCTGTGGGTTGGACACCCCTGGCAGGATACCCCAAGTGACTAAGACAAAGTTCTTGTGTTTGAGGAGCCCAGAGAACAGCTTCCCTGCCATTTATGTGTATCTCATCCTTCAGAGGCCCCCAAAGAAAATCTGCCCTCCAGGAAGTTCTCCCCAGGGAAGCCCACCTCTCTCCTGAGCATCCCTTTTCTCTGTGTCCCCTCAGGGGCTGTATTGCCTGAGGGGAGGAGACACTGGTAAAGGGATCACCATTGGATTCTGCACTTGTACTTGGAGGGCCCTTGCTAAATGCGCTCTCCCTGAGGGCCTCCAACAGCTCCTGGCATACAATAGGCACTTGATAACCGTTTTAACTAAGGTGTTTATGCAGATTTTATCGCATCCTTAGTGTCAAGCTGATGTTGCTCCAGGGCTTGGAGTTGCCCTCCAGGTCCTGGACTGGCCCTCCAGGTCCTGGACTGTTCCACAGGGGTAGTAAAGTTCTCAGCTAAAGAAGCAGTGAATCACTACTTCAGACAACCCACCAAGCCCTGCTGGGAACAACCCTATTACCCACTGACAGTTCCCTGTTCCTGTCTCTCCTGCACCTATTCAAAGTGCCAGCTCTCCAAGCTGGTTTGCTATATAACCCTGCAATTTATGATGTATTGGGCTTTGAGAAAGTCAACTCTGAGTTTGGTTTTCTCATCTGTAAAATGGAGGTTAATTTAGCTTTCATGGTTCTTGTGAGGATTAGAGTTGATGTTTTTAACAGTGCCAGATAGTTTTAACTATTAACACAGTAAGAATTTCAATGTATATTGTGCTTGGCACTTTTAAAAATACTTGAATTGTGAGGGAGATCAGAATATGCCACCCCAAATTATGGCCCTTGGGCATAAGGATTATTTTGAACTGAAAGCAATTGACAATTAGACGTTGCAGAAAGAGTTCTCTCCCCTCCCCTAATTTGTCTAAAACCTGGGCATAATTTCCCTTTGTGAAGGCTTCTCCACACCCTCTCCCTGCACCAAGAAGAGGAGAGTGACTCTTATTAGCAGAGATGGACCGTCAACACAGAAATATGTTTGTATAAACAGACCTTACTAGAATAACCCTTATCTCCATCAGTTACCCCGTATTTCCCCCAAGTTTTCTTAGTCACTTTCCTGCAATATATCATCTCTCCTGAGGCCCAAACTGCCTCCATTGTTAAAATGGTATATAAGCCCCAAGTCTAACCACTTCTTTGCATTTGGTTCTGTTCTGCAAACTCCAGGCAATGTAAACATTAATAAGCATCGTATGCCTTTTCTCTGGTTAATCTGGCTTTTGTTTGAAGCACAGGCCCCCATGGATTGAACCTAAAAGAGTGGAGGAAAAGTTTTTCTTCCCCAACACCTGAACTCACTCATTTAATCCTCCTAACAATTCTGTGAGGTAGGTACTATTACCCTAATGTTACAGAGAAGGACGTGGGCACACAGGGAGGTTGAGTAACCTGCCCAAGGCGGCCTGCCTCATCAGCGGCAAAGCTCATGAGACTGAATGGCCGAGGCAGTCTGATGTCACAGTCCCTGCTCGAAGTCCTTGCATAATAAATAGTTCGTACATCAGCTATCAGTAAACTGTAGTTATTACTCTTGTGGTTAAACATCTATACATTCTCTACCTTTAAGCTACACTCTGAAGACAGCACTTTCTACTTGTTGATATAAAAATATTTGAAGTTGGAATAAGGAAGAGTTTATTCAAGGGTGGTGCTGTAAGGAAAACATGGACATAACCGTGAAATGTTCAGGACCCTGAAATATTATGTGCAGACTTCAAACTCCCCTTTAAACTATTTGCTAGAAGATTGAGTTCCAGCATAAAGAACTAACTAGAACATACAATTCTGCCTCAACAATATTCATTTTACAACTTCCAATTTAAATAAAAGTTTTATTTCCAGTTTTTCATTCCAGGGCTTGTCTTCTTTTTGATTTCCTCAAAGCCTTCATGCAAATTCACTTAATTTTTCTACCACAAATCATAGATCTATTGCACAGGTGGCAAACACAAGGCCCGCAGGCCGCATCTGGCCCTCCACCTTGTTTTATCCATCCTGGCACCTTGTTTCTACCAGGGGGCAGCACCAAGCTCTCATTAAACTGTTAAGGAGTAGTTACATTTACAAAGTCCTAAAATTACATTCAGCCCCTTGAAGGCAACCACAAGGATGATGTGGCCCCTGGTGAAAATGAGTTGGACACCCCTGATCTATTGTTTTCCTGGAATTGAGGGGAGAATTTATTCAAATTTAACCTAAAGCTATAGATAATAATCCATGAAAACAGTTCCCCCAGACACACAAGTATGTCCCTATCCAATTTAGTAGCCCAAAGGAATTCTTATGGCCCAGTAATATCCCCCAGGAATGGAAGCTGGGGGTGGGGGGGAGTTTCAAACTGAATCTGCTGACACTGCCCTAACTGTATTGCAGGCACCCAGTAATGACACCTTTGGATAACACAGAAAATGATTGTGTTCCAAGGATGGGCTGTAATGAGAGGGAGGGCACAGAGAGCTACAGGCGGCATTCTTTCCAATCCAACAACACAACTGGGGGCAGGGGCAGGGGCAAATGTGTGCTTGTTTTCTAAATACTAAAGACTGCTATGGGGTTTCCGCACAAGGCTTTTGAGGAGAACATGAAGTCTGAGAGCCAAGCAGCATTAGTAGATTTCTAGTTCCTGTACAAAGGTGGGTAAGAAAAGGAGAGACTGGCCCATGTAATTGCGTGTGGCACTTTTTGGTCATGGTATATTTTCTACCACGAGTTTATAAACTTCCTTATTACCGAAATTCTATTACTTGGGCAAATGACTAGGCCCTTTTCAGCCTCAGTTTATTTATCTGTTAAATGGGGATAAATTATAATAGCTAACTCATAGGATATTGTGATACACACACATACATAAGTATATAACATTTTTATATGTTTGTAGGTAGATAAATGGATGGACAGACAGAGTGAACTTACACCGTTCCCAGCTTGTAGTAAATAAATAATAAATGTTAGCTCCTCTGTCTCCTAATTGCCTCCTGGTTTTGATGGGAAAACATAAAATCAGCCCATTAGTATAGCAATGAAAGCCAATCTTTCATGTGCTCTATGAAGACAAGATCCATTCAGTCTAAAGAAAGAGCTCAAAGTTGAAAAGCATCACTGTATAATCCTTTACAGGATGGTGACACTTGGCTGATTTGTCAAAAATCCTGCTACATAACCACACTGTGGGTGCTTTTAATGAATGTCAGATTTTAAAAATCAATGACATTGACATTACTGCATGGAACAAAGACTGATGGCCCAACTTATAAATTCCCTGATGCACGTATTAGCAAGGAAGCAAAATGAGTTTTCTGTTCGCTGGTCTTGTTCTGCTGTCAAATTCTGGGGGACTTGCATTTCAAGCAATATATCTAATCTCTTTAAATTAAATTATCATCCTTTCACCAGCCAGAATTTTTTTAGAAGAATATTATCAACTAAGTGGATCAGAAAATATGGGTTTAAGTCTTGCTTCCTTGGTGAAATGGTATTAAAACGAATGTTATTTCCCAGATAAATGACATGTTCCAAGGGTCTTACACTACAGCTGTTATAAATGTTTTTAAAAGAGCCATCAACAAATCAAAGAAGGAGAAAAATATAAAATTAAAGGGAATTTCCTTCTTCAAAAGTATAGTAAATGTAATTTAGATTTTCTCAGAACAATGATAACTTGCACTACCTCGCTTTGGCTTCTCTGTTGATATTGTTTAATCATCAACACTATTATTGAATTCGTAGAATGTGTATAAAATATTTTTCTGTATGAAAAATACTCTGAGTTTAACAGTTCACTCGGAAGTTGTTTCCAAACTAAAATTCCTACGTACTACCACACTCTTTTTAAAGATCCTAACTTCTGCCTGTGCCTCATCCCTCATCATATAGTTTGACAACAACACAAGGCTTCTTGGTGGCAGTGGTCATTAATATTGACTCCTCTTTTGGTGTAGTAAATGCTCACTTTAGTAGCACAAAGGAATTCTCAAAATACAGACTGGAGACATTAAAAATGTCATTGTGATTTCAAAGTTAATAAAATTGAAGCCAAGTTGGCCCAAAGTCTTCCACCTAGTAGGTGGGAGAGATAGAAAGGGAACCTCATCTTCTTGATACCCTAATATAAAAGTGAGCTAAAATCACTGGCAGCTATGCTTTTATCTTTACTTTTAGGCTGCCTAATTACAAAGCCTTTCTCAGTGAAGTATAGACCAGGGTTCAGCACACTTTTTCTATAAAAGGCAAGATAGCAAATATTTTAGGTTTTGTGGGCCCCATAGTTTCTATCACAACTATTCAACTCTGTGATGTAGCACAAAAGCTACAGACAATAAGTAAAAGAATGAAGTGACTCTGTTCCAATAAAAATGTATTTATAAAAATAAGCAGTGGACCCCAGATTATAATTTACTTGTTTTTGGTCTAAGTCATATGTATTGTTTATATTTGGGTTAGATTCATAACATACATATCATTACCTATGTCTATATCTTATCTCCAGGACTAAGTTTTAAATTTGTTAGAGTACAGAACCATCTCACCCTGCTTTGCCAGCCAATTTAAGCCATCTAACACAATTTTGACATCAGATCATTTCTTTAAAAAATATTTCATTTATTTATTTTCAGAGTGGGAGAAAGGGAGGGAAAAAGAGAAGGAGAGAAACATTGATTGGTTGCATCTCAGAGGTTGGTCTCGCAACCCGGGCACGTGCCCTGACCAGGAATCAAAACTGATGACATTTAGCTTTGCGGGATGACACCCAACCAAATGAGCCACACCAGTAAGGGCTACATCAGGTAGTTTCTTTTTTTTTTTTTAATTTTTATTGTTATTCAATTACAGTTGTATGCCTTTTTTCCCCTTCCCTCCCCCCCACCCCAGCCGAACCCACCTCCCTCCCCCACCCCCTCCATCCCCCCCGATTTTGTCCATGTGTCCTTTATAATAGTTCTTGCAATCCCCTCTTCCCACTGTCCCCACCCCACTCCCCCCTGGCCACTGCTAGACTGTTCCCCCCCTCAATGTCTCTGGTTGTATTTTGTTTACTTTTTTCTTTTGTTGATTATGTTCCAGTTAAAGGTGAGATCATATGGTAATTGTCCCTCACCACCTGGCTTATTTCACTTAGCATAATGCTCTCCAGTTTCATCCATGCTGTTGCAAAGGGTATAAGCTCCTTCTTTCTCTCTGCTGCGTAGAATTCCATTGTGTAAATATACCATAGTTTTTGGATCCACTCGTTTGCTGATGGGCACTTAGGTTGCTTCCAGTACTTGGCTATTGTAAATTGTGCTGCTATGAACATTGGGGTGCACGGGTTCTTTTGGACTGGTGTTTCAGGGTTCTTAGGGTATAATCCCAGCAGCGGAATTGCTGGGTCAAAGGGCAGTTCCATTTTTAGTTTTCTGAGGAAATTCCATACCATCAAGTAGTTTCTTAAAAGATGCCTGCTAATTGATCAAATGAGGGAAGGAGGAGAGAATGTGTATAGGTACTTAAAGGAGTTCGTCCCTTAAACTCTGATCACAAGAGTCAGCATGGAGGCTAGATAGTTTTAGTTCTACAAATGATGATACATGTATCTCCATGTTTTGAGCTAGCTCCAAGTATCTTAGAATGTTTCACTCATTTTTCCTCTAATTCACCTAATATCCATTTAATAAGAGGTTGTTAGTAAATAATTCTAGGAAATTAGATTGCTAGATTAAAATCACCAAATTGCTTTCTTGGTTAAGAAATACTAAGGGTACACTTGCTTTTAAGTAGAATTTCCAATAAATGAAGACTGAAAGGATGTAATAACCCCTAAAAGAGATTCCACCATGTTTGACCATGATGGGACTATGGGCAGCCCCTAATGGTCTGTTTCTAAAGGGAGACAAAGACAGTATTTTCATTACACTTGACAGTTCTCGGAGACTACTTCCTGTTTAGAGTGGAGAAAGCATTGATTGGGTTTAACGCCTGGCCCTGGAGGTGCTGTCTCAGAGACACAGATACCAATTACATCGTGGAACTTAGGAAAACACATGTCATTTTGTAATCAGAAATTCATTTTCTGGTAACTTAGAAATTTCTAAGTAATTACTAAATGGCAGACAATATTAAGTCAGCTGCTATCCCTGTTTGTTCAAGAGCTCTCTGTTTCATAATCTAGTCAAGTCTAGACTTGCATTGCAAAATGGGCAATGGTTTTCACCCCACAATATAGTGAGAAATAAAATAACCTTGGGAAGGTAGAATTTTTTTCTCTCCTATCAATGAACTTACACATTGGAGATTATACTGCTCTGTCAGGTAATTATTTCTGAAGGCATATAATCTATCATGTGTGGATTTATCCTCTCCAAGGAAGGGGACAAAGCTATTCCTAACCAGAGCAATAACAGTGTATGACTTCACTGTGTCCAAAAAGAATGTGGATGAGTTTTGAAGGTGAGATCAACAGCTTTTCATGAAGAATATGAAATTCTATATGACTTTAATGAAATCACCAACCTTCTTCCTTAGGGAAATAAGAGAAAAAGCCAAGGGTGTTGCAAGAATGACAGATGCCTCCACATCCCACAGAGGACCACTGAACTACAAATCAAGAACAAAGTCAGGGAAGACAGAACTGCCTTTCAATCCAGCAATCCCACTGCTGGGACTATACCCTCAGAATCCTGAATCACCAATTCAAAAGAACCAATGCACCCCAATTTTCATAGAAGCGTTATCTACTATGGTCAAGTGCTAGAAACAGCCTAAGTGCTCATCTATAAATGAGTGGATCAAAAAACCATAGTTCATTTACATGATGGAATACTATGCAGCAGAAAGAAAGAAGGAACTCCTACCCTTCGCAACAGCTTGGATGGATCTGGAGAGCATTATGCTAAGTGAAATAAGCCAGGCGGTGAAAGACAAATAACATATGATCTCACCTACAAGTATAACATAATCAACAAAACAAACAAATGAGCAAAATAGAACCAGAGATTTGGAAATAAAGAACAAACTGACAGTAACCAGAGGGGAGGATGGAGGGGATAACAGGGCACAGAAGGGGAAGGGTCAAGCAGAGGAACATGAATTGAAGACTCATGAGCATGGACAATGGTGGGGGTTGACTGTGGGAGTGGGGTGGGTGACAAGATACGGGTGAGCAATAGGGAAAAAGGAGGGACAAATGTAACTGAACAACAGTAAATTTAAAAAAAGATTAAAGTCAGAGACTGAAATTGGAACACAAGTTTCAGATTGAAATGACTGAGACTAAATGTACATTTGTTTTGAATGATTTTTAATCTGAAAAAAGAACTAAAAATTAAGTTTAGTATAGAAACTGTGTAGTATAGTCATTAAGAGGTTAGACATTAGCCCTAATCAACGAAAGTGTGAGTCCTAACTCAGCCCATTTTCAGCTGTGTGACCCATGGTAAATTATTTGAGCACTCTATAACTTATTTTATAGATGAAGTTTTCATCTGAATAAGAGGGATAGTCATAGTACTCACGTATGTTATTGTGAGAATAAGGAAACTAATTTGTCAAAAGTGCCGTCCAATGTCTGCAGCACGGTGAACACAAACACTCAAGATAGGTAGCTTTTATGGGATAAAGCTACCTATCTCATCCTTGTGACCAGGGTGGAATGAAGAGCACCTTAATTCCTATAACACCAAAATACCACATAACACTTCAGGCTACCTCCTCCATGACATGGCTATGCCTGACACTGCTTATTTCTCCTCTTCTGACCATGGACAATACTCAGTCATTCAGTTACCAAGATCTTATTGAGCACCTGCTATATTCCAGGTGCTTTAAAAACTAACAGCCCTGGCTGGTGTCACTCAGTGGATTGAGTGCTGGCCTATGGACCAAAGGGTCACTGGTTCGATTCCTAGTTAGGGCACATGCCTGGGTTGTGGGCCAGGTCCCCAGTAGGAGGCTCACAAGAGACAACCACACATTAATGTTTCTCTCCCTCTCTTTCTCTCTCCCTTCTCCTCTAAAAAATGACAACTAATTAGACAATTTCTGTCAGTCTTGATACTCTTTGAGTTACAGTAACATGGAGAAAATATCTGAAAGGTATAATATACATTATTATGTAGTAAGTCCCACAACAGAGATATAAACACTGAACAAGAGGGAGAATGGAAGAATATATAAAGAGATCTCATTGGGGGAAATCTTAGCTACCTAGAACAGGTGACATTTGACTAAAAGATGGATAGGATTTTGACAGTTGGAGATGGAGTAGGAAAAAGTAAATTCCAAATTTAAGGTTAGTGGAGGAAAGGGGTAGAAGTGATCAAGCACGGGGTCCACTTGGGTCTAGTGAGTACTCTAGCTGCATTTGTTAGTCTTCTGCATGGAGACCACCAGTCCCTTGACCGCTCCCTTTTCTCCCACTCTGGTCTCTTCTTGGATCCATTTTCCAATGGTCATCTACTTCTTTTCATAGAATTTTTTTGGTTTCCACCCTATCCCATTACCAGTGATGTTTACCATTTTTCCTTGACAAGTTCCAACGTGAGTAACCTCTATTGCCTGCCACCCCATTTCCCACGTGTGGAGAAAGTCATGAAAATGGTGGTAATGCAGTCCAAGAAACGCAGTCCTCTGGCCTCTGGCTCCATAAATTTACTGCCAGCTTCCTGTTGTATTATCCACAGTGGCTGACCCACACCTTCTCCAGGCTTCTCAGACTCCTATGCCTATTTCCATTCCTTGCATGTAGAGATTAAGACTCATCAACTTTACTGCTTAAGTCTATACAACACAAGAGCTTTCAATCTACCCCCTTTTAACTATAGAATCCATCTTTCATTATTTTTTCTTACCATCCTGGTCTCATTCTTATGTCTACAGAAGAAATAGCTTCATTTTTGCAGAACTCAAACTCTTCAAATTAAGGAAGTTTCAGTGGCTAGTATGAAGTATGTTTTTGGAAGAGATAGGTCTACAAAACATTCTTTCTCTTTCTTCTGCCCCTTCTGGCTCTCTTCCTTCTTCCTCAAATATGCTTAGACTTCCCTTTTCTTGAAACAAAAATAAATACAAAACCCTATACTTTTCATACCAAGCTATATAGCCAACTTTGTTTAAAAAAGAAGTCGGAACACATTACAGACTTTTAACTCACCAATCCCCTGTGCTTGGTTTCTGCTCCTGATATTCCACTTCTGCTCTTTGCGGAGTTGAAGTGTCTTGCCCTACCAGGGCAGCAGGTTATCTGTGTTTATGTCTGATCTTACAAAGATGTTGAGAAGTTCCCATGTTTCTCCCACTTAGGACATATCAGTGGGGCTCATAGTTGGGGCATGGTGGAAAAATGTTAGAAGACTTGAGTTCAAGTCCATTCTGCAATTTTCTAGTTGCATAACCTTGGTCAATTTACTTAGCCTCCTTGGGTCCCAGGTTCCAAATTCATGAAATAGGGGTGATGCCACCAATAATGAGAATCACCTTGGAGAATTGTTGTGAGTTGAAAATGAGCTAGTATGTGTAACAATATCTCACAGATATAAACTGTTTCATAAGTATGCTCACTATCCCATCCTAATTCTAGAAAATGGGTCATCTGCTGGTGTTTGAAACAATCAAAGCCCAGCACTGTGAGGAAAGTGGGCCAGCCCCCACAACTCCTGTGGCAAAATGGTAGAGTGGACAGTGATCGTTCTGGTTCACATCTTCCCGACCTTTCTTCTCCACCTCAGAGAGGGTGCAAGGAGTTGCCACCTCAAGCCAAATTAGCCCAAAGAAAGCTTGCAATTCATCAGTGGAGTGACAAGTGCCCTTCTGGGTCAGCCTCAGAACTGAGCTGAGATGTTACACATAGCAAGAGCAATAATAGAAAATGATTTGAAGGATTAAAGAGGAAAAGGAGAATGGTTTCTCTTCATTTCTGAAAGATGCACAGGCTAGACTTAGCAAAATTGCCAAGTAGGCACATTTCATGAAGAAACACTTCACTCCCTTCTCTCTCCTCTCCTTCCATCTCATGCCTTGACTCCTCCTGGATTTTTCAGGCTCCCAGAACTGGTCAAATTGGTTTGGCAGGCCAAGTGCAAGTGTAGAACACTCACAAAACAAGGGCAGTGATATAAAATGCTATAGAAATATTTTGCTATCATAGGAAATATCAAAACTGAGTTTGACTTCCTTACACTAATTTTATAGCATAAGCTGTATTTTGCATTGCATATCAGAGGCAATGGGCCATTATGTTCTCAGTCCTTAGGGCCTCCCTGGTTCTAAAAACACTGCCCCTGCCCTGCTCCCTCTGGTTCTTAGCTCCAAAGGCCCCTCAGTGCTCTCATATAGATTGCCAAGTTGACAACTAAGTGAAACCAAAGTATCTGTGACTCTCGCCCGGCACCTTGAGCTAGGTGCTCCATCCACAAAACCCGTTTGTATCTTAACAGGACTTCAAGGGGATAGATGATAGATAGGTAGGTAGGTAGGTAGGTAGGTAGATAAAGAGATAGATAGATAGACAGATAGATAAGATAGATAAAGCAAGGGAGAATTCCAGACACCTCAATAGATCAGCAAAGTAGATATTTGTAAAAATAAGTCTTTCTGCTTCCCTCAAATCCCATCACATTAGTGACTGTGGTTAGTCCTGGAGTCTGTCTTTGCAGACTGTTTTCATCTAACTTTCTAATAACAAGTCTGGCAACAGAGCTGGTGAATGAGTGGGGGAGAAACACATCGTTTCAGCACTTTCCTTGATCTGCAGTTATCCACAGAAAGCAACCCTAGGCACCTTCCCTACTGTGCTGTTACTTTATTTTTCTTCTACAGTTTGTACCCAAATATATAATTTTTCCTCTTCTTGGATTGTAAACGGCTCAGTCACTAGGGGAAAAAAGCACAGTGATTACTAATGGGAGATGCCACTAAAGTTCCAGCTGTGAACAGGAGAAATTCAAGATGACCCATCATCTAAATGTCAACGCAAACACCATGCCATTCAGAATGAAACAAGGGAGGCTGCGTGCGAAGAGCCAGAATACATTACCAATAGCTTATTTAGCTCCACAACTAGTGAATCTTTGCAAAGAAATTTAGGGGCTTCTCGCTTGATTAAATAGCCTGTGATGGAGGATTTACTTGTTCCCCACAATAGCTGCATGCAAATGATAGATTTACATGGACTACAGCATAGAGAGCCCTTAGGGGGCTCTACATTTTTAAGTAATTCTGCCATTGTTTTTTGCATAGTAATTGGAAATGTACATTCTATTGGGATGTGATTCTTATTAGAAGAGAAGGTAGCTGCTCTCTGCTACAGAGTTCTGTTCATTTAGGGTCACAGGGACTTAAAAACAGAGGGAGAGTCTGCATTTATGCCCTAAATGGGGATCTGCATTAAACCCCAGCAAGTCTCTAGCCTACAGTAGCTAACTTTCACTCTCTACTTTCATCTGCCTCTTTTCCCAGCTTCTTATTATTTATTTGGCCTGATTCTGCTTTGTGAATAAGTGACTCCCTAATGGCTGAGTAGTAACTAGAGCTAAATTAGTCATGTAAGAGCAACAAATTAGTAAGTGGCACCCCAGTTACCAGAGAAAGGCTATATCATACAATGTGCTTAATGTACTATTATCGTTCAGGAGCCAGGAGCCACCTGTGCCTATGATGACACTCAGTGGTCCCACTCACAACACGACATGGGACTTGGCCAGCATGGAGAGCTATGGGGTTATCTAGCCATACCTTCCCCCCCCCCCCCCCCGTCTTCCCCATGTGCTTCTTAGATACTTGCATGAAAGCTAGCCTTGGTCAGAGTCACAGAACACAGCTGACAGTCTCACAGGGAAGGTCAAGTCTGTGACATTGTGAAACTCCAGTGACATAAATGAGGACAATAAGCCAGTCACTTAGGGGAGGAGGGGGAACAAAGGACTTTGCATTCCTGCTACGCAAAGGACAGGCCTTGGACCAGCAGCACTGGAGTCACTGATTAGCTCCACCCAGACTTCCTGAATCAGAATCTGCATTTTCACAAGATCCTCAGATGATCTGCATGCACATTAATGGCCGAGAAGCACTATCTTACATCTCTAAATGTCAGCATCCAAAACACAGAGCCTTAATCCTATATTGACAGTGCCTGGATCTGCACCTGGCCCATGGTAGGCACTTTCATGTCAGTGAAGTGAATTGAATGAAAATGAAGAAAGGGAAGGGAAAATTCTAGTAATGTTGCCAGCAATGGAAAGGGAGACAGGAAGAAGAAATCAAGTTTCAAGGGAAAAATGAAAAATCACAGGTAGCAGGAAGAATCCAGGGGGCCCTACCTGGCTGTGGCCCCACCTACTGGCCAGAATCACTGGTGTGCCATCCTTGTCCATGACCTTCACGCACAAGATTCTACCTCTCCCAGCAGCCTTAGGATGCTGGCCCCCTATCTTGCTCCACCAGGCCTGTAAGCCCCAGTTATCTCTCCCACACAGCACTGTCGGATTGCTTTAAAGCTGAAGCCTGAATGTACCAACGTGAACTCTGCAACATCTTTAAAGTTCTGACCTCTGGGTTTAAGTGGATAGGAGATCAATGACGATTTATAATAATTAGTCTCTGAGGGGGTTCATGAGCCCAGAGCTTGAGCTTTCCAGTGAGAGAGAAATCATCAGGACTCTAAATATTAAGAGGGAGAAAACAAGTCAAAGTGTGTGGGTATACCTCCCCCCAAAATCAACCACGAACCCTGCTTTGCTCCTCAATTCCCTTTTCATTTGGTCTTTTAAGGGAGAGGGTGGTCATAGATATGAAAGCAGCGAACCTGGCGTCCATGAGACCAGGATATAATGAGAGGAGGGCATGTCTGTTGAGGAAATTCTGTGTTTTCCTTGGCATGACAAAATGAAAGAGAAAAACTCAGTCCCCCAATTGGGTTAATCCAAATATCTGGTTGGTTTCAATTTCTTAATGAGACTGGTATGGGAAACCGTAAGCAGAGTGGATTTACTGTAGTACGATGCTTTTTATATGACAATGGATAAGACTTATTGGGATCGTGTGGACACTCTGCTGAGCATTTTTATATGTAGTATCTCATTCAATCCTCTCAATAACCCAGTGAGATAGGGATTATTATCATAACTTTCTCATATACATATGTGAGAAAACTGAGGAACAGAGAAGTTAAGTAACTTGCCAAGGATCACACAGCTGGTCAATAAGTAGGGAGTAGGGAAAAAAGGCTCAAGCCAGTGCCGTTAAACCTCACCACCCACCACTATCCTGCATGTTTTTTATGTTTCCTTAATAAGGAGAAATAGGGAGACATGGAGATCAGAGATAAGAGAGACTAGAAGATGGCAAATTGCCCTGTGTGAGTAGGAGTTACACACACTGTACAAAGAGAAAAGACTTTTGAGGAGGGCTATGGTTTTAGAGAACTATTTGCAAGGTTGAATTCACCTCTTCTGGCTACTCAAAGACAATTTTTTAGACTTCAAGAGTTATTTAGCAAATGGATCTTAGTGACCTGAGGAAAGAAAATGCTGTTCTTAAGGAGGAAAAATTTATTATGTTCTTCTAGTAGGATGAGGAGCTACCACTGATTTGAGAAGAGAAATGGTCTCTAAAATTCAGCCAGACAAGACAATAAGAGAGAATCACAACTCTTTCTATGCCTGGTCTCTCTATTCCTGATAGAGCCAGGCCAGTAATTAGTATATAACTTCATATAAAATGCAATTACCATTTTTCTAATGGGGTGGAGCTCACAATGGAGGGGATTCTGCTGTCTAGCTTGACCAACCTTTTGGACCCCATTTTTGTGGCTGGGTTAAGGTATATCTTTTCCTGCAATGCAGTTTAATAATTGAAAGAAAAGAACCTAGAAACTAAAAGTAGCATATGAAAATTTGCAATGCATATAATTGTATTATGATTGGAGCCTCCAAAATAAGTCATGGCATTTATTTATTCATGCACCACATACTCTGTGGTCCCCTGGGAAAAGAACTGTTTAAATTAAGATGTATTATAAGACAAAATCCAGTGTCTTATGCACTCAATTACAGCTCACTAGCATGTACCTTTTACATAATATTGGCTTCCTCATACTCATTTTATGAAAAATTTGGCCCCCTGCCTCACTTTAGTTTTTGAAAAGCCTTTATTATCATTATCGTTATTATTATGACATATTCTTCAATTTTATTTTTAGCTCATTCCTAACCAGGAAGATCTAGTAATTTGATGGTGGGGGGGGGGGTGGGGGAGAAATATCAGAAAGAAACTCCCAGGGCATGCAAATCTAAATTAAAATCCTCTTTGCTTTGTTATAATTTCCATCCTAAAAACATGTACATAATTCATGATGAGGGATAAGGGGAGAGTATCAGATGTAAATGTAGGGCTAGGGACCAACTTTTTAATAGCGACTTGTGCCATGAAAGCAGAAGCTTTTTTTCTAATGAGTCAAGAGTAGGAGAGAGAAAGTACAAGAGGCAATGCCAGGTCGATCTTTCACCTTTCCGTAGCTGGAAACAGGGAGAATAAAAGAGTTTATCCTTTAAACTTTCTGAAATGAGCACACATGTTGTAAGCTAAGATGTCAAATATTTGAAACTTTTAAGAAATCTTGCTGTTTTGTTTAGCACACAAGATAGTGTTAAAAATATGCAGTAGATATTTACATCCATAACCTTATCTTTCTACAAGGGAAAAAAAGGCATGGGACTCTATGGGGGTGCCGGGCTGCTGTTTTATTGTACTTCCACCTTGCCCAAGGACAAGATTCGCCTTCGGGAGGGAGACCTTGACCCAGCCGAAGGGAAATGGCCACTGTGAGAGTGGGCCTTTCTTTTTTCTGGACACAAGTACAAACTTTAATGAATCCTCTCCCTCCACCACACGCCCCAGACGGCAACGGGGAATCTGAGTGCACCTGCTGCATCTCCCTTCATATCACGTTGCTGTTATGAAAAATAGTTTGCTATTTTGGAACCCCCTGGCAGCCAGAGTGAATCGCCAAGGGCCCCAAGCTCGTTTATCTTGTGTCAGAAGCAAAGCCAAATGAACGCCACCTCGCCCAGCACCTGAAGAATGGGAAGAAGCTCGGAGAGAGTAAAAATAACCAAGGGCTCAGGGAAATGGTGCAGAGACGAGCGGCCTGTGCAGGTTAAGTAGGGCTCCTCACAACCCATTCTGACTTTTTAGCACACAGCACTTTGAGACAGGAGGTAGAGAGCATTTCCTACAAAGAAGCAGACTTTGTGGGTCAAGGTCTGGGGGTGCAAGAGGCTGTTCCTGCCCGGTTTCATCCAGTCCTGAAAAGCAGGGACTCTGCTGGAAGTAACTAAAACTCCAGGTGGCATCCGGGCCATTCTGTCTGGGGGTCTGTGTAGCCTAGACTGGAGGTGTAGAAATAGACAATTGGCATTTCTAAGGCCAGGACAAGACAATCCAGCCAGCCAACATCACATGCTCCCTCTCCCCTCGCCCCCCAACCAGAGAATGGCTGAGGGTGAGATCCCAAGACTGGGGCTTAACTAAAAGGTTTTTAAAAAAAGCAGAGAGAGAGAGAGAAAGAAAGAGGGAAGAGAGAGAAGGAGAGAGAGATTGAGAGGGAAGCTGGGGGCAGGCTTATGGCAGGACCAAGCTGATATTGGACTTTTAAGGACTGATAGGACTGAGACTGATGAAGAGGAATGATAAGGTCTATCATTCAGCGCAAAAGTAAAAACAAATAGGCAGTTGTGACAATGAGCTTGTGATTTGCTTGTAAATGTTGCTTTCAGGATTTACAACCAGATGTTTTTGTTCCAAAGCCTGACTATTCAAGTTTTGACGCAGCAACTTACTTTCTGTGGCCTTAGGAAGTCACCCCTTTAATACACTTCTCATCTTTTAAAAAAAAGAGGGATAAATAGTCCTGCCATACACACATCGGTCACTACAAGGATTAAGTTGGGAAAGTGAAGGTGTCTAACAAAATGCCTAGCATAGGATGAGTGCTCAGTAAATGCTGTTGAATCGTGGAGATAGAGGTTTGAGAAGGGGCGGTATCCCTGAGAGGAAAAGACAACACTGGAAAGGAAAGTAGGAATCAGAGAAAGTCCTCTGGTCTTCCAGGAAACAAAAACTGACGCCACAAATACATCGACCTGACAGACCTTTAGCTTCCTCTATAAGCAGTTATGTGGTTCTGGAATGATCCAGAATAAAAGAGGGGAAGTTTGTAGGGTCCCAATACTTTCAAACAGAAAGCCTAACACACACACACACAATCAGAAATGATGCTGAGTTCATTAACACTAGAATTTAAGAGTTTTCCATAATTTCAGATTCATGTTTGAGCATTTCTGGTGTCAATCACTTACAGTAATTAAACAGGGAGATAATACTGAGATTATGTAAACTAGAAATAAATGTGGGCTTTTACTGAATCACCCAAATTGGTTCCAGTTGAAGGGTACTGGAAGGCATCAAGGTGTTAGGGCATAAAGCCCCTCTCAGCTTTAAGAAAAATCTAGCCCAAGTCAGCAGAAATGGAAAGTTTATCCTCTACTTGTTGGCTTCTGACATGGTTATTTCAGTTCAATTCCAAAAGGAAAGTTGTATCCAATACAATTATTTTTAGAATATTTCAAAATTGTTCTTATTGGAGATAAATAAAACAAGGAAAACATTATTCAGCAAAATTCAGCCCATCAGTTTAATACAATCTGGCAACAATAACAATCCTTGGATTTGGGGACAAAGGACATGCAACAAGGCACTTCAGCTTTTCCAAATGCCCCTCTCCACCACTCCTATACGTGGAGGATATGTAGGACACACCGCTAACGTCCTAAGAACCAGAATATGTTGCTTGAGGCAGCCCTTCATTCCTACTTATTTCCAGGGCGTGGCTCTGAGTCAGATAGGCTTAACAAATGTGGAAGTATGGTTTCCATGGCAGAATGTGGCTTTTGCGAGCAAAGCCAGGTAGCACACTTCAAAATGTCATACGCATGCTCCACGTGTTCAGATTACAGAAAGACATTCACAGAAGGACCATTTGTAGCAAGTTCCAAGCTCAGGAATCCCTCCCAGTTCCACAGGTCACATCTTAAACATATGACCTTGTGCCCAAAACAATGTGACAGCACATTTGGTTGAGGGTCTCAACCATAGGGTACCACTAAACTTCCTTTCCAGGATTATACAAAGTGACTTACCGTTTTTCAGAACAGGCTAATATCCACTTCTAGATATAGTTACCTAAGGGAATTTCTCCTAAGGTAGTTAGTTAGTGGTCAAGGGTGTCTCCACTTCTATAGCCAGTGCTATTGGTACTGATTGATCTTCTGGGAATTCTTTGCAGGTGTTTTGTGAATGGATCCTTACAAAATCCAAGTGCAGCCAGCAGTGCATGGATCCTGATTAACGGCTGCTCCTCTGTTGTGGCACACAAAGCCTCATCTTACATAAGCAATGATTACCTTAAGGAATATTCATCCATGATTATCTATCTCTGATACTGAAGTACCTGAACCAGCTGAACACTGCTGGTTTATCCTTGACTATACTTGACCTTATCTGTTATACTTGCTTGAAAGGGTAATTTGTAGTCAAGCCTTTTATTTTCAGAAGAATTGCAGAGGTATCTTCACATGTTCTTGACTGCTCCTATTAGACATCTATCCTTATGCCAATGTCCCTTCAGTCATTTGGTAGATTCCTTAGCTGTTCCCTCAATTTTGTATGTATGTAAGGTGTTGCTGCAATCTTTATACTTGAAGATCAGTTTGGCTGGGTGTAAATTCCTTTGTGCCTTTGAGTAGCCTAAATATGTTTCTTCATATGTGTTCAGATAATAAAGTACTCCTTTTTAAAAGACTTAAGACAATCTTATTTTTTTTCTTTCTTGTGAATGGCTCAGAATCATGATCTGGAGCTTCAAAGAAGTGTTTTCTTTTAATTTGTAAGTCATTTTGGCACACTGGGTTGATTTTCCCAGAAAGCAAACAAACAATGTTCCTTTTCAGTGTATATATTTTATTTACCTTTATTTCAGGAAGTTTGCTTAAATCATAATTTTTCATAATTCTGTTCCATGTTTTAGGGGTTTTTTTTTGCAACTCCTATTATACATTTTTTGAATCTTCACTGCTTATCTTCTGTATCACTTTCTCTCTAAATTCTTTTAATGCTTTCTTAATTTCATTTTGATTCAAGTATTTCTCCCCTGTTTTCCATATTTTATTTCTCTTATGGAATTTTCTGTGGTCTTTATTCACTCTTGTATTCTTTCTCATTCGGTCCTCATTTCTAATCTTCATTTTATTTTTAATTATTCTGTGGGTTTAGATAGGTCTTTTTTAAACCTGCCTTTTCTCTTATTGTTTCTCCATTCATATATAGAATTTCTGAATTTTTCTAATTAGTATTTGTGTTGTTCTTTCACAGCTTCTATTATTTTCTTATCTTCTCATATCTACTTTGAAGTATTGGTTTATACTTTTCATCTATTTTGTGGGCATACTAATTGGGTCTCATTGATTGTCTATAGGGATATTGACTGGGCCCTCATAATAATTGATATGGCATCGGTTTTTTTCTTATAATAATTTTTATGGGATTTGCCTACAATTATTTTCTGTTGCTTGTTTTAGGTGATATAATTTTTTTGTGCTAAAAGAAAAAACAAACCAGAATAGTATTCTTAGAGTCATAGCTCTCCAGTCCCCTTTTGTTATTTTTGTTAAGTGCTTAGAATCTTTTGCCCTGCTACTTCCTGAGACCTGTTGCCTCTGCTCCCCTTCCCTGCTTTTCTCTTCTTTTCTTTGCTCCTATTGTCTCTAACCTAACCTATTTGGATTCTACCCACAGAAGTGTCTGCTTCCTGGGGGAATCATCTAATAAGAAAGATTTGGATGATTAGTATCAAAAGTTCATAGGTTAGATTTCTCTGGCAACATCAGCCTTACCCATGGATTCTAGTCTGCTAGCTTTTTGTTCAAATTTAGCTTCTCTCCTGGGATAAGACTGATGAGCTTTCTAGTAAGTATCTGTTGTTGTTTTGGTAATTACTACTTAGTTCATTAGAAGCCCCTCTTTTTTCCCATTCTGCTTTCTCCGAACCATGCCAATCCCGTTAATATTGCTCAATCTGTGGCATATGTGGGAATAGATTTTCTCTTAGTTTTGTGATAAATGTTGTATATGCATTTTTGGTTTTACTACTCTATTACTCTGAGCTTTTTTTATGGGTGGCTCCAGAGATGTGATTGCCACTGCCATCTCCCAGAGTCTTCCAAATACCATTTTAAGTGTTCTGATATCCGCAGAAGGCCACAGTCATTTCTCTTGCTTAATTTAATTTAGAGAATTTGAGTGTGTATCTTATGTTTTAGGTACTATTTTATACCATGAGGTATAAAATACCTCATCATGATTTTATACCTCATGGTATAAAACTATTATACCATGAATAAAACTATTGTTAAAATCAAAGTTCTTACAATATAGCACTTACTCTATAAATTTTGAATATGAATATCCTCTCTTCCTAATATATATAGAAGTTTGCAAACTAAACAATGGATTTAAAAGATACTCAATGTCACTAATCATCAGAGAAATACAAATTAAAACCACAGTGATGTATCACCTCACATCAGTCAAAATGACGGCCATCAATAATCAACAAACAACAAGTGCTGGTGAAGATGTGGAGAAAGGGGAACCCTTCTGCACTGTTGGTGGGAATGCAGATTGGTGCAGCCACTGCAGAAAGCAGTAAGGAGATACCTCAAAAAAATTACAATGGAATTGCTTTAAAAAAGGAACTGCCTTATGACCCAGTGATCCCACTTCTGGGAATTTATCCAAAGAAATCCAAAACACTAATTCGAAAGAACATAACCACCCCTATGTTCACTGCAGCATTACTTATAATTACCAAGATATGGAAGTGGCCCAAGTGTCTGTGAGTAGATGCATGAATAAAACAACTGTGGGATATTTACACAATGGAATACTACTCAGCAATAAAAAAGAAGAAAATTTTACCCTTGGCAACAGCATGGGTGGACCTAGAGACCACTATGCTAAGTGAAATAAACCAGTCAGAGAAGGACAAGTACCATATGATTTCACTCATATGTGGAATCTGATGAACAAACTAAACTAACAAAATAGAGACAGATTCATAGATAGAGAACAGGCTGACAGCTCTAGTGGGTTAGGGGATGAAGGGATTGAGCAAAAAGGAAAAAGGACTCATAGACATAGACAACAGTGTGGTGACTGCGGTGGTGGAGGGGATCTAGGGGGATAAATGGTAATGGAAAAATACAGTAAAAAAAGAGAAAAAATAAAAATACCTAAGGAAAAAGTAAAAAAAAACCAATGGATTTAAAAATCATTGTTTCTAAAAAATATTGATCTGTATAAAGCTACTAAAAAAATCAGCAAAATACTAGGCATCATTAGGAAGGAAATGCTGAATAAGAACGAAGATCTTGGTATTGATATTGGCAATTGGATGCAGGTGACAAGAAATCACATTTGTGGGGAGACTTTTACTCCAGTTCTTTTACAAACTCATCATCCCAGAGCCTAGCAACTTCGCAAACAATAGGAGACAATATTATAGACATGCTGTTCTTATGATGACTACCTTTAACAGTAGCTGGAGCATCAGCCACACACTTTATTTCCAGCATACACCCCCATCCCCACTGGCCTAATTAAACCAGGAACACCAGAATAGAGAACAGTACATGGAGTTTTCACAAGTGTAGGTTCAGAACAAATAGATAAAAGGAAATTTTTTTCATACAGGCAAAAGTCAAAATAGGGAACTTATTGAATCAATATGATTTATTAGCTGAGATGGTAATCTGTAAATCAATAGCTGGACAATATATAATGAAGCTCTTATTTGGTTTCTGTTCCTACCCTTTTGGTGTCAGTACTGACAATCTTGAAGCTGCTGTTGAGCATATTTTGAGCTGGATGGAGCATGTGTCTGACCCCTAGATCCCATGTCTTATGCTCAGTTAGTAGTCCATGGGTGAAGTAAGACAGGAAATCTTACGAGAATAGAAAAGGGTAGCTTAATATTATCCCTCCTCTCATCAGCTTCTAGACCCTCTTCTGAAAAGCCAAACTAGCATCTTTCATACTCTATCATTCCCCTTGAACATAAAAATATTCAACATGGGGATGACAGATAAAGAGCATCTTTCAAAGGCAAAAGTATCTTTGGTGACTTTTTTTTTTCCTGGCTTAAAGGGGCAAAGTCACTTGGGGAAATGAGCTGACAGATCAACAAGGTTTCAAATCATTCTTAAGTCAGTCCTGCAATTAATTTGCTATCACAAACTACCAAAATATTTATAGCAATTTTTCCAAAGTTTAATGCATATAGAAAGTAGTTTTTTACAAATAGCAATTAAATGCATCAACTATGTTAATTATAATAATTTGCATTACTAGAGAGGAAGTAATTTTAGATTTCCTAGCCAAAAATCACAGACGCTGACTATGTTCTATACTCTAGGTTCAAAGCGTCTCTTCAGCCACACACCATCAGGATCAAGTGGCGGACATGACTTTTGGAATTTATGACTGATTAACTTGGCTGGTTACCACACTTCTAAGGAGACAAGTTTCAAGGATTTGAGCTCCACTTGAGCCAGTTAGAACTACTGCGCCTAGACAAGGAGAGAAGAGACCTGCAGTCTAACCCTGATTCTTTTACTTTCTCACTGATGAGCCTGGACAAGATGCTTGACCTTGGTAAGCCTTCATTCATAAGATAGGAACAAAAAGAATCCTTTTAGCTTCCTCTGAACTCTTTCAGCATCACTTCTAACTCTACATAACCCTTTGATTCTAACATACTAACCCTCAAAAACAGGATTAGCCATGTTGAAAATGTGGCTACAAGGGATACTGGGTGAGTTTGGTACAAATCTTTGCCTTCATTGCAAAAGCATTTCAAAGCCATCTTCCTGCTCAGAGACAGTGTTCTGGGCTGGAAGGAATAGTTCTTTCCTAATTGAAACGATAGAGTTAATTAGTGAGAAAAAATGCAATTCCCCAAATTAGGCTCTGGCAAGGCCATTTTGTTTCAAGATTGCCAAGAAATCCTTAACGGTCATAGAAAGGCCGTTTCTACACTAGCAAAGCAAAATGTTCCTTGGCAAAAGCCCCGCAGAATAGTGACAATGGAGGTATTTTCTGAAAACATCAAGCCACATACTGGAGTGTTAAAAAAAAATAACGACCAAAACCCTTTTTTTGCATATATACTTTACTTTATCATAGAAATATTCTTTGTTGAAATATAAAATCACTCTAAAATAGTTACTTAGGCTATAATAGCAGCCATTATACCACATTAAGGTATTGGCATACCCTCACCAATAACTCTTCTTTAAAAAACAGAAGTACAACCTCACTGGCCTGGGTTTACAAAAGTATCTCATCTTAAATGAATGAGGACAGAGAAGTATATGTGATTCTCAGCAGCTTTTGGGGGTAGCAATAGCCCTCAAACAGGAATTAATGGGTAGACTGTGATGACTTTCATAATTAGCACTTAATAGTCCTATAGTGTGTGAGGGCACTATATTAAACTTGAGAGAAAAGTACCTTCTCTCAAGGAAGGTATCATCTATTTAAGGAGACAGTATTTACAAACAAGGACTATTGCAGTTCATGATAAGCAGATTATGAGCCCAAGATTCCCAACCTTTTCCGAAGGACCCCTTTCTATTTTCCTCCAGTCTTACAGTTGTAAGCTGCAATATAATAATATCTCTTACAATCAAACACATAAGGCTTTAAGAGCAATCAGATTTTGGAAATCTTACCATGGGAGCTTATGAATCAGTACAATGGAAAATAGAAAACACTGTGGAAGTGGAAGAAATTATAGGGGGAGAAAAGGCACGAGGCTTATTTACCTTGTGTCTTGCACAAGTTATGTGCATGGGGCCAGAAGGGCCAGGAGAGGAGTACTGCTTTCAGGGGCAGTGCCAGGTCGGAAGAGGTTACCCAGTAGACTAGCAGGCTGCATACTAGAGGGAGAAATCAAGGAAAGAAACCAAGAACCAAAGCCAGAGAAGTAAGGCCAGGTGAGGCTCAGCTTCAAAAGATTGAATTAAGAGGCAAGGAGCTGCTAAGATCAGAATAGGAGGAGCTAAAGGTGAGGCGAATGAGGCAGTTAGTTCAAAACAGAGATCCCCAACCATGTCAGGTTATGAGGAGGCCTATTCCTATCCAGTGCCTGCCTTGCAGCCTCAGTGCACATGTAACATTTCAAGAATAGGGGAGCACTGAACAATCAGAAGTGGAAAGTCTGCAAAGAGCACAGGCAGAACGAAACACTTTAAAAATAAAGCCAACAGCAAATGCAACCAGGTTTACCTAATAGGACTTAACTGGAATAAAAATCTTTTCACTAACCCAGCTAATCCTTTTCTAACCCTTTTTTAGACTTCTTTATTGTCATCTGGATTGACATCATTTTTATCATAACTTATTTTCCCAAACTACCCTCCGTGGGGACCTGAATATATAGAAAACCTTATAAACTGTATTCTAACAGTATCATCAGGTTAAAGGACATCCAAATGCAATCTGACAATTGGGTCAGAGGGAGCCAGGGGTAACCTAGCTCCATCTGCCCTATGAGAAGCACTCATCCTCTGACCTCAGCATCATCCCGTTGCTCCACCATTTTCATGCACAATTGCTTCATTTTATTTGTGTATTTTCTGTATATTGTCTGCAAATTATTCAACTGGAGACTAGTCTCTGACTTCCAAGTTTTAGCTATCAGGGAATATTTACTTATTTATTTTTTTAAATTTTGTATTGTATTTTTTCCATTACCATTTAAATCCCTTATATCCCCCTCCTCCCTGCAATCACCACACTATTGTCCATTACCACTGAGGAAAGCAGTATGGAGGTACCTCAAAAAATTAAAAATGGATCTGCCTTTTGACCCAGTGATCCCACTTCTGGGAATATATCTGAAGGAACCCAAAACACTGATTTGAAAGAACATAGCACCCCTATGTTCACTGCAGCATTATTTACAATCGCCAAGATAGGGAAGCAGCCCAAGTGTCCATCAGTAGATGAGTGGATAAAACAACTATAGGACATTTACACAGTGGAATACTAATCGGCCATAAAAAAGAAAATTTTACCCTTTGCAACACCATGGATTGACCTGGAGAACATTATGCTAAGTGAAATAAGCCAGTCAGAGAAAGACAAATACCATAGGATTTCACTCATATGTGGAATCTAATGAACAAACTGAACTAATAAGGAAAATAGAGACAGTCTCATAGAGAACAGGATGACAACTATTGAGCAGGCCAAGGGGAGGTTAGAAGTTGGTAGAATCGAGTGAAATGGAAAAAGCTATCAGGGAGTTTTAATATAACCTAAGTCACCCATTAACCCACCTTCATTTTCTACCTGAAAACTGGACTCTAATGTAGGGTAAAGTTTACTGGGCAAGGACAAAACCTAGAGAACTAGAGAACAGATCAGGAGGGTTCCAGCTCATCGCCCCAACTTGGAATTATATCTTTTTAAATGGATTTTATGGAATTTCTGGTACCTGGACACACATACAAAATCATCAGATATGTCAGAAATGATTAAATTTGACAGATTCAGTGACCCTTACTAAGGTTAATGTTGAACATAACTTTGCCATAAAGTAAAATCACATTTGTTTCATTTGCTTAATGTCTGGGTTCTTCAATTTAACATATATTGAACATCTATGTATCAGACTCTGCTAAGCCCTAGCGGCAAAAATATGAATACAACTTTGTTCCCATCCTCAATGCACTCCTAGTGGAGGGAGGTGAACCCATGAACCAATAACTAACTATAATGTAAAACCATTTTTGTGGCATAAGTAAACAAAGAAATACATATAGATAGGTAGATATAATTCTATGAGAACATAGCTAAGAAAGTAACTTTTAAGTTCTACTGGTGCCTGCATGGAAGAAAGGAAACTACAAGAATAAAGAAAATATTGGTTCTTCTATTATTAAGTTATTTCATCATCTGATCTGTCAGGCTTAATCTTTTCTACTTCTTTAATAGGCCTAAAACTCTTTACATAGTATAATTCCTCCATACATGAAAAATAGGGTAATCTAGTAAATTGCCCTATTTCAAGATCACGGCAGCTTTCCAAGTTAGGCAGTGGAAGCTCATACCCGTTCTACAGGTGCAGTTACAAATAGAAGGGGGAGATGTACTGGAGTTTGGGAATCAAAGTGCATCACGTCTGAACTATGACTAATTCTCCTTCTCTCAGAGTTTCCCTTGGTGAGGAGAAAAACAAAACCCTGTGAGTCCAGACTCTGAGCTGCGAGAACAGATTACCTCCCTCTGTCATGATAGACCACCACACCAATCCTAACCCAGCCTGATTTCTGTTCAATGCTCCCTGCCGCCCCAGGGTTTAAATTATTTAAATAATTAACAGGCTCTATAGATGTAATGCTGTGAATGGCCTTGTGATCTGGGGAGGCAGTTACACCTTTGGAGATCTTTAGCAAATAAACTGAAAACTCGGCTGTGTGAATTTTTTCTCTGCCATAATTAGCAGCAGATGGACGACTTTTATGGAGCCACCTGTCAGCAGAAAGACTCTCCTTACAGTTTCTAGTTTCTAGAAGGAGCGGGATTAAAATAGACCAGTGCCGTTTGCTTCAAGTACTCTTAAGAGTCCCAGATGTAATCGGATCTGCCAGAGACTGACAAGAGCAACCACTCCTCATGGCGCTGGCTCACCTGTAAGGTATGAGGCAAGAAGAAGACAGAACATTTATTTCTCAGCAAGTTTGGGCAGCTGATCATTTCCGAAAACTTGGAGAGCAATCCGGGAGCCAGCCTGTGCTGAAATGTTCCATTTTACTAACCTTTTTATCCAATTTGAAAATACAAATAGAGCTCTCAGGGTGTAATTAGAGGCAATGACTCTTAATACCTGCTTTCCAAATCTGACCTTAATGGACATTCATTAAAATGGGCTCTGACTTCATAGCCGTGTTAGCAGAAAATGGAAAAGTCCATCTATCACTGTCAGCTCCCATTTTCTGCGTAATCATTCCTGGAAGAAAGAGGCCTACGAGTGTGCACAAGGGTGGTGGATGTAGCTGAAGAGGAATTGCAGAGCTGTGCCAAGAACTGGCGCTCGAGTTTCCCTGAAGATTCCTGGCACCTTGAGAGACATGGCCCAGAGTACTGGCCCCAAGTCAGAGACCTGGATGCTAGAATGTGCTCCATCTTGGCCTTGCTGTGTGAGCCGAGGGGAGTCGCTGCATAAGTCTGTGCTTTTGTCACATCTATAAAAAGGGGGATAATAATGCCACATCTGCTGCAGAAGGCTCTGTGAGGGGCAACTGGAATAGTGTAGGCAAAAATACCTTGAAAAGCATAAACTGCTATGCAATGGCAAACTGTTCCTTCTGTCGTTTGTGTTTGTATTTAAGAAAGACAGCGTCAGTGGCAGCGGGGAGGGTAGCATGAAACTTCATAGGTTTTACTAAACCCGCTCAGGTAGGATGCACTGATCCTATTTTGCAAAATAAATTTTGGGCAGTTTCCTTGCACCAGATTGCAGTGAAGAAGGCACTTGTCCAAGACAGGTGAGGGGAAAAGCAAGGTGCCTCCTGCTGAACTACTCAGGAGGCTGATAGGGAGGTGTGCTCTTCTTTTTTAAAAAAAATGTTCTCTATTGATTGGCTAGAGAGAGAAACATTGATTTGTTGTTCCGCTTATTTATGCATTTGTTGGTTGATTCCTATATGTGCCCTGACCAGGGATTGAAACCACGACCTTGGTGTATGGGGATCATGCTCTAACCAATTGAGCTACTCGGCCAGATCTGAGCACTTGAATTCTGAGCACTAAGTAATGATAAAAGTGCTGAGCCAGGAGTCAGAAGATGCGGACCCTCCCCTGCTCTGACAGACTCATTGTCATTTTCCCAGCCTATGATTTGATGACTTTCTGGTATCAACTGAAATCAACAGTAGATGTTTTATGGGCCAGGGACAGGGCTAGGGCAGGAGGGCCATTGAGGGAGGAAGTTAGGACAAGTTGTTTTATATTTAAATAGGCCCCAGAAGAAGATACTTGAGGTAGATATTGACATGAAGCTTCACAGAGATCAGCTTGTTCAGTCCGTGCGATTCCTAAGTCCTTGTGTCAATAAAGAATTGAGATCCACACGAACAAAAAGGTTCCCCATTGAGTTTGAAACAGGTAAATATTGGACACATTAAAGGAAAAACAACTCTACACAGTGGGTGGTCAAGTGAAGGAGCTAAAATGCTGAAGAGTAGGTACAGGACTTAAATTCACCTAAAAATCCCCAGGGTGGATTTTTCATTCAATTTAATTTGGATAATTGAAGAAGCATCTGTTCTAAGTCATGCTGCCTGAACCTTATCTGACATAAGATTTGTCTGAAGCTTCTGACCCTCTCTGCAGCCTTTCCAAACTCAGTTTCAGCCTCCCTTCACGTATGTATCATGCCCCGTACCTAGGTGGTTTCATGAACCTTGCCGACTTTATTTAATCTTCTTAATGAAACCATATGGAAAGTGTTTATGGTGCCAGTTTTACACAGGAGAAAACTGGAGCTCTAACAAACTAAGTAACTTAACCAGAATCAAAAGTCAGGCTTTAGACTTAGCTACCCTGAGTTGCAATCCAATTCTTTTTCCCTCATTGCTTAGGTGATTCCAGTAGAACATAGTTCTCCCTTTTAAATGGTCGATTTTTGGCAGCAAAGCTATTTCTTGTATTTGCTGACTTGCCATGGTTTTTGTTGGTTTCTTGGTCATTAAACATGTTTCAATGTAGCTTTCTATCATTTAAAGGCAGTGCTATTTTGTAAGAATAATACCACTGATCATCATTGCCTCTCCAAGGCGTAGCCCTAAAGGGTACACTTATGAATATTTGATGAATGAATGAAGGACGGTAAGACGCTTAAGACTATAGGGTTTCCCAGACACCTGGAGTGCTACCGCAATGTGAGGCTGAAAAGAACCAGGACTGAGGTGTGTTCTAGCAGCTGGCCACCTACAAGGCCCCCGGAAGGTATGCCACAGCTGTGCTTTGTGTGCCTGGTCCCTCGAGCCAGGTCAGAGGAAAACAGACACCATCACATTGCCAGGGCACAGCTGAACTCGCACAAAGCCCCTGGTTTGCCGCCATCAGTTCCTGGGACCGTTCCTTCCCAACCCCTCACGATGGGGTCTATGTTCTTAGCTGACAAGAGTTTCTCTCCCTGGTATAAAAATAGCTGAACTTCACACACTGTGCTCATTTCAGGATGATGGCAACTTCAGTTTACAAAAGAGCAGTGTCAAGTCGAGACTCAGACATCTTTGCTTGTGTAACGGCAGCATCTAAGGGATGCCAAACACAGTCCGGAGTCCTGTTCCTTAACTGCTTACATTTGTTGTGGAAGAAGAGAAGGAAGCAGCATTTACTGAGCACCAGCTAGGGGTCAGAAAATCCACATGTGTTCTCATTCAGCCCTGTAGGGTGCAGTTACTGTCCACATTTTAAAGATGAGAAGCTGGGATCTGGCATGGTTATCGCAAATGACCAAGATCGCTAGTCAGTGAGTGGTGGATGTGGGATTCAAACCCAGATCGGATACCACAGCGGAAACTTCTTCCAAATTCTAAGATGCTTGCATGGCTCAGATGACAAAAGAGAACCCAGATGTGTTGAGAAGCACTGGGGAAGAGTGAAGAGGAATATCAGGACTTCCTATGTCACAGAGACGCTACCTGCAGGACTAGGGGCTGTGCAGAGTGGTCTGGGTTCTGTGCTAACAACGGTGGCACTGTGGGCATGTCTGTACCACTCTTGGTCCTAGTCTACTTAACTGTGGGGGTGGGGCAGGGGTGGTGGCATTCAGACTCTCTCTAATTCCCTCCCTCTCCTCACTACTGGGAAAATAGATGAGGAGCTTCAGTGTCCATCATGCTGGTTGCTAAGTTGATGTCTTCCTGGGAAAGTATAAAGACTTCTTCATATCTGGCTGGCCATAAAACTGACATCCCTGACCAAAGGTCCAGCTTCAGCTTCACCCCTGGAGAAGGGAGAGGGTAACAGCAAATGACAGAAGGACTGAATAAAGGGAGGCCTTAGGCACAGGCTCTTCTGATGGCTGGAAGGGAGCAAAGGTACCCAAGACGAGCTGGCTGAGCAGATGAGCAGACCACTTCCACTTCCCACCCCAGGTGTGGAGCTCATGGGACAGGCCCAGAGTCTGGGTCAGCGTCTCCGGTGAGATGTTAGCTATTTTAAGACACCTGTACTCTGAACACTTCCAGACACACTACTCACGTCCCTTCCCGTTTCTTCCAGTAAAAAGTCCAACTCGTTTTCCTGAAGTAAGTGGAGGGGGAATTTGTCTTTACATAAAAGATGTTGCCCCTGAGTTCCCCTGCTCCCTGCTCCTTAGAAAGTCACAGGTGAAACTTTCATAATCTTGTCCAGATGTTGAGGTGACATTTTATTGTACATTTCTGCCACTACAGTTTTGGCCAAGATCTTTGCCTTGGAAATTTTCTGCTCAGCCTTCAAAAAGCAAAAGAGATAAGGTTTTGAGAAGCTGGTCGGTTACTCTCCTCCAAATCACATCTGAAGGAAATTGAGATGAGGCGTTACCTTGTCACTGGTCTTCTGCCAAGAGAAACTGACTGAGGGAGCCACTCGGGCAACTCTGCCTCGGAAAAGGCTGTGCTCCTGTGGGCACGCCCCTGCCCCCTAAAGCATCCTCTGGAGAAGCTTCCCCTGGACTTCCTGGAGCTCCCGGGACTGTCCTGCAGGGTGACTGGATCTCCCTCCCAGCGCTCCAAGGGATTCCTCTGCCGAACTTCAAAAGCTGATCATTTATCCATAAAACATGAGACTTGTGGAGAGGGTGGTGAGGAGACAGACCAGGGGAGAAAAGGAACGTTGGTGAAAGGAGCATAAATAGTTAATTTGATGATGATTTAGAATGACTCTGGTTGCTGTTTGAGATAAAAAAGCTGCAGTGAGTTCAGAAAATACTGAAATAGGGCCTCATACAGGCATTTCATTTAGATTTAATAAGACTGATTATTAAGAGCATATTTCATGACGATTAAGAATTCTGACAGCCTCCCATCCACCAATTTTAATGTGCACCACAAAAATTAAAATACTTATTTATACAACTAAAGTGCTAATAAGTTCATTTTGAGAAATTCTCTGAACTCACATAGGCTTTAACTTTTTATAGGGGAAAGAGAGAGACTCCGAGATCCTAGGATCTAGAAACCGGAGGGAGACGTAGGAGAAATCACAAACAGAGTCCCCTGCCTCTGCCTTTCTCATGTAGAAAGAGAGCCAAGCCCCCATCTCCCTCCATGACCCGATAAAGCACAGGTGCCCACACAGTGGGGAACACATACATGCACTTGTCCCCTGCCGCCTCGTTTCTGAGATGCACTCTAGCTTCTCAGGGTTGGACGCACTGTTGCCCATCTACCATTCCCGACCCTCAACCTATTCCTTGCCTCCAACTTGCTCTTGAGCTGATCTTAGTTTGAAGCCAAAGAACTGAAATAACCCATTCCCTACTCTAGAAAACTCCTAGAAGAGAGCCGATCTCTGCACATCCAATCATCAGGCTACTTCCCCTACAAGAAGCCTATCTTCCTGCCTCCATTGTTCCACAGAGAAGGAGCCATCTGTGAGGGCTGGCCTCTGCCTCAATCCATACCCAGGGATACAGCTGGCTTCCTGAATGAATACCCAGCTTGAGGCTCTATCTTAAACCTCAGTTTGCTTGACTGTACCCTAGTTCTTTATGTCTTTCCCAGGGGCTGACTCCGTGGCCCCTTGTACCCCTAGAAACTGGCTGGGCCCTGCCAAATGTGGGTGGATCTTCAACCACACATTCAGGCAGGGACTGAAGGGAGGGCCACTGACACAAGTAGCCCAGGATGTGAGTACCAGCCCTGCCCCTCATAGGCTGTGAAATGAAGGGAACTTCCTGAAACTCCCTGAGTCTCCAATTCTCCTGTGAAAGACTGTGCCTACTTCACAGGGCTGCTGTGAGAATTAAACAAGATAATGCTAGTACAAATGTTTAACACAAAGCCTCCTGATATACGTAATATGCATTCCACAATGGCACCTATTAATGCTACTCATGATATTATTTATCGGTGACAATGATCAATTCCAATACCTAGCCTGCCTTGTTAAGTGCTCATTATTCTACCCTTTGATGAGTAAATTTTGGATTTGAAACCATTTTTCTAGCCACCACCCAACCCTGTCAGCTTTCATCATCATGGTATTAACAGGGTCTCAGCACGCTTTGCATTCTGGGATCTTTCCCCTCAGTCATTCCTGTTCCCAGTCCGCAAACCCTGGGCCCCAGCATTGGCTCAAACATCCGACTTCCCTGTAGGACCTCACAGAGTAGAAACTCAGTACATGCTGACTATTGACAGTGGGGGTCTTGATGTGGGCTTTCATCCCAGAGCCCTGCCCCTGGTGTGCCAACTGCTGTCACTCTCCCACCAAATGCCCCCTCCTTCTCTGCATCCATTACCTGCTCCTTCTGTGCATAGTGCGGTTGTCCATTTTGCCTCCATCTACACCTTTGCTATTTAACAGCCTCCTCAGGCCTGGGCGAGTCCAGCTGGTGGCATCCAGGACTACAGAGGGTTGTATGGCAGCCCCAGAAACATATCCATGCCCTAACCCTTAGAACCTATAAATGTGGCCTTATGTGGAAAAGGCTCTTTGCTGATGCAATTAAGGATCTTGAAAGAGTCATTTCAAGATTTAGGGTCTAAATCCAATGACATGTATCCTTATAAGAGGAAGATAGAGGGAGATATGAGACTCAGACAAGAAAAAAGGCCATGGGGAGACAGAGGAAGAGATTGCAGATGTGTAGCCCCAAGCCAAGGAACACCTGAAGCCACCAGAAGCAGGAAGAGGCATGAGCACCTTCAGAGGGAGTGTGCCAACACCTTGAATTCAGGCTTCTGAACAACACAACTCTGAGAGAATAAATTCCTATTGTTTTAAGTCACACAGTTTATGGTAATTTGTTATGGCAGCCCTAGGAAACTAACAGAGGAGCTAAAGAAATGCTGGCCAAGAGTCAGAAGCCATGCTCACATGCAGCTATGAAACGCCATTCCTCTCCGCTCACAAAAGGCAGGAAGGAAAGCAGGGAAATTGGGTCAGAGGATAGGGAACACTGCTGTTGACCTTGACTCTGGTCTCTACATGGTCACCATGAAGTGTAACTTTTACATATGTAGAAATATAGCATGTGGACCCTCAGTTGGGCTCCAGTCCCAACAAACGTCAGGGTGGGCTGGTTGTGGAGATAGGAGCAAAGTTCAGGCCTGGAGTCCTACACAGCCCGCTTTCTCTCTCTGCTTTGCCACTGGTAGCTTTGCAAGTTTGGGTGAGTGACTTTACCTCTCTGAACTTCAGTTTCCTCTTTTTACCTATAAAATGGGACAACTACTACCTTCCTTGCAGGTTAAAGGTTAGAAGTAGCAAAGGACTTAGCCCTCTATGGGCGCTGCTAGGCATAGAATTTAAAAAAATGTTTTTATTATATTTTTAGTACTTTCAGGGGTAGAAAAACTTATAAATTCCTGTACTCCTTTTTATTGCTCCTTCCAAGGAAAAACTAGAGAGGATGATAATTGAAAAAGTATTAATTCTACATTAAGCATTTAGAAGGGAGGCCTTTGTGGATTTTACCCATGGCCGTTATCAAGAGCCATAGAATCATGTAATGCTAGTGCTCAAAAAGTCTATAGCAACCATCCAACTGAAGCTCTTCATTGTGCCGATGGGGAAACCAAGGCTCCAAGGGTAGAAATTGGCCCAAGTCGTTGAGTGTATTTTCCTAAGCTGGTGTTAGCGGTTGGGCCTCCTGATCCCTTCCCCTAACCTCGTCTGATTTCATGGGACTGTGGCGGTGCAGCTGCCACTGGGTATGGCTCTCTCTCCTGAGGATGGAGGAACCTCTGTCTGGCAAGTTCAGGCTGTGTTAACACAAAGATTCAGCCATGTGAGCTGATGTCCAAACATTCACTTAGGACTTGTTTCATACCCCAGTGAAAAGGAAAGATTAAAATTTCTTTTGAAATGTATTTAATATACAGTCATACAAGGCAGAAATTTTTTGTTCCCTTGTAAATTTCCATCAAAGACTACTGTGGGTGAATTAGCTTGGTTTCATCTTCCTAAATGTCAGCCCAGATGCCCATATCTGTGTAGGCATGTGAAAATAAGGTTAGAACAACATTTGAAAGGGTCCTAGGAAAGTGTTTTGCCAGAGTTAGAGTGTGATCAAAACATATCATTTTAGGAGTCACAATATTTATCATTTTAATATTAATAATGTCATTTTGCATGAAGTACCATACAACGAATAATTCTATTAGGACTATAAAGATTTCCATGCTCGTAAAAAGGGTAAAATATTCAGAATATGTCAGAGAGAGACAACCCGCAGTGGCACTAACACAGAATCCAATTTCTTTTCTTGGCAGATATTTAAGTCAACCATGCATTCCCAAAGATGGGGCAGACATCGACAAAGAAAAGGAGCAAATTATGAGTCATCTGTCCTGAGAATCAGTAACTGAAACTTACCCTAAACAGAAATGTGTTCTATGTCCATGGCCCTCTAAATTAAGCTAAGTAGAATTATTCCAGGATGCTTTGAACAAAACCATCTGAATTAGGGGCTGGTCAAGGAGAACATGTTGCTACCATTTCCCACAGCCTGATATGACATGCTTAGCAGTATCTTTCTGTGCAGGCCGAAAGGGAAATACAGGAAACATCAGACCAATAGGCTGTGTTGGTGAGAAAACAGAAGCCCCAGTCTCAGCAGGAACAGGGCTTTCGAAAGAGCTTCCTGGGATAGGTTGTGGGAAGCTCAGCTGTGTGGTGAGTGGCTGTAACCACGGGTCTCACAGTAGGACTGCCCAGTTTGAATCACAGCTCTAGCGCTTACTGTCCATGCGGGCGTGGGTAAATTATTCGGCTTTCTGCCCCAGTTTCCTCTTCTATGCAGTTGGATTAATGGGTTTGCATGAGAATTAAGTGAGATAAAACCCGTGAAGAGTTTAGTGCTCAATAAACATTAGTTACTATGATTTTGACTGTTTGGGCCTCACCCCATTATTCTCCATTGGCTGTGTGGTGGGTAGGTCAGTCTAGCTGACAGCTGGCACTCTCCTCGAACCATGGAAATCTCGGTTGCCACTTCTTCATCTGTGAAATTGGAATATGGTGCAAAAGGCACAGGACTTGAAGACAGACCCGAATTCAAATTTTAGTCCTGCCACTTAGAAGTAGTGTGCCCTCACTCATCTGTAAAGTAGATACATTAAAGTTGTTTTTCTTTCTGCAGAGTTGTCATAAAAATGGGTAATAGAGCACAGATGGTATACCCTGGATGTACCAGGTATTCAACAAAAGCTACTTCTCATCCACTTCCTTCCCTTCCTTCAGCCACTTCAAAGGGAACATTCTTCCTCGCCTCTCAAACCATACACATCATATTTTAAAGTGGTATCACAAATATGGAAAAAATCTCAGAGACCTCAAAATAATTCTTAGGACATTTTCTCTCCTTCCTATCTTCACCTTCAGAATGTGTCCTGGGGAGAAACATTCAGCATGGATTTGGGCTTTATTTTCACGGCTTATTTCTAACCTTTATTACGGTCTCCAATTTAGGCTTAGCAAATTGTGGACAATACTGCCACAGGACAGCTACTAGCTGCTGCAAGAGTTCGAGCACTTGGTGTCTTCTGGGCACAGTCTCCGTGTTCAGCAATTGCCAAGCCCATAAAGACATTTACCAGTTTTTTGTACAAGGTGAGAGTTTAAAAGTTCAGAATTGTTTCAGTTACCAACCACACTGACAAGAAATCTCAGACTTGAGAAGTAAACATCGCTATCATGTAAAATAGATTTTCCAAATGCTTAATAAGTTCAGCTTCCATTTGCTCCCTTGGGAAACTCCATGAGCAGTGCCCCCTCATCCATAAGTGATGCACTTAATGGCGGGGAACTTCCAGATCGCAGTGCTTCACGGGGATTAGGATGCCGCAACCTTCAGTTCATTAGGAATCAAGATGACCAACCCCAGTACAAAGTGAAGACCGAGGACAGCCCATGTCAAAAGTGGAATCAAGTGATAGTTTCTATCACAACAAAATAAGGTTCTGATTAGGCACCTGGCAATCTATGTTCAAAATCCAACTAGAGATAGAAACCAGAAGCTGGACATGATTGGGGAGCTTGTCATAGAAATCTGAGGACTCGGGCTGCAGGCAAAATCACACTACATCCTTCCTTAAAAACTCTGACTTCCCACTCAATAAAGCCTAAACTCTCAAAATAGCATTTCAGTTCTTCATGGCTTGACCTCCCTTAACTTTTCCAGTCGTTCGTCCAAAGACAAGAAGCTTCCGTCAGAGCTACCATTTACCATTCCCAGGCCACTGTGCACACTGCCACTGTTCCATGTTTGTCATCTTTGGCTGTTTCTATAAAGATCTTTTCTCTTCTTTAACAACTGAGCTCCTACTCGTCCTCCAAATGTTATCTCAAAAGCCACCTACTATGTGAAATCTTACCTAATCTCTCCAACTAAATGGCTTGTCATGTTCCTGACTTGATATTGAATTTAGGATAAAGACTGGAGTCCAACCCAACTTACACAGCTCTCCAAATTCTGGCCTGGACTCATTCTGCACAACATACTCTCTCTCTCTGGATTCCAGCTTCACTGAACTTTTGTTTACAAATAGGCACCAGGCTATTCACTGCTGCTGCCACTGGGCCTTTTACATGCTGTTCCTGATATCTGAAGTTTCCTTCCTTTGCACCTTGTTAACTCCCATGTTTCCTTATCGGGCATCATTTCCTTAGGAAGGCCTTCAGAAGTCTCTGTGACAAGGCCAAATGTCCCCTGTAATATTCTCTTATTGTATCATATCTCAGTTGTAATATTACATGTGTATGGATGTGTGATGATTTTAATTACTGTCAGTCTCCATACTAACCCTGCCTGTGTTTGCTTGCCAATGGATCCTTGGTACCTAGTGCAGTGCCTGACACATGATGGGCACGGCATGCCATCAACACCTGTTAGATGAATAAACAAGGAGACCTGAGGACACCGGGGCAGGCTCAGTCTTGTAGAACATCGGGGTTAGAACAGCACAGTTCTAACAATGTAGGGGCCACAATCCTATGTCATCTCCTTTTTATGGTTTATATTATGAGTTGTACATTTGTCTGAATCTACTGGACCAGAAACCTCTAACAGGCAGAGGCTGTCTGTCATCCTTTTTCATTTTCTGTCACCTCCCTACGCCTATGTTCTAGCACAATGCATGGCACCGACGGTGGCAATGAGCATCTGCTGAAATGCAAGTAACTTGAGTTACCTGACATTCACCTTGTTTGCCCCACTGGTAAATGTGAAAGTCCCGTCAGCCACCTATAGGTAACCCAGGATTTACAGCAGCCTCCACAGCAGGTTTCAAGGACTTTGCATGCTAAAGAGGAATGCGGGATCACAGAGAAGCTACAGCTCCCCAGAGCAAGAGGACCAAGCAAAATCAAAGCCTTGCTGATGATGCAGAACAGCCAAGTGCCTCAGACCAGTCACCGAGACCCAGGAGGTTCACAGGAGCACCGGAGCCCCTGTCCAATTATCAATTGTAGAGTGAACTCTCCTGGCCAGGGAGTTCATTCTGAACGTGATTTATGCAGTTCACAGAGACCAAAACCCACTTTGTGGTTTGGAACTCTCTTCCGTATAAAAATGCACATATGCCTATGCACAAAAAATCTGCTTCTAATTTCAAGGAATTTCTGGACCCTTAAAGCATACCTTTTGGCCTTGCCTCTCCACCCTAATAGACTATGCTGTACAGGTTAAGAACTCCTGGTTTAATGAATAAAGATAACAAAAACCCAAGACATTAAAAGACATTTAGGATATATAGGGGGTAACTCAATTGCATACATGAAAAGGAGTCAATGTCCCAAAGCAAACCTCCCAAGCCATACCCACAGATCCCTTGGAGAGCATTTGGTCCCATCGACACCTCCCTGTAATGGGTCTCAGTCCTGTCCCAGCCTTTCTCAGCCTGAACCAGGTCTCTAGCCCACCCACACCCTCTTGCCACATCTTTAGCAACTTTCTAATGTGTCACCTCTTACTATAGATGGGAAGACTGAACCCTAAGCCTCTCTTCTCTAATCCATCTTGTATTTTTGCAAAATTAAAAAATATTTTCTTAAAAACATGCATTAATTCAAAAGCATCCTTCATTGTTCAGCTAGCAAAGACTCCTGACATTCACACTGACTACACTGGTCCTGGCAATCCTGAAGAGCCACAAATGGGGAAGCACAGCTTCTGAACACTCTTCATTACAGGATGCACTAGCTCAGTGAGTTTCGACCCAATCAAAGCCTCTTCTCTCATAGATACCTTACATCGATGCCAAATGCTTTCATATCCAGGACTGTTTAACTCCCACAACAACCCTGTGTGAGGTCATCTGTCATTATCCTCATTTTACTGACAAGGAAACTAAGGCTAAATAACTTACCCAAGGGGACACAGACAAATGTGAGACCTTTGAACTTGAACCCAGGCAGGGAGCCCTCTGATTCCAAACACGCATCTCTTTTGTTTTACCCTTATTCTTCAAGATATTAAAGGTTGTTATGTGAAAAAGGTGTCCTGTGGTCAAATACGTTTAGGAAAAGTTGGTGACTTTAATGCAGTTTTCACTGTACCAGTGGCATCCCAGCCATTGGGAAGCCTCATGCTGCTCCACTGGCCACAGATCCCTTTGGGAAGTACTTGGGGGAACAAGTCATCTCAGAACACGTCACTCTGGCCATGGAGCCCCCTCAGAATGCTCCTCCTCTTTGGTATTTCTGTGAGAGAAGCACCCTCTTCTTAGAGGACCAGACTGGACCATGATGAACCTGGGGAGGGCTACTCTGACCTTTGGGGAGGTCCTGACACAAGGTATCCTTAAGCAACTCCCAGCCCGGAGGGAGGGTTGGGGGAGAGGTGGGGCAGGCCTTTGTAAGGAGGGTCATTTTCCTGGCGGCTCAGGAGACAGACAGGAGACAGGAGACAGGCCTGGCCCTGGCAGATCTCACAGGGAAGCGATCTACCTCGCTAAGGTTGTTACAACAAACACAGTGCAAGGTACACACTGGATCTGCAGACCACAGAAACTGCAGTGCGACTCGGCAAGGAACATGCTGGCCGTGCAATAAAGACAATGAAGTAATTTTTACAGAAAGTAGGAGCAACCACAGGACACCTACACAGATGAGATTTCTGAAAACAAACAAAAAGGCCGTTTTCTCTTAGGCTTACCCATGCTGACAAAAATAAAGGGTTAATAGAAACCTGTATGTCCTAAGCCAAAGGTAGGGCATGTTGTCTAACTATGGATATATGCCCCTTTTTTATGGGTTCCTGAGGCAATATAGAAGATGGCATATATATGCCAAAATACTGGGATTTTCAGTACTCAGCTTTTGTGAGGACAAAAAGACATAATATTTAAAATTAGGGCTGCCCCAGAAACTCGAGCCACATGATTATCTTCATTAAACTAATTCTCCTCAAATCAAGTGGGTATACACCTGAATTGCTCAATGAAATAGTTGATTAAATCTCAAAGATTGTCGAGTTGTGAATGTAGATGTGGAGGCAGGGTGAAGGGACTACAGCCAGGGGTGAATTTATGCACCAGGTCAGGGAGAGAAAGGCAAAGCTGTGCGGAAGGAACCGTGCCCAGGGTCCCAGAGATGAACTTAAGGGTTCATGGTCAAAGTAGACCCAGCACCAGGACCCAAGGGAACAGCAAAGGCTTAAGAAACACAGAGGACCCAGGGCAAGACACCCCGGGCCTACTGACACCCAGGTGCCACAAGTCAAGGCAGGGGGACAGTCTGCAATCAGGTCAAGTGCCATATAGCTGTTAGGGAGTGCCAGCAGTTAGGAGACCTCAGGAGTGGCCTAGGCCTGGCCATGGCAGTGGGGGAGCTGAGGTGGGAAGGACATGGCCTGACAGAAAAGTCCAACTCCCCAGTGGAAAGAGGCCTGCCTGAGCCTGCAAGTAATCTTCTGGAACACTTGGTGAGTCTCAGGCAACCTACTCCCCCTCACCCCCTATTCAACTGCATAAAATCATGGAAAGATACTGGTTTTGATGCCTGACTTTGTCACTTAATAGCTGTGTGACCTTGGCAAAGTCACTTAATATCTGGATAACCACATAGCTCCACTTGTCAGAGATAGTCCTGGTTTATATCTGCTGATTTTTATTAAAAGAAAGAATGTTATTCTTAACAAGTATTTTTGAGGAGAATTATCTTATCTGAAAATACAGGGTCTCGCACAAACAATGCTCCTTTTTTATTACAAAATCTTTTATTACAAAATCATAAACCTGTAATTGTGTGACATAACAATATCATACTCAAGCATACTATGCGACATTTTAGGTGAAATGTTCAAGTTAAAACTATAAATTATTTCACCCATATTATTACCCTACCAACCACACTCAGGCAGGCCTTACTTCTGCCAGACCCTGTAAAATAAAACACATTTCTCAGAGAGTAAATACTTTAAAATACTGTATATACACGCATGTAATTTGAGGTATTTTAGCACCCCCTTTTACTCTTACAAGTGTCTCAGATTGGATGACTTCATCTCTAAGTCTCAGTTTCCGTATCTGGAAATTAAAAAAAAATTCTTTTGCAAGTTTTTTTATGGATCATATATAAAGAACGCAACAAAATGCTTAAAATTCTATTTTTCATGTTAATTCCCTTCTTTGGCTTTCTCAGAAAGCTGCATCAGACGGAGACAGAAAGTGTGGTCTCAGGGAGGGAGGAGGGGTTCAGAGCACTTGTGCTAAGCCCCTCCTTCCGCTACACATGCTCCCAGGCCCTCTGCCTTCTACCCTTTCAGCTTCTGTTTGAGTTTAAGATTATGAAAAAGGAGGGAGAGGGGCAGTGGAAGAGCGAAGGGGGAAAGAGACGTGACTTGCGTGGTGAGCACACAATGGAGTGTGCAGATGATGTATTAGAGACTTGTACACTTGACGCCTGGGTGGTTTTATTAACCAATGTCACCCGCTAAATTCAATTTTTAAAAGTTACCAAACAAAAAATCAAGTATTTGTAGATTTATACCATATGATAAATGACAATAAATGTGGCAACAACATTCAGATTTAAATAAAAAATAATAAAAAGTCTTGGGGGCAGAGACAGAAAAGCAGCCAGGCCTTCTGACAAATTCACCTAATCCTGAAGCTGGGTGCCCTTAACCCCACATCAGGTCTCTGACACCCTTTCCGCTCCTGTCCTTCCAGACACTGTACCCCAGACAGCCTCATCTCAGACCAGCTCCCCTGCTCTGAACCCCACCTGACCCCTGGGGTGGCACTATCCTTCATTCAGCAGATTGACCCAACTCAGTTTCTCAGAGCAACAACAATAGGCATCGCCCTTGCTGGTCCTGGGGGTTACCAGGAACAGGAAGGCCCCATCTCTGTCCTCAGGGCAAGACAAGAGCCCTGCCTTTCCCTGAGACCTCCAGCTTCAGCATTGCCACCTGGCTGCTGGCTGGCTTTAGGAAGGAGAGAGTGAAATCACCACCAGGAGGTCACTCATAGACTAGGGGCTCCTGCGAGCACATTCTGTCCATCACCAGCCCAGACTCTTCACAGTGCGGTGGGTGACAACGTAGTGGCCCAGGCTATGGCTGAGGGTCTAGGACACAGTCTCAGTGGACAGCAGAGTTTTATTTAAATCATTTCTTCTCGACAGTGCGGGAACATTTCAATTTTAAATCTTTCGGCATCCCAGATGACTAGGGGAAATTATCAGTAAATGTCCCAAGATGTGTGTATTTGGTAGATGAAAAAAAATCTCGTTGGACTGGAGTAGATTAGATTATCAGAAGATTTCTCATAAGCCATTCTGAAAATACTGCCCTTGGCAGCCTCGCAAACTGATTATGTAGGTAACAGAACTGGTTGCAGGTCCCTGGGGAGCTGGAATTTCCTTCCACAGAGAAGGAAGTGAGGCCTGCCCCTACCCACTGGCGTGAGTATCCTAGAGGAAGTGAGGAAGCCTTGGAGAGCTGGCCCATCCTGGCTCTCAGGCTGAGCAGGCAGAGAGCTCCTTGTCAGGGCTGAGCTAAGGGAGGGAAGTTTCTTATACAGATGCTGGGATTTCAGTTCTTTGGACTGGACAGCAAGCCTCTTACAGCTATTGGCTGAACTCAGAGTTAGGCGAGTGTCCCAGGCAGAGGAAATACCTGTGAAGATCACAGAGCAGACCGTTTGGCATTATCTATGAACAAGAGAGGCCTCATGACCTCAAACTTGAATGACTTTTGCTTTGAAATCTCCACATCAGCCTCTGTATCCCCTAGTTCCGGCCTCCCCAGCTGCAGGTCTGTTCCACTGAGTTTGTGAGCTGGCCTGAGTGGGTGAGGGCGCATTTTAGATGTGTCCTCTCCACTGGAATTATTCTGCTACCTGGAGACTTGCTCTCTATATGTGAACCTCTTAAGACACACTTCCCTACTCCACCTGGATTGGCCCATCCTACACAGCTGGGCTGCTCCTCCCATGAACCCAGCCCATTTTCCTGTGACCCTGACATTTGGCCTTGTCTTACTCAACCCTCTCATGCAGGGTGGGTTCTGTGTCCTGGCCCTGCAACCACAGCCTAAGGTCCCGCTCCAAATGAACAGGCCACCAACACCCAGCCTCAAAGACTACTACCACCGGGACGTGCTGTGGCCTCTGACACCAGTGCAGCCCGAATCAACCCCAACTATACCGTGCCCCATTGGACACCGTGACTCGAACTCCAGTGCTCACTTATGCCTGTGGTAGTCCCTCTGGCTTTGGTCCACACTTTCTGGCCTGGCCCACTAGGTCCCTAAAACCCAGTCCCTGAATGTGACTCCTGCTTCATCTCTTACTGTCCCCACTCAGCCTCCACACCCCAGGAATTTAGGAGGACTGCATGAATCTGAGCCTGCCATGCTGTCTTGTTCTTCCCTCTCCTCCCACTACTTTCTGTGCCACTCAGCTCAGTTCTCACTTCCTATATGAAGCCCTTGTACCTTTTCTCTCAGTTTGCCTTTCTCCTTCCTGCCTGCACTGGACCATATAGTACTATCGGCTCCTAAATCACTCTTTTCCTACCACTCAGCCCAATGCAGGTGCTTAATACAGAGTATTTCTTCTTCCCTCTTTACTGCTCTTTTGTGTGTAATCTTCATTCAGGGGAGTCATCTAGCAGTAATCTAGAATAGGGATTTTGGCCAAGGCCAGGGAGGTGGAAAAAGTAGAGTAGTAGATCATGAGAACCAGAGGCCAGGGCCAGGCTGGGGAGACAAACCCAGGCAGCTGGCTGAGGCACCAAACACAGATCTGGGTAAACGGCTCCCTTGGGAGTATGTTGCCTTCTCTTAGTTAGAATGGGAGCCTGTATGCCTACTAGAGGGAGTGTGGAGGCAGAACTCTTGGACAGATTCCACAATTATGCCTTCAATCAGCTAACTATTGTCTGCCCCATGGAGTGTGCTGATGGGATAGCTGGGAACCGTGACCAGAGGACAGGCCAAAGATTTCCACATTGGCAGCACCATGGGGGCTTCCAAAGGGTCCCACCGCAGATCAATCAGGACAGGCGTGGTGGATGGCATCTCTGTGTTGATGTACAGTGGAGGTCAGGAACCCTGACTAAGGAAGATCCTCTCCTGAAACACATTCTCCTGCCACCTGGGTGCAACGACCCAGTTCTAACTGAACTGAGTGCAGCTGAAAGAAAAAGGGGACCTGGCTCAATATGTGCATCAAGTCAATACATTGTACATCTTCGGCTTGCACCATGTCATACGTTAATTACATCTCACTAAGGCTGGGGGAAAATGGAAGAAAAAGCACCTGGCTGGAGGCAGACAGGTAGGTCTGTACTATTGAAATCTATCCTAGCAGTTCCCAAAAGAAATATGTTGAAGAAAAGCCCTTCAAGGTTCCTAAACTCTCACGACTTCTGCTTTTTGGCATGGGAGAAAAACACTGCATTGTCCTACAGAAATGGGTTACATTCATCCCTAGGAAAACCGATACCAGAGAATCCTCATATTAGTGCGTGATATTGTTTATGGAGGAAAAAAGGTGAAGAGTTACTCATTGTTATTGATGCTTCTAATCTTCTATGAAACCAGATTTTCTGGTGTTGTTAGGGTCCCTGAGTAGGATTTTGCTTGTTTAAGTCTAAACGTTTGGCATGTGCTCGTATGGGCATTTCTGTCCCTGAGAGACCCCCAGCCCACTCTTCTGTAGAAACAATATCACAGCCTCCTACTTCTCACCTCACCTATTGAACTGTCCCAGGTTGGCTTATTCACCAAAGCCGTTCACAACCTCAAGGGCTTTGAGAGTTTCTCCACAATAACATACTTCACGGTCCACAGCCTCTCCTCTGTTCAGCAGCCCACTGCCACACCGAAGTCACCAGCGGGTAATTTCAGACTCTATGCCAAAGAGAAGAAAAGTGCCAAGTTCAAGCAGGCATTATGGTTATGATTATTGCTGCTTCCGCAGGAAAGTGGTTCCCATGTGCGGGTCAGCTCACATTCAGCAGCTCTGTGGTACATTCCATCAGATGCTGCTCCTCTGGTCCTATGATCCTATGAAGAAAAGGACTGGAGAAGGCGGAGCTGGATTTGAGTGGAAAGAAAATTAATGAAGTGATTTCTCTAAAGAGTGCAAAACTTATTCTTTAAATTTCCCATCTGCCACCCTCTCCACTGGCTCACCCTCTGCACAAACTGCAGGACTTGTGTGAGCCATTTAAACCTTCTTTTCTTGGGCTTTTATCTTTCAAATGAGGATTCGAATGTTTGCACTACCTACCTAATGGAGGCAGATGCAGTAAGAGGAGGACATTGGAACTGCTCCGGAAGACATGAAGCACGAAGGAAACTCAGGCTTCATCATCTTCGTCTGGTGCAGCTTCACATAAACCATGTTTCTGTTCAAACGGACACAACTCCATTTCAATCTAACTAGCATTTATCAGATTGATTACTAGAGATGGAGAAATGAGAAGCTGGCAAAGCCTCTGCCATCCCTGAGTTCTCTGTCTACCTCCAAACGAATCATTGCAACAGAGAGATATGAGTGGCAGGGAGTGTGGAGGAGGATATGGTTAATCCTGCCAGGGAATTCAGGGCAGAATTTACCGAGAAGGTGAGATCCGAGCTGTCCCTTGAAGGTGGAAAAGATGAATTTTTATTTAGGTTAAAATATTCACTAAGGAATTAAAGGCCATTAAAGGCCTGTTTAAGATGGAAAGGATCGGTGGGGTCGTGAAAAAACTAGAAAATTGAGGTCAAGGTTTAAAACCACCAGCCTGTCATTACAACAGTGATAGCAGAATGCCAAGAAAATGGATTCTCGAATTATCAGCCGAGGCGACCAGCAGCCACCCTCTCCACCCTCTGCAGTGTGCTGTACTTACCTAGCAGGGATCGAGAGGCGTGCTACACGTCTTTACAGCACTTAGCACTCTTGACAGGGCAGGCAGGCACTTGTGTCATTTGCTCCTTAAAGGCCCCTTTCCTCCACCAATATCAAAAGTATTTACAAAGGGGGGACCCAAAAAACAGGAATTTATTTATAAATAATTGTGTACTTATTCTTACGTGTTTAAACTTCAGCCACCTTCAAAATACTCTCCATCTGATGTAACACACCTATCGAGATTTTTTTCCACTGCTCAAAACAGTTTTCGAACTCATCAATTTTGATGTCTTTTAGTGTTTCTTCCATATTTTGTTTCACTTCTTCTACGTCAGCAAAACATTTCCCTTTGAGGACTTTTTTTCATCTAGGGAAACAAAATATGTCTCTAGGGGTGAAATCGGGCAAATAGGAAGGGTGGGACATGGGAGTCATGTTGTTTTGGTCAAAAACTGCTGAACACTCAGTGTGGTGTGGGCAGGTGTGCTTGTACATCACCCCTCATGAAATGGGCAAATGCGTTGAAAGTGTCTTTAAAAAAAATGCACAGAAGCCAAACACAGCCTCTCACAACAACGCCAGCTGATACACTGATGCTAATGGGTTCCTGTAACACTCACCTAGCAGGGGAATCTCATAGTACAAAGGTGCCTGCCCTCCAGAAGATCATTCCAGGTTTTTTGCCCTACCCCCTCATATTTAACCTGGGAAAAAGCATCACATTTGTCAAATAAATCCACATATATTAGGACTAATACTGCAAGTAATTTCCTAACTATGTAAATGAATAAAACCTGTTTTTAATTAATCTCTAGGCTTTACTCTTGCATTATAAGAATAAAATCTATTTTATTATGGGGATGCTATTTTCAACAATTATAATGAAGAACATTGATAATGATCAGATAGGGCAGAACTGATACACATAACAGAGTCAGTGGATGGCACAGTGAGCGAACAGACTGGTTCAGTGGCAATTCTACGAATTCCATGAAATACAACAAAACTCCCAACTCAGGAAGTACAATGACCTTCTAACAGAATTAGAGAAAGGGTCATTCAGCCGCAGTTCCACTAACTTTAATCAGTATGCTCTGATTTGGGGGAAGTCTTCTACCCTGCACAACACTCTAGTTCTTTCTTTATACTATATAAAATGAGGGTTGAGTATATATTCAAATGTATAAAATATATATGATATATATATACACATATATAAAGATGGCATCAAAAAGTTCCTACTTTATATATATATATACACATATTGATGTTTAACATTCACCTTGCTCCTCACCACTGTTTGCATCTCAGACAGTCCTTCTGTATCCCTTCTTCTTCTTTTCAGAGCACCTCACTTAGTAAATCCCTAAGTGAGAATCCGTTGATAGTGAAATCTGTATTTTTTCAGTTTTGCTTTGTTCACCTGATTTTTAAAAAATGTTATTTTGCCTTCATTCCTTCAGTGTATAATTCTAGATTGAGAATTACTCTGCTTTGCAGACAGGGATGGTAGCAGCAGCTCCTTTCACCTACTGACTGGCTACACCACCGACTTCCTCGGTGTAATTGACAGATTTATGTTGACAATTCGTATGTTCATCCTGGATGCTTTTAGGATCTTCTCTCTGTCTTTGACCCACGGTTTTAATATCATGTGTTTGGGTAGGGATTTCTTTTATTTATCCTGCATGGAGTTCATTGGACATTCAGAACCAAAGGATTTGTGTCTTTCTTAGAAATTGCTTATCCATTATACCTTCTAGGGCTCTGCATAGACCTCACTCTAGCCTCCACGACTCTTAATGTCTGTCATTTTGGGGTCTCTGCCTCTGTGTGATGAATTTTGTACATTCTTTTTAGTTCTAGCTCATTAACTTCCTCTTTGTTTCTAATCTAGTCTGGGGGGGGGTGTCAAAGGAACTAGAAGATAGGCCATCAAGGTTTTTATTCTTTTAGATGGAAGTATAAATAGCATTGATCACAGGAAAAGCATACATCTTAAGTGTACAGCCTGATGACCCTTTACAGGTGTACATGCTCCTGTACCCACAGTCCAGACCAAGATATAGAACATTCCCAGCACCCCAGCCTGCTCCTTCAGGCCCCTTCTCAATCAACACCCTCCCACATTACTTAGCCACTGTTCTGACCACAATGATCACAGATTAACTTTGCCTGTTTTTGAACTTCCTAGAGCACATGTACTCTGTATCTGGCTTCTTTTGCTTCTTAATGTGAGATTTATGCATGCTGTTTCATTAGAAGTCGCTCTTCATTATAACTGGCTCTTTTCCGTTGCAATGGAATATACCACAGTTTATTCATCCCTTCTGCTATGGATGGATTTCTGCATTTTTTTTTACTTTAGGGCTATTATTTTGTTGATTTTTAAATTGCAATCTTTTTTTTTAATTTCCAGACATTCCATTTAGCACTTTGTCAAATATTTCACTTTTGACAGGTCATTTTTGATAGTCTCTTACTCCTCAAACCAAGCAATGGTCTGTAACATTATGTGCGTCCAACTTGATACCACATACTGAGGTCCTCAGATACCCTATAGCATTTTCTTTTTTATAAAACGGGACACAACATACAGTTGAGCAAAAATGAAACTGCAGAAACCATGAGCCCTCACATATTTTCACTTCCCTCTTCTATTTTTTTAAGTGTATTAAACATGTTAAATATGTGAGGCCATTGCTGCAACTGGCTTAACCTTCATCCCTGATGCTTTGTTTCCTCGTACATTTTGATTTCTACTTATGAGTTCATGTTCATTGGGATCCAGCCTATGGGAATTCTTTAATAGTACCGAGTGCATGTGGATTCCTCTGGAGATGTGTGTTCATGCCTACCAGGTCTGCTTTAAATTAAAATCCTCAGCTTGTGGTTATTCAGACCATGCAAACACTGTGAATTCAGTTCCTAAATCCATGCAATAGCTGGTTCATTGTGATGTTCTTCACTCATCAGTAGCAAGTCTGCATCAGCCAAGGTTCTTTGCTGTCTGCCCTCAAGGAGTGTATGTCTTTCCTAATTCACCATTTCCCTGAGGATGTTGTTCTTCACAGGTCCCAGTTTTCCTTAGGAGTCCCCAGCAAGCCTCCCTCACTGTGCAGGCCCTTTTGTCTGCCTCCCTTACACACAAGCACAGCCGCCAAAGCCAGAGCTCTGGTCACCTGGAATTTATTGACAGGTGGTAATAAAATAGGCAGCAACTTCAGCCCTCACTCACCTCTTTGGAATCCTGCTCCTGTTTCATTGTTAACCTTGGAGAAATTCCCTTACTTTTGCTCATCCTTTTAATAAAAATAATGACACAGTCAACATTTGTCCAGTATATTTAGATAGGTTAGATACTTTGCCAAGCGTATTTTGGTAGTTTACAAACTATTCAGTCCACCTTTTCTCTCTCCAGACATAGTGGTCCATTCAATCTTTATAGGCCTCAATTTTCAGCAAGGCAGGTAGAATGACCTTCAATGTTCATCTTCTAAAACATCCCTCAAGTATCTCCTCTGGGATCTCCTGCCCCCCACAAACATCCCTTAAGAATCTTCTCTGTGACCTCCTGCCCTCCACAAAAAAGTAATCCCTCTCTTTTAGGTCCTTCTTCGTGGTGACTTTATCATGTAATATTCTTTTAGCCCGCAGGCCTGCCTCTTTCACTGAATTCCATCAGATTCTAAGCACCCAAAGTCAGGGCTTTATGTATAAACAGCCTAGCACAGACCCTGGCATAGAAGGAGCTCCAAAAATGCTTATTGATGAATTAAGCTGATGGTCTAATGTCAAGGAAATGTCCCTAGGGAACTGAAACCTGTAATCCTCAAGCCTCATTTAAAAGTATCTGTGGAAAGTATACACAAAAGAGGACTCTCCATACAAGGCCTGTAAAATAAAAAGTGAAGTCACAGAAGCCAAATCCAGAACTTGATTACACATAGCAGCAGCAGCAGCAGCGGTAAGCGAGGCTGAGCCCTGGCAAGCATAATCACCTCATTCCCTTGGAATCTTTGGCTCTGAGCCTCAAGTCTCAGGGTATGAAAAAGTATGACCATATTATTTCTGAAGATATGTACAAAGAGGTAAAATACTTTTCTCACTTTGGTGAATTTTATTGTTATACCATCTACATATAAAATAACAGGAGGAAAAGAAGCACTTTTTAAAAACTGTTTTCACCAGATTCTTTATTGTAGTTTCTGAGGATGGCCAGCACTAAGCAATGGGTTGTAACATTATGTGTGTCCAACTCGATACCACATACTGAGGTCCTCAGATACTCTATAGCATTTTCTTTCTTCGTGAAATAAAATGGGACATAACACACAGTTGAGCAGAAATGAAACTACAGAAATCATTGATATGGCAACAAAATTGAATGTTAAGCCTAAAGTTTATTACCCTAAAGAGTTTGTGTGATGATACCATCATAATCTAATTTCAAAGATAAGCAAGATTAACTTACTGGCCCTTTGGAATGACAGTGATTGGAGAGGGCTGCACGAGCTTTTGCCAAGGTATTTTAAGGGCTGTAGAAATTCTAATGCATGGGGTAGCTATTTCTCCAGGCCATGCCAGCCTAGGGGCACAGTGAAGGAGGAAGATAAAAATAAACTAGTCATTTCATAGCTCAGCCCTCACCAGCTACTAGAATGCTATCTCTGACAAGTGCCTCCTTCAGACTCAAGGGCTGAGTATGTGGGTGTGAAGGGGACAACTTGGGAGTGTGTGGTCCCTGATATATCATGTCACTTTCTGGTACCATCTGGTACCACAGCCACACCAAGAGCATGCCTAAGTGCTCTCAGGTAAACCGGACACACAGTGCCACTTCCCCAGAGATGCCCTCCTCCGGATCCTTCCAAGCCTGTACTGGCACTGCGGCTGGCTTTGCAAAACCTGAGCGGTAGATTGTAACAGTAATGGACTCAAATGTTCACCTGCCTTGTCTCCTCCCAAACTGACTCTGGGCTTGGCCATGTGACTTGCTTTGGCCAGCGAGACAAATGGCAAACATGAAAAATGAAGAGACTTAAAAAGTGCTTGCACATTAGAGTTTGTCCTCTCTCTTGCAGTTCTCAGAACTCTTCCACCACTATATGAATAAGTCCAGGCTAGCAGCATGGAAAACGAGAGGATGAGGGAGCAAAAATGAGTCATCCCAGCTGAACTTTGTATCAGACCAACTAGCCCCAGCAGATCTGGCAGCTGCCTTGAAACACAAGAGTTATCCTAGCCAAGACCGAGAGACTAGTCACCTAGCTGAGCCTGTCCCTATTTTCCAACCCACAGAGCCATGAGCTAAGTAATGACTATGGTTTTAAGTCACTAAATATGGGGGTAGTTTATTATGTAGTAAAAGCTAATTTATACAGCCTTTTACAAAGAAGTAGAAAAAGTAAAATATGTTCATAAAATGGCTGGTGAAAGAGTACACAGAAAGTGAAACCACAGACCTTAATATAGAGGTTATAGACCCTTGCAAAGGTATAAAACCCAAGAGTGTGGCTATCCTTTCCTTGGTATAATTTGAAGAGGTTGTTACAAAGCCCATTTGTTTCAAGTATCTCTCTCACCAGTGAACCATGGTAACAACCTCCTACCTACATCAAATCTTGATGAAACTTCCCAGCAGTAAACTGTAAAGGGAGACAGTGAAACATAATAAAGAGCTCTGGAAACAGACTGGAATCCTCAGCTTCATCCTCTGTAAATTAGGAAAATAATGGTACCCATCCCATAGAGCTACTATGAAGATTAAATAATGCATGTGCAGTGTTGAGTGCAATACCTTCTACATATAAGTGCTCAAAAATATTAGCTTGTCTTGATAGCCATAAGGTTGAGAATTAATAACAATAATTAGCTACCGTTTACTGAGTATTCACCATGTGAAGATACTATGTTAAGTGCCTCATGTAATCCTTATGTCATTGTGAGGTAGTTATGCTCCCATTTTAGGGATGAGGAAACTGAGGCACAGAGCTATTAAGTAACATGCCTGGCATCACACAGTTGTGAAGAGGCAGATGTTGACTCCAACCTTAAACAGCATGCCATGCCATCTCCCACTCACTTATTGCCTAGAGGTTACAAAGCAATTGCAGACTTTTCCAAATGTGTCCTCACACTGCATTTTCACCATTTAAATATGCTTCCAGGACTGCATCCGTACTGGGCACTCTACCTGGAACACCTTCCCCATCCATGGTCCTTTTCCACCACCCATTTTATTTTTTAATTTTTAGTTGAATTTATTGGGGTGACATTGGTTAATAAAATTATGTAAGTTTCAAGTGTACAATCCTATAATACATTATCTATGTATTGTATTGTGTTCACCACCCCAAAGTCAAGTCTTCTCCCATCACCATTTATCCCTGCCTTTGTCCTCTTCTACCTCCCCCAATCCTCTTTTTCCTCTGGTAATCAACATACTGTTGTATACGTCTACAAGTTCTTTTTCTTTTCTTCATTTAATCCCTTCACCTTTTTTACCCAGCCTCCCAAATCCTTTCACCCCTGACAGCTGTCAGTCTGTTCTCTGCATTAATGAGTCTGTTTCTATTTTGTTTGTTTATTTCGTTCATTAGATTCCACATATAAGCGAAGTTATATGGTACCAGTCTTTCTCTGACTGGCTTATATCACTTACCATAATGCTCTCCAGGTCCACCCATGCTGTCGCAAAAGGTAAGACTTCCTTCTTTCTTATGGCTGAGTAGTACTCCACTGTGTAAATGTACCATGTGTTTTTTTAATGCATTCATTTACTGATTGCCACTTGAGTTGATTCCAAATCTTGGCTATTGTAAATAACACTGCCATGAACATGGGGTGTATATATTCTTTCAAATTAAGTGTTTCAGGTTTCTTTGGATATATCGGCAGAAGTGGAATAAGGCAGTAACACTTACAATTTTTTTAGGAAACTCCGTACTGCTTTCCACAGTGGCTGCACCAAGCTTCATTCCCACCAGTGCTGCATCAGTGTTCCCTTTTCTCCACATCCTCGCCAGCACTTGTTGCTTGCTGATGATAGCCATTCTGACAGGTGTGAGGTGATATTTCATTGTGGCTTAATTTACAGTAATCTGATGATTAGTGACATTGAGTATCTTCTCATATATATGTCTATTGGCCATCAGTACATCCTCTTCAGAGAAGTGTCTTTTCAGATCCTTTGTCCATTTTTTAATTGGACTGATTGGGGGGGTGGTATTGAGTTGTGTAAGTTCTTTATAAATTTTGGATATTAACGTCTTGTCGGATGTGTCATTGGTGAATATGTTCTCCCATTCAGTAGATTGTCTTTTCATTTTGTTGTTGGTTTCCTTTACTGTGCAAAAACTTCTTAGTTTGATGTAGTTTTATTTGTTTATTTATTTTTTTTGTTTCTGTTGCCTGAGGAGATATATCAGAAAAAAATACTGCTACAAGAAATGTCCAAGATTTTACTGCCTGTATTTTCTTCAGGATTTTTATGGATTCCAGCCTTACATTACGTCTTTTAATTCATTTTGAATTTATTTTTGTGTATGGTGTAAGAAGGGGTCTAGTTTCATTTTGCATGGGTGTCTGTCCAATTTTCCATCTATTGAGTAGGCTGTTTTTACCTAATTGTATCTTCTTGCCTCCTTTGTCAAATATTAATCGACTACAAAGGTGTGGGTTTATTTCTGGGCTCTCTATTTTGTTCCATTGATCTATGTGTCTGTTTTTGTGCCTGTACCATGCTGTTTTGATTACTATGGACATGTAGTATAGCTTGATATCAAATAGTGTGATTCTTCTAATGTTGTTCTTCTCTCTCAAAATTTCTGTAGCTATTGGGGGTTTTTTGTGTGTGGTTCCACATAATTTTTTGGAATATTTGTTCTAGCTCTGTGAAATATGCATGGGTATCTTGATGGTAATTGCACTGAATCTATAGATTGCTTTGGGTAGTATGGGCATTGTAATGAGTTAATGCTTCCTATACATGAACACAGTATATGCTTCAACTTATTTGTATCTTCATTTTCTTGCTTCAGTATCTTGTAATTTTCCAAGTATGTTTTTTTATTCCTCACCTGAGGATATGTTTATTGATTTTTAGAGAAAGAGAGGCAGCGAGAGAGGAACACTGATGAGAGAGAGAAACATCAATCAGTTGCCTCTCCTGTGCACCCTGACCTGGGATCAAACCAGCAACTTAGGATGTGTCCTGACTGGAAATCAAACCCACAACCTTTTGGTGTACAGGATGATGCTCCAACCAGCTGAGCCACACAGGCAGGGCCCAAATCCAGGTCTTTCACAACATTTGTTAAATTAATTTCTAGGATTTTTTAAATGCAATTGTAAATGGGATTGTTTTCTTAGTTTCTTTTTCTGATAGTTCATATAGTTCATTATTAGTGTATAAAAATGCAGCTGATTTCTGGATATTTATTTTGTATCTTGCTACTTTACTGAATTCATTTATCAGTGTTAGTAGTTTTTTAGTGGAATCTTTAGTGTTCTCTATATACAGTATCATTATCTGAAAATAATGAAAGCTTTACTTCTTTCTTTCCAATTTGGATGCCTTTTATTTTTTCTCCTTGTCTGATTACTGTGGCTAGGACTTCCAACACTATGTTGAATAAAAGTGGTAGAAGTGGACATTCCTGTCTTGTTCACAATCATAAAGAAATTTTTTTTAGTTTTTGCCCATTGTGTATGATGTTGGCTATGGATTTGTCACATATGGCCTGTACTGTGTTGAGGTATCTTTCCTCTACTTTGCTGAGAGTTTTTATCATAAATGGTGTTGGATTTTATCCAGCGCTTTTTCTGCATCTATTGATATGATCGCGTGGTACATATCCTCATTATGTTTATGTGGTGTAGCACATTTATTGATTTGCAGATATTGTGTGAACCTTGCAACCCCGAAATAAATCCAACTTGATCATGGTGCGTGATCTTTTTAATGCATTGTTGGATCCAGTTTGCTAATATTTTGTTGAGGATTTTAGCATCTATATTCATCAGGGATATTGGCCTATAATTTTCTTCCTTTTTAGTGTCTTTATCTGATTTTGGAATTACAATAATGCTGACCTTGTAAAATTAGCTTGTGAGTCTTCCCTTCTCTTGAATTTTTTGGAATAATTTGAGAAGGAAAGGTGTTAGTTCTTCTTTGAATGTTGCTAAAATTCACGTCAAGTCCAGGACTTCTGTTTGCTGGAAGATTTTTGATTACTGCTTAGATCCCATTAGTTGTAATCAGTCTATTCAGATTTTCTGACTCATCCTGATTCAGTTTTGGAAGATTGTATGTTTCCTAGGAATTCATCCATTTTGTCGATTGTCCAATTACTTGGCATATATAAGGAATTGTTCCACGTGTGGGAAATGTAGCCCAGCTCGCACTTGGAAAAGCCAGTGGGTTCAAGGTTCAGCAGGCAAGACCCATGCCCACAGACAGGTTCTCCCATGGGGAATCAGGCCTGCATTGTACCTAGGCTGCTATGAGACTTGCTTTTGCTAAAACTCCCTCACCCTGAATTGAGGCAGCAAATGTTTACTGAATATCTTTAACTTCCTAAAATCTGAGCTAAACCTCCCAGGTATGGAGTGTAACCAGTTCAACCACTTTTCCATTTGAGCTCTAACACCCTTCTCTTTGAAGTAATTAGCAGCCTTCTTTCCTTTGTTGTCTGGAAAAGGTAATCACCTACAGTGAACCTGTGCATAGTAAATGAGGACCATCCTCGATGTAATGTGCCCAGAAAAGCAATAAAAGCCTGTCCAGGCAGGGGTCGGCTCTCTCTCTTGGGCTCTCTCTAGCCCTCTCGCCCTCTCTCATTTAGAGAACGGCTATGCTGTCCCTTTTTCTCCACAGGATTTCTGTAGTCCGTGTGCATTTGTCTATTGCTGCCACAACACAGGATCCTGCTGGCCAGGATCTGCATCAGGCATATAGTTGTTCAAAATATTTTCTTAGAATCCTTTATATTACTTCTCTTTCATTTCTGATTTTATTTATTTGAGTCATTACCTTTTTTTCTTAATGAGTCTGGTTAAAGGTTTGTCAAAATTTTGTATCTTTCCAAAGAACCAGTTCTTGGTTTCATTGATCTTTTATATCATTTTTTTGACTCTATTTCATTTATTTCTGTTTTGATCTTTAGCATTTCCTTTCTTTTACACACTTTGGGCTCTGTCCTTAAAAGTGTTTTTATGTATAGGGTTAGATTATTTATTTGAGATTTTTCTTGTTTCTTGAGGGAGGCTTGCACTGGTATGAATTTTCCTCTTAGGACTGCTTTCACTGTGTCCTATAGATTTTCGGTTATGTTCTCATTTTCTTTTGTTTCAAGATACTGTTTGAGTTCTTCTTTTTTGATCTTATTGTCAACCAATTCATTGTTTAGTAACGTATAGCCTCTTTGTGTTTGTGTTTTTCAGTTTTTTTTCTTGTGATTTTGATGTTCAGTTTCATACCATTATGGTCAGATGAGATGCTTGATATGGTTTCAATCTTCTCAAATTTATTGAGACTTGTTTTGTGTCTTACCATGCAGTTTATCCTAGATAATGCAACATATGCAATTGTAAAGAATGTATGTTCTGCAGTTTTGGGGTGATATATTCTGGTAATAGCAATTAAATCTATCTAATCTAGTGTGTCATTTAAGGCCATTGTTTCATTGCTGATTTTGTCTGGAAGATCTATCCTTTGATGTGAATGGGGTGTTAAAATCCCCTAATATGACTGTATTACTGTTGATCTCTCTCTTTATATCTATCAAGATCCTCTTTATATACTGAGGTGCTCCTATACTGCTTTATATACTCAGGTTGGGTGCATAAATGTTTACAAGGGTTATAGCCTCTGGTTGGATTGCTCACTTTATCATTAAGTAGTGCTCTTTATCTCTTATTATAGCCTTTGTTTTAAAGTCTATTTTATCAGATATAAGTATTGCTACCCCAGCTTTTTTTCATTTCCATTTGCATGAAATATCTTTTTCCATCCTTTTAGTTTTAGTCTGTGTGTATCTTTCTTTCTGAGGTGAGTCTCTTGTAGAAAGTATATACATTGGTCTTGTTTTCTTATCTACTCAGCTGATGTGTTTTGATTGGAACATTTAAGCCATTTACATTTAAAGTGATTATTATTTATAGGTACATATTTATTGCCACAAACCCTATGTGTTTTGGTTGGAACATTTAAGCCATTTACATTTAAAGTGATTATTATTTATAGGTACATATTTATTGCCACAAACCCTATGTGTTTTGGTTGGAACATTTAAGCCATTTACATTTAAAGTGATTATTATTTATAGGTACATATTTATTGCCATTTTATTCTATATTACTATGTTCCTTTGTTTTACTCCTCCTCCTCTTCTTCTTGTCCTCCACCTCCTCCTCTCCCTCCTCTTCCTTCTACTCCTCCTCCTTCTTCTTCTTCTTCTCCTCCTAGAAGACCCTTTGACATTTCTTGTGATACTGGTTTGGTCATGATGAACTTCTTTAGCTAATTCTTATGTAGGAAGCTCTTTACTTCTCCTTCAATCTGATATGATAGTCTTGCTGGACAAAGTAGTCTTATTTGTAGTTCCTTGCTTTTCATCACTTCCAATATTTCATGCCAATCCCTTCTAGCCTAAAATGTTTCTGTTGAGAAATCAGCTGACCATCTTATGGGAGCTCCCTTGTAGGTAACTGTCTCTCTCTTACTGCTTTTACGATTCTCTTTATCTTTAACCTTTGCCATTTTAATTATGATGTGCCTTGATATGGGCCAGTTTGAGTTCATCTTTTGGGGGACTCTCTGATCTTCGGGACTTGTCTTTTTCCTTCATCAGGTTAGGGAAGTTTGTCATTATTTCTTCAAATAGGTTCTCAATCACTTGCTTACTCTCTTCTCCTTCTGGAACCCCTATGATGCAGATGTTGTTAAGCTTAATATTGTTCCAAACAACCCTTAAGCTCTCCTCACTTTTTTGAATTCTATTTTCTTTTGCTGCTCTGATTGGGTGTTTTCTGCTACCTTGTCTTCCAAGTGGATGATTTGATTCTCTATTATTTATCCAACTACTATTTATTCCTTCTAGTGTATTCTTCGTTTCAGATATTGTATTCTTCATTTCTGATTGGTTCTTTTTTTATTATTTCTATGCCCTTTTTCATGCTGTTGAAGTTACCACCAAGTTCATGAGCATTCTTATAACTACTACTTTGAATTCTATGTGTGATAAATTGCTTGCCTCTATTTCATTTATCTCTTTTCTAGAGATTCCCCCTGTTCCTTCACTGGGGGCATGATTCTCTGCCTCCCCATTTTGGCTGCCTCTTGGTGTTTTTTCCTATGTATCATGTAGGTCTTCTATAACTCCTGGCTTTGGTAGGGTGGCCTTATGTATAGGTGTCCTGTGTGACCTAGTGGCACAGTCTTCTTGATCACCTGAGCTGAGTGCTCTAGAAATGTACCTTGTGTGGGTTATGTGAACCCTCCTGTTCTAACTGAGTCTTGATTGCTATTGGCCCATTCTACATAGGACCATCCTCAAGTTGGCTGACTGTGAGGTTCAACTGCAACCACCACATGTGAGCTGCTGTGCAGGTGATGACCACACAAAGCAGAATTTGTGTCAGCAGGGTTTGGTGCCTGCAAAAATCTCTCTTTGGATATGCTGCTTGTGAAACTTATTGGATTCTGCTCTGCTGTTATCTGAAGCTAAACTGGTTGTGTTTTGGGGGGGTCTCATGGGAGAGACTTTAAATGTAGATCAATATCAGATGCTGCCTGTAACTGGCCCTGGGCAACCTGTTTCGATCTACAGAATGACCCACAGTTTGTGGCTGCATCTGTTGGACCTTTGTGTGCATGGGAAAGACCAAGCTGCACACCAAGGCTGGCTTCCACCAGCACTGAGCCTGGGAACAGGTCTACAAAAGGCCCGAAGCACCGCAAGATCTACCTTCACCTGCCTCCACCTGCTGGCTGCCTGTTAGTCTCAGTCACTGAAAGAGCCTCTCGTGGTACTCTGGTTGCACAACATAGTTTCTCAGCAAGTTACCAAGTAGGGGAAGGTGGTGTTCACCACACTGATAACAGGTTCAAACTTGGTGCAAGTGCTGGGTCTGAGGCCACTCAGCAAAAGTCCCAGGACACACCATATCTAGTTATCCTTCTATCACGTGCCTACAGACCTTTGTGGTAGGGCAAGGTCTCAGGGAGTCCTCAGTCCCACCACCCATTTTAAAAATGCGTATCATTTTAGCCTGAGTTCAAAAGCTAAGTCCTGTTGAAATAATCTTAGACTTCCCGAGTGGATGAAAATTCGAGCTCCAGAGTCGGACTATCTCTGCTGGAATCCGAACTTCTGTCACCAATTATGTGAACTCGGGCAAGATATACCTCTCTAAATCTCTAAATCTTGGTTTTCTTCTATGTAAAATGGTAAAAATGATGCCTGTTTCACAAAGATAGGTAGATAGATAGATGATAGATGATAGATAGATAGATAGATAGATAGATAGATAGATAGATAGATAGAAGATAATCAAGCACAGTATTAATGCAGAGTTAGTACTCAATGTTATCTATCACTCTGGATCCACAACTGGGTTCCTATAACACTTTTAACACATTTGCATGCCTGTCTGTAGTTAATTCTATACCTCTCTTGTGGTCCTTTACTAGATTTTGAGGTCAGAGACCATGTTTTTTGGTCCCTTTATCATTACCCAGCCCTACAGTAAGTACCTCTTACATGTGTTTTTTAAATTGATTTAATCCAACCGACTCTGAGTCCTCGGTTCAAGCATTTTGTCTTTTTTATGGAACTTCAGTTTGCTAAGCCATAATTTAAAATTTAATATGTTGGACTATATCAATAATTTTAAAAGATTGTTGTTGAATATTTACAATAATACTCTTCTCAAATTCATACATGGATACAAAAAATGAAATGGGTTCCATGAAGAGCCGCTGTGGATAAAGAGGGCTGTGAAATGCAGATCTCATCGATCATCCTTCACAGTTCCTAGGCATCTCTGAGAAACCGGGACATGCCTTCTGATAGTCCAGACTTCTCCATAAAGTAGGGGCCAGATCCCTAGGTACTCCACCCCCCCAGGTGAATGCTACTGTAATGATGAGGAAGGACATTTCTGAAGAGAAAAATTAGCTCCGCAAACACCAAACCATGCTTCATGGGAGAAGGATGAGTGATGCTCGTTTGACAGCCCTGGCGGAGAGTGAGCATGGCATCAGAACCATGGGATCTTGAATAAAAAACCCTGTTGAATTGTCCTTTCAATTATAGGACATGGAAGACAGTTGTTGGCCCCTATTAGCTAAACATGGGCCTAAAATTGTGCAGTTGCCAACCACAGGTTTAGGTACCAGTAAGTATTGACAAAGGTTGCAGTAAAGAAGGTACAGAAGCTATTTGAATATTTCAAAAAACCAAATGGCAATACTGGGCTGAGACACTAAACTCCTTTGGAACTGTCAAGACTAACATCAATGGGGAACTCAAGCTCATCAGAACCCTAATTGGCTGGTGTACATGTCTTTGATGAATAAATAAATTATTGCTTCATAAAATAAAGTTGTTTCATACATAAAATCTTTTTAAAACATAGCATCCATTGAGAAATCATAATAGAAAATGTTAACCAAGTGCTCACTATTTGCCAGGTGATTCATATTCATACCTCATCAAGCCTGCAAAGCAAGCATTTAAAAACAAGGAATCCAAGTCAAGGAGATTTCTTGTCCCCAGGCAAGCAAATAACGGCAAAGAATTAAAAATTGTACCTCCTTTACTCCTACACTTTATGCTTTACTCTCCACTGGTCCATTCTCTACTGATGGAAAGGTTGCTGTCTGATTCCCCAGACTGTAAGAGTGACCATTGAATGAGCTGTTTGATAACATTACTTCTTTTAAAGTGGTTATTGATAAGTGTAAAAATAGCCTGAGGACGTGTTAAAATGCAGATGGGGCCTTGACCTCAGAGGTTCTGGTTTAGTAGGGTCTGATGTAGACCTGGGCATCTGCATTTTAACTAGTACAGGAGGTGATTCTGGTGCAAGCAGGCTTTAATCCCTACTTTGAAAACATTAGCTTTAGGATATAATCAATGCTATCAAGAGACAGGAGGTTCAGAGAGATTTAGACTTAACTTTTATCTTACACTCTGAAAGGTTTCAAAACACTCAAAAGATCAAAAGTTGCTCCTTAGAGTTAATAAGGACAAAATGTGATTGGTATAGAGGACAATCCTAAATTTGTTTCGGTCCCCATCATCCCAGCCAGGAAGATGTCACTAATCTTCAGGGCTAGCTATCCCAAGATAGTGCTTGAATAGGAAGAGAAAGAAGGGGCGCCCCTGTCTGTCCTCTTTGAAACATAAAAGTAAAGACAGCAAGGAGAATGCTGATGGTGACAGATGTAAGAAGTTTATTATATATTGCAGAGATCCAGATTAGGAAAAGCTTTCTAAATCCAATTTTTCTACTTAACACAGAAAGCAAATAAGGCTATCCCGATGTGCAACCGGTTTCACAGAATTCATTGACAGGAAGTCTGTAGGCTGTTTGGAAAGCTGGCCACAGTGCCAAATGGATGGAGTTTTGAGGATGTAATCATGGACATCATCTTTCTCAGTTAAAAGGAATCTGATTAGGGTGAAGGAGGGTGAGAAGTTGTTTTGCTGAGATGAGATTCAGGTTAAAATGATTGGAGACTGCGGAATCCGAGTGGGATAGGAGTACCAGGCAGATGAGGACAGAGGTGATAACAAATGATACCCACACCCCTCCTATTCTACTTTCTCCCCCAATTTAACATTGAATTGAGTGTCAGATGGCAAAGTGCTGTCAAGATGAAGTGGAGAGCTTAAACCAATGCCTTTTACAAGCTCTCACTTTTCAGATGATCAAACTAATCATTTTATCATCCTAGCTCATGATTTCTCTCTTTTTTCCAAATTTGGAAGTAAAATCAGAAGGATTCTGGGAAGATGGCTAAGTAAAGTACAAGGAAACCCCTCTCCCAAATAGTCCTCAAACTAAATGTTAAACTTTATGAAAGGGAAATTTTGTGCAACCATAATGAGAAGCAGAAAAAGATGATATACAGGTGCTGGGCAGAATTTATGAAATGATGGCTCCAGGATTAAAACCAGCCCTTTTCAGAGGTAGCTTTGGGTCCCATGTGTCTATTTTTTCCAATTCTGATGAGCGTTTGGGTCTGTACTTTCCCTGCTGTAAGTTCAACTATTCTGTAAGTGAATCTGCACTTTATCAAACTGAAAGACCTCTCAGTCTCACCTGAAGCTTCCTTCTACATGTGTGCACCAAAGCTCTCAGAAGACCATGGGCTGCTGGCTGACATCTTCCTTCTCATCTAGACTCAGAATTACTCTTGCAAAGGATATTTCCTTCTCCACCTGAATGCTCTGATATGCCCAGAGCCCTGCTGTCCAATATGGCAGCCACTAGCTATACGCAGCTATTCAAATTCAAATTTAAATTAGTTGAAATTAAATTAATTTTAAACATAGGTCTTCATTCACATTAACCATATTCCAAACGCTTCACAGCCACATGTGATGAATGGCACTCCATTAGAGCAGATACAGATCATGATAATGTAGTATTATCTCAGAAAGCTCTCCTGGGCAGCCCTGGCCTGAGGGACTGAAAGCACTTGGAGTCAGGCACACAATTCTTTCTACAAAACAGGAGCTGCTGTGATCCACCTGACAGAAGGAACGCAGTGCTCAGGCAGAACACGCCCTTCATGGCGGTTCTCACCTCCCGACTCTTCCTCAGCACTGGGCCACCGACATTTCTCCTAGCTCAAAAACAAAGTAAAAGAAAAAGAATAAAATCAAGTGAAGTCTATGAAAATATCCAGCACAAGGTAACAAAACCTAATTCTTCCACCAAGCAAAATTTTCCCTTGAAATGGATTTGCTCCAAAAGTTACTCATATTAGGGGAAAAAACTGCTTCATGTTTTCAATAATATGCCATTAGACCTGGCTTTTACTGAATCAAAAAAACTACCTCAAAATAAAATTTCAGCAGCCAATAGTAACTGCCTTTTCATTAATGAAGCAGAGAACACATCTGAGAAACACTCCTAAAATTCTGAGGAAGTGAATGAGAGATGAAATATATCGTCTGTAGAGAGGCCCACAAGGGAAAAAAGAATCACAGTTCATTTCATAGACACAGGCACACACACAAACAGCTTATATACCACACTCTGGATGAAATCTGTACCAGCTGTCAATCCCGATTGATCTCAAAATGTGAAACTTTCAGTTATAGAAACTTTCACTCACAAAATCTGAAGATAAAAAATATGTAAAATAAGTAAAGAGACTAACAACTTGAAAGAGGAGAACAAAGCTGGAAGTTTTGAAGTAAACAGTTCCCTCTGACATAGACTGAATTCAGGGAATAATATATCGTGCTTATTGAATACACAGATTCCATAAAGCAAGAGCAAATGGAGCAACTGGAAAATACAGAAGTGTTATTGGAAAGTCCTTTAAATCACCCTATATATTTAAAGCAATTGAATAAAGACAGTGAACAGCAAGAAAGACACTTAAAAAAGAGGAGGAAGAGAATAATTTAAAAGACTGGCTCATGAAATTCTTACATGATAAAAAGCAAAAATGTAAATAGCAATAAAACATATATGATACCATTCAAAAGCTCTCATCTTTTATACTAGAAGATGAGGACAGAAAACTAGCAATTATCTGTTTTCTGTTTAAAGAAAGAAGTGTGAGTAATACTGGAACCCTAATAAAATGACAGTAAAGACAGGAATACAAGATAAAGTTGAGGAAATCTCTCAAAATATAGAGCAAAAAGATAAAGAAATAGAAAACAAAGGAAACGTGTAAAAAATTAGAAGACCGCATTGGGGGAAGGGAGACTAGGAAGTGTGTGTGTGGAGCTGTGAATGGGAGGGGAAGTGGTAAAGCAACGTCCAAAATGAGAATCTAACAGATAATGCCATCATCTAATACTCAAGAAGTGAAGTAGCTTATACCCTTTGGGAGTGGGGAGGGGATAGTGAGGATTTCAGGAACTACTATAAAGGACATCTGGACAAAACAAGGGGGAGGATGGAGGCAGGGGAGGGAGGTGGGTTTGGCTGGGGTAGGGTGGAGGGGTGGGGAGAAAAATGCAGACAACTGTAATTGAACAACAATAAAATAAAAAAATAAAATAAAAAAGAAGTGATAAACAGGCATGTTATTTAACATGGAGATTAAAAAACTAAGATTTGAAAGTAGATGCCTCTGGAAAATAGAAAATTGCAGGAAGAGACATTGCCTGGTAGGGAGAGGGATGTTCTTCATGGCAAGCCTTGTGGTCCTGCTCAACTCTTTTAGTAAAATGCAGATAAAACTCTGGCAAAAATAAAAGTTAAATATTATAAAGAAGCCCTAAAGTTTAAAAATAATAGGTGAATATTTTCCCAAGAAATATTTGACTCTTCATTTTGAAAAAATCTGATTGTGTTGAAGGCGAGATTAGTGTAGAAATAGCTGACCTGGGTATATCCCTGGGAAACATGAATGCCAAAGATGGAGAGTAAACCTTTCACTTTCCAGACTGGAGGAAAATGATCAACAGAGAAAAGAGAAAACCAAGATCAGATTAGTAATGCAATTTAATGATTCTACTGTCTATTTCCTAATAATTTATGTGTGTGTGGCTTCTGACTTTGGACAGTAGAATTACTAAGTAAAACCAGTGTCTGGACATTTTTTTAAATTATGAGCAAAATCTATGGTATATAAAATCAAGGAGAAAGATCAGCAAACTTAATGAAAGAAACTATTAGCAACCAATATACAGGTTGTAAGAATGAAAGCATACTGTTATATTTGAAGTTATCAATGAAATTGGTAATATTCTAAAAAATTAATAAAATTGATACAAGATAAAACCTGAAAAGAATAATAAATAAAGATAAAAAATGTTAAGTAGGATATCCCTCCAAAAATTCCTAGCATCAGTAGCTGTTACTGATGAATTTTTTAAAACTTCCTAAAGAAGCTCTGACCCCCATGGCTCAGTTGGTTTGGCATTGCTCTGCAAAGCGAAAGGTCGCCAGTTGATTGCCGGTCAGGGCACAGGCCGGGGTTGTGGATTCGGTCCCCAGTGGGGGTGTATGTGAGAGGCAACCGATCAATGTTTCGCTCTCACACCAGTGTTTCTCTCACTCTCTTTCTTACTCCCTTCCCTTCTCTCTAAAAATAAATAAAATCTTTAAAAATAAAACTTTCTAAAGAAAAGGAAAAGAGATCATTACAAATTTCTTTAAAATTTGATAAACATAAAATAATTTTAAAAGCTACACAAGTCCAAGCAGATATAAAAGTGACACAAAACCTGAAGCATGACGGATAAAAACGTATAGGTATATATTACTTATAAATATAAAAATCTCAACTATAATAGCAAATGAAATTCATTGACTCATTTAAAGACCTGGCAATTATAATCAAATAGCACTGATTTCTGGGAAATAAGAACAGATCAGTACTAGACATTGTAATAATTTTACCAATATGCCAAGTAAGAAAATCAGACAATATTATCATAAAAAGATGAAAAGAAGAAGGTAAAATTAAATACCCACTATTTATAAAACACCTGCAAGTAGTGGAAATAGAAGCATGTGTCACTCGACATATGAACATTTGTTTTAAACCAACAAACACCACACAAAGTTGATACCACTAGAGATAACACTAATAAAATCAGGCACAAAACAAATATATTCACAGTTGGGTTCTGACCAGCAATAAAAGGGAAAGAGAAAAACACTTACATATATTGGAAAGAAAGCAAAAAAATCATATGTATTTATAGAAAATTCATTTTTAAAAGAGTTGGAATTAATTTTTGAAAATCAATAAAATTGCTAGATAAGGATACAGAACATTTCATGCTGAAAAAAAAAAAACCCCCATTCCCAGTAGAACAAAAAATATAAAGATAGAATCTTAATGGGAAATGTGTGTGACCTAGATTGGGAGAGATGCGGGTAGGAGCCTGGAGTATTTTACTGAGAGATGTAAAATAAAACTTGACTAATGGGAAGATTCAGTATGTTCGTCTATGAAAAGTCTAAATATTTTAAGGATGTCAGTTCTTTTCAATTAATATATTGCTTTGAAGAAATTTAAATTAAAATATCAATAGTGTGTCTTGTTTTGTTTGCTTAAACCAGATAGAAGCATTGTAAAGTGAATTTGGGAGAAAAATCAAGAAAAATATTTTAAAAGGACAATAAAAAGAAAGGGGGGGCGGTGAAAGAAGCCCTTATAAATCCAGAACACACAGGAAAATATCAATAATTAAAACAGTTTGCTACCGATGCAGAAATCAATGGCTTGGTCAGAGCACAGACTAGATAGTTAGAGTTAAATATAAGATTACCAATTAATGGGGAAAGAATGATTTCTCATTATGTTGGCCTTCACTGTGGTTGTGTTTGGCTCCAGAGAATTGGGACACCCTGGATTCTTGGAATGGGGAAGATTTATCGGTTTGACTTCACTAGGTGGGAACTTTCACACACTTGGTCAAGTGCTTCTCCAACATTCTTCCTCAATATCAATTTATCTAGCTCAATTTCTACCAGAATAAATTAATGCAGCTGGAACCCACATTGAACAGAACACTGTGACCTGGCTTCATCAATTCCCTTCTCTCAACTCTGCTCCTTACCAGGTCGGCCTTTATCTTCCTAATCCAACTACTTTCAACCCCATACCCCAACCCACCCCTCTTGACTAACTTTCACCAATAAAATAATGTTGTGGTATCTGGTTAACTGCTTATATTTTTAGATCATCCCATGGGGCAAGATAAATTCTGAATGAATTAGTTGACTAAAAATACTTTTTTAATTAAAAGATAAAATTAAATGTTTATGAGACTCTTTAAGATGATATGATGTACTAATTATAAAAGGACACATTAATTAAAAAGTAAAAGATCAAAAAATATCACCACCTAGAAATCTATAACATTATATATCTAAAACAGTGTGTGAAAGAAAGGGAATGACAGACTAACAAAACATGTTGAATAAAGCACAGATTAATAGTTTTACCATATAAGGAGCAGGAGTCCATATAGTTATTTTAATGCCTTAATACTATCCCCATAAATATGTAATGGATATGGACAGATAATATGTAAAGAGGACATATTACTAGTAAAAAAACACATATAAAAATATTCAAATCACTGGTAGTAAATGAAATAGAAATTAAAACTGTTATTATTATCACCTATAAAAGTAACTTTATGTATGTATGTATGTATGTATGTATGTATGTATGTATTTATTTACTTATGATCCTCACCTGAGGATATGTTTGTTGATTTTAGAGATAAAGGAAGGCAGGAAGAGAGAGAGGGAGGGAGGGAGGGAGAGAGAACCATGCAACCTAGGCATATGCCCTGGCCACAGATTGAACCTGCAACCCTTTAGTGTACTGGACAATGCTCCAACCAACTGAGCAACCCGGCCAGTGCACAAGTATTTTTTAGCGGCAATACACATTGTTGGCAAGGCTTCAAGAAAATTGATATTCTTTATTGCCAGGGGCAGCAAAATTATCACAATGTATTTGTAAACTAATTTGGCACCCTTGACCAAAGTCTGTGAAAATACTTTTGACCAAGTAATTCCATTCCAGGGATCCAGAAGCCCATGTTAATTAGCCATCCAGGCAAGAGTGAGAAACCAAACTAGAATAAGGACTCATGTTAATTTGCCTCTGATTCCAGAGCCCAAGATTTTGAAGAGTGTTGAAATTAGTTGAAATCAAAAGTAACTTTAGTTTAAAACACAGTAATTGTGTAAATACAGGGTGAGGTAAAGGTAGGTTTACAGTTGTTTATGTGGAAAAATAATGCAACAATAAATAATAATATAAGAACAGACTGTTTCATGTACTCACAACTGTAAACCTGCTATAGCCTCATTCTGTTTTTGACCCAAGAACTTAGTACTCAAGATTCCATCAGCTCCCCAACTTCATTATTTTTTTAATCCTCACTAGGGGATTTTTTATTATTGATATTGGAGAGAGAGGAAGGGGGAGAGAGAAAGACACACAGAGAAATAGAGAGAGAGAGAGAGAGAGAGAGAGAGAGAGAGAAACATCAATATGAGAGACAGACATCAATCCATTGCCTCTTGTACATGCCCCAATTGGGGTTTGAACCTGCAACCTTTTGGTGTAAGTAAGGATGCTCCAACCAACCCAGCCCCCCTGCCAGGGCTTGTCTCCCCTACTCCCTGACTTCAAAACCAGTTTTGTCTGGATATTAATTTTTCAAAGTAATGTAAATCATATATTTATTCCATTATGTTCAGAGCTCCATCACACCAAAACAAATAAAAAATATCCAAGTCAATTTATACTTTTCATGGACAGATATTACTCTCTGAATATCAGAGATCTGTACTTACAAGCATGCCATTCAGATCATTATGGGCAATACGGTGTTTGATAGTGTTAAACCAGTTAATGCGGCATTTATCAAATGGCTGGTAAAAATTAATAGCCTCTCTGTGAAATCTCATTTTTTTAAATAGCAAGAAAGACTCTTTCCCAGGTCCCCTGGAGGCAACTTCATCAACTGTTATTTCCTTTGTCACTTAAAAAGGAAAACAGTGAGCCCAGACAAACTCCAATTTGAATACGTTCATCTTGGCCCCTGCCTTGCATTAGAATTGAATTTCCGGCCCTTCTTCACAAATGGAATTGTTGTTATTATTCAGTTTTCCATATGTGAGAAGCTGTCACCTCTGTCAGATTCATCTCCATTTGTGACTCTGAAACCAGACTTACAAGTCTGGACACACCCTGCATATCTCAAGTGAAAAGATAATTTCTCTCCTAATGCACCAAGAGCCCTACTGATAAGAGCCAAATCCCTGGTTTGAATATTTGTTCCTATTACTTCCTAATAATATATTAATGCATCTAATGTCCTCTACATATGCCAGATGTCTCTACGCCTTCGATAATTCCTGGCAAGGGGTCCAGGAATGGTTATTACGTAGTGCATAAGGCAATATTATATTTGATTCCCAGTCCTACTCCATGAAAACTAGCTTCTAGCTACTATAGTCTTGCTAAGACACCCACCCTCTCCTTAACTATGGCCGTGACCCACTCCTTCCTTGTGTAGAACAAAGTCCATTCTCCTGTAGTTCCCACTACCCCAAGGACTGGCAAGCTGGAATGGAGAGACAAGATTTGTCATCAGGAACAGTCTGAGAGCCAGGAGGTAACTTCAGGGGTGGGCACAGAAGTTGGTAAATGTATCCCATTCAAACAGCATCAGCTAATAATCACCCTAAACATAATGGACCAAAACAAAACACTGTCTATAAGCATTTTCAAGTTCTAGGAGTAAAAAATTTATCTCAGAAATGAAGACAGTTTTTGAAGGTTATGGGCCTGCAGTGGGTTTCTTGTAAAGGAGAGGGATTGCAGCAGAGAAGAGCTAAACTAGTCTGCATGATGAAGCAGGTCCTTTTCGGGAAGAAGGTATTATACTATAAATTGAATTTAGAGATCCCTGGGCATCAGGAAGAGGGAGTGTCAGAGGGAGGCAGAATTTAAATAAAAGAGAAAATGAGAGGGAGGATTCTGATCTGAGTGAATTTAAAGAGTAGGCCCTTAATGCCATGCAGGGAGGCAAGGCTTAACGGCAGGTCCAGGGGGGATTCCAGTGATGATGCACAACCACTGATGGGCTCATCCCCACCCCCTAGTTAAGTGTGTGAAGCCCAAGAGTCTTGTGATGCAGTGGGAAGCCTGGGTCCATACCTGGGACAATGAGTAATGGGGAGGGTATTCTTGCTTTTACTCTCCATCTCCTATGGCTAGCTCCAAGTGGCAGCAGAGTATCTAGAGAGAGAATGGGATCTCAGAAGACCAGCAGCAACTAGATTAGCAAGCACCAGTGAGTTATAAAATGACAAGGAAAAGAAAACAGACGACTCTTTCTTCCACTAGACTAGGAGGTCCAGCCTAGACCTTTCTGTGGTATATCTAAAACACAGACAGGTAGTGATAACTATGATATACCAAGCCCAGGCTGTGAGCGAGGATGTCATGGGAAGCCAAACGTGGGACACGAAAATCTGAAATCAAGCACAGAATGCTCAGATGCATTTCATCTAATTGCTCAGCAGTTGCTGTAGTATTTTTACTGGCTCAGCTTGTTGGTAAATTTGCTCTCTTCCTGTATTCATTTTAAAGGCAACCCTCTTATTAAAGACAATTTGGACACTATCTTTCCTAATTTGTATGTGTAGTACCTTTCTACCCAGAAAAGATATTTAGCCAAGGCCAAAAATTTCATCCTTCTGTGTTGCAAGATCCCTAACCTTCTTCTAATTCATTAAGTGCAAGCAACATAAATGTACCCCTAGCAACCCTGAGATTACTGAACATCAGTCCCAAAGAAGCCCTTCAAAACAATCAGTTAAAGCAGCAAGCTTTTGTTTCTCATGAAAGACGATCTGAATCTAACAGTCATAGAAGGACCACGTGTTTCAAGAAGCTGCAAATATTGTCAGAGACTATGGATCTCAACTTGGTTAGAAACAAAAAGAGAGTTAGTGTTTATTGAAGTTCTGCTTTGGGCTAGGCTGTTAGACATTTTCACATGCACATGCTCACCCAACCATTTCTTGCAAGAGAGGCTTTAAGAAGCAGGGGTTTCAACCAGCTGGCCCCAGATCTAATTTCAAGGCCCGTGATCTTTCCACATTGACTTCCTGCACTAGAAGGTGCATGGGTCATAAAGGTAAAGATAACTAACTGTTCACAGGAAGCCTGGTATCTCTGGATGAATATTCCAGTGGTTCCAAACTGAGGGTTACAAACTGAGCATTACGGCTTCAATTTAGTCACCCTTGACCAACATTTTTGAAAAAACAGAATAGAAAACATCACACAAGGTAAGTACTGATTTGTGACAAACTATATGCCACACACACATGTATATGAATTGTATCATTAAGAAAATATGCTTCTTAATGTGAGTTGTGTTCAAAGCATTTGAAAAACAGTTCATAGAAATTAAGACAAGAACTATTGAATAGTAGAATCTTAGGAAATTTTATCGGGCTCATGGTGTTCTTCAGGCAATGGGAGTCAGGAAATATCCTGAACCAATCTGATTCTGAAAGAAAGGCTTCAAAAAGAATCTCTATGGCCCAAATTCCCGTAACAATCCACTCCTCACATTACTGGTTCCAACCCATCACTATAACCCCTGCTTCCAGGAGGGGGCTGGACTGGCTCATCAGATCCCATCAATAAAGAGGGCTATTGCTGGGACAGGAACCCCTGGTCCTAGGAGGCTCTGACTCCACCTTCTCCATTGGCCTTGGGGGTCCCCACAGGCCTCTTCCTATGATTTGCCTGACCCTATGATATTCCAGATGGTCCACAATGAGGAACCACCGGCCTAACTTCAGAATCTCTTATAGTCTAGCTTTTATCAACCACACAGGGATAAAGCAGGTAAACCTCTGCTTCCCTGCCAATGATCTTGTTGGCAGGAAGGTGTGCTTATTTAGCAGAGGAATCCCTGCTCTATCTGGACTAACTAGAAGCACTTCACAGTGTTTGTCCTGGAAACTCCATCCTGCATTGAGACACTCTCTAGCAATGACTGGGGAGGGGAACAACTTTGGAACATGCTCTGCGCCCCCCTCAAAATTTACCATTCATTCTGCTCTAATGTGATATGTATGTATGCTACTATCGCCACAGTGGGCATGTACCTTCCATGCCTTCTATTGTCCCCTTCTTTCAGGCATCTCTGAGCAAGACCCTTGGCAGAACACACAGGAAATGATCTTTGCTCATAGAAGTAATTCCTCAGTTATATTCAGCTTTATAATTGACATAGCACATTTAGTATTCTTATCTCAATTAATTATCTGTACAGTAGGCACTAACCTAACACATGGAATTGTCAGAACCTCAAAGATCACAGAGGCTAAGTGCCTTGCCCAGGCTCACGTGGCCTGTGGGTGAGTGCTCGAGTCGAAACTGCAGCCTGATCCCGCGGATTCTAAATGCCATGCTCTTCCAGGAGCCAGCAGAGTTCGTGGCAGACGAGCCACCATTCTGGGACTTTAAGAATACCGATAATAATCACTGACACAAAACAGAGTGTGATGGGCTCTGCTTTGTGTTCGGTTTATTGCAGACAGCATCTTATTATTATTATTTTTTTTACAACAACCGTTTAAGTCAAGGAGCACTGTTTCGCCCATCTTGTAGATGAGTTAATGGAAGCTTAGAAACAGTTAGTTCACTTATTTAAGACCCCTTGGCTGGGAAGAAGGGCCAACCTGGGCTTGATCCGAGGCAGATCTGCATGCTCCATCATCTTATACACCCTCAGTCCTTCCTCTTTTAAACCCCTTTATTGAACTCATGGACTCTCTTCACATTGCTCAGGGTAGATATTCTTATTCCCTTTTACAAATGAGGAAATAAAGCCGAGAAGAAATTATCTGAAAACACAGAATTTCAGAGTTGGAAAGGATGCCAGAGCCGAAGTATTTTGCTTCTTTCATGTTCAATGAACAAAGGAAAAGGCCCAGAGACCTGCAGCAACTCTCCTGTGTCACACGACTCCTTAGTGACACAGCCTGGCTGCAGATCACTCTCCTAAACCTCTCCTCTGCCCCAGGGGGCTTCTTCTCATTCTTAATAGGGGAAATAGTGGGAAATAACAGGGGAAATAGTCATTTCTGGGCTATTTAATTTCCCTCAGCCTCAGTATATTGGTTTGGCTAGGGCTGCCATAACAAAACACTACAGACTGGGCTCAAACAACAGAAATTTATTTTCTCACAGTTCCCAAAGAAAGAAGTCCAAGACCAAGGCATCAGCAGGTTTGATTTCTCCTGAGACCTCTCTCCTTGGCTGGCAGATGGTTGTCTTGCCTGAGTTCTCACATGGCCTTTTCTCTGGGAGCAAGTATCCTTGGTGTCTCTCTCCTTATAAGGACACCAATCCTCTTGGATTAGGACCACACCCTTGTGATTCATTTAATTTTAAATACCTCTTGTTTAAAATATATTTTATTTATTATGCTATTACAGTTGTCCCATTTTTTTCCTCCCCTTTATTCCCCTCTACCCTATATCCCTGCCACCAGCATTTCCCCACCTTAGTTCATGTCCACGGGTCATACATATAAGTTCTTTAGCTTCTCCATTTCCCATACTATTCTTAACTTCCCCCTGTCTATTTTGTACCTCCATTTATGCTTCTTATTCCCTGTACCTTTTCTCCCATTCTCCCCTCTCCCCGTCCCCACTGATAACTCTTTATGCGATCTCCATTTCTGTGATTCTGTTCCTGTTCTATTTGTTCACTTAGTTTGTTTTTGGTTTTGTTTCAGGTTCAGTTGTTGATAGTTGTGAGTTTGTTGTCATTTTACTGTTCACAGTTTTGATCTTCTTTTTCTTAGATAAGTCCCTTTACCATTTCATATAATAAGGGCTGGGTGATGATGAACTCCTTTAACTTTACTTTATCTGAGAAGCACTTTATCTGCCCTTCCATTCTAAATGAAAGCTTTGCTGGACAGGGTAATCTTGGATGTAGGTCCTTGCCTTTCATGACTTCAAATACTTCTTTCCAGCCCCTTTTTGCCTCCAAGATTTCTTTTGAGAAATCAGCTGATAGTCTTATGGGAACTCCTTTGTAGGTAACTATCTTTTTCTTTTGCTGCTTTTAAGATTCTCTCCTCATCTTTAATCTTGGGTAATGTAATTATGATGTGCCTTGGTATGTACTTCCTTAGGTCCAACTTCTTTGGGACTCTCTGAGCTTCCTGGACTCCCTGAAATTCTATTTCCTTTGCCAGATTGGGGAAGTTCTCCCTCTTTATGTTTTCAAATAAGTTTTCAATTTCTTGCTCTTCCTCTTCTCCTTCTGGCACCCCCATGACTCAGATGTTGGAATGTTTAAAGTTGTCCCAGAGGTTCCTAGGCTTCTCCTCGTTTTCTGAATTCTTGTTTCTTCATTCTGTTCTGGTTGAATGTTTATTTTGTCCTGCTCCAAACTGTTGACTTTAGTCCTAGTTTCCTTCCCATCACTTTTGGTTTCCTGTACATTTTCCTTTATTTCACTTTTTGTAGCCTTCACTTTTTCCTATATTTTGTGACCATACTCAACCATTTGTGTGAGCATCCTGATTACCAGTGTTTTGAACTGTGCATCTGATAGATTGGCTATCTCTTCATTCCTTAGGGGGTTTTTTTGGTTTTTGGTTTTTGGTTTTTGGTTTTTTTGTTGAGCTTTGAAATGTTTTTTCATTTGGGCCACATTTTTTTTTGTCTTGCATGCCTGTTACATAGTAAGGGGAGGAGCCTTAGGTGTTTGCCAGGATGGGCAACCCATGTGGCTGCGCTCTGGTGCTGTATGTGAGGGAGGGGTCAGGGAAGGAATACTGCCATTTGCTCAGCTCTCTGCCAGCTTTCAGTCACTACTCCTGCTGCCCACAAGCAAATTGGGCCCTTCTGGTGCTGATTCCTGGGTGGGTGGTTTTGGGTACATTCTAGGACCCTGTGGGTCTCTCCAATGAACTTTCCTGTGAGGCTGGGAGTTTCTACCACTGCTGCAATCCCTACAGATTTTTACAGTCAGAGATTTTGAGGCTTTCTTTTCCCGTGATGGAACCATGGGTTGCACAATCTGTCTTGCTCCCCAGTTGTTATTCCCGGTTTATCCACATGCAAATGTGGGACAGCCCACTCTGCCAGCTGCCACCTAGCCCAGTCCACCAGCCGCTGCCTTGTCCAGAGTCCTGTCCACCCTGGCTGCCTGTCTCTGCCCCTCCTACCAGTCTGGATGAATGTTTCTTCTTTAACTCCTTAGTTGTTGGATTTCTATACAGTTCGATTTTCTCACAGTTCTCGTTATTTTTTGTTTTTAAATTTGTTGTTGTCTTTCTCTTGGTTGTGTGAGGAGGCAAAGTATATCTACCTATGTCTCCATCTTTATTTAACCTTAATTACCTCTTTAAAGGCCCTATGTCCAAATACTATTACATGGGTGGTTAAGGCTTGAACATATGAATTTTGTGGGACGCAATTCAGTGTATAACATGCAGTGCCCTGATCTCCATGGTGGGGACACTATCATACACCTCATCTACCACCTTTCCAAAACTTGTGAGGATTAAGTAAGAGGGTAAAGAGAAGTCAAGTGGCACAGTGCCCAGCTTAGGGCAAATGCCTGATCAATCGTTTCTTCTGTGGCTCTGCTCTTCAAATAGAGGAAAGAGCAGAGGATAGACAGCTGAAAAAAGTGCTAATGCATCAGCGCTCAGAGCCAGAGTCTTGCTGGTGTCAAGGGAATAACAAGTTCTTCAGAGTAAGAAAGCAACTTACTGTTCGTTATGCTTCCAATTGCCACAGTTGGCATATTATATTAAAGACACTTAGAGTCGGAGAGAAGAAAGCTGCTTTGCAGGCAAAAAGAACTTTATGGAAGCGAAGATTTTTAGCATGCTTCATGCTGATTGACAGAATGTCTTCTCTTTAAGTGAGAGGCTGTCAGGCACCATATTGTTAAGAGCTTATCAAATTTGTACACAGGATATTCTTTATTGCATCATTCCATCAGATCCTTGCAATATTCATGTAAAATCAAATGGAGAGTCATGTTAAATACAGGACACTATGTGACAACATCTCCATTGTCAGGTGAGAACAAGTCTTATCTTTTAAGAGACCAATGACCAAATGACCTGCACCATGGAAATGCAACAAAACAAACTAAAGAGGACTCTTTCTTGGGGTTTAATGCTTGTCCAGTTGCTCTAAATCTCCATTAAAAAAACAAAAAGAAATACAAGGCAAGGATGGATGCCACTGACAGTGGACACATCAAATATTTGCTCCTTGGGTAACTACAAGCAACGTATGGGAAAGGAAGGTATAGGAAGTACATGAGTCCAGCCACTGACAGTATGTGCACATAACCTCTCAGTTCTCAGTTTCCTCACTTACAAAATCAGGCGGTGCACTGAAAGATCTCTCAGGCCCACCCAACTTGGACAATTTAAATAATGCTAAGAAGGTCATGTCCCCAGACCCAGACCTCTCTCCTTCCCTCCTCTTTGTTTATATCTACCTCAGCCCCTTTGCCACTCCCTCTGGTTCAAGAGTCTCCCCCTTCAGCCCTGACCTTACTCCTCAGCATTAGTCCTGTATCTACCAGGGACCTTTAGGAATCTCCACTGTTGAAACTCAAGATGTTTAAAATGGTCTTATGTCTGTTTTTCCAAGCTGCTTTACTCATCTTTATTTCTCCAATTCTGCCAGCAGTACCCACCATGGAAGAAAGGGAAGACCAGAGACCCTGGAATCAGACAGATCTCAGTTTGAAACATGCTTCCAGAACTTTGTTACTTTTATTTTAGTCCTAAAGACTGAATGAGGGTTTACCCTGGATGTTTTGAAGATTTGTAGATGAATAAGACATGCCCAGGTCTCAAGAGCTGTGGGACACTGAGAAGAATAATCACCCTCTCTGAGGCAGAACTTCTCGTATTTTTTTAATCCTTACCCAAGGCTATGCTTATTTATTTGAAAGAGGGAGGGAGGGAGGTAGAGAGAGAGGGAAAGAAGGAGAGAGAGAAATATTGATCAGTCGTCTCCCATATATTCCCTGGGGATGGAACCCACAATCTTTCAGTGTACAGGACAACACTCCAACCAAATGAGCAACCTGGGGCTCTCGTATTTTCAATGGGATAATAACCACCTCCTAGGGCTGCTATGAGCTACCAGTGTAAACAAAGTAATGTATTCTTTCTCTGCCCTTTCCCCTACCAGCCTGCACTGATGTCTCCCTGTGCTCCAAGGGACATAGGCCTGATTGCTGTCTGGCATTGCCACACTACCTAAGCTGCAGAGGCTGTCTTACCTCTCCGGGTCTCTCACAGTTCCTAACACAGATAGTGTATTCCATCAGGATTGTAGTCACTGTGCTGTGAGGACAACAAACTCCAGAATAGAGAGCTTTTGAAGAACCTGAGGACAAAGGATTTGTCTTTCTCCTCTGGCCTAGGTGCCAAGCACAGAGCCCAGCACATAGTAGGTACTCAATAAATAATGATTTTCATCTTACTATGGAGAAGGCTCCCAATACTTACAGCTCTTCATTTAAATACAGAAATCTTCATCTCCCTCCAGCATGTATCGAGGAAAAAGATTTAATAGCATGATTTGGATGAACAACAGGGAAGCCGGCACCATTCCCCCGGACTCCCCATCACAATTAGTAATAGACTCGTTCCCTCATTTCTCCCTCCCTTACCTTTGCATTGTTCAGCAAAGAATGAATTGTGCTGATGAGAACTCACAAAAGGTGCTGAAGCCAACTGAAAGGCTAAGAGGGAAAAAAGATTTTTAGGAAAGAAGGAAGTACAATAGTAGGAATAATAAGCCAAGGCACCAGGAAAATCTCTGCCGGGTGGCCACAGACAGTTTTCTATTTCTGTCCTTGTCAAGTGCATCGCTGGATGAGATCACGTGCAAATACTTCCTCTCTGACAAGAGACACTTCTGTGCATGGAGTCCTTCATTAGTTCTGCTATATCAGGTGAGCTTGTGCTCCTCCAGGCAGTTTTATTAGCACTCTCGATCCTCAAAACCCTTAAACCAAGTCACCATCGCCCTGATCATTATTAGCATTGCTATAAGTACACGTTCTAAAAACTCATATTAAAAATGCCCTGGTTTGTTTCCAACTGAAGAGTTTTTAGCCCAAGGAACTTGGCACATCTGTTCTAGAAATCAGTCATCTATGAAAGGCTTTCTCTTCTGTACATCCTGTAGACAGAGAGCAATAACCCAGCAGGCTTTCCTTTATCTTTGGAGAAAAAGAGTCAAAATTCCATTTATAAAGCAATCCTTAAAATAACTTACAGAAACATCTGGTTCTAGTGAGTGGGCCAGGTCAGGATGGCAGTCACCAATTAGTTAACCACAGGAAAACAGATGGATTTTCAAATCTGTCTGTCAAGAATTATCTGCTGAGTGTGCTTTAAGTATCAAAGCTATGCTAGGTATCCTTGCCCCCAGGTTGATGATCACCTCATTGCGAATATAGAAATGGCAGGTGGGGAGTTGATATGAACAATATAAGAGCAGGTGACTATGGTGAAGGAGAGGTATGTGAGTGCAACCTCAAAGGTTGGGTAGCAACTAGATAGCAGGAGGGAGAAGGGAAAGCATTAGCAGGGTGAGCATGTAAACAAAACCTGGAGTATCCTTCATTCATCTAACTGACCTTCTACCAGGTGCCAGTGTGGACAGTTTCAGAGCCAAGAGGATGGAGACAGATTAGTCATGACACTAATGAAGGTTAATGTATATAATTTTATAAAATTTGCAAAAAGTAGTTTAACTTCAATTGGTTTACTCCTATTTCTTACCAATCCAATTTACCTTGCATTACTTTTCTGCTTCTGACAACGGTAGAGTGGTCTTGAGCATTTGGGAAATGCAGCTTTTGGGAAGTGGAGTTGGGGAAACATTTAATTTGAGTTTACTAGAATGTATCTATGTGGAACATGGTAACTTCCAAGTATAATTAAGTTATTGCTAGCCATTTTAGCTTCCAGGAGCATTCAAATATAATCAATTTAAAGAGCATTGAAGTTTTGTCAATGAACAAAAAAAAAGTGAAATGCCCTGAAATTTTACAGTTCTTATAGAAAAAAAGCTTGATTAATATTTTCCCAAAGTTGAAAAAAATTCTAAAAATTTACATGAAGTTACCAATAAGTTCTGAAGCTGAATGAAGCTATTCTAAAACATGAATAATAAAACTGATTTCAGTCAATTATGATACAAGAGTGGTTTGTCTTTGTATTTTCTCTACAGACATTAGAAAATCATTATCATGGGCAAAAATAATCAAAGAGAATGAAACAAAAAATTGTACAAAAAAAGAGGTATATCACTTAATTCAATGATTGAAACAACAAGCAATTTTCCCAAAGTTTGTGACAGTTGTGGTATTTGTTGGCTTTTTAACATTTGTAATTTTCATAATTTCTTTTTTCATCCTAAATTAATAATTTTATGCCTAATTTTGTATCCTTTTCCCTAAAGTGGATTCCCTGAAATCAATAGAGTAAGACAGGAAACAAGGCATTTAAAAGGTACAGTGAGTTTTTTTGATCCACTCATTTAGTGATGGGCACCTAGGTTGCTTCCAGCACTTGACTATTGTAAATTGTGCTGCTATGAACATTGGGGTGCATAGGTTATTTTGAATTCGTGTTTTAGGATTCTTAGGGTATAATCCCAGCAGTGGAATTGCTGGGTCAAAAGGAAGTTCCATTTTTAGTTACTGTGGTTCATTTACACAATGGAATACTACACAGCAGAAAGAAAGAAGAAGCTCCTACTCTTTGCAACAGCATGGATGGAACTGGAGAGCATTATGCTAAGTGAAGTAAGCCAGGCAGTGAAAGACAAATACCATATGGTCTCATCTATAAATGGAACCTAATCAACAAAACAAACAAGCAAGCAAAATATAACCAGAGACATTGAAATAAAGAACAAAATGACAGTAACCGGAGGGGTGAGGGGAGCGGGTTAACCGGGGAAAGAAGGGAAAGGTTCATCAAGGAACATGTATAAAGGACCCATGGACAAAGCCAAAGGGGAGAAGGATGGAGGGTGGGAGGTGGGAGTGGGTGGGGTGGGGAAAAGTGGTGGTAGGAGAATGGAGGCAACTGTATTTGAACAACAATAAAAAAAAAGTGCAGTGAGGACCCAGAGGATGAGGTCCCAGACACCCCAAGGGCGAGGACACCTAGCACAGCTTTGACACTTGAAGCAGATACTCAGCAAATAATTCTTGACAAATGGATTTGAAGACCATATGTTTTCCTATGGTTAATTAATTGGCGACTGCCATCCTGTCCTGGACCACTCACTACAACCAGACTCCTAAGTCATCCTGAGGTGGAAAGGATGGGGAGAGAAACGGATAGCATTTGGGCTGATGTCCCCAAAGAGGACAGAGCTCAGTATGGAATGGCAGGTCGAAAGAGGCAAGGCTGCCTATATCAGACAGACTGGGGACATTTTATGTCCCAGGTAGATGGTTAGGTTCTGTTTCATTCTCCACAAGATATTCTTCTTTTGTTCTCAGTAATTGAGGTCTCTTTAGTCCTGCAACTTCTGTCTATGTTTTCTATGTCTTTGTCTTGCCGTTTTCTTTAGTTATTTACCTAAGGGTACATTTTCATTTATCAAAAATTAAAAAATAAATGAAATCACTTTCTATAATAGCAACCATGCAATCAATATCTACTCTTCCAATATTTGCTCCATTATTAACATCCGTGAAGTGAGGCCATTTTTCCTCAACTTATCCTCGTTGAGGACCTCCATCATAGGCCTTCCTTACATTCTCCAATGGCATCTGCTCAGTTCCTGTCTATACCCTCCTGGGGGAGGATGGAAGGATTAACCCGCTCCTGCCCATCCTCCACAGTCATAGTAACCCTCATATAAATGTGTTGCTATTGCTTCACAATATTTTTCCATAGTATGCAGAGGAAGGAAATTAAACAAAACCATAGTGCATTATTACATATCAGTGTTTCCTTTGCAGAAGGACCCCAAATAGTGCCTCTGTAGATGAAAAAAAGAACTAGTATTTACTGTGTACCTACTATGTGCTGCACATTGTGTTAACCATCTTATAGACATCGTATTAATTTCTCATGATGACCTGTCCAATAGATGTCGCTCCCTTACTTCCAATTTGGGTTTCTCTAACTACAAGTAGTTGAACACAAAATAGTGTCACTTTGGGCAAAATCCACTTTTTAGTGAATGTTCCCTAAAGGGCACAGTTATTACTAAGATGGTTACTTATCTTTCTCATTGGCCCACTGTTGGTTAAGCCAAGTCTTTGAGTTGATCTTCAGTTGCAAGTGTGGAGGAAAACCTAAATTTTCATCAGCATTTGGCTAAGAAAAAGACTACCCTTCCAAGGTTTTCCCAGTTCTCGATATTGACAAGTCATCCTTTAGAGAGCAGCAATGGCAGGGCTCAAAGATTCTAAACCAGGCATCGCAAAGGTATCTATTGAAAAAGAAGAACAGAATCCCCTCCCTCCTTCAGCAGATGCCATTCACCTGACGGACCGGGTGTCAGTACAAGCCAAAGCAGATTTCATTCATCCTTGCCCAAACCCAGGGAGTCAGGGTGCTTTATCCAAGACAGAATTTTCAAAGTCTCCACCATTCCCCTCCAGGATACCTCCCTCCAGCCAGGTGGCCAGCTGATTCTGATTGATCCCAAGATGTTTCTTCTCATATCTGAATTTCACAAGCATGTACAAAGTTTCAAGCAAGAGTTTTTCCCCTTAGTGGTTCTAATAAGCCAGGTCCTCACACTAGAAATAAAGCCTGCTTTAAGGGATTCTTCCTGGCTAGCTGTGCAGCCTCTCAGCAGGCAGTCTACTCTTCAGGGGCTTTCAGAACTTCAGAGTCTAAAATCAGATGTCTAGAATGAGAGTACATGATGTGACCCCAAGGAAATTTGTTTCCCATTTTTGTGGGATGTCTGCTGCTTTAGAATTCTCAGAGGAACACTCCTGTGGCTGAAGGATTATTTGGTGGAGCAGGGGTTGTCGGGGTGGGGGGTGGATGAGAACAAGAGAGATGTGGCCAAGAGATTATAGGTGGCAAGGGGTGTAGGAGGGGGTCCTTCCTGGAAGAACCCCTGCTGTCCTGAGTGCCACACTTCTAGAGACCTAACAGCTGGAGCAGCCCCATTGTGATGGGAAACCAGGATGATCAAGGCTAGGCAGCCTCTGCAGTGTTAAGAGAGGTTTCAAACAACGCAGCTTCCTCAGCCTGAAGAGACCAGGACTCAGAAACAATCCAGTCTAAGTCTCCAAAGATAATGGTTAGGGAAACTGAGAAGTTGCACATGGCCTTGTTCAGCTAACCCTACACACAAGGACTAGAGAGCAGCCTCAGAATTGGAAGGAAGCCATTTGGGATCAATGGAAAGAAAATACTACTTTACACAGCAGGCAGGAAACTTATGGGACTTACTAGCCCTGGAGGTGGTACAGGCCATTTACAAATAAACTCAAAGCCCATAGGGAGGAATCTGTGGACAAGAGATCCATGTGGATCACTGAGAAGTCAAGATATTTTGATGAGAGTTTGCCAGAATCTTTTGAAATTGACCTAATGTGCAGTTACCAAACTTTTTCCCCCCCATGGTACATGAGATGCATGATATTCACAAACACAACACATACTCTCATGGGTTATCTCCAAATTTTGGCCTTTGGCATAGACAAAATATGAGCTATACTTTCACCACTTTATCATCTATGGGGAACTGTTCCACATGTGGGAAATGTGGCCCCTCCCTCCTTCAGCAAATGCCACTCAGAAAAGCCAGTGGGGGAGCGAGGTTGGCGGGCAGGACCCACGCCCACCGATAGGTTCTCCTGTGGGGAATCAGGCCTGCATTGTACGTAGACTGCTATGAAACTTGCTTTTGCTAAAACTCCCTCACCCTGAATTGAGGCAGCAAATGTTTACTGAAGTGTCTTTAACTTCCTAAAATCTGAGCTAAACCTGCAAATAAGTATGGAGTATAACTGGTTTGACCACTTTTCCCTTTACATTTGCAAATATCCTTCTTTGATGTATTTAGCAACATCCTCTCCTTTGTTGTCTGTAAAAGATAACCATCCTGAACAAACCTATGCATAGTAAATGAGGACCATCCTTGATGTAATGTTCCTAAAAAAACAATAAAAGCCTGTCCAGGCGGGGGTCTCCAGGCCCACTCTCTGACTTAGAGAGTGGCCATGCTGTCCCTTTTTCTCTGCAGGATTTCTGTAGTCCGTGTATATTTGTCTATTGCCACCACAACACAGGATCCTGCTGGCCAGGATCTGCGTCAATCATCTACTCAAGCAAGGCTTTTAGAATGCTTGGGAGTCAGAGTAACATGGTATGGCTATACATTGACACTTTTTGGAGCACAGATTTGCAAATTTCATCTCAAGAATTCCATGGGCTTCTGTTCTGTAGGCATGTTCTAACTCATGCACCCATGGCTGTGGGCACGCTAGTATCTAAATCATAGCAACTCAAGAATAGAGGAGTAAACTGGGTCTGGAGGGAGCCTGAGATGCTCTTGGAGGTCCAGGATCATGACTGTGGCTTTACTATTGTTAAACTCACATACAGTACAGTGTCTGGCAATGCCACGAGGTTCTAGAAAATTTAGAGTGTGATCCAGGCTGAGCTCAGTTGACAGAGAGACTGCTGAAATAGGTAGAGTTCATGTCTTCTAGCAAGTCCTGCTCCAAGCAGGTCCTTCCAAATGCGCACAGGATTACAGCCAGTAGCCAGGATTTCAAGCACAGGGGCCTGACCCCTAGGAAAGGTCTGGAAGGAACAAGGCAGTGGCCAAGGTGCCAAACAAGTCAAGACTGTTGATCTGCTCTCTGGATGCAGTAACAAATTAGACAACCAATCAAAACTAAAAATTGTTTTTAAATGGAAGATTTCTGGGTATCTAGACCTAGAGCCTCAACAGGGGTGAGGCTGTGTTGGTGAGTTAATGAAGACAGACCAAACGCTAGGTCTGCAGATGCCTCCAGACTGACTCAACCATGACAACAGATTCCTGAGACACTGCAGAGACATGGATCTCTGCAGACATGACCATGGGCAAGTCTCTTAAACTCTGTGAGCCTCAGTTTTCTAATCTGTAAAATGGGCATTATAAATAACACCTTGTAGTATTTCTCTAAGAATTATATAATATCTGTTAAGGCTCTAAATAGTCCCTCATATGTTGTAGACACTTGGAAGATGGTCGTTGTTATTATGTAATCCCTGCCAACTTAGCTAGGCCAGGACATGAAGCTGAGACCTTGCCCCAGACAGTCATGTGGCCATGAAACTGATTCCTTAGAAGTGGACTGGCTTAATTGCTGACACTTCTGGTGATTATCTTGTCATGTGAGGATACCTATGTCAAAAATGTAACTTGGAATTTGAGTGAGGGGATGGTTGGGTCCTTCTAGAACACTGAAAATTTAACAGGTTGTTATGGGTTAAATTGTGTCCCTTCAAAATTCATATATTAAAGTCCTATCCCCAAGTACCTCAGAATATAAGCTTATTTGGAGATAGGGCTCTTTCAGATTTAATTAGGAAAGAAAAACCTTGCTGTTGCCCTGTCTGGTGTGGCTCAGTGGATTGAGCACTGGCCTGTGAAACAAAAGGTTACTAGTTTGATTCCAAGTCAGGGTGCATGCCTGGGTTGCAGGCTAGGTCCACAGTTGGAGGTGTACAAGAGGCAACCAATTGATGTTTTTCTCCCTCTCTTTCCCCCTCCCTTCCCTTCTCTCTAAAAATAAAGAAATAAAATCTAAAAAGAAAGGAGGGAAGGAAGGAAGGACAGAAGAAAGGAAGGAAGGGATGGAGAAAGGGATGGAGGGAGGAAGAAAGGAAGAGAAAGAAAAGAGAGAGAGAGAGAGAGAACTCTTATTATAAAGTGTCAGAGAACTTGGATGAATTATTTTGGACTGTTTGTGGAAAGTAAGACTTGTAAGTGATGAACCTGGGTATTTAGTTGAAGAGATTTTTAAGTGTTGGTGGTATGTCTGCGTTTATGCTACTGCTTGCAGTATAATGAAAGAGTAGAGATAAACTGCAGAACGCATGACGCACAAGATGACGCCAACGTGTGCCCTGGAAAGAACACCAAAAGTGCCTGCCCAAGGGTTTGCTACAGAGACTAGGCGTGTGACTTCTGGATCCAATCACCCATTTCCACACAAATGCTACTAACTTGCACTGAAAGGGACAGAGAGAGGGCAAAAATGAAGGAAAGCTGTCAGACTTCTGGGATTCTATAGACAGGAAAGGGCAACAGAGTTGCTTAGCTCTAATCATATCCTTTAAGAAAAGGGAAAAAATGTCCCTGAGGGCAGAGCCCTCTCCTTAGTTCCAAAAAAAAAAAAGCTACTTCCTCCATTCCAGAGGGAAGGGCTGATGCCCCCAAGGATAGAGCACCCATATGAAGAGGATTCTTCTCAAACCTTAAACCCAGTGGTATTTACACTGCTAGGTTTCAGACTTGCTTGGGACCTATGACCCCATTTCTCTCTGATTTCTCCCTTGTGGAATGGGTTATCTAGCTTATGCCTTTCTGATCATTGGATTTTAGAAGCAGATAACTTGCCTGTTTTCACAGGTTCACAAATAAAGAAGAATTTTGCCTCAGGATGAAATCATACCCTAAGTATCACCCACACCTGATTTAGATGATAGTTGGGTGACATTAGGACTTAGACTTGGTGCTGGAATGGGTTAACATTTTTGGTAACATCAGAATGGGGTGAATGTATTTTACATGTGAGAAGGAAATGAACACAGTGGGGAGAGGGACAGAGGAAAGAGTGTTGGGTATTAAATTGTTTCTCCTCAAAATTCACATGTCGAAGCCTTCATTCTCAGTAACTCAGAAAGTGACCATATTTGGAAACAGGTGTTATAGATGTAACTAGCTAAGATGAGGTCATGTTGGAGGAGCGGGCCTCTAAAACAACATGGCTGGTGTCCCTATCAGAAAGGGACACTTGGATACAAACAGGGGAACACCATGTGAGCACTGTAGTTGTGCTGCCATGGCTAAAGAGTGCCAGAAGCTAGGAGAGACCTGAAGCAGAAACCCTCTGGTATTTTCACAGGGAACAGCCTCTTGATCTTGGATTTCTGGCCTCCAGAATGGTGAAACAAATTTCGGCTGTTTAAGCCACTCAGTTTGCAGTGCTTTGTCACAGCAGCCTACTAAACTAATACACAGGTTCATATAAAAACATCTAAATGCAGCCCTAGAGGAAAACATAGGCAGTAAAATTTCAGATATCCCATGCAATGTTTTTATCAATACATCCTCTACAGCAAGGGAAATAAAGGAAAGAATAAACAAATGAGACTACATCAAATTAAAAAGCTTCTGTACAGCTAAAGAAAACACCAGCAAAATGAGAAGGGAACAAACTGTATGGGAAAATATATTTGCCAATGATACTTTGGACAAGGGTTTGATCTCCAAAATATATAGAGAACTCATATGACTCAACGTCAGGAAGACAAACAATCCAATTTAAAAATGGGCAAATGACATGAACAGACACTTCTCCAAAGAGGACATACAGAGGGACCAGAGACATATGAAAGGATGCTCAACATCACTAGCCATCAGAGAGATGCAAATTAAAACCACAATGAGATACCACCTCACACTGGTCAGAATGGGCATCATAAACAAATCAACAAACAAGTGTTGGAGAGGTTGTGGAGAAAAGGGAACCCTAGTGCACTGTTGGTGGGAATGCAGACTGATGCAGCCTCTGTGGAAAACAGCATGGAATTTCCTCAAAAAACTAAAAATGGAACTGCCTTTTGACCCAGCAATTCCACTGCTGGGATTAAACCCTAAGAATCCTGAAACACCAATCCAAAAGAACCTATGCACCCCTATGTTCATAGCAGCACAATATACAATAGCCAAGTGTTAGAAGCAACCTAAATGCTCATCAGTAAGTGAGTGGATCAAAAAACTGTGGTACATTTACACAATGGAATACTATACAGCAGAAAGAAAGAAGGAACTCCTACCCTTCATAACAGCATAGATGGAACTAGAGAGTATTATGCCAGGTGGTGAAAGGCAAATACCATATTATCTCACCTATTAGAGGAACCTAATAAACAAAACAAACAAATGAGCAAAACAGAGCCAGAGGCATGGAAACAAAGAACAGACTGACAGCAACCAGAGGGGAGGGGGATAAGAGAAGAAAGAAGGGGCAGGTCCTAGTTAAAGAACAAGTGTGAATGACCCATGGACATGGACAGCAGAGTGGGGATTGACTATGGGAGTGGGGGTGGGTGGGGCAAGGGAGAGCAATAGGGAAAAACTGGGACATCTGTAATAGAACAACAATAAAAAAAAATCTAAATGCCAATGATTACAAACAAACCTGATGGAATCCTCTTAGGAATGTTCCCATGAGAAAGAAAATTAAACTCCTCAGTTATTAGCAATTGAATGCTGTCCACATGGGATGGTTGTCTTTCTAATCATTAGTGACTTATTGAAGACTGACTGATTACCTTGCATAGCAGGTTAAGGAAAACCACCAAACCTTTATATCAAATGCTGTGAATTTATGAGAAAAGAATAAAAGGAATTATGGGAAAACCCAAGAGCTTTGGTATTGAGTAGTCATAGCAAAGGGTGATTATATAGAGATGGTACAGATACAGATATATAGGCAAAGGCACTCACCCCACACACATATGTGAGGCAATATGTACAGGGGCATATACATATATATACACATACACATATTTCCATGTATCTATACACATATATATCCATGTGTGTACACACACACATATGTATTCATATATACTATCTTTGAAGGTATACTGTCTGTTCAACATTAGAGAAATTCCCCACCATAAGTATGAGTTAGATGTTTACCATCTTCAGCCTCACATCCTGCCTCTGTCTTCTGGCTGGGTGGTGTTCTGAAGCTAAGCCAGCTCCCAGAAGCACCTGTTATCAAAGGACCCGTCCCCCCCTGTTTATTCTGAAGGACAAACAGCTACCTAGAACAGACAGCCTTTAAAAGTCAGACCCAGAGAATCAAGAGCCCAGGAAGTAACTATACTTTAAATGAAATGATTTTGAAGGGAAAAAAGGAATGTGAGTGAAAGAGATTGACTCTTTCCTCACAAATGAAGTCCAGATTATTCATTCCTGCCCTTTTTTAAGGACAATTAACAGGAATTTCTAAAACTCAGAATGTCAAAATCATTAGTATCTGATCACTTGAAGCAAGAATACAGCTGTTATGATTAATGGCTGAATTTTAAATATCTCAGACAGATCAAGGAAATCTCCCACACTATCCTGCTTGTCATGTGTGCCTCCCCGGGATGCTACGGAGTGTGATGGCATCTCAACAGGTTCTTCCCTCACTAAAATTTTGTGTAATTAAAAAAAAAATCGTAACTAAACTTCAGTTACTCATTTATCAGAGAGCATGAGTTAGGAGGATAGAGCAGAAAGATTATTTATGTATTAGAAAGGGAAAAAAGTGTATTTGGAACTCTGCTTTACCATTTCACGAAACCTTAGGTGTATCATTCACATACTTGATTTTCTCATCTGCAAATTGGAAGTGAAGATGATGAAGCCTTCCTTTCCTGATATATTAGAAAATTCATTCAGAATATTAAGTGTTCTTCAAATGTAAAGAATTGGTACCTGCTTATATGCAAGGCATGGGCACCAATGAAACAGGAGGGAGAAGAGGGCTACTAGGATGAATAAGGTCTGATTCTGCCCTCCAGAAAATTTCAGGCTAGTAGGCACATTAAGTCATTTTCAAAATAACCATAATTTCAGGTAGAAAAAGGAAATTCCACAGGGGCTGAAGTCACTTCAGAAGTAGGGGTGGAGGGTAAAGAATCCCAGAAGGCTTCAAGGAGGAAGTGATATTCGTGCTAGAAGGCAGCTGAGACTTGGAGGTCATAGTTTCTGAATTTTGCTGAGTTTGGGGAGCCACAAGGGAAATCAATACCACCAAGGGAAAGCAAAACTTTCCAATTCCCTCATCGAAGCAGGAGCCCAGTGTCTTGTTAAGCCGCCTGAAAGCATGGCGAAAATAGAACAGGTCAAGCGTGTCCCCATATCAAACCATTTCCAACTCGCCAGCATTACTAAAAATGAAAGTCAGGGCGATCATCTGGATAGGAATGATGTGCCCTTGTTCTTGTCTATCAGATGCTTTAAAGTCCAAAAAATCCTTGTAACACCTGAGATGAAGGAAAAGGAGTGGATGACTCTTTTTTTTTAATTTGTCAAAAAAAAAAAAGAAAGAAAAGAACAGTAAAACATAATGAAATAGCTAAGAAGGTGGAAACAAGGGGACATGGTGACTGAGCCTCCTCCTTGGAGCATGATGAGAGTGACCAGCCTCTCCAGCCCAGTCCACCATCTCTGCACCCTGCCAGGGTTAATGTCTTTAAAAGGCAGTTTTGATCACATCACCATTATGCCCAATGGATATGGCTCCCTGCTGCCTACAAAAATTAAAATCCTCCACACAGGATCCCAACTGTTTTTTCCAACATGAATCTTCTTTATCTTCATTATCTCCCTGCTTTGTTCCAGCCAAACCAATGGCGTGCTCTGCCTGAATCTGCTCAGAACCTTCCTGCCCCCTTCATGTTCAGGCTCTGGTTCTCTGGTCCTTTAAGCCTCTGGCCCATACTCACCTTTCAAAATCTTAGCCACTGTTCCAGGACCAATTTAAATCCCATCCCCATCCAGTTAGACAATCATTTCAGAGCCCGTTCCATGAGCTCCTACCATTTGTTCACTGGACATGCAAAGATAAGTGGTACCTGTCCTGCTTTCTAGTTCCTCCCTAAGAGAAGACAAGACAGACACATAAACAATGAACTATAGTACACTGTGCTAACATGTGGAATGCACTGTATAGACACAGAGAGACTTTTACATATTAATTCTACTATTGAAAAGAGGTCATGGGGAGGCTCGGAGAGGTGGCGGGACTTCAGCTGAGGCTCTAGAACTCCGCAGTGGATTGCCAGGAAAGATGACAGAATGTGACATGCAAAGGCACAGAGGCAAGTATAAAACATGATCAAGAACAGGGACAGGTTCAAGGTGGTTGGTGCCCAGAGTGTGTGGAGCAGAAGTAGTATATGAGTCTGGAAGGGAATCCTGCAACCTAGTATGTCAGGAATGCCACAGGAGGAATTTGGACTTTAACCTGCAGGTGTGGGGGCCTTTTAAAGGTCATTTAGGACCAATGTCTGATACTATATGTTTGATGCTACCTGTTAACTCTGGTAGCAGTATCGAGGGCAGACAGAGGGCAAAGATGGCAGTTAGGAAGATACTATTATAGTCCATGCAAGACATGATGGGGAGTTTGCACCATGAGGCAGTGTACGCAAAAAAGAAGGGATGCATATAAAGCCATTTATCTATTAGGACTTTCCTAATCCACCCCACATCCTCGAGCAGATATTATTTCTCCCTGCTATTTAATTTAAACCACAATTTACATTTTTATATGTATTAGTATTTTGACTCATATTATAATTAGCTTTATGTTTTATCCTCTCAATATTAAGCCCAAAATACCTGAGTCTGGTTATGGTAGGTGCTCAAGAAATGAGTAAAGGGACTTCACAAAGTTGTCTTAGGGTTGGCTGGTTGTCAGAAATAGAATCCCATTCAACATAACTTGAGGAAAGGGAGGTTTATTATTAGGATGCAAGGATCGCTCATAGGAACTGTGGGTGGGAAATGCAACCAGGCCCCAAGAAGGAACTTCCAGGTTAGGGATAATTACAAACTAACTCTCCGGCTCTAGATCTGGCAGTTGAAATTCTCAAAAGAGAAGATCTATCTACCCAGGTACAATCAACTGTGACCAGGGAGGGATGAAGTCACATGATTCAAGCAAGGCAAAAAGAACATACCCTTTCTACTAGGGTTGATCATTTCTTGCCTGTATATAACATCTTTTCTAGAAATAATAACTTCACAATACTACAGACATGGGTCTCAACTATTCACAAACCACAGTCATGTAAGATAGGAATCAGTATTTTTTATTCGTTCTTAATCCCCTTTTACACACAAATAAAGAGGCTCAGGGGAACGAAGTGATTTGCTCAATATCACACAGGGAATAATTTTTAAAACAAAATACCGAAATCTGGGAATATCCATTCTTCTAACCCATGACTATTATGATCAGACCATGTGACATGTCCGAACATTCCTAACTCACCCATTCACTGACTCATAATTGCTGAACACTTACATGAACTAAACCCTGTGCTTGAGAGTGGGGAGAACTTTAAAAAAACAGTCATTTTACTCATGGTGCTTACTGAAGAAACACAGTGATACCTTTCAGTTTACCACTCAAGAAAGGAGCAAAGTGGGAAAGTGGCTTATTAAATACTGAAACTTCTCCCCAAAGTTTCTATAATTACTTCAGGTACTTAGTGATATTCTAAAGTTATTTTATTCAGCAATAATATTTAAGATTAATATATTCTCTCTGGTATCTATAGTAACTGGTTTTTCGGCATAGTATTAAGATTGGGGATTTATTTATATTTAGGTTTCACCCAAGAGGAAGATTTTTGTATAATTTATTGTTACATTTAGAGAGCATAAAACCTTTAGGCCATAATGTGTAGTTAATATTCAGAATTAAGTCAGTTTATTATGCATCAACTGGTAGGTCAAATTCAGCTTTGTGTGCTATAATTTATGATACAGGTTTTTGCCTGAAGCAACATGGAAGCCCTAGAGCAGTGCTGTGAATTATTACAACTAAATCGGGCACCACCTGCCAAAATGTACACTATTGCTTGTATTTCTATTGCACGAAGACTATAAACATGATTTCTGAGAGCTCCATGCTGCAAGGACATCTAAATAAAATATCAGTTTCACGACCAGTGTCAGCATTTAGAAACTTCTTTCCTTTATTTGCAGCTGCTCCAAGTCTCGGTTTCTGTGGCAATTCACTTCTTAGCTACTTACAAAGTGGCAGTTTACAGGTTTTATGACGACACAGTGTAAGCACATTTTTCTCTTTTAATGGGTACACCCACTACACTGCAGTGCACTTACGACCATTATTCAGTATTTGGAAAGCAACTTTAAATATGGCATTTAATAAGCCAAGTATTTTAATAAAAGATTCAGTGCCTACTTAAACTATACTATGAATATCTTTCGTCGAATACCATTTGTGTTTTTGACCACTGTTTACCAGCTCCTTGGCTAAGATTTCTAAACTATGAGGTCATTTTAGACTATGGGTTTCAATTGTCTTAATTCCAAATAACACTCTACATTCTTTGCAAAAGCTAGCAAATGTGGTTACCTCTTGATTATGTATGAGCGGGTTTCCTATTTTACAGATTCGTAAAAATTATAGAAAAGAATTTTAATCTAAACATTCCAAAGTAGGTAAAGGTTAAGTAAGCTAGCAGTTTTAGTTTTGGACACCAAATCTAAGTAACCCTTAGCAATTTACATTATAAGATTCTAATAATAAACCTTAATCCTGTATAAAATCAAAGTGTAAAAAGGAGAAACTAAGAAATCTTTTCTTATGACATAACATTTTCCCATTTAAAAAATTGAGAAAAATCCCACTGGACTTTAAAATCAAATCGGTATTCATCAGGAAGCTGGCTACAATCAAGCTCTCACAACCACCAGACCAAACCAGGGCTTCTCACTCTTGCTCCCTGTTAGTGCACTGGGAGTGACTCATAGCTGGGAGCCTAGTTCACTGATGCTTCTGAGCTAGGATATCTGTAAATGCTCGGGGGAGACCCAGCCAGTGATGTGACTGACTCAGCTGTCACATGTAATGCAGCAGAGGGGAGGCACAGAGGCAGAGACAGCTGTCCAAGCAACAGCAGTCACCTGGTTGACCTGACTGGATGATCTTTATAGTCTTTCCAACACTGACATTCTATACACCTATACTTCCTGCCTAAAAGGATGGGAATGTGCCATTAACTCAAGAAGCATGCAATGAGAACCTTCTCCAATATTACACACTGCCTCCAAAATGTCAGTAAGCTCTTCAAAGCAGTGATTGTATTTAATATGTGTTTTGTATCCTTTTGGCTTGAGTATGAAGCACACAGGTGTGGGAAGAGACTACCTCTGTCAGCCACAGGGGCCCATCCCCGCCTGCCCCTGAGGTGCAAGTTGCCTCCTGTCACCCATGATGGGGTCTCTGAGCATACATCTGAAGGTGAAATTTGGCTCATGCCAAAACCACATTTACTTGCCTGACAAAAGAAAACAGGTGCATGGCTGCCTCGTGTAAGGGGACTCACTGCTCAATGGGCCATGTGACTAGGCGAGCTGGAGCAAGTGTGCAGCTGGCAGGCAGCCCCCAAACAAGCTCCTGGAAAGATATGGGACAATGACTGCTGTGTACTAACTGGCTGCTCTTTTGTGTTGTTTCATAAGCCCACGAGGTTGAGAACATGCCAAAGCCCTTGCTGCTGCAGGTAGAGAGAACTGCAGGCAGCAGCCAGGATGTTTGGGATTGAAGGCAGGTAGTCTTTTGGACAAATAATCACCAACTTGGGACTCTCCACACTTCAGGAAGCCCCTAAGGTTCAATGAGGCTCCATCAGTCTATTCTTCACATATGAAACAAATATTTGTTGAGTGCCTCGTAGTTTCAGTATTTTTAAACAGCTTTAAAAATCTTATATTTACCACTTGTCAGATTTCCCACATTTTCTAGAACATCATCATATTCTTTGGCTTGGCCTGAATCCCAAGCAACATGTTTGTTCCCACATTAAAGGCTACATCCTATATGAGTCCATTTGTATGATATTCTTGAGAAGGTAAAGCTAAAGGGATTGAGAACAGGTCAGTGGTTGCCAAAGGCTGGGGGGAGGAGAAGAGTTTGACTACAAAGAATATAGGAGAATGTTTGAGGGCAATGGAACGATTTTGTATCATGATTGTGGTGGTGGCTGCATAGCTGTATAGTCTGTCAAATCTCTTAGGGTGACTATTTCTGTAGGTACATGAATAAAAAGGGAAATTATTTTCATATAATTAAAGATCGTGGGGCTTAATTATTATTGCAATGCATATGATAGACGGTGGCAGAAAGGTCTGGTCACACTAAAACCACAGGGTAGACCTTGAGTTTTAATGTGTCCTTGCATGGTCAAGCAGTACTCGTAGTCACAGAGCTGCTACAGCAAGTTTGTAGCCTCAGTACATCCAGGGAAGGGAAGAGAAGGAAGCTAGGCAATTTTACTCTTTCTGCAGTGGAATAAAAAGAGACCCCTGCAAAAAATAAAAATAAAAAAAAAAGAAGAAGATAAAGAAAGAGCTGATTTCAACTTACAGTTGAAACTGTAATTTACTTTCAACTTAGAAAGTAAATTCCACAGGGACAGGGAGTATGAATTACATACTGATGCATAGATAATATTCTAGGTAATATCTGACAAATAAAGGTCCTCAACAATATAGTGTTGAACTGATGAATGAGTTGCAGCTGACCTGCCTGGATTTATTCAGATGATCATTCTCCATTTCCAAATACATGGATATGTCAGATAAAATCTAACCAAAAAAAAAAAATGTCGGGTACGTAATGGAGCTTGAAACCAAGATAGGTGACAAAAATAAAGAGAAAACTCAAAGTCATTGCGATGAGTAAGAACTGAAACAAAATGGCCCATGATTCTTGGATCTGAATATAAGTCCTAATAGCTGGGGGACAGACTTCTGAAGCATTCAGGAAAGGGGGAGAGATCAATGGCTTCATGCCCTTGAAAGGCTAAAACTGGGAGGACCCACAAGGGGCTGCTTTAGGTTTGAAACAGGGTCTAGAAGAGCTTCACCCATGGTTCAGTGAAACAGAAAGGAAACAGCATCCACCACACGAGGGTGAGAAGAGTCACCTGCTGGGGTTTGGAATCCCCAGTCTAAATCGAGACATTCATACCGTACAAAGCATATTGTGTAACTTCCCAGCCTAGCTGAGAAATTAACATAAACATGGGACCCAGGAGCCATGGCAAAGGCACACACCACGTTACTATTGACCCCAAAGGACTCCTACAGAAAAAGAAAATCCCACAGAAGTTGACTTCATAATCCAAGATTACAGATAATACAAGGTAAAACGACATCATGGAAAGAGTCCCCTGATACAACCACTGTGCCTAGAAATAATAAAGGACTGTGGAAGAGGCTTTAAAATCAGGATGATTAAGATGTTCAAAGCACAGGCAGATTTGCTGTAAAGCTAATGAAGCTAAAGCTCAGGGCCTCCCACTGGCACAGGCCCTTTTCAAAGCCTATGGGACCCGAGCAATGTATTTAAATAGATTGTATAAAATTTATAAAAGATATATTAACCTTCACTAGTTAAAATAATTATTTCTGTCTATTCCGCTCCTTTCGCATTTCTGTTTTTATTTGAAGGTATTGGAAAAGCAATGGGAAACTCTGGAATTGGGCTAATGTTGAAGATGCATTTAGTTTGGATTTAGTGAAGCACATGTATATGGTTCGTAATTATGTCCATGTAGTGGCATGAGAGTACGGGGCCAGAGAGAGTGTCCCAGTAAAATTTGTTCTGTAGTACCCTATATCACAATTATGTCGAAAAGAAAGAGAATAGTGAAATATATAGATCCAGAGGCTTATATGTAGACATTTTTTTCAATTTTTACAAATCACATATGAAAGAAATTAGTTTTCCAAACTTGACAGTAATTCTTAAAATGTATGATATCGCCAAGAGCTATGTAAGAAAACTGAAAGTAACTTTTATAAACCACAAATAATGAAGTTAAACTTTGATCAACTATGCTAGAGAAAAGACTGAGCTATCTTTTCATTCTCACCTCAAAGAGAATATTAAGTTTGTCATATGTGAGAGAGGTCAACTATAGAGATGTGTCAGGCAGTTAATAAAAGTGTCCTGTTATTTTTCTAAATTTTGTGTGATATTTGATGGTATTTATAGATTTTCTCAATCTATAACTTATGTGATTTCTGTCCTCATTCCAAATAAATATTCACTATTATATTTAATTTTGTATTTATAATTGCATATTACTTTTCTTAAAGAGGGACCTTCCAAAATGTATAAGCTTCAGATTTCACAAAATGTTGATCTGCCCCTGGTTCAAAAGTTAACAGCAGGAATACAAATTTTATGGCAAAAAAATAGGGCAGTGTGAAAAAATTTAAAAAGGATGAAATATGAAATCTGGAAATAAAAGTATACTCAGAAAAAAAATTAGAGGAAGAGTTGAACAAAAACTAGACTAAAGATTAAGTGAAACATAAAAATAGATATTAGGAAATTGCTCAGAATGCAACAAAGAGATAGAAAATATGAAAAAAGTTAATATATATGGAGTATATAATAATTTCCAACATATACATTAGAGTTCCAGAACTCAGAAATAGAACAAAATTAAGAGTCAATATTCAAAAAGGTAATACTAAAGAATTTTTCAGAATTGAAGATGTTAAGTCCTCATATTGTAGTAACATACAAAGCTCTGAGAAGAATAAATTAAAGCAAATGCATACCTATACACATAGTAATAAAACAATGCATTATAATGTATTGTAACAGAGAGGCAACATTAAAAGCAAGTAGAGACAAAGAGAAAACTTAAAAAACAATTAGGCTGACTGAAGACTTTCTACCAGGAACAGCAGATTCTGGGAAACAATGGAATGTGCTAACCAGCTAAACCACCATTCAAGAATGAATGCTAAAAAAAAAATGGCATTTTCAGATAAATATTGAGATAATTAACCATACACAGATCCTTTTTTAAAGACCTACTAAAACAAATGTTGGAAAGAAAGTAAACCTAGAATGAAAAAAAACTTCAAAAAGTCAAAATAAGCAAAGATATTGACAGATCAGAAATAATAACACTAGCGAGGAGAAATCAAGGAGAAACTTAACTACTGAAGAAAAATAAAATGGAAGGTGTGAGTGGAGAAATCAAAGTTTAAGTTTCTACATTGTTCAGGAGGAAAGTGAAGGTAATGAATGAGAGTTACAGTATATTAAATTTAAAATGTACTTAAAACAAAAACACTAATTCAAAAAGATATATGTACCCCATATTCACTGCAGTATTATTTATAATAGCCAAAACATAGAAACAACCTAAGTGTCCATTGATGGATGAATGGATAAAGAAAATACACACACATACACATGACCACACAATGGAATATTATTTAGCCATAGAAAAGAATAAAATATTTCCACTTACGATATCTCTGGACCTTGAGGGAACAATGCTAAGTGAAATAAGTCATACAGAGAAAGACAAGTGCTGTATGATCTCACTTGTATGTAGAATATAAAAAAACAACAAAGAAACAAACAAATTCCCAGAAACAGATAACAGATTGGGGTTTCCAGAGCAGGAAGTGGGGACTGGGTAAAATGGATGAAAGGGATCAGAAGGTATAAATGTCCAGTTATAAAATAAATTTCATGGTTATATAACATACAGCATGGAGAATAGAGTGAATAATACTGTACTGCATATTTGAACATTGCTAAGAGAGTGGATCATAAAAGTTCTCATCACAAGGAAAACAATTTTGTAACTACATATGATAAAGGATATTCACTAGATTTAATGTGGTGATCAATTGTAATATACTAAATCATTACATTATACACCTGAAACTAATGTAATGTTATATGTCAATTATATCTCAATAAGAAAAATCTACATTAATATACAAATCACCAGCCTTCTACATACACAATAATCAGTGAAGGAAATAATGGTAAAAATTTTTTTGATATAACAAAAGATTAAATATTTAGAAAAAGCTTAACAAGAAATGTATAAAATCTGTGTAAGCAAAACTTTTAAAGACTCTTAGAAGACATGAAAGTAAACTTAAACAAATGGAAAGAATCCATTCCTGCACAGGATGACTCAACATCATAAAAATTATCAGTTCTCCCTTGGTTAATTAAAAAATTTAATACAGTCCTGGCCAGGTAGCTCAGTTGGTTAGAGTGTTGTCCTGATAGGCCAAGGTTACAGGTTTAATCTATGTTCAGGGCACATATAAGAAGCAACCAATGAATGCATAAATAAGTAGAACAAAAAATCAACGTTTCTCTCTCTTTCTTCCTTCCTCTCTCTCTAAAAATCAATAAAAATTTTTCATGGAAGTTTAATGAGCATCTTTAGGAAGTTCAATGAGCATCTTTAGGAAGTTAGACAAATTGCAACTAAAGTTCATAAAGTGAAAAAAAACATGAATTGAATAGCCAGGAAAACACAGAAAAATGACAACTACAAGAGGAACTATCTCTGTCAGTCAGACATTAAAACATAATGTAAATCCTCCATAATTAAAACAGTGTGGTATTGGACCATGAGTAGATAAATGCATTTCCAGGAATGGATCTCTGTACATGTGGGATTTCAGCATATGATGAAAAGTGGCATCTCAAACAACTGGGTCAAAGATACACTTTTGAATAAATGGTGCTGGGGAAATTGGGTAGCCATTATGAACAAAATAAAAATAAATCTATGCCTCACACAATAGGCAAAAATAAATTCCAAATAGATTATGGACTTAGAAAATGGAACCATACAGGTACTAAAAGAAATATAGCTCAATTTCTCCTTAATATCAGTACAAGGAAGCATTCTAACTGTGACCCAAAATCCAGAGGTAAAAGAAGGAAAAATTGATGAATTTTTCTATAACATTTGTTTACAAATATAAACATTTATTTTAAAAAAAATGTTTTATTTATGAAAAAGAAAAAAACATGATCAAAGTCAAAAGACAACTGGCAAACTGAGAAAATATTTGCAGCAGATATTACAAAGGAACAATATTACTACAGTAATAGATTATGACCCATAGAAAAGAGTGAATACAAAACAGTAAGAATTTAAAAATCAAATAAGTACAGAAAAGGGACAGCCCTTCCTTATAGTATGTTTCAATGAATAAATGTACAAAGAATTACACAAATAGAAAAATCACCATTTTGAAAACACCATGAAAGTAAGTGTGGTAGTCAAGAATCATCAATGGATGCAAAATTAATGAGTGAGAGAACCATGGGAATTAGAATGATCCTGAGTTGGATCCTGGGCCTGGACAAGCACATTATGAGGACAATTGGGAAAATGTAAATAACACTTACTGATTAGTGATTTTTACTGTATCAGTGTTAATTTCCTAGTTTTGATAATTGTGGTTTTATGGGGATAATAAAGAAGGTTATGCTGGAATTATTTATACTGTTTTTGCAATCTTTCATAAGTCTAAAATTATTACAAAATAAAAATTACATTTAAAAGATTGTATATTAAAATTTAAGAGTACCACCCAAAATTTTTTTTAAAAAAGAAAATAGAGAAAACTAAAGAAATCCAACAGAGGCAAGTGAAGGGTAGAGGAAAGAAAAAGCTTGCTAAAAATACAAAATAAAATAAAATTGTAGAAATGAGACAAATGATATTAGTAATCACAACAAATAAAATTATATTCACTAATCAAAAAAGAAACACCTACATGAATTCTTAACCCATTAATATTCCATTCCTAAAAATACCCATTTAAAGTAAAATTGAACACATAAGTTGAATATAAAGGAAGTGATAAAGTTTGGACAAAACGGAATAAAAAAAGATGTATATAGTAGGAAAATACTAACAAAGTGGGAAATAGAACTCATGGCATAAAGCATAATAATGAGACTATTTCAGGATAATTAACAGTAGCTGCTATGACTGACAAAGCCCTGAAATCCCAATGGTTTAATATATAAAGTCTCATGGAGGTTAGGAGGCCTGCCTCCATGTTGTAGCTATGTCACCTAGGATGCGTGGCCTCCAAGATGACCACAGCAAGGGACACAAGAAATGAAGGAGGCACCTCAGAGGTGAGCCATGTCCCTTCTCCTCACAGTACATTCTCCAGAGCTAGTCGGATGGCCCAGCCTAACAGCAAGGATACAGAGTATTAGGAACACCTTCCAGAAACAAATCCACCACGGAGATCAAACAATCATGAATTTGTGTGAGTGCACTGGCATCTTTCCACGTAAAGCAAAAAGTGACAGAACTACACGGGTAAGTTGGCAAATCAACATAGCTAATGGGAATTTTCTTCACGCATCAATTAGTAAGAGATGAAGCAGACCAAAAATTAGCAAACAAATAGATTTGAATAGCACTAATGACAATCTTGAGCTAATAATGACACAAAGAGCCCTGGGACCCAACAAGTAGAGAGTGTGCATTCTTCTCGCACACAGGGCATCTTAAGCTGACCACCTACAAGGTCATAAAGGCTGTTCTAAGAAAACCTCAAAAAATCCATGGCATAAAGAACTTACTATATGACTACAAAGTAATGAAAATAAAAATAATACAGAAAAAGATAAACAGCATAAATTTGGAAAGAAGAAAATCACACGGCTAGGCAACCAATGAGTTAAAGAAAAAACATCATAATGGAGTGTATAAAACATTTGGAACTGAATGACAATGAAAGCACTATATATCAAATTTATGAGAGTCGATGAGAGTAGAGAATTATAGGGAAATTTATAGTCTTATCTCCGTGTACTATATATTGAAAATAAATGAGTTAAACATTCATTTCAAGAAGTAGGAAGAAGACAAAACAGATTAAACTCAAAGAAAATAGAAGGGAATAAGTTAAAAAAGAGAAATAGAAATTCGTAGTAAAATTATACTAATGATGTATAATACTAAAAGCTGGGTTTTGAATGACTAGTTGAAAAGAAAAACCTCCAGCAAGTCTGCCCAATGAAGAAAGAAAAAGTGACGATGACCTTCACCTACGTAAAAGTGACCTGTGAAAAACGGAGCTCCTAATTCAAAAAGCATACGACACGGAAAATTAGACAGTGGATATATGGATATAGACATAGATACACATGGCATATACAGAGACGTGTGTTTCTACACACATACCTACACACAAACCTAAGAAAAAAATTAGAACATCTGGATAAACTACTAACCATTAAACAAACTGCATTTCTACTCAATCATTGGTTTTCCACATGGCAAAACATAAAATTGAATTCCTGCTTCATACTATAAACACAAATAAATTCCAGATAAATTAAATGCCTATCTGTGAAAAACCAAACCAAACATGTGTAAGTATTATAATAAAACGTAGAAGAATATACAGGGTCCAGCAGCTAACGCCTGCTTGAGTGTGGGTGGCAGGGTAATAATATGGGTGTAATTATTTATAGTTTTAATTTGAACATTTCACCTAAAATGTCACATGATGTGCTTGAGTGTGATATTGTTATGTTAGAGAATTACATGCTTATGATTTTGTAATAAAGAGGGGATGTTATTTGTGCTGGACCCTATATTTATGAACTTGGGGTAAAGCTGGCTATATGGATTTCAATGCAGGCTATGTAAAGAATTCTTAAAATCAGTAAGAAAAAGACAAATACACCACTAGGAAAAATGGCCAAACACATAAATAAGCAATTCACAAAAGACGGAAATATAATGTCCCTAAAAATAAGTTAAAGGCAAATTTAAAACTACAAGATATCATCAGGTAAGTTACATAATACCAAGTGTTGGAGAGAATGTGAGAAAAAAATAACTCTCATATAATGCTGATAAAAGTATAAAGTGGTACAATCACTTTGGAGAGGAATTTAGTAATTAAAAATGTGCCTAGCCCTGGGTAGGTGGCTCAGTTGGCTGGAGCATCATCTAGTAGACCAAAAAGATTGTGAGTTTGATTCCTGGTCAGGGCACATAGCTAGATTGCAGGCTTGACCCCCTGTTGGGGCACACACAGGAGACAACCAATCAATGTTTCTCTCTCACATGAACATTTTCCCTCCCCCCCATCTCCTCCCCATCCCTCCCCTCCCCTCCCCTTTCCTCTCCTCTCTCTCTAAATTCAATAAATATATCCTCAGGTGAGGATTTTTAAAAATGTAGTTCAACAATTCCATTCCTAGTTAAATTCTTCCAATATCATCATAGAACCATCCTCCTTAAAAAGAAAACCAATCCAAGTGGCTTACAAGTTTGTTTCATGAAACCCTCAACACCAACAACAAAACCTCACATATAATCCTCATGTTATCCAAACAGTTTCAGGCAATTGGGAGAAAAAAATGAAAAATTATGCTATTCATTTATATGGTAGCTTGATACCAAACCCAGAAATCCTCACACATTTTTACAAAGGCAATGGTAGGAAAATGCTCAGTGCCATATGATTTGAAATAGCCACTATTCACAAAGTAGAAATGTAAGGAAGTAGACACATAGCATTCACACGATGAACTACTATACAGCAGTTAAAATGAACTACAGCGTAGATAAATTGCAACAACACAAAAATGAGAGAAAACAGTAAGTTGAGAACACTAAGGTTGATATGATATTATTCGTGTAATATAGATAGACCAATAGATACCACACCCAATTCCTGTCCGTGGAGAGGAAGGGAAGAGAATGAAGCTGGGGAGGGCTGCAATGAGACTTCCACTTGACTGGAGGAGAAAGAGTAAAAGATCGAAACAGAACGAAGTTTCCCCTGATTCTTTCTGCCCAGGCCAGGGCCCCCACGCAGGGTCTACTCCAGGAAACCAGTGTGGGGACAGTGCTTTCTTTCACCAAATTTGAGTTGTCCACACATATGACATCATCAATACAGCAGCCAACATCCCATCAGACACTTTGTTGCAGCCAGAAATATTTTAGGTTCACCATTCTTCTCCCCTTTGAAGGACCAAAAGACAAATACTGGTTTCTCTGACTTCTGGAAGCAAGAATTCTTTTTACTATTGCCTGGGACCCTGACAAACAAATGTCTCAAGTACTCCCCTTCCTTTTCAGCCTGCTTTCATCTTCCAAAACCAGACCCCCCCCCCCCAAAAAAAAAGAGCACTAGTGTGCCTGCTTTGCTTTGCAGGGCTCTTGTTTCCTGATGCAAACTCCTTCTGGGCAATAGAGCATGGTAATTACAGTACCATCTCTAGAGTCCAGTTTTAGGTATTTTGTGTCTGCATGACCTTGGCAAGGCACCTAACCTCTCTGTACCTCAATTTCAGCCTGCAGAGAATGCAAATAAACATTGGACCTACCAGGAAGTTTCTTGGGAGGTTTAAGTAACAGGAGTTCTACTGCCTGCTTACTGTGAGTCAGTTACTAGGCTAAATGCTTCACCTGTCTTAGCTAATCCTCTGGACAGCCCTGGGAGGTACATTTTTCTATCCCCATTCTACGGTTCAGGAAACAGAAACAAAGAAGTTAAATATTTTGTCTAAAGTCACACAGTTAGCAAGCAGCTTGACCTTAGCTGTTGAGTCTTTGACCCCTATGCTACACTGCCTTCTTGGAGAAGGAGAATGAAGAGATTCTTGTGTGGCACTGAATAGGGTGCTTAGGACACAGAGGACACTTAATGCATGTTAGCTGTTGTAGTTGGTACCTATACTCAAGACATTCATCCTATGACACAAACTGAGCAGAAGTTGCCGGGTCCTGTCCACCAAGGGAATCATTGAATACATGACTCAGTTCTGGGGAACAAACTTGTGAGAGCCCGATGTGCTTATAAAGGCAAGTGTAAAAAAGGGGGAGAGAGCCACCTGCTATTTTGATCACCATGGCTGTGCCTGGGCAAACCCATTCCTTAAGTGGTCTGGCAGTGAGTATCACAGCCCGGCCAGAAGCACCTACCTTAGGTTGCTTCTTTCTTGTGCTTTAGCTTTCTAAGCTGTATAATATTGCAAGCTCCTCAAGAGTAGGAATGTCTCACTCTGGCCACATGGCTCAATTGGTTGGAGCATTATCCCCATACACTGTAAGCCTGCTGGTTCAATTCCAAGTCTGGGCACATACGTAGGTTGCGAGTTCAATCCCCGGTTGGGGTGCATACGGGAGGCAACCAATCAATGTTTATTTTTCAGATGGATGTTTCTCTCTCTCCCTCCCTCTCTTCCTCTCTCTCTAAAATTCAATGGAAATATGTCCTCAGGTAAGGATAAAAAAAAGAATAGGGACATCTCCTGTGTCACCTCCCTCACCCACTTCAGACTTTTCAGTCTTGTTGAATGATGTATTTATTATGTGTTCAGTAAATAAGTCACTGGCTTACTTAAAAACAAGCTATTTTAACTTAAAAGACTAAGGATCTTTGTAATAAGTCAAACTCCTGAAACGCAGTGTAGTCTGAGATGCTGCTTTGGTGCCTATGGGAACTGAGGAATGAATCAATAAGAAATTCTTCCCTAACCTAAGTGACCAATGAATAGGGATTGCTTATGGCAATTAGGGTGTGCACATAGAAAGGAATATTATGAAGGTGATAAAAATCACAATTCTAAGAGCTTTTAATGATGTGGGAAAATGCTTATGCTATAATGTTAAACAGAAAAGTACAATACATAATTGCATATAAGTTGCAAGCTCAGCTACACATAAGCACAGAAGAAAGATTGAACAGTGTTTGTCTCTGAATGGTGAGATTCTGGGTGATTTGTAGATGTTTGTTTAGACTTTCCTGTTTTAACGGTTTCTACAATAATCCCTTATCAATTTCATTTCAACTTGAAATGAAAATATCAACTTCTTAAAGTTTTCTTTATACATTCCTACCATGGACAGTTTGCTACCCAAACCAGCACCACATCTGTGCCCATCTGCCAAAGACAGCAAAGGAATAAAAATACATGGAGTCAGAAAGCTCTTTCTGGGCTCACACCCTCCAGATGCCACTTAGGAGAGCATAGGTGAGTCATTGTAAGCGTCGGTTTTTTCTTTGGGCAAATAGGAGTAGCAGCCCCACCTGACCTAGATATTGTCAGGACTATGTGCTAGAACACAAGTGAAAAATCTTTATAAATCCAAGTGCCAACTAAACTTCAGTGTCTTTTATCTGCTCTATCAGAACAGCATAGTTTTTGAGCATTCCCTCCCACTTATGGGCATACTCACACACAACTCTCTACAAGAATGCTTACATGGGACAGAACCCTAAGTACACTTGCCTCTTACCTACTCTCACACTGGGCATGCTCTACTATGGACCCCGCCACCTCCCCAGTACTGCCATCACCTCTCTTGTGACCTGCTGCCCAGGGCTCTAGCCATTCCTGCAAATTGAGAGAGGGGTTAGTGTTTGAGCCGGGGCATGGGTGACAGCATACTGGGAGCTGTGCCATGAAGGGGGCACCAGGCAGGGGAAGCCTAGGGCAGGGGCAGAAAGAAAAGCAAACACAGAAAAGGGAATGCTAGAGTAGAGGAGGACGAGGGTGACATTTCAGAGACTGTGGCTTCTATGGCTGTGGTCTCTTCATAGGGACCAGACAGAGCTGGACACAGAGAAAGGTCGATTGTGCCTGGTTGACTTTCCCAGCTCAGCCTTGTTAATCAGCATCCAATTCACTACCTGAAGCAACCCTTACAAAACTGTACCATTTTATTGACCTTATAGATTGCAAAGTATTTTCACATCATATTCTCTCTTGATCTTCACAAAACATCTGTGAGAAAAATACCATCAGCTCCATCAAAAAGATAGATAAGAAAATTAGGTCTTGGGTAATTTAAATGCATCATTAAAGGCCATGCATTCTACTATAAATAATCCAGCTGGATCTCAGTTAATCAAACTGCCTGGTGCCAATTCCTGTAGTGTACAAGTAGCAAATACCTTGATATGTAAATTTGCTGATGTGGTTCCACACACACATTTCAGACTCAGCTTATATTTTTTTCTTTTTGCTTTTCTTAAAATTTTGACCAGTTGTAGGAATTAGATAACTATTTGGGGTTATTCACTCATTTCCATATTTATTAAGAGCCTACAACAAACACATCAAACACTGTTCCTTGCAATAGAGGTTGGAGGAATTAGGATGAATGACACAGGATTGGAATCTCACTACCTTCTTCCTCATCTCTGTAGCAAAAATGCACCTGTCAAGTCTCTATCCTCTTCACCCCTCATTATCTTACTCCTTGACTGTTTCTACAGGCTCCTACCTGGTCTCTGAGCCTGCAGCCCCACCCTGCTCCTAGATATCTTTCCACGGCAGCTCAGGGCCATGCCCCTGCTCTGAGAGGCCCTCTACTTGTTCCCCATGGAACAGAAGAAAGAACAAGACCATAAGATGGACTGCAGGGGACCCTCTGGGTCTATTTCTCCCCCTGTCCCCGTCTCTTGTCATTCTCCCTGGTACTTCAATAATGCTTTGGTCTCCCACACAGTTGCCTTTGCTCATTCCCAGCCTTTGTATATACAGTGCTCTCTACCTGGCATTTTTCTTCCTATTCTTACCTAACACATTTCTATTTAGCCTTTACAACAAAAATCAGGTACTTTCTTTCCTTTGAATGCTTTTCTAATAGTCTTCCCTGCCTCCCACCTCCTTACATGGAGTTAACCCCTTGTCACATTGCACAGGAAACCTTCTGTACTTGTCTGTCTCTCCTCAATCTAGATTGTGATCTCCCAGAGAGCAGGGCCAGTTATAGTCACATAACTTAAAAAAAAAACTGTTCTCTTCATATATCCCTTAGCCTGGTAGAAGGTAGGGTGGAGGAGAAATCATGTGATTCCATATATTTTCTGTTTCAATGTGTTAATCTTAAAACCATTCATTATAGTCATGTTTATTACACGTTTGTTGAAAGGTGAATGTTCTGGGTTTTGTATGTTCAAGGATTAAAAAGTATTTGAGCATCTACTATGGGCTCTGTCCTAGTGGGCATACAGTAGTATTAGACATGCTCTCTGCCTGCAAGGAGACAAGGTCATTCTTGAGAATAGGATCTGAGCACTCGGGAGGGAGGATGCTGTACCCAGGAGTCCAAGCTGCAGGGGAGAGGAGCCATCAGAGCCAAGAGGACAGATGAGCTGTCTGAGGGGGAGAAGGTAGAGCCAAGAGCAAAAGCTCAGGTGTTGAGTCCTGGGCTCCCCGAAATCTGAGCAGAGGAGGAAGAGCAGCCATCTCTCGTGTGAAGTACAGCAGGGCAGTCAAGGACAAAGAGGAGAGTCAGTCTGGACGATAGGACAGACCGCCTAAGGGCAGTCTATTGGAGTGTAACTACTGGGAGGTTGGGACCTTTCTTTAGCTCCTTTTATAGCTCAATAAGTATTTTTTCATTATTGTGTTTTCATTTACTGATTGACAACAAGGCTTAAACAGGCTCGATGAGGACCTTAAGCCAGAGCAGATCCATTTCTCTCTATCGAGCTGGGAAGAGGAGGAGGAGGAATTCCCCACCCCTGGCTACCAACCTCCCTGCACATTATTAAACACAACCACATCAGTATTCTGACCCCAAAGTCCCTCCAAATACCCATGTAAACATTCATTTACATTTAGATTGTGCTTCTCTGGATGCAGACTCTTTCCCTGAAAACTCTTAACAATCCAATTATCAAGAAAACCAACATGTCGTTTCTAAGCCTTTCAGGTGGAGCCCTTCTCCTCCACAGGAAACTCCTGTTGAGTGAGAAGCAGCTCCAGGTAGCTCTGTCTGGATGGATTTGGTCAGCATCCCAGCACACTCAAAGGCAAAGTTAAAATTATGTGTTCTTCAGTACAGAAAGATGAAGGCTGAGGAAGCATGGGAGCAAATGTTCCTCCCTCATTTTAATGGGTAGAAAGTGAGGGGTTGTCAAGGGAAACTTTATAGAGGACAAACTTTGGACAAACCACCTGGGATGATAGGAAGCACTCTGCTCTGGAACCACAGAGCATTCCCTTCAAAGCCCAGCCCCATGGCTTCTTGGCTTGAGCTTCAGTTCATCTACATACGTCTACAGTGGGGTCAAAGAGTTCCAGTTAACTGGGTTAATACGCACCTGAAAAAGGCTGTCTTGATGATTAAATGGAGCCATTTATTATGAATGCCCCTGGCACAAAGTAGACATTTAGTAAATGCTACTCCCTTCTGTGTGAAGGATGGGATGGCCCTTGGTGGAAAGCAGAGGTAAGCATCCTCCTGGGAAGTGGGAACCTCTGAGTCAAACCATGCAGGGTTGGGCAGAGAGGGAATTAGGTCGCCACTCAATGTCTTGAGAATTACTCGCACCAGTGAAAATAGGGCTTCTTTCACCAAATGTTATATCAAGAGCTAAATTTAAGGACAACTAAAAGGAAGGGGGATACTTCTTCACCCAGCAGGTGATTAACATAGAGAATGGGTCACGCCTGAAAATGCACCAAATCTACTTCCTCTGAGGTATTAGTGAGGCTTCTCCCCACTATTTACTAGAAATCTAAGCCAAGTCATGGGAAGAAAATGAAGAAATAAAGAACAGAGTAGGAGTGAAACATCCGACACAAACACTCCATGTTCTGCATGCACATGAGTCAGAATGCCTACGCCCAAGCAAGCCTTGGTGTTGTAGATTCCAGATCACAGCTTTGGTGCAATAAAACTATTAGGCCAGTCTCTACGAGGGTCCCACAGAAGGAGTATCCTCTCTGACAGATGTTAAAAACGTCTTCAGTTGATATCACCATAGCATTTGGTAATCTAAGATACCTTCATAGCATTCCTTTCTTGTCAGCATCTCCTACAGCAATTTTTGATGGAGGAAAGACTTCATATCCTGGATATTTTGGAAGTGGGGCAGATGAAGAAATTGGGACACAGAGAAGAACCTGGCCAAGAAGCATGAAAACTTGATCTTGCTAGTGTTCATTTTTGATGTGGCTATAAACTTGCCTCATCTCAAGACCCCTATCACCTCATCAGTAAAAGGAAGAAGTTGTCCATGCGGCTCACAACAAATGTCTGGGTAAGGAGCAACAAGGGCTTACTTTTGCATAGCCCCAAAGCATATTCACATCCATTTTCTTTTAAGATCCTCACAGGACTGTTGAAAGGAAGGCTGGGGAAATGGCACTTTTCCCCCTCCCTTCACAGCTGAGAAATCTGAAATTCAGAGAATTTAAGTGTCTTCTCAAGAACGAGTTAGGAGTAGAACTGGCCCCAGTCCCAATGCCCATTCTACTCCAACCCACTGCCAATTTTTGCTATAAAAATTGATTGTAAAGTATTCATAAAATATGGTATTTCTTTTTATGTAATTTTATTGTTTCCCACTTTAACCAAAGTATTGCATATTCATCATAGAAAATTTAGAAGGAACAACTAAGTAAAAGACAGAAAATCATGATTACCCATAGCTCCACTGAAATATAATGTTGCTTAAAGAAAAAATAAAAGGACAATAAATCACTATACTAAATTACCTCATATATTGTACAACCCGGGAATACTGCAAAGATGACAGAGTTCAAGAGTTATACTGGGCAGCAAACAGAACTGGTGCCTTTGAGGAGACTGGTGGTGATGAGGAGTGATAGGGCAGCAGTTGAAGGGAGAGTGAAGAACTACAGTTTTAATTTTTTAAGATTGATCTGTATGCTGTAGGGAATGATCCAGTGGACAGAAACACTGTTAATGTTCTAGGAGGGAGAGGAGAGAAGTGCTAGAGAAATACTCTTGAGAGGTAGTGGCCCAGTGGAGGGATGGGACGTACTGGATTTCTGTCCACATCATCAGGCAGAGTAAATGGGCACAGGCTGGAAAGGGGGAGATGCAGCAAATTCTTTGCTGATTCCTTGCTTAATTTGTTTTTTTTTTTAGTAAAATAGGAGGCAAGGTCTGAATGGGAAGGTGAGGAAGAGATTTGGAGGCTTTGAGGAGAAAAGAGAGGATGGAATCAGCTATCTCAAAGAGTGGGAGAGAAAACAGGAGAGGGTTCCACTGAAGCCCTTAACTTGATTTTGTGTTTTCTCCAGCTGTATGGAACAGGCTTGTAGGAGAAGAGCTGGATTTAATCAAGCTAGAATCAGAAGTGGAAGAAGAGCAAGGGAGCAGGGTACAAAAAATATTGAAATGGTAAGGAGAGAAGGGAAGCTACTGGAATGTTAGGGAAAAGGTAAAAACAATGCAGGTAATCAATGGCTAATAGGTGAAGAGCTGATGGAGCTGAGTGAGGTAAGAAAGGACATAAGCTGGAGAGAGAGAAGGTAGTGATCATAGAGATGGATGCTGGAAATGATATTGTTGGAGGCACTGCAGTTATTAATAAAGACAAGTTCTAGAGTTCCACCTGGAAAGTGAGTGGCTAAATTAGGAGAGGACAGAATCATGGGCATGAGGGGCTCAAGAAACTGGAGGCCAAAATATTGGAAACATCACATATGTCTATAATGAAGTTATCAAGGATTATGGTGGAGAAGATTCAGAGAGTGTAAAAGAAAACAACTAGAATCATAGAGAAAATGTGGATAGTGACCCAAAGATGAGTACTTAGCTTCCCACTATACCAACCAATAACATCAGAAATGTCACTAGATATTGAATCTTGGAACCCTGACAATCAAAGGCCTTTATAGTAGGGTTCTGCTTAATTTGAAATGACTTAAGAATAGAGATTTTATTCAGTGGATAAGAAATCAAACAAACAAGGACATAAAATCTTAAAATGCATATATTCCTGGCCTCTCTATATGAAGAATTCTATAATATAAAGATATACAGACATTGTAAATGATGCATCACTGATCTTAGTCTGAAGAATGCTGAGTTTTATCCATGGGGGCAATTAAATTACTGGTGGATCACCTTGAACTAAGGGAGGCTTAGTTGTAGGCTTTGTTAGGGCAGGTCTATTTCAGTGCCTTAGTCCTAAAGTGTGGTCTTTACTACGGCATGTGGTCTTTCTAGGGTTTTAATGGCAAGCTCAGGCATTGACCCAGCCCCTCTAAGTCTTGGCAGGATTCAATTCCAAAGTCAATCTTCCTGTGGAAGGTAGAAGTCTCTGCTGAGCCCTTTGTTCTATGGTCACTTTCCCTGTGGGCCCCTGGAATCTCATCTTGTGCATGCATACTGTCGGGAGCAGTCAAGGAATTGAGGGAAGCCTCGATGCAGCCCGATGGTCATCATTTCCCAGTACATCCTGCCTCAGTTAGCAGCTGTTCTGCAACCCTAATATGAGTACTAAGAGTGTGGTTTTCTGTTTGAGTTGCCCCAGTACACACTGCAGACTGAGGACTGCTGTCAAGAGAAAAGCCTTCTGATGTGGGCCTCACTGAATACTGTCCCTATTTCAAGTGTCAAATCCTCTCCAGCTTTTGCCTGCCATATATTGCTTTCTAGTGCCTTTAAAGAATTTGCTCATGTATTTCCATCATTTATATCAGCAGGAGGTTTAGTCCAATAAAAGCCATTTTATCATTACTGAAACTGAAACTCTCAGACAGAGCCTGTGAAATACATGTCATATTTGTTTCTCTTCTACTGAGAATACTGCAAAGGACTTCATTTCACCCAAGTAATAGTCAAAATTCTTATGATGACTGGTCTGGACCCTGGTAGCAAGAAAGGTGTTTCCAGAGATTTTTCTTAAGCTGAGACTTGAGGGAGAACATCATGGCAAAATGGGAAAGTGCTTCACTAAATACTATGTGCCAAGGTGTAAGGACATGAGCCTGGGGAGTTCAGGGAGTGACAACTGGCTCCCAGCAGACTGAACAGAAGATCTGATTAGGACAAATGAGAGAAGAGTCTAGAACAGTAGTTGTCAGTCCTTCACACGCAATAGCATCAACTGAGATGCTTGCAGAAATGCAGGTCCTCAGACAATCTGACACAAAGCCGCTTTGGGAAATCCAAGTGCAGAGAGGTAGACAGTGCTCATACGGGCTCCATGTATGGTGATGAGTTTAGATTTTAATCTCTAAATGATGGGAGATATTGGAGTAGTCTTCAGTAAACGCACCAGGGGAGAAACAAGTGTGTCCATGGCCAGATGCATTTCAGACCCGTATTTTCCCTCTCTCAGCCTAAGGAAGGAGCTTTCCAACATTCCAGGAAACCATAACCTTCCTTTGTATCATTAATAGACTTTAAAAATAGAACGTTGCACTGGGTGGATTCTCAATAAAGGTTAAGTAAATGAAATGTAATATGGTTTATATAAGTAACTTATCTCCACTCAATATGATTTCTCATTTGATCTCTTGCTCTCTTTTAAAGGTCTTATTTATATATTCTTAAAGACCCATTCAGAAAGCCTTTGGATTCAGCATGCCTGCGTTCACCAAATTTATAGGAAGGACAGTCTTGAGCCATCTGGTGCCTATTTAATTTTTAACCACCTCTCCCTTGAAATATTTCTTTCTTCATTCTTATTTTGTCCTAAAAACTTGGCTAAGAGATAAACTGCACCATCTGTGACTTCCAGTAAATACAACTGTTGCTAATGAAATTACCCAGTTTCATCATTTTGATTTAAACGCCTTGCCTGCTTTTCCTCTGACCTTTTGTTGCTTGCCATCAAACTCAAGCTTTTGTGAATTTAGATACGTACGTCCATGTAGGTCAGTCTTGAGGAATAAATCTTGTCTGTGAAGCACGAGAACCTCGGCCAAGCCTGCTCAGCAGGCTGACAAGGGAGGTGGGGGCCGAGGCTGTGCAGAGAAATATGGATGGCACTTGTGCCCATCCGCTCAATGTGCGCAGGGCCCCAGGGCAGACCCCTGCCATGTGACCAAGTGGCTGCTCGGTCTGGCTATCCGGCCTCCCATTTGTTAGATGCTGACGATATTAATGAGTTGGGGTGTTGGAGCCCATTCCTTGGCCTTTGGTATTGGTTCCCCCCTGCACAGGATCGCTTGACCTGGTTGAAGAAAAGGAAAGTTCAGAGACTCCAAACTTTACCCAAGTGGGGAGAAGGCTTTCCAGAAAAGGAAACTCTTTGGAAAAAGCCAAAGGACAGCTTTTCCATTTAGGTAGCACACCTGTCTTTGTCAGTGGCCCCATCAAGGGAATGAAAGAGAATAAAATGAACATTCATCCATCAATTTACTCAGCCATTGAGTTATCATCAGTAATGTTGTTCATTATATTAGACAATTAAAGATTTGGAGGGTATTATTAGTAATAGCAGCTGCTGACACTTAATGAGACTTTACCATGTCGCAGGCACTGTGCTAAGCACCTTTTCTTATCAGTCCATTTAATCCTTACAACAATCATGTGACTGAGAACTGTTATTATTCCCACCTGACACTGGGGAAGTAAGGCTTAAAGAGAATAAATAACTTGCCCAGGGTCCCACAGATCTTTATTCCTGCTCATAGCCTTGATGCTTCATTGCTTTGCATTTACTGGTACTCTCTTGGGTGCTGGACACTGTGCTAGTAACTGGGATACAAAAAGGAAGAAGAGGTAGTCCTCACCCACTGTCTGAGGGAGTGCAAGATAAAAATACAAATACACCGTCTGAGTGAGACTACAACAGTGTTGGAAAACCATTCTGGGGTCGCAGAGGGAAGAGATTCTGTCTGGTGGAGCAGGAAGAAATTCCCAGCAGCGGAGACATTGGACCTGGGATTTGAAGAGGGTATGGGGGTTTGATCACCAAAGATGAAAGAGTTAAAAGGAAGCCTGGGCAGAAGGGACAGCATGTCCAAAGAAGGGAAAGTGTGAAAGCAGGCAAAGGGGCAGGAAATACTGACTGAGCTGGATGGGGGTGGAGAGGATTGGGAGATACCCTGCCCAGGCAGAGGAGGCTGGGATCAGAAGTGGGGAGTCAATCTCAGAACTTGACATAAAAGCTTTCTGTCATTGGGTCTCTTATTATAAGCCAGAGGGGGTGGGGGCCTCTAAGGCAGCCCAATAGATTGGGTTAGACTTTGGCCCAAGAAGCAGCAAGACTAAGCTTTCATCACTCAACTTTCATTAGTGTTAAGGACTTGACTGCTCCCCCACTCAACACAGTGAGGAGAGATAGACAATAGGCCCAAAAGGGTTAAGAAGTAGTCCACAAACTGCCCTACTGTCCCCCATTCTTGCCTCTATCTCTGCCTCCCTCCTCATTTGGTCCTACTTAGCTGGTGACCAGGAAGCAGGTCTGTGAGCAAAAGCTGTTCTCAGCTTTACCAACTGCAAAAATATGTTCAGTCTCTGTAGGTGTTCTGTCAATGTAGTATGACTTGAGTGAAGACAATTTTCACAATCCCAAATGTACCCCATTGTTTCTGCCTTCAGTTTCTACATTGCTTCCTTCTTAGGAACAAGGCTTTTACAGGCTGATGCTAAAAAGAGAACTCTATAGACCAGGCCTGATACAGGAACAATTTCTTCAAGAGAATGTCTCATATCTGTCAATCTCCTCCAAAGACCCAGAGGGGAGAGGTGGGTGGGGCAAGAAAACCTTGCCTTGAAGCAAGGGTCAGCATACATTTTTGGTAAAGGACCTGAGAGTAAATAATTTAGGTGCGATGGGCCACTTGGTTTCTGTCACAACTACTTGACTCTTCTGTTGTAGTATGAAAGCAGCCATAGATGTGTGAATCAATGAATGAATAAATGTGACTGTGCTCTAGTAAAACTTTATGTTCAAAAAGAGGGGGTGCAGGCTAGATCTGACCTACTGGTTTTAGTCTGCCAACCACTGCACGAGATGATCCCTACTAAGACAGTTCAGAGGGCACCTGTCAAGGGAGTTAGGATGCCAATTTGAAAAGTGCTCTTGGGATGCTAAATGAAGAATTGCCTAATTAACTTGTGTGGTAAGCCCCCAAACATATTAAGCCTCCAGAGACAGCTCCTAGGAATATCCCGTTTCTGATCTCTAAACATAAATAACAGTCTCAGCCTTGCCTTGACTTCATTCTTAACTCTCATCCATTTTATCCAATCTGTCACTAAGGGCTGCTATTTCTTCCACTGAGATCCCTTAAACTAATGCTTGTGAGGTTAAGAACCAGGTCCATAGTTAGTTACACAGCAGTAAGTGACAAAGCCTGGACTTAGACTAAGTTTGCTTGACACTAAGGATAGATGAGTATCTTCACTGCATCTTTACTTTCCAAGAGTCCCTGGGAAATGTGTTTGGTGTAAAGCAGGCCATGATGCCAGATGTTTGGCAGCAACATAGAGCGTCACTGGGTCCCCTTCCCCCATGACCTTTGCCTTCTACACTCACAGCTGGACCTCCTGCAGACCTCAAGAGAGATGCTTAGGAACTGAGGCATGTTTTCAAATAAGTGCAATTAGTTGTAGATGCTAGGAATGCAGACCAAGAGTCAAATTGCAGTGTGCAACTTGATGACTCAGAATGTGAGCTTTTAAGTCAAAGGTGTAAGTTTTAACAAACTTTATCAAAGAGTAAAATTTTCACATTAAAAAAAAACTGCATAGCCCAAAACAAATACATATGAGTCAGCAGCAGGGGGGAAACTGTTATTTTATAATACCTTAACTTTATTCTTGAATTATTTATCCCTAGTCAACTTCTGCAATTGTTTGAGGTGGCTTACACATACACTTAAAAAATCAAAACAAGAATACAATGATTAGAGCTAAATAAGAAAAGAGAAGAGATGCTTGAACCAAAAGCCACAGAGTTCAAAATCATTTTGGATAATCATAATCACTTAGGTCTAGAGAAACACTTTTCCCCAGCACAAAACTCTGAAACTGTGGTTCTCCAAGTTTAGGGTCCCTAGGAACGACCCGGGAAGCCTGTGAAAAACAGATTCCTGGGATCTGCGTGCAGATTCTGACCCAGTCTGTCTTGCCTGGGGCCTCCCAATCCACATTTTCAATACCAGCTCCTGGTAATTTTGTTGCAGGTAGTTTAGTGATCACACTTGATAAACACTGATTTTCAAGAACTTGATACTAGCTCCTTGAACAACTCAGTAATCATCATCATTATCTCAGGAAGCAATTTGTGGAAAGAAACATTCTTGAAGTGACTTTTCAAAAAGCTCAACTCTTGGTAAAACACTCTGGGCATTTCATCAAGATCTTTCTTTTTGCTTAATGTAGGTGTTTATATAATCTTCCTTGTTAGAACTGCTTTGCTACATCCCGTAAGCTTTGATATGCTGTGCTTTCGTTTTCCTTTGTCTCAAGATATTTTTGGATTTCTTACAAGCTAACATCGTACTTAAGAATGAAATGTTGAAAGCTTTTCCTAAGATCAGGAATACATAAGGATGCCTACTCTTGCCACTCCCACTCTACATAGTCCTGGAAGTTCTAGCTACAGCAACAAGCAAGAAAAGAAAAGTAATCCAAATTGGAAAGGAAGAAGTAAAATTAACTTTGTGCATAAGTAATAAAATCTTCTATATAGAAAATCCTAAAGACTTGACCCCCAAAATGTGAAAACTAATCAATGAATTCAATAAAGTTGCAGGATACAAATATACAGAAATTAATTACATTTCTATGAATAACAATAAAATATCTGCAAAGGATTAATTAAACTAAGGAAGTAAAAGATCTGTACACTGAGCAATATAAGAATTTGATGAAAGAAATTGAAGACACAAATAAATGGAAAGATATCACATGTTCATGGATCAGAGAATTAATTTGTTAAAATGTCCATACTACCCAAAGACATCTATAGATTCAGTGCAATCTCTACTCAATATTCCAATGGCATTCTTCACAGAAATTTAAAAAAAAATTTTAAATTTCTATGGAACCACAATAGACCCTGAATAGCCAACTCAATCCTAAGAAAGAAGAACAAAGCTGGAGGCATCATACATCTGGATTTCAAACTATATTATAGCGACATAGTAATCAAAATGACAGAGTACTGGCATAAAAATAGATGCATAGTCCAATGGAACAGAAGTGAGAGCCCAGAAATAAACCCTCACATATGTGGTCAACTAATATTTGACAAGGGAGCTACAAATACTCAATGGGAAAAGAATAGTATCTTCAATAAATGTTGCTGAAAAAATTGGATAACCACATGCAGAAGAATGAGAGTGGACCTCTATCTTATACCACTCACCAAATTAACTCAAAATGGATTAAAGATATAAAAGTCAGACCTGAAACCATAAAACTCATAGAAGAAAACAGGGGAAGCTTCTTGACACTGTTCTTGGCAATTACTTTTTGGATATGACATGAAAATTAAAATTCATAAAAGCAAAACTTAACAAGTGGGACTACATTAAGCTTGAAAGATTCTGCACAGCAAAAGAAACAAAGAAAATGAAAAAGCAATCTACCAAATGGGAAAAATATTTGCAAATCATATACCTAATGCGGGGTCAATATCTAAAACATATAAAGTACTCAATAGCAATAAATAAATAATCGATCCAATACAAAAATGGGCAGAGTCATTGAAGAAATATTTTCCCAAAGAAGATATACAAATGGCCAACAGGTACATGAAAAGATGCTCAGCATCACTAATCATCATCAGGGAAATGCAAATCAAAACCACAATGAAATATCACCTCACACCTGTTAGAAGGACTATCTTCAAAAATAAAATCTGTGGAGATTAAAAAGTGAGGAAAAAAGAATATACTTATCATGTCTGATAGCAAACATATGCCATGATACTACATAATTAATGTACATTGAATGTGGTCTCAAATTGTTTCATACTTTTAGAAGTCCATGTGAAAAGGAAACACTTCATCCTGTCAACTTTGTGTTTGCTTGGTTGGTACTGCCCATGAAAGGGATCACATAAACACTCACTCTGTCTCTCTCTTCAACTCTATTTACTTCCTACACCCCTAGCTCATTCTGTCATATTCTGTTCTTCCTACCCTTACTAATACATACGCAACAAAAAAGGGAAGGGAATATTTACATCCCTAAATTGTACCAACTTAATAAGGACTAAGAAATAATGATGTAAAATAAACGTGGTAAAAATATTTTAAAAAAGACAACAGCCCTGGCTGGTGGGACTCAGTGGATTGAACACTGGCCTGCAAACCAAAGGGTCACAGTCTCGATTCCCAGTCAGGGCACATGCCTGGGTTGTGGGCCAGGTCCTCAATAGGGGGCGTGCAAAAGGCTACCACACATTGATGTTTCTTTCCCTCTCTCTCTCTCTCTCTCTCCCTTCTCCTCTCTCTAAAAATAAATAAATAAAATCTTTTTAAAAATTAAAAAAAATAAAGACAACAGATAAGTGTTGATGAGGACATGGAGAAAAATAAATCCTTGTTCAATGTTGGTTGGAATTTAAATTGGTGCAACCACTATGGAAAAAATATGGAGATTCCTCAAAAAATTAAAAATAGAACTACCATATTACCCAGCAATCCTACATCTGGGTATATATCCAAAGGAAATGAAAACAGGATTTCAAAGAGATATTTTTATTCCTATGCAGTATTATTCACAACAGCCAAGATATGAAAACAATCTTAGTGTTCATCAACAGATGAATAAAGAAGATATGATATATTATATGTATAGATATTATATATGAGATATATGATCTTATATGTAACATAGATATTAGATATATGATATATAATATTATATATGTGTGGTATGTGTGATGTTATCATATGATATATTTTATATATATTAAGATGTATATTACATCACATCTTCTTTATCCATTCATCCATTGACAGATACAGGTTTGTGGGGGAGCTTTCTCCAGCAGAGCCCCTCAGCCATCGCAGATGAGAAGTCTACCAAGACATGATCTGCTTGGGGAGGAAAGATGGCCATTCTCTCAAAGAAGAGCCAGGAGCCTGTTCCTCGATGGGCTTTTATTGGGTTCAGTTTGCACAGGAATACAGGTAAAGTTCATCAATCATTGTCAGGCAGTAAGGATCAAACAATAGATAACGTTCAAAGAACTATGAGGACTTATTCTGAGTCAGGATCAGTTAGCTAAAGAGCTATAAAACTTTGGGAAAAAAACTTGAACCCTTATCAGATAACGGAGGGCATTCTTAGCAAAGCAGGTTTCACAGGATTTTATGCATTGTTTCTTAGGCCTGATCCCCCCAGGGAGCCTCCTGTTCCTGCCTAGGGCTACAACACCCCTCCCCCCCCCCCCCCCCCCCCCGGCCCTTCGTTTCAGGCTTAAGTCAGGCAGGTGAACTAAGGCAGCCAAAAGATTAGGAGACTTCTTACAGACAGAATGAGGACTCAGGCTACCTCAAAGCCAAGGGGTGAGGGTCCATCACCTCCTTTTTCTATAGCCCCACAAGTCCTTCCCTGAGGGCCCCTTAATGACCGTATCTGTCTTAGGTCATCCCTCCCTTGAGGAATCTTACCCATCATTGGCTAACCAGTCATCCATCTGGGGCCAAGCAGGGTGAAGTAAAAGGGGGCAGAGGCAGCACCCCTGCCAGGAAGATAAGCTTTGTCTCCTTAGTGGCTTATGGTCCTAAGGTCCTTTACTCAGCCTTAGCCATGGGGGGTTACTGCTTCTGAAACCAGGCAGGATGGTTCCCAGCACAGGTTGTTTCCATATCTTGGCTATTGTGAATAATGCTGTAGTAAACAGGGGAGTACAGAGATCTCTTCAAGGTCCTGTTTTCATTTCCATTGTATGTATAAACACAATAAAATACATAAATATATATAATGGATTACTATTCAGCCATGAGAAAGAAGGAAATTTGGCATTGAGACAATATGGATGGACTTGGGGACATTATGCTAAGTGAAATAAGTCAAAAAAAAGACAAATACTGTATGATACAATTTCTGTTTGGAATCTAAAAAAGCCAAACTCATAGAAACAGAATCAAATGTTAGTTGCCAAGGGATGGAAGTTAGGAAAATAGGGAGAAGTTAGTCAAAAGATATAAACTTTGAATTACAAGATGAATAAGCTCCGGGTATCTAATGTATTTCATAGTCATTAAAGGCAATAATATTGTATTATATATTTTAAAGTTGCTAAGAGAGTGGATCCTAAAGGTTCTCACCACAAAAATGAAATGGTAATTATATGAGGTGACGAAGATGTCAGCTAACACAATGGTGGTAATCATTTCACAACACATAAGTGTATCAAATCAACACACTGTATGACTTAAACTTACACACATTATATCTCAATTATATCTTTACAAAACATATTGATGACAGAGTAGTAAATCGCTGACATGGAAAGACATTCTCTTAGAAACTAAGGATGTTTAGTGCAGATACTTAGCTTTCTGACAATCCCTCTTTCTTCAGACAGGGAGCTCACAGAGCCTAGGAAAATGTATGGTTGATTTCAGAGCTTCATATTGGGTCTCCCTGTCACCTCAGGTAAGCAACTCAGTCTGGCATTTCTGCAAAATATAAGGAACCTCATCTCACCTGGACTCTCCAGACCTAGGGATCACAGTCCCCTTTCCCCTCTCCTCTGCACCTCATGTCAAAGCCCCAAATAAATCTCTTTCCTCCTAATACCTCTCCACTCATCCTTCTGAATGCCCACTGCTCTGGGAGTCTTCTGTGTACCCCAGTCTCTTCCTTCACCAGTTCTCTATGCCAAAGAGGCAGAGAGCATGGACCACACCAGGAAGAGTAGGCTGGGATCAAAAGTGGGGAGTCAACCTCAGAACTTGACACAAAAGCTTTATGTCATCACTGGGTCTCTTATTGTCAGCAGAGAGGGTTGGGAGTCCTCCAAGGCAGCCAGCACTCCAGGCTAGCCTTCTCTTGCCTTACAAGTTCTGATTGCTTTCCTGCTGGGTCACAGGGTGCCATAGGCTGTATTCATCTCTCTGCTAAAGGTCCAAGCTCCTGAACAGCAGCCCTCTGCAGCAGCCACCTTCTCTGGGTTTGATTAACCACTCTTCTCCTGAGCTCCTGCAAGCCCAGATGGGAACAAGTTCCCTATTGATTTTAGCCCTGGGGTAGGGGACCACCTTTGGTGGCACTTTCACCTTTCTTATGCCATTGTAAACTGTCTCCCTCCTCAATTCCCCAGTGGTAGAATAAGGGAAAAGGATGGGGTTAAGCCAACCCAAGAAATGCAAATGGTGTTAGAAGTCACACCCATTTTACAGTAGTTTGAGGCAACTCATGTGTTGGGGTAAGTGGCAATGTTACTATTGTAGAAAAGAAGTGAATGAAAAAAATGATTAGTAGAATTTCATAGCAGTTTCAACAACTTCCCCCCACTTCTGGGAGTCCAGACTGTCAGTTAGATAATTAAAAATAAAAGCATGTTAAACTTTGTTTTAAAAAGAGTTAAAAGTAATAAATGCCTAAAGGTATGATAAATGTTTTACAGTTTTTCACATCTGTAAAAATAATTATTATTTTCCTTACATTTGAGTAGTTTACCAAGTGCTTTTACATGTATTTTCTCATTTGGTGTGCTCCTCATATCAACATTAGAATGTGGAAAGTATTATTCTCTCTATGGGGAGCATGAGGGTCTGAGCGTTGAAGGAATTGCTCACAGACTCACGTAAGTGGTACAGGCAGATATTCAGGGCTCTACCCATTGCGTGAACCTAGTTTGGGGAAGAAGTTTGCTGCAGCGCCACTAGGTCATTAGGCCAATAGGTTTCACATTATGTCAGTTCCCACTGGTTGGTAGTGGTTGCCTACAGTGATGTGTCAAGAAGGATTCTGAGGCTGAGTCTGGACTCAAGTAGGAGTATCTTGTCTAATTAGCAGTATCTGTGAAGACACAGATGTGAGGGGTGGTGACAAGACTCCCACATATTTTCCACATATGCCCATTAGTATTTGAAAGCATGGGCTTTGGAGGTTCATAGACCTACCTTAAGACTTGACTCAACCTCTCCACTCAACATTCTGGGCCTCAGTTTCCTCATCTACTATCCAAAGACCATAATACTAACTGCCTCATGTAGTTGTTTCTTTTATTTCCCAACCTAAATCTATTTTCACATGAAAAGAAGCTGTCATCCTCATGCAGAACAAATCATCCAGAGAAAAACATTAGCAGTACCCATTCTAAGCTTAACAATTCAATCAGCAAAGTAGCAAAGTGCGATAGGGAAGGGTTGGGGTTACAGATAGGAATCCTGGGGTCTGGCCCAGTTCTGCGTTGACAATTTGTTCTCGAGCTTCAGAAATGTGGAAGTTCTCATTCCTAAAGGAAGTCCAGTGGAATGTACTGATCAGAGAGTCTTTATTAGACACAGGCTGGCATGAGTTGATGGCACTGAAAATCAGCAAGGAACTCCCCCAATAGAATTTATCAGCCTTTCTTAAATGTCTGTCCTGTTTGTCAGTCTGGATGAGTTCTGTACGAGCTGTGTCATCATGAGCAAGTCAGTTAAGTTTTGGAAATAATCATTCTGAATCTGTAATATTAGTTGTTGAAACAAAATTCTTAAAAAAGAGTAACTTTTGCTCTGGCCACGTGGGCCAGTTGGTTGGAGCATCGTCCCATGCACCAAAAGGTTGAAGGTTCCACCTGCAGTCGAGGTTGCACATACTTAGGTTGCAAGTTCAGTCCCCAATTGGGGCATTTACAGGAGGCAACCAATGGATGTTTCTCTCTCACATCGATGTTTTTCAGTCCCCTTCCCTTCCCTTCCCTTCCCTTCCCTTCCCTTCCCTTCCCTCTCTGTCTCCTCCTCCCCACCCCTCTCTCTCTAACATCAATAAACATATCCTCAGGTGAAGATATAAAAACGAGTGACCTTTGTATTGGGGAAAGGAATACAGGAACTGTTTTTGTCAGTTTCCCAATTTTCTATAGTGGCACATTGTCATCACAATAATGAAAATAGTAGTATTTAAAATCTGTTTGAAATGTTATTCTTCTTAGAATCAGCTTATTTTTTCTCTTATTTTTCCATTGCCTTTGTTTCCCTGGCTTACTTTTTAAAGCTTTTGCAATGCTTTTATTTTTGTATATTTTAATTTTCACAAGCAGCTGTAGATTCCTTGCAGAATTTGGAGTGTATGTGTCCTGTGTGCATGTTTCGTTTATGACAATGACGAAGGTACGCCGGGAAATGTCCCACCCTGAGATACGCTCTCCTCGTGCCTGAAATTCCACTTTCCTTCTAATGGGGGAATCTATTCCTCTCCTTTGTGTTGTCCTTTCAGTTACAAATGCTCCTGGGAGGGACAGCAGCTTCAGTCCTCCCACCTTGGTGCAGCAGAATTCATTAGAGGTTTTCCAGAAGTTACAAGAATAACTTGACAGTACCTAGGCCCCTGAGGAGGGTGAGAAGGAGCCTGGAACTGGTCTCAGTCAAAAGCTACCATACAGAAAGACTATGTCTCAAACCCCTCTCTCATAAAGCACAATGTTTTATATTGGGTATGTGTCAACCACTAAAAGTATTATGTTCATAGGAATTCATTGCTTAAAATTGGTATTATAAACACAATTTCAATTTTAAAATACCTTTGTAAGTAATAAAATCACTATTACTTGGTCAGAGGCCGGGTGAGCTCGGGTCTATGGTTTCCAATCAGGACCCACAACATGTAGGTGCTGTGTGCTGTCTTACTCCTTAAACTTGGGCAGGTGTGTTTCATAGTGTTTTTGACCTCACGTATTTCTAATTTTTTCTTTTGATTGTGAAAATGTTGTTGTGAGATCCAACAATAATCAATGCATGAATATACACATATAATATTCATTTTACATATGTATATACACAGACATAAGACACATCGAACAACCCACATATCTTGTTTAAGCTGCTCTTTCAGGAAGATTTCTAACACTTTGCTTTACAAAGAAAGTTTAAATAAGAGAGAGAAAATGAAACAAAACAGTGTCTGTTCCCTAGCGCAATTACTCTGTCAAATACCCCCCTAGGAAAAGGAATTTGCTCTTATTGTGAAATAAATTAATATAGAAACCAGACTCCTGCGGTAACTTTTCTTTATCCCCAGGCAGTATTTTCCCACTACTGCTCTCAAAATTCACTTTTGGCAACACCCATATGGAAGGTTGGAAATAGCTAGAAATTATACGTTAGAATTTTAAATATATTCCCATTTCCAAAATTGTTAGCAGCTCTCCAAATTATCAGGGTGTGTACAATCGTTTAGAGATTGCCCCAGAAATCAATTGCTCATCTACTTCATCCTCAGGAAGGGAAAGAGCTTTCTCTCACTGTCCTTTCAACTTCCACAAATCAGGATTTTTGTCCCAGCAGCTGCCACTTGCCCAGAAAATCTAGAAGGACAAGGCCCATTGGGCTGCAAGAAAAGTGCAGAAATGGCCAAGCTCGGTGAGTCCTTTTCCAAAACCCACAAGTCAGCCTTCCCAGAGCACCTTCACTACCCTCGCTAGCAGCACAAGCCCCTGTGACACCTGATTAGGCATTCCCGCTCAGTTCATACCCCACTAGCCTCACACTCTGTTAACGTCCAACCACTGGCCAGATTATGAATGAATTTACAATCATCTGCTGAAATCCATGCCGGCTGAAACCACTCTCACCTAACCTTAAATCAACAACATAGAAGCAGTATATGCAAAACTGATTTGAGGAAGTCTTAACCGAACTACTGAGCGAAGCAGGGTCTTCGGGAGGAAGTTATTCAGGGGGAGGGAGTGGAATCTGGAACATACAGTGTGAATCAGCATTAGGCCTGGAAATGAAGATAGTGACTGAATGCTCCACATGGGCCTTTGTGGTTGAAGAGTCTGTGCCCGGCCTTTCCCTGCCAGGGGAGCCTCAATGATGAACTAGTTCAAACCTCCCTCCATTGCTCCCTCAGAGACAGATATTTCTGTCTCGAAGAGAAAAAATTATAACAAAACAGCAACAACTCACATTTACTAAGTTCTTACTCTTTGCCAGGCTTTTATCTAAGGGCTTTACATGTTTTAAGTAATTCATGCAGCCTGAACGGTAGATATCATTACTATATCCATTTAATGGGAAAGAAAAGGGAGGCGTAAGATCATAGATATTACCGTAAAGAATAGAGAGGAAGCAATTCCTACAGATCACCGGCACTACGTCCTACACTATGAGCATCATCCACTAGAAAGATTTTCAAATGCTAACAGGTTCAATAATAATAAGGATCATTATCTACCATTTATAAAGCATATACTATGTTCCTTTGGGTGGGTGTGTATCAAAGGGTAGTGTATTTCACTCAAATTTTTGGAATCACATTGACTCCTGCACTCACGAAGGAAACAATGGTGGCAAGATGATAAAGTGGTTAAGAGCAAGCCAGTGGAATCAGACTCTGCCATCAAACCTTAACTCCACCACTGCTGGCTGTGTGACCTTGCACAAATTACTTGACCTCTAAGCCTCATCTATACAAGGGGTGACCCCCCAAAAATAGACTTATGTTCTGGAGGGCAGGTCCCTTGTAGTACAGTATTCTCCTGCTAGGTGAGTGTTGTAGGAACCCATTTGTATCAGTCTACCAACTGGCATTGTTGTCAGAGGCTGCATTCGGCTTCAGTGAATTTCGGAATATATTCAATGGGTTTGCCCATTTCATGATGGGTGATTTACGAGCTCACTCGCCCAAAAGGTCGCTGAGTGTTCAGACATTTTTGAGCAAAAACGGCATTACCCCGTGCCCTGCCCTCCGTCTTCACTGGGTCTCACCACGAGCAACTTCTTTTTTGTTTCCCCTGATGAAAAAAGTCCTCAAAGGGAAACGTTTTGCCAATGCGGAAGAAGTGAAACAAAAAATGTCAGGAGTGCTAAACACATCAAAACCGACAAGTTCAAAACCTGTTTTGAATAGTGGGAAAAACGTCTTGATAGGTATATTGTATCACACGGAGAGTAATTTGAAGGTGACTGAAGTTTAAACATGTAAGAATAAGTGCACAATTTTTTATAAATAAATTTCAGTTTCTTTGGGTCCCCCCTTGTATATTGAAGACAATAATGGCACCTACTTGATCGGGTGGTTGTAGGACAAAAGGAGAACATCTAAGAAAGGTGCTTTTAACAGGTCCTGGTGCGTAGTGGAAGTTAAATAAATGTTGTAATGAGTCTCCGCTGTTGACAGAGAAAGGACTTCAACAGTCAAGAGGCAGGCCGGCCAGTGTGAGCACTCCACGGAAAAGGTAACTGGTCGAGTTGTGGTTTAAACAAATAATCATGAAGAGACAACAGAGTTTTCTTTTTGTTATGGTGCTGATTTAATTTAGTTTCACTGGGCATTTAAGAAAGTACATCTTTTGACATTTCTGGTATTTTCTGTAAATTGCATGGACTGAAGGAGACAAGTTCACTGGATGGGGTGGGGGAGGAGGGACTGCCGAAACCAAGAATGGAAAACATTGTAAAATTCTACCAAATTATAAATAGATTTCCCTAAAAGGAGTATTAAGGCATTATATCCTTTTCTATTAATTCTTATTAAAAAATTCTTATAAATAATACATGCTCATTGTACAAAATTTAGAAAACAAAAAAAGTACAAAAAATGTTTAAGCAAAAAGAAGAATATTCTCTCCCATTGTCTTACCACTGTCACCTGAGAACAGACACTCAACCAGGAAGCACCAGCATGGCCGTACCAGGTGAGAATAGAGGGCGTCCATTCTGATCGGTTAGTGCCTGCTGTAACAATTGTTAAATATTTTGAATATTAAATGATCCCTATTTTTGTGTGCATGTTTCATTACTGCACATTTATTTTTAATATTTGGAACATATTGAACATTGGTTTATTCCGATTTTTAAATTGCTTTTACTACTTATATAATGAACTTTTCCTGTCATTAGGCCTTGCTTGAGGGCATCATTTTAAAATCATCTACTAATAATGCAATGGAATAGACACACCATGATTTATTTAACCATTCTATTACTGTTCAATATTCATAGAACTTCCAATTATTTTGTTATTATAAATATCTCTGTGCATAAAGCTTTGAATAGCTAATGTGTTATCATTGGAGGCACATATTTACTTCCAGAGCAAAATAACATTGTAATTTTAGAACAAGCTGTTACTTCCACAAATCACTGCGTTAGTTGGTATGTTTGTGGGGATTCTGCTACTAGGAATAAGATTCACACAAGCCTTACATATATCATTAAAAGTAGATGAATGTAAAAGTGTCCTATAAATGGTAAGGTGCTATAGAACTATACTTATTATTATTATCTATGGTAATATTAGTGTGATCAACCACTAGTATTACCAACTCTCTGGATTCCATCATGACTGTTAGCCCTTTAGGACTTTTTAGGCCTCATAACAACAGATTTATTGCTTACCTAAAGAACATTAGGATGCATTTTTTTGGCCTCCACCTAATCATACTGCATTTCCTGACCCCCATTTGATGATTCCACCATTGCAAACCCCAAATTTTGACAAAACAGGCCTAAAAACACATTTCATTAAACACCTGTCCAAGTAAGAGCAAAAATGAAAGTAAAATGGACATGTGTTATAGCCATTTAGCATGCATTCACCCCCCCTTCTGGATACCAAGACCCTGAATTTCTGACTTAGGCAAGCCAGCCCTCCAGAACAGATACAGGGGTGGCTCCCCGAGTGCATCAGTCACCCAGCATCTCCATCCCCAGCCACAGAGATTTGCTCAGGGGTGGGCATACTGCCCAAAGTGAGCCATTGAAAGCCAAGGTGTTTCCAGCAAAGTAAAATCACTATTTCTTCTAGGAGAGCTACCAGAAGGGGCCGTCATGTTTTTTCTGGAAACAAATCCAACAAAGGCGTGAATATCTGGACTGCTGACATCAGCTTCCTATCATGATGGGAAGCCCAGAGCCTTGTAAGAAACTATGACGTAGAACCTGAGGGTAGAGTCAGCACTAGACAAGGCCAAACAGAGACAGAAGGAAACTAGGTCAGATTTGTAGTTTGGGAAGACTAACCTGAAAACCTTCCTATTACAAATATCTAGAAATGCTGGATATGCATTATTTTCTAAATGCAAGTCTGACTCATTCAGAGGAGAAAAATGTGTACATACATATATATATATACATGTATATATACTGGAGGAGAAAGAAAGGAGGGGGGACACGGAGAGAGGGGTGTCAAGTCAGAAGTTAGCATGCTTATTCTCAATCCTATGGAATAAACTAGCTGCAGCTGGAGTGGTAGAAAATGGGTAAAGATCATTAAAGGAGATCTCGTCCGCTCAGATCCCCCATGTAGAGCATAATGAGTTCGGCGTGGTAGTCAAATGGGGGGTGGCCATCTCTGTCTTTCTAAATGGTCGAGGAAAAGGCGTCAGTAACGGAGAGGAGTGACCAGCACAGCCGAGGAAATTGGAGATGGGGTTTGCTGAAAGAGGTAATCGTCAAGAGTGAAAGGAAATGATTTCCAGGCCTTGTTAAGACATCTGTTTGGTTACCTAATAATATGATTTTTAGTACTTTCAAGCAAGTGTCATTTACGCTGACTCTCGTATTTAAGCGGTGGTGATCCTTGCCATAGGTTAATGACGCCGACTATACGTGAGATAACCAACTACCTGCAGCAGCTTACTTCTTCCATGTTATGCTGGCCGTCCTGACTATTAGCTTAACTACTAGCTTGGTCATAGATTCGCCTTTTAAGTTTTCTCTCTTAAAAAGAGCAAAATTGGGAAATCGAAATACACCCCACATAGATTTTTTCAGTACTTAGTGAAAGTTAGTAATGACACATTTGTAGCTGAGCTGGCATTTAAACACAGAATCTGCTGACCTTGAATTGCGAAGCGATTTCTTGTCCCTTAAAAATTTGGAGCATATAAAAATTATATTAGATCAATTATTTTAATTATTTTTGTTGAAGTTTATCTGTCTTAATTTTCATGTATTGGTAATAAAACCCATTTTCTCCTTTAGTCTCATGTTCTCTTATTAATATTCATGGAAAGTATCTGCTACTTTCAAAGGTTTTGAGCTACTTTCACCTTCACTGAAAATAATAATTTGTGCTTTGGACTAATGTAAGTGACACTTCAGCGCTGGGCTGAAGAAACACATCAGGATGGACTTCAACTCCTCTCGCAAGGACCTGTGCTTCCCCACCTGCAGCACAAGAACATCACGCTGTCCTTGTGTCAATCAAAGGTCTTCTTGCCTGACGGAGGATCAAGAATAAACACCACAGCTGACTACTTCAGTCCAAAGCAGGGTTCCCTAGCACACGGTCCTCGCAGGGTTTCAGGAATTTTGTGAATCCCCTAGAGCAGTATGCGAGAGTTTGGGCACAGGTGTGTGGGTACATTTTTCTGGTGTGGGTTTTATCAGATTCTGAAAGGAAGCTTTCATGATGATGATGGTGGTAGTAGTAGTGATGCTAAGATTTTGAACCCCGAGTCTATGAAATGATATTTTGTCTAGCTTTACTTCAAAAGGCAGGGGAGGCAGTACGTAGGAGGTAATAATTTTTGAAGTCATTTGACGAGCATATGGAAGGTCCTATTCTCCATAATAAAAAAATTTAAGCATAAATGAAGAAATGCTGCACAAGTCTCAATTCACCTCTCTCCTGGACCTGTGAGGCCAGGTCATGAGTGTCTGCTTCCAGTACCAAGTGGTGTGTCTTAAAGTAGGAGGAGAAAGATTTAAAAAGAACCACTATTAAGGAGCATGATCAAAGCATTCTGCAATAGTTCCAGCTTACCGTGCACAGAAACAGCTGACTGCAGCCCAAAGGTGACTCATACACAAGGGATCCCAAGCATCCAAGACTTTCTGTCTCCACTCTGCCAGGAAGTACATAGTCATGCAAGTCACACTAAGAAGACTTGGTACCAAAGGTGACCTAGACTTGGCCTCTCCTCAAGTCCACTCCCCAAAGTTACCCAGGATGCTCTAAGGTCAGAACCACGCTGCCTGTGGGGAGGCCCTCCGAGGAAACCTATAGTTTCCCTGTAGAATGTGAAGTTTAGGGGCACCACCAACACAGAAGCCTCCACGGGACTGGCTTGGGTGTGACCGTCGCTCTGGCTTCCCTTTTGCACTGCTTCTTGTATTTCAACCACCAAGCTGTCCCCATGTATCACCAGCCTCCCTCTCTCTATGTTGGTTCCCTACCTGCAATCTAGCCTTTCTAGCTCATTTCTCTGGTTAACCTTCATTTGGGCATTCATTCATTCACTCAGCAGGTATCTACCAGCCACTAGGAGGCCTTGGCTAGAGGCTGTGCAGTCACCCAAAAAAGTCATGACCCAGGCCCTGGATACCTAAATATTTAGCTTTTAAACCACAAGATCAAGACCTAAAAAAACACATGGCTCCTGAAAACATTATTATAACACCTGCCTTAAATCCAAAGGTCTTCCCAGTGTGAAGAGATTCTAGTGCTTTTGAGTTACACCCTACGTTCTGAGTCACATTCCTACACAGGCTGGTCAAAAAAACCCAACATTCTCACCCTGCCTGAGAACCAGGTGATGTCTCCGTAAAGGACCACTCCATGCACCCCAACCAGGGCCTGAACCTGCAATCCAGGCATGTGTCCTAACTGGGAATGAAACCAGCGACTTTTTGCTTTGCGGAACGACGTCCAACCCACTGAGCCACACTGGTCAGGGTTATTTTTTAACATTGATATGATGGCAGTCCCTGTGCCTCATACCATACACATCTCATTTAGTCCTCATGACAACTCTATGAAGTACTCACCGCTACATTTTTACAGGTAAAAAACTGAGATTTGGAGAATTTCATAAAGGTAGTAGTAGCAAAGCTAAGATCAGGTTTCTGACATTTGTTCTAGGTGTCTTACATGTACTTTATAAAAATTATATTTTTCTGTAAAGTTTCCTAAGTTGCCCAGATGAACTTTATACATCAGATTAAGCCCCTGGGATGTTACAAGCCATCTGCCCCCAACCATTATTGCCCTATGACAAGTAGTAAGAATTAGAGAAGATACCAAGCAATATTTTAAAAAATTCATTAATTCATTCAACATTTATTGAGCCTCTACTATGTGGCAGATGCTCTACTGGGATGCTGAGTATAAACATCATGTTGGCCCTTCACCTGCCATGCATGGAAAGATGCCAGAGGACATCGAAACCCTGAAACTCCTGTAGAATAACCTTGACACTAACCACATGTCTTCCACATCCTGTGTCTCCCCTTTCTGCGGCTTTTTCTCTTCTTTTTTTTCTGATACACAAAGCGCTTATGCTCCCCACCCCCCACCAGTCAAAATTTACTTTAAGGACAGACCTTGCCTTGATCAACCATTTACACTTCAGTGGAAATTTCATTGTCTGAAAGGGCATCTCCCAGGGCTTTTAAAACCCCAACTTCCAATGGGAAAAATAGAGTGGTTCTTTATTAAAGAAATTCCAGACATCGGCAAGCATGGCTGAAACTACAACTTAGAAATAGCCAAAATGCCTTCCCAGAATCATATTTAATCCATGAAGGGATTTGGAGGAAAGCATGTTTGAGAAAAAACAATTATAACCCAAAATGTTATTATCTGCCCTATCTTGTCTTCTTTATCTATTAGAAGAAGCTGCCTTCTTGTTTTTCTGAGATCTGTGGCCTGATCTTTCCGAGATAATTACTTCCAGAATTTCATCTGCACTAAATTCCTAGTGTAGTGATTCTCTCAGAGGGGATCAAGCTCCCCAGGTGGGACATGGAAACAATATGTAGTTTGAGAAAACATATTCAACATTATGTTTTTATCATTGAAAAATGAAAACACAACCATTATTTCCATAGCACAGAAACTAAAGGCCAAAAAAATGGTCTTAGCTGGTGGATACACAGAAGACATTGATTTTTGATGGAGGTGGTGGAGGTAAGGGGAGGTGATAAGGGGTGTTTCACAACCCTGGCAGTGAAGAAAGGGAATTTTAGGTATATCAAAATAATGCATAGACTTTAAAATGTTGAAAAACACTGACCTATTCTGTGCTCAATTTACATGTTGAATGAGTAAATAAAACCATCCCCTTAGCAATTTCATATACGTTTTACTACTACCAGATCCCTTCAATTAAACACTCGGCATCTCCAGAGGAACCAGCCACAGTAGCCTTAATCATGGCTTAACCCCATACAATTGTTTTGAATCACCGTACAGATTTCACTTTCTGTGGTCGTCATTACATCACACAAAGTGAAAGGTAGACTGTTGTGTCTAATTCCAAAATCCAAAGTCAGTGCAACCAGCACAACCAACCGCACCACATCAGAGGCCTGAAGGACTGACTTAAATCTTTATGACCTGGTGCCTTGGATCCACACCAAGAGTGTACAAACTAGGTTCCCTCCATAGTAAGCAGCTTCCAGTTCTTTAAATTTTATAGTAACTTAGGTGTCTTCTCTATGCAGTCTCTGCTTTAATCTCCTTATGCTGGGCCTTGATCCAACACCTCTACCAGCAACCTAGCCACCAGCTCCCCAGCCGTGGTGATGGCACCTGGGGACTCTGGGTGATTTGTCACAAGAAGCTGGTCTTCCTGCTTTTGTGAGGCCTTCCAGTAACACCAGGAGAGCCAGATTCTGTTCAAATGGGCGTGAATGGTTGAGGGGTTCACAAGGAAGCACAACTTGGGGATTATTCCTTCTGGTTTGTTTTGTTTTCCTGAAAATCTAAGGACACAGAGAATGAATGGAATGGATGGGATCTTTAAACAGCCTGGTTGGCTGGTAACCCCTTGCCCAGGACAGAGATGATGCTGTACAGCCAGCTACCGGTCAACCTCCTGCAATAGCATTTGGGGATTCAAAAACCAGGCCTTCCAGGGTGAAGAGAGAGGAAATAAACTTTCCTTCCTCCTCATTCCACAAAAAGTTTGTCCTCAAACTTAAATGTGTATACGTATCACCGAGGGATCTTGTTAAACTGTAGATTCTGATTCAGTAGGTTGGGATGGGGCCTGAGAGTCTGCATTTTTAACAAGGTCCAGGTAAGAGGTTGATGCTCTGGGTCTCTTGACCTTAACTTGGAGTAGCAAGGAAATATGTATAACATACCAATTATTCAGAAAGATCACCCCCCTGAGGAGTGGAGGGGAGGGTACCAAGAGGGAAGTAGAATTATATATTTGATACTTTATGGACTTGTGTATTATTCACATTTTTCCCTATGTGTCCTATTTTTATAATTTTAAAAAGGTCAGATACATAACCTTTTTTAATTAAATTCTCACCAGAGGATATGCTTATCGATTTTAGAAAGAGAGGAAGAGAGAGGGAGGGAGGGAAACATCAATTGGTTGCCTCCCATATGTACCTCAACCAGGGATCAAACCCACAACCTTCTGGTGTGAGACAATCCTCCACCCAACTGAGCCTCCTGGCCAGGGCCTTAATCTCTTTTTTAGGAAGAAAAAAACAATAAGGACAAAGAACCAGCTCTAGGCTTTTGTTTGTTACCAAGTAGGTATTTGCTCACACCCTACATGAGTGTGTGGATGAAACATTAAACCTGACACACTCAGGGGAGCCCTGCGTGCTGGGCCTTACAAACTCAGAGGCCTCAAGTAATTGCAGACCACGAAGGATGGTCTGCAATTAGAAACTTTGTAACCAAAAGCAAGTCATGACAGGCAGTCATGCCCTAGGCTTGAATGTTCCCTCATGAAAGTCAGTCTTTACCTTAATGGAGCCTGTCTGTTGTCTTTTTGTATCTATGATAACGTATCTTTGGAATGTCAAATTCCCTTTATCCAGCCCCTCAAAGCAGAGGCACCTGCACCAGAGAGAGACCACAAAACCTCTCGTTATTATTGTCACCAAGTTCATTGTTGACTATTAACTATCCTGTAGCCACCTATGTGAAAGAAATACGCATCTATCATTTTACTTTTTATCCAGTCCCAGAGGTTCGCCCCCGCCCCACCCCGCATTGCTTTCAACCACCTCCCTGACCTATCACCAATGGATTTCATGTAACCCACTTACGTCTTCTCTTTTGATTGTAATGTATAAATTAAGGTGCAAAACTGCCATTTTTCTGGAACATTTTCTCAATCCTATGAGGTTTTGTTTCCCAGCCATTGTTGTCAGTTTGGCTCAAACAAATTCATAAAAAATTCTTAGAGGTTTGAACGTTTTTTTTGTTTTATTTTGTTTTTTTTTTTTTTGCTGTTGACGGTATGTGGCTCAAGAATTCTGGGTTATCACAACCTGACACTCGAGCATGTGAGAACCAGGAAGCTCTTTCTAAACAGAGGAGCTGACCACAGGAATGGTCAGATCTCGATGAGAGCTGCAGCTCACAAACCAAGGAGCACAGAGGGTTACATGTCCCGGGGGCCCAGGGTCATAGGATAACCATGGTGCATCTCCCTGGATATGCAGAGATTTGGGTGGGGGCAGTTAACATGCATAACTGAACTGGTAAATAATTTAAACATAATGTGTGTCAAAAGAAACATGGATATTTTATGTAGCAGAGTTCAAACATTAAATACATCCTTTCAGATAAAACAGGCACTTGAAAGATTTTCTCCTTTCCCCCAAGACCTTAGTCTGCCTTGTGGCATCTTGGGGAAAAATTTGCAAGGTGTTAACCCATGTGTACCACAGTGGGGCTGAGACTAATGATCCCACAAGTATCTCTATCCTGACAGGGAGACACCACCAGCCCCAGCAACAGCAGCATTTCCCAATTCCTATACCCCATTCAGTCATCAAAGGATAGTAGGATTGTGCCATCCCACCTATGCATCACTCCTCAACTCGACAGTCATAGATTTCCAACTGAACTAAACACGAACGACTTGTCCCCCACAAGCGCATGTCTACAACTAGACTCATTTCCAAAACCCCTGGGCTCCACCCCCTACCCCTTCCAGACTAGTTCTCACGTGACATTTATCTCCATGCACCTCCAGGGAGGAAGCTGACCACTTCCCCAGCTTTCTCCCTCCTTTGCATAGAAGATCCAGCCTTTAAACCCTGTCCTCTCTGATGATACCAACCACCTCCTGAGGCCATTGTCCTGCCACCTTGGCTCAGCCCTCATCTTCTCTCACCTACACAGTCGTCATGGCCTCCAAGCCAGTCTCGCTGTCCCAGGCTTTTCTCACCTCAATATTCCCTCCACACACTGAGGGCTGGAGGGGTTAAATATAAATAAAGCGTGAACCCAAACATGCCATGTTTAAGAGCTTTAACTGATTCTCATTCCTTGTTCCCATTCCTTTCTCTGAATCACATCCAAAGCCCCAAACCAAGCTTTCTGAAAACCATTCAGAGTGTAGTCACCAAACTCCTATCCCAGCCTCACCTGCTCACCCCTCTCCGCAGCTCCTCTTCTTGTTGTTCTCTGGCCGCAGCGTGCAACAAGGCTGCTATTTTCCACACAGTGTACTTTCTGCCTACAGTGATTCTTTCACCTTCTTCATCTGATGAAATCCCCTTGCCTCCAAAATCCAGTTTAAATGTTACATAATTTATGAAACACTCTGCCGACCTCATGTTAATTTCCCCCTTCCCCCTCCTGGCTCCCACAGTTCCCCTTATACCGGCCTCAGTGATTGCCCTTTGCCACAGAATCACGGTTGTAGGTTCATGGTGAGCTCCTCACAAACAAGAGTGAAGTATCCTGCATCTTTGTAGCCCCAGAGTCTAGCCTATAACAGCCCATTGAATGAATGCATGAATCAATGAAAGGTTGCTTTCCTACCCATTTTCCTGTGTATTTCCATGCTTTCAGACACAAGCAGGAGCCTATGGACCCCACTTAAGGAGAGACAGGAGTGAGGGAACATTAACCATTGAAAATCCTCCCTTTAGCCCAGGGGAATGCTGGAACCAAAACCTTACACGGAGTCCTTAGTCCTGCCTCCCTGGGTCCCTTCCATCAGTCCAACTGGTAACATTGCTACTTTCCAGCAGTGGGATGGGGATAAAGGGAGCAGACACATTTCTGGGCAAGAATTCAAGATAGAAAAATTCGATGTCTCCAATCTTTGTAAAATCAAGATTTCAAAATGCTGTGAATGAATTCCCAGGACAGAGAAGTATAAAAGAACTAGAAGTCCTAGCGACCATGATTAGACCTGTCTGTGCCAGTACACCTTAGGTCTCTCATACTTACGTCAGCACAATCCATGCTGCCTGCGGGTGGAGTATGAACGTTTCTGGTGGGTGTCATGTCTTCCCAACCAAACCGTAAGCTCCTTGGGAGCATACACCATATTTTTACTTACAATGGCTTACTTTTCTGGGCTTAATGCTGTCCTTTCAATATAGGAGAATTCCAATAAATACTTAATGATTAAGGGTTGGCTGTGTACAAGAGTGTCTATATATATTGAGTAATTTTTTCTTATGCTTTGCCTATAGCTTTCACTTAAAAAATGGGAAGAAATGGAACCAATCAGGTTTTGCAAACAGGCATATAGGCCGGTGCTGATACATAAACGGGTTTTGCTTTTGGTCCTGCTGGCGGCAGGGGGAGAGATTAGTTGACTCCCCCAGGGGTCTTCCAGCCCTGTGGTTTCACTCCAAATGTCCTCCTGGGACAGTGTGTGCAGTCAATTGTATGACCCGGAGCTGAAACGTCACTCTGGATTGGATCTGGCATCTAAAAGCCACACTGGTGAATCTTAAGTATGTTAATATGGATCATTTAAACCTTATAAATAGTTTCCCATAATGTGTTTCTTGCCTGAGGGGGTCTTTTGGTGGGAATGCAGTACAATCAGTCTTGACTGTGCAACTTAAAAAGGAAAACAGAATATGAGAAGTATAAAATTTTACATAGCTTTTTCTTCCACAAGCTCATATTTATTGAAAAGCTGGTGGTAAGTCAAGGGAAAATGAAGTTGTAAAAGAGACATCGTGAAGTTGCTCAAGCTCTCTGTGGGTTCTTCCTCATTAAATTGGTGTGGTTTCAAAATCAAAAGCTAATTATTCTGAGTACTCACCTGAGATGGGCAGCCTGCCGGCACTGCGAGGGTTCATGGTGAATTGTCAGCGATCAGCAGATAAAATTCGGGGGATGAAACTTAGAGAAAGAATAACACAGAAAAAAATATATAACGTTACTGCCCTATTTCCAACTTAGAAACAAACAGGAGAAACTTAAATTGGACTTTAAGATCTAGTTTAATAATTATCTCCACACTGCTGGTTTCTTCTTAAGTATATGTCTTCCTTATCTGCTAAAACAAGTGTCCAGATTATAAAAGAGGTTCTCACACAGACTGCCCCTTATATGTGCTTAGAATTTTCTTTAGAGTACAGACCTTTCTAGAGAAGTTTCACACCCAGGAGTCATTCTATAAGATGTGTGGCTGGTCAGCACCCTAGGAAGACCCTCTTGCACTAATTCAGACAGATTTCTGTCTGGGCAATACCTGTTCACCAGTTCAACCAGAAGTTCTTAGCAGAAAATGCTGAACAGCTTTATATTTTTAATTTGTAGTTCATTTCATAGTTTGATTGTAGTCTGTAGTTCATAGTTTGATTTCATAGAAATCAAACATGAGAGGTTCATGAAATTCTTTTCAAAATATGAGTAAGTTGGTTGAATAGCAACATTTGAAAATGCAGATTCTAGAGTCAAACCATGTTGACTGAAATAAAAACTCCACCATTTAGGGAGGGTATAGCCTCAGCCTCCTTGTTACCAAATGACATTATAATAGAATCAGCTTCATAGGGTGCTGGAGAAAATTAAATGGGAAAACGTAATCAAAGTGCTTGGATATGTTAAGTTCTCACTACAAATTTTCTATTGTTATTTTAAATATAAGAGATTTGTGGTACAAGAATCCTAGCCAATAAAGAAAATAGGTTATGATCTTTAATTTCTAGTTAATTTATAAATTATTTTAAAAGCCTCAATATAAAAGAGTTGAATGAAAAGAATATTATTGCATCTATAATTAATTCAAATATTTTAATAATAAATTGTTTCTATAAATCCCATGCTTTTAAACAAACTATAATTCTATAGCTATTTTTTTTGTGCACACGATCGCTGCGAGAGGGACCTAGAGTCTCTCCAGGGGTCCGCCTCTCCCTGGAAGGCTTCCATCCCCCCCCCCCCGTGAGGCTGAGTGGTCAGACTCCCGCCGCTGAGATGACGCCATGCTGAACAGGCAATAGACTGACAGGCAGGGGACCTGAGTCTGCTGCCCAACGGCCTGAGATTTTGATGGGGTCACTTCATTTCCCTGGGATTTGGCTTCCTCATCTTCAAAATGAAAAGACTCAATTAGATGGCTCTATTGTCTCTGTCCTTTCTCAGGTTTTATACTCACACCCTCTAAGAACAAAATGCTTGCTGTGCTGAATAACTAAATGTTCTAGTTACTTGACAAATAATATAAGTGCCATATATTATAAATGTTCAAGAAAGAGATGCTGTTCATTAACCTTGGCTTTGTCTTAAAATAAAAACTATAGTGTGTATAATGTCCTCTTGATTTGATGACTCAGATGACACTTCAGGATATGGTAGTGTCAGAAGTTTGTCATTGGAGACATAAACCATACACTGTACCACAGAATATGAGAACATATTCACCAATGATTCACCTGATAAGGGGTTAATATCCAAAATGTATAAATAACTCGTACAATTCAACACCAAAAAAACAAACAATCTAATTAAAATGGGCAAAGGACCTGAATAGACACTTCTCTAAAGGGGACATATAGATAGCCCATAAACAGGTAAAAAGATGCTCAATGTCACTAATCATCAAAGAAATGCAAATTAAAACCACAATGAGATATCACCTCATACCACTCAGAATGGCTATCATCAATAAATCAACAAAAAACAAGTGCTGGCAAGGATGTGGAGAAAAGGGAGCCCTCCTGCACTGTTGGTGGGAATGCAGACTGGTGCAGCCACTGTGGAAAGCAGTATGGAATTTCCTCAAAAAACTAAAAATGGAACTGCCATGTGACCCAGTGATCCCACTTCTGGGAATATATCCAAAAAAACCCAAAACACTAATTTAAAACAATATACATACCCCTGTACTCATCGCAGTGTTATTTATTACAAAAAGCCAATCTATGGAAGCAACCCAAGTGCCCTTCAATAGATGAATGGATAAAAAAGTAGTGGTACATATATACAACAGAATATTACTTGGCCATAAAAAAGAATGAAATCTTGCCATTTGTGACAGCATGAATGGGCCTAGGGGTATTATGCTAAGTAAAATAAGCAGTCAGAGAAAGACAAATATCATACGATTTCACATATGTGTGGAATCTAAAAATATACATATAAACACACAAGCAAAACAGAAACAGACTCATAGATACAGAGAACAGACTGGTGGTTCCCAGACTGGTGGTTCCCAGACTGGACAGGGGCATTGGGGGACTGGGTGAAAAAGGTGAAGGGACTGAGAAATACAGACTGGTAGTTACCAAAGAGTCACAGGGATGTAGAGTACAGCATAGGGAATATAGTCAGTAATATTGTAATAACTATTTATGGTGCCAGGTGGGCACTGGAAATATCAGGGGGATCAGTGTGTAAAGTATATAATTGTCTACCACTATGCTGTTTACCTGAAACTAACACAAAATAGAATTTTTTAAAGATTAAAAGAAAACTCTACCACAAAATGTACCTAATTTTGTGAGATTTGCTCTTGGGTGTAAGGAGTTCTACATCAACTTAAGTTTGCTGACCTGGTGTGTTAGCTTTTTAGGAGTTCAAAGAACACATCGTTTAAGGTATGGAATGTTTAGAGGTCAGGACATCCAGCGTATAATTCTGGCTCTAACTAAGTAGTTCCATAACCTCAGGCAAGCTTGGCATACCACTCCGAATCTCTTCTTTCTACACACGGCGTTCCCCCTTACCAGCACGGGCCACTTTCCAAGGCCCCAGAAGATGTCTGAACCACAAATAGTGCCACACCCTATGTATACTGCTTCCTCCTATACACACGTACCTTTGATAAAGCTTAAATGTACTGTAATAGGAGTTATGTGGATGTGCACCCCTTATCGCTCTCTCCGGTAAGTTTTATATTTTTTCAGTCCAAACCTATTCCTCAACCTTTGCAACCATCCCTTACTTGCGGTAAATGGCCTGGTGTCGCACGTTTCAGGATCCCTTGTTGAAGTTTTCCCGTAGGTTCGATGCCATCAACTGAAACACGTCTTCTGTTCATGCCCTCCACCACAAATTGGGTGCCTTTTCCATCTTAACTAGGCACCAACCACACACTGAGACTGCAACTTTAGCCTTTGAGGTGCAACAACAAAAACTAGCACGAATTCTTTCTTCCTCCTTAACAATGTCATGGATAGAAGATTTGTTCTTACCACAGACCTTGGCAACCTCAGCATACAATTTTTTTCTATCCTTATTAAGTCAAGAACTGTCAATTTTTCACTTGAAGGAAGCACTTTATGGCTTCTCTCTGGCATGTCCAAATTGCCAGCATCACTACTCTTGCACTTTAGCAGCATTGTTAAGTAAAATAAGGACTATTTGAACACAAGCACCGCGATGCACATCAGCCAAACAGACAACAAACATGGCGATGAAGAAGCGTGTGATACAGCAAGGGTATGCTGGACAAAGGATGATTCACGCCTGGGCGGGAGGAAGAGGAATGGCACTAGACTTCATCACACTCCTGAGAATAGTGTGCAATTTAAAACTTATGAATTGTGTATTTCTAGAATTTTCCACTTAATACTTTTGGACCGTGGTGGACCGCGGGTCACAGAAACCACAGAACACGATGCTGCGCGTAAGGGAGGACTGCTGTAGAAAATGGGAAAGTTGTATCCAACCTCCCTATGTCACAGGGTTGAGGTGCGAAACAAAAGATGTATGACATGTGAAAATACATTGGAAAATAAAAACCACAGTGTATATGTAATAGCCTATTATTCTATTCTGTCAAAGAAATGAGATGATCCATTAATTCAAGCGAGATGGATTCGACATGCTGATTCTGTGAGGTGATAAAGAGGTCTGCCTCATGGAGGCATTGTCAGAATTTTCCAACCAGGTGCTGCTGCTCTGTCAATTCAGCCTAAGTCAACTTGAAGGTATCCTTTATGCTATTTACACTCCCCTTATCAAATTAGCTCTCATGTAGATCCTTAGGTTTTTAATAACATGCCATATCTTCACCTACCACAAAGCAAACACTGGGAAGAGAGGTCCATCTTTAAAACCAACATGCTTAAACATCCAGACGAAATGAAAAGGTAGCTAAGCATTCTCAAGCAGTTATCACCCATGAAGAGTTAGGTACATATACATCTGTTTGGTAGATTCTAGATCAGAATGTAACAGGGATCTCACTCACTTCATTGCAAAGCTTATTCTAACCACAGCTGAGTCCCCTCTTTCTGGCCAGCCTGTTGCTACAACTTCACTGCGTGAATACCTCACTTCCTTGATTTTCAAATGGAGGTGAGAAACAATGTTTTGACTATTGTAAATTGTGCTGCTATGAACACTGTAATTGAACAACAGTAAAATAATTTTTAAAAAAAGAAACAATGTTTTGAGAGCCTTTTACACTTTCTGTGAAAAGAGAGCAGCAAACAAATGTTGAGAGATTCTTCCGTAATCCATGAAACCAAAAATAAAATTATAAAACCAAATACCACTGAAACAGTTGCAGCAATTAGAAAACTCAAAGGCATTTGACTAGTCATAGTCTAGAAGCCACACGAGTGCCCTCTTAGGAACATGGGTTCCTTTCCCTTTCTTCTTAAGTGCATGTCTGAGCTTCGTCATCATTGTTAAACATTTAACTGGATTGATTCAATTGACTCTCTATATTTTGACAGCTCAAAGTACCAAGTTATTTAATTAACTCATTTTCAATTAGCACAGTCGCTGCTAACCTGGTGTAAATTAAGTCTCCTCAGAGTCTAGAAAAAGAGAGAAAGGAGGCCAATGGGAATGAGATTTCTAGTGCATATCTCATTCTGTCAAAAGTTTCCAGTTCAGGTCAGACCCATAAAATAATGGATTTTTCGTGGTTAAGTGTTAACTGGCAGCCAGGTGCTAGGAGAGTGCTGAATCAGCCTAGAAGAGGGGGTGGAAGGAAAAAGAAAGTTTGGTTTATAGGCTGAAGTGAGCAAAGGAAACAGAACCTGGCGAGAGTTATGTATTGCTCAAGGCGGGCACAGGTGGATGGAACTGCAGGCCAGGTCAGAAAAAGAGAAAGATTTATGTTCTGTGCAAACAAAAGGGCAGAAGAAAAATCACCAATCCGGTTGGGCAGCACTGAAGTGAAGGAAACAGCTGTTCATACAGTGAGGGGATGGTCAGGTAAGATGGGCTGGAAATAGTAATCAGAAGGCCATCTGCTGACCCTGGACGGCATGCCCTGGAGGCACGGAACAAATCCTGTCCTCCAGGAGGCCGCACAGAGGGGCCAGTGCCAGCCAAGGCAAGCAAACAATGCCAGGACAAGGCATTAAAGTTACATGAGCCTCATGTAAGAAGTGGCCCAGTGAATTTACTTCTGAATGTGAAGTCGACTGGAAACACAGTGTTTTCTTATTTGAGAACTTGGCAAACCCACTCTGCTGGGCCTCTCTGGGAAGCCAGAATGCAGAGAGGTAGTTCATCAAATGTCGGTGCCCATTACCCATCACCTTACCCGGAGGCTGCGGCTCCCCACCTCCTGGCAGCTGGTGGGGGTAGCCACCAGCCTAGTGCTTGGGGCAGCTGCTGACTTGGGGATATTGCCATTGGACCCCAAGAACTTGCAGCCCAAATGAGGAGTGTGCAGGGTGGCCTTTGACCATGGAAGGCAGCCCACCGGGCAACAGGATGGGCACAGAGAGGAAGGAGGAAACGAGAGCAGGAACTGGCAATGACCTTGCATTAATGGGCAGCACACCCCACTGAAACGAAGGCCCGAGTGAGCGGGTCTTTGCTCTAAGGAAGCCGACAGCAGCTGGATCCCACCAATACTAATGAGTGTCATTATATCCCTTGTACAAGTCAGCCAAATTTCAGACAAAAGGTGAGAGAGACAAAAGATTTATGTCATAACACAAAATACAAAATGTATGAACTGACAATTGGTGGGACAGCACAGACAATCGGAAGAAAGCAGTGACCGTCTAGAGTACTAAGAGTATTAAGATTAATAAGAATGTGTTAGTGTTGTGACATTATTAATTAGTGACCAAAATACAAAGCTGAAGTCAAATCCTCGGAGTAGCCCCCCTTCTCTTTCTATTATCCCATTTTTCTATATCTGTGTTCTCATGGTGTTAAAATTTACACACACACATATACACACACCACATATACACATATATGGAAAGCATAAAAGTAGTAACATTTATTGAATTCTTAGTATATGCCAGACCCTCTTCTATTTTTAACTCGTTTCATCCTCAAAACATGCCTGTGAGGTAGGTCATATTTCGAGCCCTATTTCAGATGAGGAAAATGAAGCACAGAGAGCTGACACCCTCTGGTTAACCCAGCTGGTATCTCAGCTGAGATCTGAACCAGGCATTGTTGACCCCAACTAGCACCTTCCACCACAAGCACTCATTCTTTGTTTGAGATATTGAAATCTCAGTCCAGAAACTTGGGTGATAAAGGGGCTAATTTTCCATTGTGAGCTCCTCACAGGCAGCCCTCTCTTCTTGTTCTCCATCTTCATCCTCACTCCTGCTGCTACCCGAGAGGTCCCCTTATTTCTATCCCTTCAGATCCTTCTTTTTCTTCATGCCCCAGCTCAAGACTCAAGAGGTTAGCTAGCTGTGTGCCAAGACCATTTCTTCTTCCTGGGCCCAGAGCTAAACTGCATTTCCTCCCTTGCATTTAGTGGTGGCATGGGACTGCACTCTAGCCAATGCAATGTGAATGGAAGTGATGATGCCACTTCTAGGCATGGCTTATAAAAATGCTTGGGGAATCCTCCTTCTAGTTCAGTACAGATAACCATTGAGACCTGGGAAGCCACATATTAAAAAGACAGTGGAGCCATATGATAGAAGGGTCCTGATCCCCATTCCTGCTTATAGCAAGGTTGCCTACTAGCCAGGAACTTCCATCTGAGTCTTTCTATAAGTGGGAAACAGTCTTCTGTCCACCAGCCCTGAGTCATTGCAACTGGGAGCTTGTTTACGTCAAAGGTGATCAACGAACACCCTGACTAATGGGAGCTTTTAGAGATCCACCTCTACACAAGGCCCTTATTTTTATAACTTGGCTCTTGACCTTAAAGAATTCACAGAAAAGAGGGAAAAGAAATCAAGGCATAACATAAATAGAATATGAAAATTTTGCAATAAAAGAATGTCTTCTATTTTATATGAACACAGCTGAAGGCATAGAGTCAGAAAAAGCCATTGGAAATATAGTGACAGTTGAGGGAGAGGTGGAGTTGGTATTTCTCTCTGATAAGCCCTTCCAAATTATTCCTTCCCAGCCCTGAGTTTCTACTCCCCCACCTCCACCGTGTTGGCTTGTACCTCATTTTATGTTACATGTTGGAAACTGTACTACAAAAATGAATCACAGTGCCTACCATACTCACTATGCCCGCCTGAGGAAAACGCCCCCTTTGTGCCCCATACTAAGGGAAGATGCCCCAAGCTCTGCCTTGAGCATGTCTTTGCTACTGATTAGACCCAGGGTGGCCTAGTGTTCAGGTTGACTAGAGTCCGCTGCGGTGGTTTGGTGTCATGCTCTGCCCAGTGGTAATTAATTAGGCCATTCAGATCCACCCATTCTGAAAATGAGTGGGGGGGACCCTGAAGGAATAAGCTTGTTGCAGCAGGATGAAAAAGAAGACAGACAGAGATGAACAGAGACATAGGCTGTGCCAAAGCCTCAGAAGGCAGATCCTGCCACTGAGGGGTACACTGGTCAGCCATTAGCGTCAAGCAGCAAATGGACTCTGGCTGATGGAAGCAGAAAAGGAATTTATTAAAAGAATAACAAGAAGATTACTGAAGCCCTCTGTCTTAGTCAGCTCTGGCTACTATAACCAAATACTGTAGATTAGGTGGCTTAAACACTAGGCATTTATGTCTCACAGTTCTGGAGACTGAGATCAAGACCAAGATCAAGGTGACAGCAGATTTGGTTCCCATTGAGGCCCTATGCTGGCTTGCAGATAGCCACTTTCTTGCTATGTCCATACATGGCAGAGAGATAGAGAGAGAGAGACAGAGATAGAGACAGAGAGACAGAGAGACAGAGGTAAAGACGGAGAGCTAGAGCTCCAGCATTCTTGTCTCTTCTTATAAGGGCACTAATCCCATCAGAGGGGCCTCATGAACTCATCTAGACCTAATCACCTCCCAAAAGGCCCCACCTCCAAACACCATCACACTGGAGATTAAGGCTTCAACATATGAATTTAGGGGTCAGAACACAAACATTTAGTCCTTAACACCCTTAAACAGAAAGGGAGGCTTGGGAGCCCTGCCGCTGGGATCCACAGCCAGAATCCGTCCTGCAGCTCAGTTCTACAATCCTTTGCCATGAACCACTCGATGTGGGAGCTTGCTCCCTCAGCACTGCTACACCAGACACTGCCCCGTTCATCTTCCATGGCACTTGTCACCTCCCACCTGATGCCATGATCATTTTTGACCATGCCTGATGCCCCCAGTAGACTCATTTCTCTGTGCTTCATCAGGAGTCTTGGGCATAGTAGTTAAGTGAACCCCAAATACCTGATGAAAAAAATGTTTTCCATTTAATATGATAGCTACCTAAAACACTAAATCTGCAGTAATAGTAGCTACAATGTCCTGAGTATGTACTAAGTGCCAGTAGCTTCTCAAGGGCTCTGTATGCACCCTCTCATTTCATCTTTACAATAACCTTACAAGGAATGCATTATATCCGTTTTACAGAGGCAGAAGTGTGGACTTATAGAGGTAACTTGCCCAATTTCACTCACCAAGTAAATTGTAGAAACAGGATTCAAGCTGTTGATTATGTCTGCATAGCTCATGCTCATTACACTTTTAGATCATCTAAAATAGACCCCACCTCCCAGCCACATGCTCATGTTAAATGCCACCAAGATAAGAAAAAAATTCCCATAGTCCATTTCTTCTCCTACTCACTTTTCCCTCCTCCCAAAAAAGTTAATAATGGAAAGACACATGACATATCCACCACAGATTACTGTGTCAGTCCATTCAGCTAATTTCAAAAAAGATAATGCTAATTATTAGAGATAATGAAAATTTGCTCTTCAACTACAGTCCAAGGGGAATAGTCCAATTGATTAACAGGGATTTCAAGCCACGCATTCAGTTTCTCCTCATTTTATAATGGATGGGAAAAATTGGTTTGTAGATAGAGATTTCTGAAAGCTAAGTGTCTAAGACACTGAAGGGAGCCACCTCATTAAGTCCTAGGCCTGGTTCGGCAGGCTCTCAAAACCAGAGGCAAAGCCAACGGCAGGTAAACTCACTACAGGCACTATTTAATGAAAGTTTGCACTTTATCAGAGCATCCTTCCTGAGTCCTAGATTGTGGGGGGTGTTTTTCCCCCTTTTCTCTTTCTTTTTTAACCACTCATTAGTCTTTTTAAAAATGCAGCAGTGAAGCAGTTAAAAATAAATCCAGGATTTGCAGAACAGTAAGAACTTAATCATGGCAGCAAACTAAACCCCAGAGACAATTTTAGTCTCAAAGTTAAAATATGGTGTATCTGACTCCAAGTAAATTGACTTTTCACAGAATACTCTAACATAATGCATAATAGTCATGCACTCCAAGAGAAGCTCCTGGGTATTGGTCCAGAGCCCACAAGCAGCAGGAAGATCATAGTGTATGTTGAATAAAATTACCCATTCTAAAGGTCCTCAGCTATCCTGAATATTTTATTAAAAACCTTTTTGTGATGGAGACCAACTGGGACCTCTTTCTCCTAGGAGCGAGCTGTCAACGGTAGCAGAATTGAAAACCAGACAGAGTCAAGCTTAATTAGATCTCCCCCACCTCCAACCTTACATTTCTGGTGTATTCTTTCCTGGCCATGAAATTTGATAAATAATACTACGGTGGAATTCATTTCCCCAAACCTTTCGAAAATGAAAAGCACAATTGTGGACAGGCGGAGAAAGAAAATAAAAATATAGCAACAAATTTCAGGACTCAACAGAATATTAGCTGAATGCTACTAATAATTGCAATCACAATAATGTAATCAGGAAACTCACAGAGTTGCCTCGAGGGTGGCACTTGGCACAGATTAGGTTGCAATTCAGATCCATGAGGAAATAGAGTGTCTGCTTTAAGCCCAGCATTTTGTTGGGCAACACAGGAAAAGTGGCCATACATTTCAGATTTTAGGAGAATACCTCAATTCAAACAACCTCTTCCCTCATTCCTTCACATCCACCTGTTCTCATTAAAGCACATGTCCCAAGTCTGGGTTCAGAAAACATGATTGCTGAGAGGATGGCAGACATAACTTACTGCTCACAAGGACTTTGTAGTGCAGTCACTGTAGTATAGGAGTAAAATCAAGGACAATGAGCGTGGACAGCAAGCTTGGGAAACCATCACTTTTTACACCAAGCCCACTTTTGCTATTTTCTGTTTTGTGACTTGAAATTTTTCTAAGTCCTTAAGTGTGATAACTTCCTTTCTTTCTAATTTAGCCAAGTACCAGAGTTCATATGACATTTTACTTGCCTTATATTTTTAGGGGACTTTTTATTAACAGCATTAGGGTGAGGTAGCCTCATTCTAAGGACACCCCTTCATTTAGTTCACCCTTTGCAATAATTTTTACAGTGTTGCATTTCACAAATAATTGAATATGAGCCTGGTTTCTTTTGAAAAATGTGTGCATATGCAATTTTCCCTTAGTTTCACGATGCACAACACATCTGTTATTTCAATGATAACAGATGTTATACTGAAATTGTAATAACTTGTGAGTTAACTGTATTCAAAACTTTATAGTTACACACGTTCCAATAACTTAATCCTCTACCATTATCTCCTCAAATTGATTTAGCCCTGCAGAAGTTGGAGAAAATCAAATATTCATTGTGTTTGCTTTGTGCATATATACAAAAATCACACCATGATTTATCTCTCTTGGTATTAGTCCTGTCTTCTTTGGAAAGATGGGATAAAAAATCATAACAGAATCAACAATCCCTCCTCTCTTTACTCATGAAGATAAATTTCATAGTCAATTTGGGATTAATATGCATGCATCTGTGTTCAAGCTTTTTTTATGGATTTGTAGGTGCCCTATGAATCCAATCTGCATTTCTAGCCATTTACCGTTTAAATAAATGACCTTTCCTCTTACCTCAGGGGTACAAGTCTATCCCCACTTGGCCATTTTATCTTTTATTAGGGAAGCATCTCTCTTCTCCCAAAGCAAACTACCTTTTTTCTCCCAAGCTCTTCTTTTGTCTTCCCCCCACCATATCCAGAGATTATAAACGCTGCGCTAAAATGTGTGTGTGTGTTACAATGAAGCATCTGCCAAAACCCAGTAGACAGTGGGCCAGTATCGGCAGAGGGAGGGGTCTAGAGGAGCATGTTAAGGTCAGAATAGTCTCCATCTTCTAGTACTTTCCATACTGGTAAGAGCTCAAGAGTAAGTAAAGCTACTGCTGGGAGCCCTGTGTTTCTGACCATAGGCTAAGTGGAAGGGTGAGGTGGCGAGGGCTGGGGGACCGGGAGCACAGCCCTGAGCTGGGCCTTGGAAAGTCTGTGGGGTTCTGGCAGACGGAAATGCAGCACTCCCAACAACACCGAGGCTTGGAGGGGGCTTGGGAAGCGTGGGCAGGGGCAAGGGGGTGGTGAGCAGAGAGGATTCTGGCCTTTCTTTTGGCTGATGTGCCCAACAAAGGACCACACTCTTGTCAATTTACAATCTCTTTCACTTTTCTCTGAAGAAAATGGAAGGAAGCACTGGTCTTTTCACATACAAGCTCATCAAACACACAGCCCCAAAGGTCACCAGGTGGACAGGCTTGTGTGAGAGAGGAACTCCTGAGATGAGGGGCCTCCGTGTCAATGCCTCACTGGGTCCCAATTTTTGTTTTGTCTGGAAGGCTGTACTGGCTTCAGAAAATTAGTTCCATTATGTTTGACGCCTTGCGAATTCAACTTGCATCCTCGAGGGACTGGCCTGACTCCGGACCAGTGAGTTCTCAAGCAACACAAGCTGGTATGTCACCTTCAATGGGTGTCACCATCCACAATTGGGAAGAAAAATCAACAAGTGTCACTATGTATTTATGAGAGGAAAGAAAGAGCTGCTTGAGGTGGGAGCAGAAAATGAACTGTCAAGTCCAATATTAAAGGCTTGGATCTCATGTCCTGTGTGGAGAGGCAAGAGTGTATAGCAGGCTTTGCAGCCAGACTGCCTGGGTTCAAGTGCCAGCTCAGCCACTCTCTCGCTGGATAAGTCAGTTGACATCTCTGTACCTCAATTCCCTTCATCTATAAAATGGGTATGATAATAACACTTACCTCCTTGGGCTATTATAGGGATTCCAGGAGATGAAATATGTAAAGCTCTTTAAACAATACAGAAGACACAGTATTTATGTTATATTCGTTATTATTATTGGGCTGTGTCCCTTCATTAATGCTGGATTTAAAGGGCTAGAGTCCCTGCAGCCCACTAATGGATGAAACTGTATAGCTTAGTGATCCCTTCCACCCTCAACCTGAGGTTGTTCCCTGGCCTGTACCCTGATATTCACACTTAAATCTCCCTGTTCTAAGTGATGTGTTAGATGACAACTTCTGTTTTGCAGATATAGCTCCTTTTAGCATCTTTTAAATATTGCTCATTTCTCCAGAAAATATAATCCCCTTCTGAAAATGCAGCACTGGACCCAGTAGGCACGCAGGGAAGTCCTGGAGAATTAAGGTTGGCCATTCCGATTTCACTAGCAGGCTCCTCTCAGCCAAATCATGTCACTGTTAATGATCGGTCAGCAAATGTTTCCTCGCTTGTCATAAAACTCCTTCACTTGTTAGAAAGTCTTCATGGAGTGTGATGGGTTTTTTGCTATTCTTAAGAACAATAGAAAATGATATGAGCTACATCTGTTACACGAGAAACAAAATATTAGATCTTTTTTTTAAATCAAAAACAAAGGAAAACCATTATTAGAGACATATTTGCAAATAAATTCTCCTGGAGACAGGAAGACTCCAAGAGTATGAAGTTTCATTCTAAACTCAGCAGTGTTTGAAAGTTGGGCTTACTTGACTCTCCATGGAAAAGGCATTTGCAGAGTAGGTACCCATCTGTGCACACCCACCACAGTGCTCTGCTTAATCCACATGCCCCTGTGAAAGGAAATAACAGGGCTGAGTACGAATGCCCAGAGAGCACCAACCAGAGGCTGGGGAGTAGGGTGGGGGTCACTCAGAGAAGTTTCATTCCATAAAGTAAAATTAAGGATAAAGATAAAGTAATAGGAGTTCCAGCCAAGATGAAGGCATAGGTAGAAACACTTCACTTCCTCGCACAACCAATCTAAAATCAATAAACAACCAGAAGTGCCAGAAATCAAGCTGCCTGGAACTCTGACAACCAAGGAGTTAAAGAAACAGTCGACTAGATCAACCAGACTGGTGAGACAGGCAGACTGAGAGAACCTGTGGCAAGGCAGGGGACCATGTGGGTGGGGCTGGCTGAAGGCAAAACTGAGACTCAGAGCTGACTGTGGACTTTGGCAGGGGTTGCTGCAGTGGGAGAAACTCCCAGTCTCACACGACATCTTTGGAAAGTGCACTAGAGATGAGCAGGCAAGCTGTACTGTTTCCTCTCTAGCCCCTCCCCCACAGGCAGTGCCACAGGGCAGCAAGGAGGGTTGTCCTGCCCTGGTGAATACCTAAGGCCCCGCCCTCTTACAACTTAACAGTTGCCACGAGCAAAGAAATAGGGCCAAAATGGAAGAACAGAGCAAAACTTCAGAAAGAGAGCTAAGCAATGAGGAGATAGCCAACCTATCTGTTGGAGAATTTAAAGCCCTGGTAATCAAAAAGCTTACAGAATTGATTGAGCTTGGTTGCAAAATGAAAAAGCAAATGAAAGATACCCAAAGTGAAATAAAGAAAATATTCAGGGAACCAACAGTGACAGGAAGGAAACCAGGACTCAAAGCAACGGTTTGGAACAAAAGGAAGAAATAAACATCCAACCAGAACAGAATGAAGAAGAAATAATTCAAAAAAATAGAGACTTAGGAACTTCTGGGACAACTTGAAACATTCCAATATCCAAATTATAGGGGTGCCATAAGGAGAACAACAACAAGGAATTGAAAGCTTATTTGAACAAATAATGAACAAAAACTTCCCCAGTCTCGCAAAGGAAATAGACTTCCTGGAAGTCCAGGAAGCCCAGAGAGTCCCAAAGAAGTTGGACCCAAAGAGGAACACACCAAGGCACATCATCATTAAGTTATCCAAGATTAAGGAAAAAGAGAGAATCCTAAAAGCAGCAAAAGAAAAGGAGAGAGTTACCTACAAAGGAGTGTCCATAAAACTATCAGCTGATTTCTCAAAAGAAACCTTGCAGGCAAAAAGGGGCTGGAAAGAAGTATTCAAAGTCATGAAAGGCAAGGACCTACATCTAAGATTACTCTATCCAGCAACACTATTATTTAGAATGGGAGGGCAGATAAAGTGCTTCCCAGATTAGGTCAAGTTCAAGGAATTCATTGTCACCAAACCCTTATTATATGAAATGTTAAAGGGACTTATCTAAGAAATTGAAGATAAAAAACTATGAACAGTAAAATGACAACAAACTTACAACTATCAACAAATGAACCTAAAAAAAGAAAAACAATGAAAACAAAAATTAAGCAAACAACTAGAACAGGAATGGAATCAGAGAAATGGACATCACATGGAGAGTTTTCAGTAGGGAGGGGAAGGGAGGAATGGGGGGAAAAGGTACAGGAAAGAAGAAGCATAATTGGTAAGCATAAAATAGATGGGGAGAGGTCAAAATGGTATAGGAAACAGAATTCAAAGAACTTATATGTACAACCCATGGACATGAACTAAGGGGGGGAATGCTGGAGGGTGGGGGCACAGGGAGAAGAAGGGATAAAGGGGGAAAAATTAGAAAAACTGTAATAGCATAATCAATAAAACGTACTTTAAAAAATTTTAAAAAGATGAAGTAATACAGTCCCATGGCAGCCTGGTGTAATTGACATTTGGAGGGGAGGAGGGTAAAGGCCTGGCCATACAGGAGACTGGAAACTTGACTGTGAAGGCTGCCAAGGCCCTGTTGAGGCATTGGGAAGCCAAGAGTCATGTTCCTATATTGTCCTTACAATCCTAGGGAACTCATCCTTCAGGTGTTAGTTGCTTGAATTCAGCAGGAAGACATGGATTTTGAACCCTCGGGCCACCTTAACCCTTAGAAAAAAACAGTAAATAAGCCTGCATGATCTCACAGGGATTCTGAGTAAGTTCTCGTAACAGCTAGATGTTCACCAGTGAAATTCCAAGATAAGATTTTAGAAAACCTTGGCCTGAGCAAAGTGTCCTTTCTGAATGTTGGTTCACATTTACTATTTGATAAATTTCTCCTCCTACAAAGTCCAGTTTTAATTCTCCTGCTGTATCAATTCTTCACTTAGATCTGTGGGTCTTTGTGGATCCGTCACCAATCTGAATTATTTTGTTAATCTGTGACAGAAACCAGAGACACCCTCAGACCAAAGGACCCTGTGTGTGCAGATGACTCACAATGCTTGTCTTCCCTGAGTGCAGCTGAGCCTGAGACCACAGCCCTGCTGTTCCTTCGTTCTGAGCCATGCTCTGCCTCCCATTGTCCTCCTGCTTAGATTAGAAGGTTTATCTACTGCAACCTGAAGGTTCTTGGGGTGCACAGTCTACATACAGGCAGGGTATTCACAGCTACATGCACGGTTACAGAGACAGCTTTCACAATTTAACACATGTTGCTTTTTTTTGCTCCACCTTGCATCACTCTCAGATCAGGTAAGTTCTCTCTGTATTAAAGAAAGCAAGCTTCTCCCTGGCTCTATGCTTGGAGACAGACCGTGTTGTCAGCCTTTGCTACCTCAAGCTGGATGTTCTCTCCTCCCCAGGCTTTTGCCCAGAATCTGTCCAGCTGGACAGTTTACCAGGCCTAGATCATGTTTTTTGAGCTTCTAACCCTGCTCTCGTTCTGTCTTCTGGCTTCGTCACGTACACACTGTTGGCATGTTTACACTCCTAGATCCAGAGCCTTGTCTCACCCAAGTATCTCTCTCACCATCATTCCTATCTCCTGCCATCACCACAACAGTATTCTCAAAACCCACGCGCATGGACTGTTTCTTCTGTCCAGCAGAGAGGAGTATGATGATAGTACACAAAGTCCTTCAGGGAAGACCTAAAACATTTCAGGCACTTTTCCAAAGATGGAAAAAGCAAAAATCACTCTCAGGGGTCTAAAGTCTAGTGGGAAAGATAAAGGATTAATAGGAAATTATAACTTAATAATGAAAAATGCTAAGATCATGGTAAAAATAGAGTGTGATGCTCACACAGAGAAGGAGGCTAAGCCAGCATTAGAGATTCAAGGGAGTCTTCTCTGAGAAGGAAGGCAGTCCTTGAGGAGGATGAGGAGTAGGCTAAGCAAGTGAGGGGGGAGGAGAGAGGAAGGGGTTGTTCTAAGAAAATTGGGTAGCATGTGCAAAGATCAGGAAAGGAGGGGAGCATACAGCATTCTCTGCCCTGTAGGCAATGCAGCAGGAATGGAGCACAGGTGACAAGGGGGAGCGGTCTAAACTGGGACTATACATACAGCCAGAGCTACACCTTGACAAGGCCTATAAACTTGGCCAAGGACTCAGAGCTTTATCTGGGGAACTTTCAGAGGTCATTGAAGTTGTCTTACGAAGGGAGCTTATGATCAGTTCACTATAAAAAGGCCCCTTTGGCTGCAATACGGATCTACACTGGAGAGGAGCTGGGTTTGAGGCAAACCAGCCATTTGCAGAGATGCTGATGGCCTGAGCTATGGAAAAAATGGAGATGGAGAGAAACGGAAGGATTTAGGGATTAGGGACTTGATTAGGGAGAGGCATGAAGGGTCATTCCCAGGTTTGGGCAACAGGGAGAAGTATGTTTTCTTTAGCTGAGACAAGGATCCCAAGAAGGAGGAACAGGTTTCAAACATGACTTTGAGGAGCTTCTGAGACAGATAAATGGAAGGATCAGTTGGCCAGACCTGGACTCAGGAGGAGGGAACTCTACTTCTCGTAGTTCAGCCTCCTGGGATAGTGAATTTTACTGGTTTAACACTCTCTGTGTGAAATAGACTGTATCCTTCTTTTCCCCTTCAAGCATTATGATCTCACATAAAACAACCAAATGCAGGGAGAATACAACTCCTCTCCTTGCTCTTTTCTCTCATTACCAGAAAGGAAAATCTTTTTCAAAGACCCTCCCACCCGAGATCATCCTTAAAGCTCAACAACCAGAAGTTAGTCACATGGCCAGCCATGTTTTTTCCCTGGAAAGGCAAGTTAGACTGCCATGAGTGGCTGCGACCAATCACACTCCAACTCTGAGGCCAGGGGAAGAACCTGCCTTCCTGAGCTTACTGCTGCCCAGGGATAACTGAACAAAATCCGTGTTCAGGATGAGTTAGGTATGCCATGGTGGCCTAAACCAACAATGTTTCTTTTTCCTTCTTAATATATGTCCAATGCAGGATGACCAGGGGTCTCTGCTTATGGTTACCCCCCTGGGAGTTAGGTTGATGGAAGCTCCATCTAGACCTGGGCTTTTTAGATTTCAATGGCAAGGGAGGAGAACTCTTGGAGTCTCTTAATGGCAATTAAATATTATGGGCTGGATCCAATAGCTGGAAGTAGTGACATTGCCCCATTCAACTACAAGAGGGCCAAGAATTGCATTTTCCAAGTGACTGGAATGAGAGGAGAGCCAGATATTAGTGAGCAGCATTAATGATTACCAAATCTGCAATTCCTAGCCAGTCTAGGATCCCCCTGGTATGAGAAACATACTGTTTCTTGGGATGACCCATTTCATTTTCGCTCATCCTTGAGTGATAAACAACACATCTGGAGAACGAATTAAAAACTCCCCTGCAGCACCTGTCCCTCTCTTCTACACCCTTACAGAACAATGGTTTTCATCTTTCCCATGACAGACCTTCAACTGTTAGAAGATAATTATCATGCACTCCCAGGTCCTCGTTTTTACAAATTGAATTGAAATTTCAATTAGCAATTCAAAAGTTCAAGTATCTGAAAATATAATGACATTGAATTGCAAGTTTGGAAAAATGCAGGATTAGCTTCAGAGAAAGACAATCAAGTGGACATGTTGGATCAGAGAAAAAGGTAACAGATGGGAAAGCAAGTTCCTCTCCGAAACTGAGGACAGAGAGCCATGGACTATAAGATGCCTTTTCTTCCTCTGACTCAAAATTCACTGTGAAATTCTCATTCCTCAATTGCCACTTCACTTCCGGCCTGGTAGAGGAAAGATATTTCTGCAGTTACCTTCCTTAACTACTGGGGAGAGCACCAATGAAAACATACAAAGAAAGCTTGATATCTCTCCAGTTCTGCTAATTGACTCATCTTGTGTTTAGACAAGTGTTATTTCAAGCTGAATTACCGTTTTAATTCAGATAGAGCCGCTTAGAATCTACAACTAATGAATCTTTCTTTTTCAAAAGTGTTTCTTAATACAGCCACTTAACTAAAAAGCCAGAAGAGATGGCACATACAACTTCCTTCTTTCTTGGATGTGCTTCTGAATTGTGGGTTAATTGCATAAAGAGGCAGCCAGTTAACACCTGCCTGTGGATTTACATACTTCCAGCCATATATCATCTCCCACCTGATATAGACTTTGTCGAAACCGGAATGTTTTACCAGGCCTGGAAGGTCAGTCCCATTTGTCAAAGCAGGGACGGTCCCTATGTCTTAGACAGCCTTATCTGGGTTGTGGAGTCGCTCAAGGACATCATCTGCCTTCCGATCAGCAGAGCCTTGAGAAAGCTGAGCTGTGGGAACAGCGGGTCTTACTCATTTATTTCTAACATCTACTTTTGTACTTATTAGTAGGCCAGAGTCTACAGGCTGATAAGCCAAACATACCCATCATTTGCAAAGACCTAAGAGTGTATTTCTGGGGACATTTGCTAACTGTACCAAAACTGATTTCACTGGGTTTTCATAGTGCTCATGTCATGGAGAAGCCTTGCAAGGTCAGTGAATGGGGTGTACTGTCACAGATAAAGAGGAATGCTGGCTATTGTCCAACAGGAGATAACAAATAGCAAATTCACTCATTTGGCGAGCATTGAGCACAGACGATATGGCAGGCACTGAGAAGCACTACAGCAAGGGGGCCAACAAGCCTGTGCCCGGCTTTCCTAGAGCTCACATCTGGAGAGGGAGCCAGGTGTTAACCATATCATCACATCAATCAAGACATTCAGAGAGCGCTTACTAAGTGCCTGGCTCAGTTCTACATGCTTCACAAACAGTCATTAATTTAATACTTACAACAATGCTCCAAAGCCATTACTACCTTTATACCCCATTTCATAGTTGAGCAAACTGAGTTACAAGGAGATAAAGAAACTTTCCTTGGGTCTTACAGCCCGGAAGTGTCAGAGTGGGGAATGGAACTCCAGCCGTCTGGGTTCCAGTGCAGCACCGCCTCTCAGCTGGCCCAGAAGCCTTTTTAAAGACTTTCAACCACAATCTCCCAACGCAGAGAAACTGCCCTTTCTCTGGTGCTCCCCAGTGCTTGTTCTATCAATTACAACCCTAGATTTAATGGCTGCCTTGCATCATCCTCAGGTACACATTTTATATTTTTTAACATTTCTGAAACCAAGATGCATCCCACAATTAACGGGCAAATATAACAGGTAGAGTTGTTGTGCATTTATTTAGTGGTATGGAACACAACAGCACAGCCTACAATCGAAGGTAAGTTAGAACCAGTGGAAAACAGTGCCTGCAGCTGAGTGTCTACCCCACTGGGAGAGCACAGGGCCAGTGCTCAAGGTCATAGCGACAAGTCAGTTCCTGACAGAGACAAACCGGACCAGGGTGTCCCAAGCTCCACCCAGCTCAGGGCTCCTGCCTCCCTTGGCTGTCTCCAGCCAGAATTCTCTTCACAGGAAGCCAAACCACAAGAAACCCAAAGCCAGGAGTAGCCGGTGAGGAATGTCCTGTTTATATTTCTGTTGTTGAAGTAGAATTCTTTGTCCTAACAAAAAATCTCTTGCCTTCAACAAAGGCATTCGTAACAACAAATGCATTATTTCCTGCACAAAAAAAGTTTGGATTTCACTTATTTACAGGGCCTCAGGTTTCTTTAGTTTCACTCCTAATTAAGGCTTGATGTCTCTCAATAAACCTTCCTTGGGCAAGAACTAATCATTCCTGACCAACCAACACCACCATTAATTCATGGATTTGCAAACGGTTATTGTTTTTCTTCCATGGAACTTAGCACTGATTGAGCCATATGCAATATGCACAGGCACATGAACTCTTTGAACTAATGAAAATGTGATTGTAAAACCGGCCTTCTCTCCAGTCCAGGCTGGACAAAGAGGAAAGGCATTTAGGGTACTTCTGTTGTGCCTTTCATTAGAATGCTGCCTGCCAGCATTCTCCCTAAAAATAGTTGTCACGCCAGTGGAGTCCTCACTCTGGCAAACAGACTGTTCTGCACTGAGATCCTTTTTAGCTGGTTCTTAAGTTACAGGGATTTTAACTAAATTAGAAAGTTTGCCACTTTGTTCCTTGTAGAATAAAAGCTTTTCAAGCCAGAGCTCCTGAAACACAGGTTCAGCTCAGTTCTGAAAAACGGGAAAATGTCACCTTTGCTTCTGAGCATAAAAAAAAAAACCCAAAATGTTGAAGCTGGAGGGGGGTTAGAACAAATAAAACCTCCCGCTTATTAATGCCTGGGTAGTCAGTTTCTCCACACAGCTATTTCCTTGACCATTTGCCTTCCTGCTAATGTTTTAGCATCACTGGGCCACAGAATAATAAATGCTATCCTGTATAAAAAGGTAAAGATGCCTAAAAAACTCATTTGGGTGTTTCAAAGCACAGCTCCACTTTCTAAGTGTTTTTATTTTTCCACATATTAGGCTCTCATGATTCCAGAGCAGACAGTAGGGATGCCGAGTAAATAAACAATTCAAAATCTGCTCAGTCAGATCTGAAAAGGGTTTCCTCAGCATCGGTTCCAAATTCCTCATTTTTTTAAAGCTTCTCTTAGCCTTTAACAGAGTCCTTGATTTCCAAGAATCTAGCATCATCTTTTGGACAGTTTTAAAGACAAATTCTGTTTGCATCATTTGATATTCTTTTTCATTGATTTTATATTTTTAGGATACTTTCATATCATCGCACTTCAGCTTCCTGTACAAACGAGACTGGCTGGTGCGCTCAAGAGCCCTTGTGGATGGGGTGGGGGTCACTCTTGGTGCCCCCAGCTATGGTACCCACAATTAATTTTCCCAAACAACTGCAGTCATCATGACATTGTCTTCCTCAAAAAGCATCATTTCACTCTTACCAATAAAAACAGTTTTGAAATACACATATGCATGTGTGTGTATTCATTTCTTACTCTGAAAATACATTCGATCTAGCCCTGACTGTTCAGTGATATTCAAGGCTCTCCACAAGCAAGTCCCAATCTTTCTCTCCAGAATCAACTACCACTGTTCCCTCACTCAGACTGAGCCACTGTCACCTGGAGGCTCCAAGATGCCCAGTAGGATTTGGGGCCAGGCTGTGAGTCCAGACTCTTCCCTGGACTAGCAATTATATCACAGGTAAGTCCGTCATTCTCCTTCAGCTTCCTCATCTGTGGGCTAAGAAAAATAAAGACATCTGTGTGAATGTTCTTGCTGTGAAATCTAATGAAAATGCACAGTGTGATCACCGTCGGTAAAATGGTAAAATGTGACACGAATCTTATGAATGTATTAATCCTTATAAAATATAGGTACATTTAAAGTCCTGGGCACAGATAAGAAAGACTCTGGGTGGATTGTCTTACATGTGTAAAAATCATTTTCCATCAGATCTTTTATTTAAATTCTATTGAGTACGTATTAGCTATTTATGAGTCTCATTAACACATCAAAAATCTAAGTCTCACATTGCAATAGTACACTGAATGCATAAAATGTGGTTTTGGCAAAAAAAATGAAAAATATACATTTAAGAGAAGACAGAAACCCTGATCAATTGGAAGAATGGAGTTCACTTAACTGAGGTAAGATTGGGGGAACAAGCCAGTTAGGGGTGGTGATAAAATCAAAAGTCTGATTGTAGACATGTCAGGTATGAGGTATTTGATACCTGTATGAGGGTGTTGACCAGGCAGTTAGACATTTGAGTCTGGGCTCAGGGAAAAGGTGTGCCCTGAAGATAGAAATTCAAAAGTCACATTCTTCTCAACCTTCAAGGGCCAGTTCAAATGCACCTTGTCTATAAATCCTTCTTTAATCTCCCCCAGCTGCACAAAAGTTCTCCATTTCTGGATGTTATACTTTCTGCATATTTCCTTGAGTATCTACCTCTGCTTCCCTTTTCCTTCACTGCACTTACTTGTGTACTAGATTCAGGTCAAGGACTATGTCACTTTCATCTTTGTATTCTCTCGGTGTCCAGCACTGTGCCTTTCTGGATTTGGAGCGCAATATGTGACATCGGCTTAATTAATTAATCTCCTCTAACTATAACAGGCTCAGCAAAATTGCTTGAATAAAAGTAAATCCAGAATGTCAGATCAGTGAATGAATGAATGAATGAGTGAATGAATAATCAATCAACCCCTGGAGTCCCATTGAAAGATCCAAATAAAATTGGCCCCGTGCAGGACTGAGTGAAGCCTAGTATCTTCCCAACCTACCAAACCCAGTCACCCCATGACCACCGATCTCCCCAGAACTGCCCATGATAGTGCCCCACTTATGTTCAGCTTCCCCAGTCCTGTGTCCCATAGCCTTTTTGTCTTTTTGTTGTCTAATAAAATGTGCCAGCCAGACTATAAGTGACAGCAAGCCAATTAGACCGACTCATTCACGCTGGTGTAATTGCAGAGCCTACTGTCTAGATGTCTTTCACCTCCCACACCATAAAGTTGTATTTTAATGAGGGTCTGGAGAAATCCAAATGCCTGAGAACAAAAGGACTTTAGGGCAGGACATACCTGCCCTCATTTGCTGAGCCGGCAACAAGCCGGGCCTTCTTCCTATGTTCAGTGTAGACAAAGTGCTGACGAATGATTAAGAGGAAGCAGCTTGCTGGGAACATGGATAGTCAGCTCTGCCCTGGAGGCTACTCTTCTTGCCAGGGCACCCTCTTCCAGTTCTGACACCAGGCAGCCCTTGGACCCTTGTCAGGTCCCTAGTCCCTTGGGTCTAAGTCTCTATGTGTGAAAAATAAGACTACTGAGCTGGACTTCACATATCCCTTCCAGTTACACAGTTCAATCAAAACAAAATGTAGTGTTCAAAATTTCAAAATCTCTCCGCTCATTTATCAAGCTACTGTCATTTTCATGTTTCTTAACACTCTCTAACATGGTTCCAAATCTCCATTTTTTCCTCCATTCAATGACATTGTGGGAAAGTCCTTCGTAAATTCTGACATGTTATATTAAATTTAGCTATTATTATTTTTTTATTAAAAAGTCCCCTTCTCTTTTTTGTAGGTGGGAAATTAAAGATTGCTACCCAGTCTGGGTTGGAAAATTTTTTAAAAGACTAGATAATCTTCTGTCTGAGGCCAGAGTCCTAACAAATCTTCACAGCAGAAAGGTGCGGAGGGGTGGAATGTATGAATACAGAAGGATTTCAGGATATCTTAACTCCCTAAGTTTGTCATGCCAAGTTTTTATGAGGTCTCCTAATGCAGATCCCGGCCCGTGGGATCCGTGTATTGTGGCAGCAATGGACAAATTCACAGGGACTACAGAAATCCTGTGGAGAAAAGGGACGGCACAGCTGCTCTCTAAGTGAGAGAGAAGGCCCTGACCCCTGCCTGGACAGGCTTTTATTGCTTTTCTGGGCACATTACATCAAGGATGGTCCTCATTTACTATGCACAGGTTGGCTTTAGGCAGTTACAGAAAACAAAGGAGCTGATGTCCGCTAATTACATCAAAGAAGAAGGATATTTGCAAATGTAAAGGGAAAAGTGGTTGAACTGGTTACACTCCATACTTGGGAGGTTTAGCTCAGGTTTCAGGAAGTTACTTTAAAGATATGCAGTAAGCACTTGCTGCCTCAATTCAGGGTGGGGGAGTTTTAGCAAAAGCAAGCCTCATAATGGTCTAGGTACAATGCACGGCTGATTCCTCACAGGAGAACCTATCTGTGGGCATGGGTCCTGTGTGCCAGACCTCACTCCCCACTGGCCTTTTCGAGTGGGGGCTGGGCCATATTTCCCATGCGTGGAACGGTTCCCTATAGTCTCCAATGTGCAAATGGGTCTGATAGACCATATATTCCTTAATGTGGAAAATTAGAGAAATTCTTTAGTCCACCCATTCTACTGTTTTCCAGATAAAGCTATCCCCAGGAGTATATCCCAGTTAAGGACAACATAACATAGACGGAGGCATGAGCTTCTCCTATTTGTAGATTACTCCGACATAGGATTATACTGCAACAGCAAATAAAGTAAGCATATTATATCAGTAGACCCTGAATATTATCTAAAAGCATTTTAATGTTAAACACACAATATAATTTCTTTGCAGAATTATTTAACAAATCTGAGAACAAAACTAAGAACCAAAAAAAAAAAAAATGCCCATTTTGACTCCCGAAATTAAAACACACCAAAATGTCATTACTCAAACAGATTAACTAGAGAAGAAGTCTGAATTAGGAATTATTCTTTAAAGAAATATACCCTTAATATTCTCAAGAAGCATAAAAAAACAGCAAATCAAAATATGGCCAAGTCAATGAGTTTAGGAAATATTTTAACAGTACAGGGGTTAGGAAAAGTAGGTTTACAGCTGTGAGTATGCAAAATACAGTTTATTCTTGTATTATTATTTATTAATTATTGTATTATTTTCCATATGAACAACTTTCAAGCTACTTTTGCCCACTCTTGTATATTAAAATAGTATATTAATAGTATATTAAAATATAACCAGATTCCTATATACTGTCTACGTATCCACATTTCTCCCCAGCTCCTTCTAACAGAGAGAAAAAGCTGAGATTGTATGAGATACTCTATAGATTAGGCCTAAGAAACACCCAGTCTTAGACTGGTGGCTAGTAAGAGACTGAGGACTTTTTCAGTCCTGGACAAAGGAGGCTAAACTTAACCTTTGGCCGAGACAAAGTAGAATTAGAGAGTACAAGCAGGGATACCTACAAGCTTTCTGTTTCTGTAATCTTTGAGCTCAGGCTATCCTCAGCTCAGCTCTTGCTCCACTCAGTTGGTGCATGAATGGGAAGCCAAACAATGTGGTTAAATCTTCAGAGCCATGTTCTGTGATGTATTGAACCCTGAAACCTTCTGTGTGTCAGTGACCTGGGGAAAATGAGGAGGCGAGTTCTGCTTCCTGAGAACGTTTTGCCTCTACTAACAAGAAAGAAGTATCTAAGAAAGATTAACTTCTACTAGCTCTTGCCTAAAGAACCACAAATCATAATTTATAGGAATTTGAATAGATGGTCACAAAAGTAATCACTAGAAGCAGAATCTACAAAGTAATAGACTCTTCTCCTTTACTTTATCCACAGAGGTTAAATTTTAAAACAAAACAACTCATCACAATGTCCAGGACAACACTGTAATCAATCAATGATTCTGGGGCCTCAATCAAGATGTTTGGAGATGATAAAAAAATGAAATGCAATGGACTGACTTGTCATCCTAAAGGCAGCCACGTCAGCCAGTTCATCACATAAAAACCCATGCAAGGGAAGAACCAATGCTTCCAAGTTGAAAAATACACAACTTCCACTACCCAATCTATAGAGAGCTGTTGACTTGGCTTTTAACAATTCTTCCTTGAGTTTCAAAACTTATCATGCCAAACTCAAAATTCAAGCATATATGCCAGTTTATGCTTTCATACCAGAATTTATTAGAGCAGTAGGATTCATTACATATATTTCATGATCTTAGCTCTTAAAATTTTAGTTGCTCTAATATGCTTTTGACTTGTTTTGAGGGTGAGAAAGAACATCAGTTGGATTTAGTTGACCCCTACCTCCTCTAAATAATTGGTTGAACTTAATCAAAAACAGGTGAGACTGCTGCTTCTCATTATGAGGAAGTACTTGATACCAGACTTGCCCTGCTATTATAAATAATTCTCAAACTTCACAAAATATATCAATAAACTATTTTCAGTTATTGGAAAATGGTCAGCACAGGAATGTCATCCCTGAGAGAAGAACAATTTATGTGGTGATCACCACCACTATCTCATGTTTCTCTCAAGGTTAGTTTCTGGACAGCAAAGCAGGGAGGTGGTTCCCAAGCAGAACTCTGAGGTCTTGATGAGCTAAGGAGGTATGGAGTGGAATTCAAGGCTGCTGAAGTGGGTTGATTTGTGGGACAGGGTACCATAGAAGAGGAACCTACATAGAGAAGGGGTTATGGAAATCCATGCAGGGATTCCCTTAACCCTTTGGCAGAACACCAAGTTGGGTATGCTTAGAACGTGTACTAAGCTGTGCATGCACAGGCAATATGAGTATGCAATATGAATGAAATGGAGATTCTAGAAGTCACACAGTGCTGCAAAACATAGGAATTTTGAACAGCCAGAGTTCAGAGAACTTGCTGAATACTTTCAGTCATTCAGTAGTTGTAAGAGCTCATCTAAACTCACTCTAACAAAACTTTTAATAAAGCTCAAGGGTGTCAAAACAATCTGACCATAAACTCACTGTCTATAGAAATAAAACTCTTTAAAGAAAGACAATAAAATCCAACCTCTCAACAATACCCAGCACATAATTTAAAATATTAGCTGTGTAAAGAAAAAAATTAACCCATAATTGGCAGGTGGAGGGGAGGGAGGGCAACAGAGATAGATATAGAGATGACAGAGATTTTAAAATTAGCTGACAAAGAATTCAAAATAACTATTATGTTCAATGACTTATTTAAAAAGATTGACAAAATGAGCAAACGTATTGAGAATATCAGTAAATAAATGGAACCTATTTACAAATAAGTGGAAATTCTAGCGCTGAAAAAAGTCTAACAACTGAAAGTAAAAATCCACTGGATGATCCTACAAATACATTTGACACTACAAAAGAAAGTGAGTTTGAAGACAGAGTAATAAAGACCATCATAACTGAAACAGAGAAAAAAGGCTAAAAAACATGAAGAGTCTCAGTAAAGTGTGGAAAGACATCAAGGCAATATATATATAATTTGAATCCCAAATGGAGAGGACAGAAAAGTTAGGACAAAAAAATATGGAGAAATAGTAGCTAAATTCATCTAAATTTGATGAAAAATGCCACCCTATACAAGAAGTTCAACAAATCCAAGTAGGAAAAAGACAAAGAAAACTACATCGATGTACATTAGAGCCAAATAGGTAAAAACCAGACATGAAGTGATAATTCTAAAAGCAGCCAAAGAAAAACATGCATCATCTACAGGGAATAATGATAAAACTAACCACTTTCAATAAAAATAGTGAAAATCGGAACATATTGGAATAATATCTCTAAAATGCTAAAATAAATCAACCTAGATTACAATATCCAGTAAAAGTATCCTTCAAAAATGAAAGTAACAACAAAATGAGAGAATTCATCACCAGCAGACCTACACTATAATAATAAATGTTAAAGGAAGTCCTTTAGACTATGCCAAAAGAAAACATGAAACTATGTGAAGAAATAAAAAGCAAAAGAAATTTAACTATATGAACTAAATATAAAAGACTTCCTAAATTTAATTTATTTAAAATGTAATTGGCATTTGAAAAGATAAAAATGTATTATGGGTTTACAATATAGAAGTACAATGTGGCAACAATAGGACAAAGAATGGAATGAGGTAAGGGGAGTGTATTATTTTAAGTTTATGTGTTGAAGGGGAATAATGTTAATTAATGGTAGTTTGTAACAGGTCAAAATATGAATTGAAATCTCTAGAGAAACCATTAAAACAGTAAAACAGAGAATGCTATAGATAAAAAGCCAGTAGAGGAAGTAAAATGGAATACTAAAACATAGTCAAATAGAAAATAAATAGCAAAGTGATAGACTTAAAGTCTATCATGTCAATAATTCATTAACTGAAGGTGGATTAAGAATCTGATTCAAAGTTAGAAAATATCAGACTAAATAAAAAATAAAGATCAAATTACATGTTGCTGACTTCTGGCCAAGATGGAGGTGTAGGTAGATACACTTGCCTCCTTGCACAAACAAAAGAAAGACAATAACAAATTTAAAAACAAAAAAACAACCAGAACTTACAGAAAATCGAACTGTATGGAAGTCTGAAAACCAAGGAGTTAAAGAAGAAACATTCATCCAGACCAGTAGGAGGGGCAGAGATGGGCATCTGGGTCGGAGAGGACTCACAGTAAGACAGCCACTGGAGGGCAGGTGGTCCCACACTTGCATGCAGATAAACCAGGAGGAACAACTGGAAAGCAAGACAAACCACGTAACCCAGGGTTCCAGCACAGGAAATAAAGCCTCAGAACCTCTGACTGAAAAAACCTGTGAGGACTGAGGCAGCAGGAGAAACACCTAGCCTCACAGGAGATTTTGTTGGAGAGACTCACAGGGTCCTAGAACATACACAAACCCACCCACAAATCAGCACTAGAAGAGCCCGATTTGCTTGTGGGTAGTGGCAGAAGTGACTGAAATCTAACAGAGAACTGAACAAGAGGCATCGTTTCCTCTCAAACCCCTCCCCCACACACAGAACCAGAATACAGCAATATGGGTTGCCCTGCCCTGGTGAATACCTAAGGCTCCATCCCTTACTAGTAACAGGCACCCCGAGACCAAAAAAAAAAAAAATGGCCCAAATGAAAGAACAGATCAAAGCTCCAGAAAAAATACAACTAAGTGACGAAGAGATCCCCAACCTATCAGATGCACAGTTCAAAACACTGGTAATCAGGATGCTCACAGAATTGGTTGAGTATGGTTGCAAAATAGAGAAAAAAGTGAAGTCTATGAAAAGTGAAATAAAGGAAAATGTACAGAGAACCAACAGTGAAGGAAAGGAAACCGGGACTCAAATCAACAGTTAGGAGCAGAAGGAAGAAATAACAATTCAACCAGAACAGAATGAAGAAACAAGAATTCAGAAAATGAGGAGAGGCTTAGGAACTTCCAGGACAACCTTAAATGTGCCAACATCTGAATCACAGGGGTGCCAGAAGGAGAAGAGGAAGAGCAAGAAGTCAAAAACTTATTTGAAAAAATAATGAAGGAGAATTTCCCCGATCTGGCAAAGGAAATAGACTTCCTGGAAGTCCAGGAAGCTCAAAGAGTCCCAAAGAAGTTGGACACAAGGAAGCACACACCAAGGCACATCATAATTAGTTACCCAAGATTAAAGATAAGGAGAGAATCTTAAAAGCAGCAAGAGAAAAGGAGACAGTTACCTACAAAGGAATTCCCATAAGACTGTCAGCTGATTTCTCAAAAGAAACCTTTCAGGCCAGAAGGGGCTGGAAAGAAGTATTCCAAGTCATGAAAGGCAAGGACCTACATCCAAGATTACTGTATCCAGCAAAGCTTTCATTTGGAATGGAAGGGCAGATAAAGTGCTTCCCAGATAAGGTCAAGTTAAAGGAGTTCATCATTACCAGGCCCTTATTATATGAAATGTAAAGGGACTTAAGTAAGAAAAAGAAGAAAATCAAAAATACAAACAGTGAAATGACAACAAATTCACAACTATCAACAACTGAACCTAAAAACAAAAGCAAAAACAAACTAAGCAAACAAGTAGAACAGCAACAGAATCACAGAAATGGAGATCACATGGAGGATTATCAGCAGGGAAGAGGAGGGGGGGATGGGGGAAAATGTACCAGGAATAAGTAGCATAAATGGTAGGTACAAAGTAGATAAGGAGGAGGTTAAAATAATATAGGAAATGTAGAAACCCAAGAACTTATATGTACAACCCATGGTGGGGGAGATGTGGGTGGGAAGGGGTGTGCAGGGTGAAGGGGAATAAAGGGGTGAAAATGGGACAACTGTAATAGCATAATCAATAAAATATATTTAAAAAACTACATGTGGCTTATAGGAGGTATACTTTAAATGTAAGGCACATAAGAGTTTAAAGTAAAAGATGAAAAATATTACAAATGCAAAAATTAATCATAAGTGGCTTAATAGATAACAAAGTAGTTCTCAAAACAAGAACCAGAGATAAAAAGGGACATTTTGTAATGATAAAGGGTCAATTCATGGAGAAGACACAAGAGTTCTAAATGCATATACATCCAGAAACAGTTTCAAAATATATGAACCAAAAACTAACAGAATTGATAGGGAAAATAAACCAAGTCAGATTCATGATGACAGTTTTATTAACACGCCCTTCTCAATAATAGAAGTACCCAAAAAAATCAGCAAAAAATAGGTATTTGAGCAGCATCAGCAAGGAATTTAATCTAATTGATATTTATAGAACAGTGCACCCACCCAACAGCAGAAAACATACTTAACAAGTCGATGTGTAAAGAATTCACTGAGGCAAACCATGTGCTGGGCGATAAAACATGGCTCAATAAATTTAAGAAAATTGCAATCATATGGAGTATGGCCTCTCACCACAATGGACTTACACTAGAAAATGGCAATAATATATATGGAAAATCCTCAAATATTTGAAAATTATGCCAAACACTCCTAAACAACCCATAGGTCAAAGAAAACATGAAGGAAATTTTAAAATATTTGAAACTGAATGATAATAAAAATACATCAGTAGAAAATTTGTGGAATATAAGTTAAGCAGCACTTAGAGGGAAATTTATTGCTCTAAATGCTTCTATCAGGAGAGGGGAAATATATAAAACCAATTATGTAAACTTTTTCTTAAGAATCTAAGCAGAGAAGATCAGTTTTAAACCGACATAAGTAAACAAAATTTAAAAAGAAGAGTAGTGCAGAAGACAATGATATAGAAAATAGAAAAACAATGCAACAAATAAGAGTTAACAAATATTAGTTCTTGGAAAATATAAAACATGTTGTAACCCCTTTAGCTAGACTGATCAAAAATAAAAGAATAAAGCATAACTTAATATCTGGAATGAATGAGATGAGATGACATCACTGGAGATGCCAAAATGCAAAATAGTAATGGAAAGTTGGCAAAACAGATGAAATGGCCAAATTTCTTGAAAGATACAAATTAGTGCAACTGATACTAGGAGATGTAGATAAACTGAACAGCCCTTGATTTTAAAAAATTAAATTAATAATTAGAAATTTTCCCACAATGAAAAGTTCAGTCCCAGATAGTTTCTCAGGTTTTAATTTTTTCAAATTCCCAAAAAATAAAAATACTAGTCACACATGACTTTTGTTGCCAATCAGAGAAGGATTGAAAATTTCTCAAACCATTCTATGAGATTAGTATCGCCCTGATATCAAAACATGAGTTTCATAAGAAAGCACAAACTAATACCCACATGAAGATAAAGACAAAAATTCTTAACAAAATTGTAAGAAATCTAATCCAGAATTACATAAAAAGTTAATACTTCAAGACTATGAGGGTTTCATATAAGGAATGCAAGGTTGGTTCAATATTTCAAAATCAAAATGAATATGGAATAACTGTCCTTTTAAAAAAACTTTGTTTTAATTGTTCTCAGCAATGTTTTGTAGTGTTTACTGTGGAGGTGTTACACATATTTCCTTACACTTATTGCTAGGTATCTGTTGTTTTGATGCTTTTATAAATTGTACTGATTCTTTTAACTATTCATTCTCCAATTGCTCATTGCTAATATTTGAAAATACAAGTGATTTTTGTATACTGACTTGTAGCAATCAATCATGCTAAATTCACTTATTCTAGTATTCTTTAAGATTCCATAAAATTCTATGAAGACAATTATGTCATCCACTAATAGCAATAGTTTTGCTTCTTCTTTTCTAATTGTATCCCCTTTATTCTTGACTTTTGCACTGGAAGTAATGAACAAAGTTGTCTGGAAGTTTCCAGACTTATCTTATAGTTCAGCATGAAATTTAACCCACAGTTTCCTGAAATCAAAATAGCAGGGAAAATATGCAGTGATATGTTACATTTTTCTCACTGTCTTTAAGCAATAACATACCAATTCCTCAAGGAAGGAAAGCTTTTCCCCTGCATATAACCAGCGGTTGGACTTAAAGTTTACAAATATCTTTGATAAACAAATATGTTATTCAAATTTGGTTTTTTGTATTGTCCTATAGGTTCCTGAGACTCTGTCCGTTTTTTTTTCAATCTTTTTTCTCTGTTGTTCAGATTGGATCATTTCTATCACTATATCATCAAGTTCACTGGCTTCTTTCTCCGTCGTGTCTATTCTACTAATGAGCCCTTCTAGTAAATTATTTTTAAATTTTTCTTAAAGTTCTTGTTTAAACTTATTTTTAAGTTCTTGTGCTCACTTTGGCAGCATATAAACTAAGTTCTTCATTTCTCTTTGATTCTCCTTTACACCTTTTATTTCTTTGCCGAGGTGGTCTATTAATTTCAAAAATGTTTGTCCTTATTTCTTAAAGCGTGATTATACTGTTTCAGTTACTGACTGATAGTTCCAACACCTGTGACTCCTTAAGGCTAAAATCTTTACTCTTGATGTTGAATTTTCCTGTTTTTTTGAATGCTGAGTAAGTTTGGATTGTAAACTGACATTTTGAACATTATGTTATGAGACTCCAGGTCTTGTATAAATCCTAAGAAGAACATTGATTGTTGTCTGTGTTAGTAGGCAACAATCACCTAGGTTAGATTCAGGCTGCAAGTTCTAATCTTCCTTCTCTGGACTATGGTTATAATCAGTGCAGGTTTCAAAGTGTGTGTTGTGCTCCGTAGATCTGTCTTGCATACCTGCTAGAGCAGCCAGTCTGGGAACTCAGGCACGATCTACGCTGCATCTCCATCCTCAAGCCTGCAGTGTGCTGTTTAGGGTCAGAATCAAGCATGTGTATTTCCAAAGTGAAACCCAAAACTCATATTAAATTTTATGGGATTGTTCTGTTGACCTTCCTGTGCTCCATGATCTCCCCAACACTTTCTGGCTCCCTGGGGCTTCTCCTCCTAGTTTAGCCAGAGAGCTGGGACTTCAGTTTTTCCCATGTCATGAACTTCCCACAATGATATCTGCATGCAGGGCCAAGCAGTGAGAGCTCAGAGAGAGAGAGAAAAAGAGAAATCAATGGAGATTCCCTCCTCAATCTTAAGACCACAGGAATTCTGGTCAGAAAGCAAGATTCCCTCCCTTAGAATTTTAGTCACCTGTCTGGTCTCCACCGTTTTCACTGTGCTGCCTAGACACAGGACACAGAAGAAGGGGAGAAATCCCAGAGATTTCTCCCACTTTCCCTGACCTGAAGGAGCCCTTTTCCTGTTCCTAGGACCAGAAACTCTCTTCAGTTTTTGTTTCCATGCCCAGTGTGTACTTCTGGGTTTGGGGGCTGCATTTGAGTCCAAACCAAGTGGTAGCGAAGGAAAACAGAAAGAGAAGCTCCCCGTCGCCAGTGTTGTAGAGCTCCAAATCCTGGCCTCCTTTCCCAGTCTGCCTGCTACCATTTATTTCGGAGTCTTCAAATAGCTGCTGCATGTGTTCTGTCCAGGACTTCTCTTCTCTTTTAGAGGCAGAGACAGGGTAGAATATGTTTACTCCATATGCCATAGCACCGGAACTCACAAAGCTCATTTTTAAAAAATATTTTTATTTATCAAACTGCTATAAAGCATGTTGACATGCAAATGTGTTATATCCCAAATTTTAACGCAAAGGCAAATACCAATGTGTTCACTGGAGCTTCCAGGTAACTTCCTTTTTTTTGAGCTCCGGGAGAAAGCTTCTCCGGCCTTTTCTTTTCACTGAAGAGATTGTAAGGTAAACTGTTAGGAAACATACAACTTGCAGTCACTGACCTATGTAAGTCTGGCTTTTCTTGATACGGTATGACCTAAATATAAAAAAAATAGAAATAAAGTGGATGCTGAAACTGATAAAGGACAGCAAGTGCCATCAATCACCAGCAGTTTCAAATCCCTGTGTTCCTCAGCACTTCCCCACTTTCATTAACTATACCAAGAAATCTATATGCAGTTTGCTACTAAAATATCTACCGATTTATTTGTTAAATATCTTGATTTTCTTATGAGGTTTGGATGATAGGCTTCTATTACGTTTAAATTTTTTTTTAAAGCTTGGCAAGCCCTGACCATGTCTGTCTCCACCTCCCGTGAGCACAGATAGACACGCAGAGGATCAAGATTTCTGTAAGCAAAATACACTTTTACCAGCCACTAACTCCATCTCTCAAAACTACCCCCTCTGAACGGAAACCAAATAGCTCTACGTATTTTCTCGAGCTGAACTGAACCCATCATTCCTTTAAGCCGGGACCTTGGCTCAACAAACCCTTGGATCCTCCCTAGGGGATCCAGGGTTCATGGGAATGACAGTGTTGTAAACAAACTACCTTCAAACCTAGGTGCATAGGTCTGTAAAAGATTAATTGTGTGCTTCCTGCAGGAATTCCTAAGGTAAGAACTTGATAGAAACTACCAGGCAGTATGGTAGGGAAAAAAATTAAAAGAAAAACAACAGTCAAGTTGCATTACCAAAGAATGACATGCGATGGGGTGCTGTACTTGACACCGATGAAGGTCATGGATATGGATTTCTTTAATGCATCTAGGTTCGGGTTGTTTCCTCATCTCTGTCTAAATGCCGGGCTGTGTGCCCTGGAAATGCTCTCCTGTGGATTTAGACTTGAAATATGCCTGGTAGCTCTCCGAAGGACAGGGTCAAATATCTGGGAGGTAAATGCAAGCTCTTTCTTCACGTGTCACATGGCCACGTCCCCTTTGCTGGAAAATAAACAGGTTGACTATCACTCTATTCATCGGTGTGAAGTATGGACACAGAGGGAGCATTTATCTTCCCAATCGACCTTTATCCAGGACGAAGTCCTGTTCTTGCCTTGCATCAAAGTCACCTACTTATACACACATTTCCTCAGGAGCCAGAGCCTTTGCCTAATAGCGGAGAAGTGAGTTGACTCTGGAAGACAAAGCTGCAAAGTTAACTTGCAGGCTGCTCAGTTAGCATTTCCTGGAGACGCACCTACACATTCTTTGCTTCACTTCTCTCCTTCATGAGGGCACACTATCCCTCATAGCATTAATGGAGGCTGCTCCCGGGAAGGAAGTATTGAAAATAGACCTGTTTATATGCTAATCCTTCAAGCTAACGTTTGGTGTTGGTCAGGATGGCAGATGATGAAAACTACTCTGTTTGGAATAGAAACAAATTGTCCACCACCTTTCTGTCTCTCCCTATTAAAACGTCCTGTTTATTAGGTTACTTCTCTAATAATCTTCTTCAAGAAACTGCAAAAATGCAAGAGTTGCACCCCATAATTTATGGGCCATCAGCCATGAAATAACTTGGGTCCGAGAAAAATCTGTGTGGGCCTGGATATAGGGTAAGACTTGGGAGCTGCTTGGAAGAACAGTACTGCTGAATGGCAGAGGCAGGGAGTGGGATCCAGGAAGCCTAGGAACAGAGGTGGGGTGGGGTGGGGGAATACAGACATCAGAAAATCTACACCTTCAGGTAAGGCCCACTCCATCATCCTAACAACCCCATTTCAAGCGGGCTCCTTCGAGTTGCCCCCAGGCTGATCCAGCTGAATCTCAACAATGAGGCTGCCATGCTCTCCGGCTTTGGGTGGGTGTGGCTAATGGGGAGCTCCAGCAGGAAATCTGAAGGAGGGAAGAGAGGGCATCTAGAGTTGTGAGTTGTTGTTTTTGTTTTTTTAATCAGCTAGGTCTGATTTCTCTCAAAATGGCCTTTTATACATAACTGTCCTTCTGAGTTTGGATTCTGGTAATAACTCCTTTTTCTTGTCCCTTTGGTTCTAGGGGTGCTGACAGGTCTACACCCTATCTATTCTTCTGTGAATAGTACCTCTATTGCTTTATTGGTAACTTTATTAAATTCTTCCTGGAAATACCCTCATGTAAATGCATCCTCTATGTCCTTTGGGAGTCTTGTCTGATACAGAGATACCCTGAGGGGTATGAATATCAAGTTGGATTTTGCAGAGTACATGGGAAAATCACCAAGGCAAAGTGCACATCACAGAGAAAAGCACCTCGATGTTTGGCTCAGAAACAACTCTCATGCTGGCAGATGCCAACACAGCACAGGACGTGACTTCAGCCTGCTCCATTCTACACCAAAAGAACAATTTCCTGTCTTTCATTTTCCCTTCTCCACTGAGCAACTGTGCAGGCCCCTGAGAGAATCCTGACTCTTTTCACTTGGCAGGGTCTGTGGACATGTGTAGAATAGCATTTCTGCTTTCTTTAGAAACATCTGTGGGAAGTCAGGGGCATCAAGATGGCATAAATGGCAAGAGCTGCAGCTCCTGATACAAAGTCTTCTCTTTGAGTGGAGTGGCAGCCCTATAATCCTCAGGATTCCTCTGGTAGACTATCTCCAAGACCAGCTTGCTTCAAAGCACCTAGCTGGCTTTTACACAGTTCCTGGGCTGGTATGTTTCAAATTCTCATTGTTCTTTCCAAGCCAAGCATGTCTGGATTTTTTAATGTCACCACTATCCTTCAAAGTATGTGGATTGTTTAGGAGGCAAACTGTCTACAAAATTGTATTAAGTGAATAATTCCCTCCCTTGGTAAAATAGATGAGATTGGGCACATTCAGGGTGGTATGGCCATAGACCTTCGGTAAAATACTGTTTGTGTTTCCAGATAAATAAATGACCATCTGCATTCATTCCATTACCTTGGGCAAATCTGCAGAATCAGGGCCCTTGATATCACTCATGTTACTAATTAGTACAATTTTTCTCTTTGAGATGCTGGACCACAGGATCGGCGTGGCTTCCACAGATGGTGGAAGCCAAAACTCTAATCTCTAATGTGTCTTCAGCCACCTCTGCTGCAGAGTGGGCTTCAGCACATTAATGGCCTGCTTCTCAGCTGTCCCAGGACTTGATTTAATTATGCTGCAAGTCTCTGTCTTCTTTGGAAGTCTCCACACATGCTGTTTGCTCCATTATTATGGATTGCATTTCCTCTCTGCTGCAATGTCTCATTCTCATCCTTCCTCAGGTTTTAGTGCCTAATAGACATTTGCATTAATTTTCATTTCCCTTGGTGCTTAATAAGCATCCTCTTAGGTATACATCCTGGAAATAGAAAATCATTTCACTCAACCAAAAAGCTTAACTCCAGACCCTTCCTGGCACCAAAACTTGTCTTTCTATTGGTGTGGTCCCCTTACTTCTCACAGCCTCCAAGGGACAACATCAGGGATCCAGCAAAGACTCTGCCCCTGCCTAAGTTCCTTACACTTATCTGAGGTTTTCTGGCCACTGTTCCTTAGTGCATCTCCTAAAAGTCACCCATACATACACACACATGCGTGTACATACATATACTCCATGAATAAGGTCCTTTGCTGCATCTAGTTACCCACACATGGTTAATTAAACTATGATACTCATTCAGCAGAAAAGTATGTAGTCACTAATATGATGTATATAAAGACTACATAAAACACTGTGAGAAAATATTTATGGTATGCTGTTAGGAAACACAATGGTACATGTAGCCGTATGGCCACTGTGTTTTAAAGCGTACATATTCACATCCCCAGGCCTAAGAATAAGACAGGAAGAAGACATACCAAAAGTTTTACAATGGTTAGAGTAAGGCTTGAATGTCTTAGAAAGAATTCTTTCTCTTCCATTTCAAAGAGAAAATATTTATTTCTTAAGAGAAAAAACAATAACCTCAAAAATAAAAGAGAAAAAGCAAATTATTTTCTCATCATTAGAGGTCCCAAATAAAGAAGCTCAGCTGAGTCAGAGGATACAACACTGAAGAGATGTTCCGTGGGACCACTGGAGAGATAGCCAGAAAATTTAGGAGCAGAGTCTTCGAGTCAGCAGGTTTCCAATAATGTCATTTAACCATGGGTTCGGTCTCATTCGCAGACACACCTTGACTGTTAAGAGCAGAGCTGGAACGTTGCTGGTCTCACCACCATGGAGAAGACAATGGGGCGAACCTATGGAGAAAGCAGTACCTTTCACAGCCGCCAGGCCAGGAGAGGGGAAAAGAATGGGCAGGAAAGCAACCTGTACGACAGATGGTCACTCTGTCCAGACTCCGATTATAAGATAAAGAATACAAATTTCAGTACAAAAATGAATACTTATATAAAATAAGAGAAATAACCATAAGTTACAAACATAAAAAGTTGACAAATACAAAGCACCATAAAATCCATAAAAATGACAATGTTTTTCTTATTTAACTGCTCTACCCACCTCTATAAATAAGTTTTCCCTAAATTTTTGACTATTTAGTCTGTCACTACCACTACATGTGACAATTATTTTATAATATTTGCTACCTAAAAATTAGAAGAATAATTTTTTCTCTGGTGTGATTAATTGAAAACAAATTTTAATTTTATTTTGAGATCATTTTAGACTTACAGAAGTTGCAAAAATAGTATAAAAAGTTCACCCAGCTTGCCCTAACTTTGACATCTTATGTAAGCTATTGTATAATCATCAAATGTAAGAAATTAACATCGGTACAATACTATACACAAAACCATGTACTTTATGTGGATTTCACCCTTTCTCTGTGTCAAGGTTCAAACCACACTGCGTTTGGTTTGATTGTGTTGTTTCCTCTGGTCTGTGACGGTTCCCCTGCCTTTCCTTGTCTCTTATGATCTTGACCTTTTTGAAGAGCACTGGTCAGACATATTGCAGGAGGTCCCTCAGTTTGAATGTTCTGGTGTTTTCTCATGATTGAATTGAACCTAGGCATCCATGGAAGAATTCCCCAGGCAAAGTGCCCCAGTGCATCATATCAGGGAGACAAGATGTTGCAGCCTTATTAACAGTGGTGTTCACCTGGATCACTTGGTGAAGGTGGCATCTGCCAGGCTTCTCCCCTGGAAAGTTATTATTTCTCCACTGTTGTTCATAAATATTTGGGAAGAGTGATTTTGAGACTATGCAAAAAATCCTGGTTTTCCTTCAATTTTCATCTTCTAATTTTATTATTATCCATTAATGGAGCTTGCTTACAGTAATTGTTAATGTGGTGATACTGTGGTTTTAATGGTGATTTTTCTATTTCTCTCTTTTCTTCTACATTTATTAAGTAAGTAGAATTCTTCCACATGGAAGAGTTGTCCCTTCCTCTACATTTATTTATTTATCAGTTACTTTCATATATGCATGGACTACTGGCTTTCTATTTTATTCTTTGTGTTATAATTCAATACTATGCTATTTACTTTCTTGCTCAAATTCTTCTACTTTTGACTATTAGGCATTCCTTAAGATTGGTTCCCATGTCCTCCAACATGTTCCCATCTTTTTTCTTTTTTTAAGCACTTCCTTACTTTATGGCAACACAAAATGCTCCAGGCTCATATTGTATTTTCTTTTCCCTAGCCCTGGAATTAGCACTCCTGCAAGGAACTCTAGTTCCTTATAATGGAGAATGGTATTTAGAAACCAAGATGTGGGTGTTGGGTATGCTTGTTGCGATGGGGGTATAATTTCTTCTAGGTCTCAGTGGACAGAGGTAGAAATAGTCATGTACATTAACCCATGGCATGCACATCTATATTTATTTCTGCATGTACTTGTGTATGTGTATGTGTATATATGTGTGTATTTTTTAAAAAAGAGTTCCTACTGAATCTCTGAGTGCAATCCAGCACCACAAGGTTCATTCCACACATTCCTCTTTTCTTATTTGTAACTTCTTTCTCTCACAGTAAGAAACCCACCTCTCATTATCTACAATACATTTACTTATTTGCTCAACCTTAGTATACACAGAAAGCAGTTTCGGAATTGCCAACCCATATCCCCATAGAAAAAGTGTGTGCATGCAGTTCTTTTTGTCTTCAGCTTTACAGTATACAGTCAAAACACAGGTTTTGACTGTACAGATTATACAGGTTTTCAGAAATACTTCAGGAAGCTCCTTTCTTCTCCATCCTCTTCATTGTAGCTATGTCAGTGGCTCACAAAGGGGGCTATTTTGCCCCAAGGCACATGTGACAATGTCTGGATACATTTTAAGTTGTCACAACTGGGGGGATAGTACTGATAACTAGTGAGTAGAGGCCAAGGATACTGCTAAACATTCTACAATGCCCAGGATACTGCAGATAAGAATTATTAGGCCCTTAATGCCAGTGAATTATAAAATTTATAGATTTTTCTCCTTTTAAAATATTCTGAATTTTTGCTACAGTTTTTGTTACAATCAAAAAGTGACTTAGTTTATTGATTTAGTCATGTATTGCATTGCTTTCATTTCACAGCTTATTAATCTTCATCTGAATTTTCTCATAGTTTAACAAATAAAGATGAAAGAAGTGGATATTCTTCACACAGGTTTAAATGAGGGATCTGTAAATTCTTACTTCTTCATTGGTATGTTCCAAGTGATCTTTGCAAATTGCAGTCAAATTGGCATATTCCCAATCAACTTTACTTTAGCAGAATCCCAAAAATGTTCATGGCTACTCCATGCCACCTGGACACAAAGGGAGGAGAAGCTAGACTGGAAAGAATTTGTGATGTTAAGTGATATTAAAATGTCTTAATTTGTTTAATTTAAAAAAACAAAAAACATGTGCACAGATTCCTAGGGCTCTTCTGGGGCTTTGCAAAGAATCTTAGCTAAAGGACCCTAAAAGCTTAAACTCTGTTAGCTTTAAAGAATTCTTTTCCACCCAGACAACAGAAACAGTTGCACAAAATCCAGGCTGTCAAGGAGTTTGTGGCTTAGGAAAGAAGGCAAATCTGTGTTCAGAGCTATCTCAGGAGACAGTAACAGCCAGACGTTTAGACTAGAACCTAGAAACGAACACTCGGAAAGTCTGTTTCTGAGTGACCGCCCCCTCTCATCAGCAATCAGACGACACCCTCCTCACACTGGCCCCAAGGGGGCTCTGGAGGCCAAGGCAAGGCTGACATCTGAGTTTTTCTCTGCCCTTTCATATTTGCACAGGAGTGGGGAGTAAAGTAAGAGCTTGAAAGAGGATAGAGTATGTCAAAAATATCATCATCTTAAATACTGTGATTTGAAGTCATTTTTCACTGCCAAGAAAGAAAAAAAATAGTAGTCAAGCCTCTGATGGCAATGTTTACTCTTCCAGGGAGAGGACATATGGGAGAGCTTCTGACAAGACTGTCAAAAGTGTGCTTGGCAATTTAACTAGTAATAATAGTGGAAAACAACAAATAAAGCTTTGAGTTAATCCAGCATCTTTCATCTCCATATATCAAGGAGTGTTGCCAATGTTCTGATGACAACATGTCTGTGAAACACAGAAATGGAAGGCATTGTCATTCCTCAGCGACAGATGAAAGAACAGAGACGTTAATAAACTACCCTCCAAGTGAATCAGCTGAGGACATGCGAGAGCAGGTCAGCGTTTCTCCAAGGTATTGCCACCTCCCTGGGCTGTCGGAGCACTCATCTAAGGGATTTGGGTTTAAGGAGTACCTGAACATGAGCATCACAGGGTATCTGGAAGGCATCGAGCCTCAAAATTTGGCAACAACTCACATCCACCAAGATAGCTCTGCATCTGTGCAGGTGAATCAGCAAGATACTTTTTAAAGTTAGTTGTTCACAAACATTGCTGGATAGGCTCTGGGAAAGTTTTAGCCCCACAGAGCCTACCTTTGGGGAGTTCATAATACATGGGGTAAAGACAGGAAATACACACATGTCCCTCATATCCTACACTCTAACCACAGGGAGCTGCCTGAATTTTCCCCAAGGGTGAAGGCATTGTCCTCTGCAGCTTAGTCCATGCTGTTCCCTCTCTTTTGCTTGTTCCCCTTCATGACACTACTGAAGCATTACCTAATCTATCAAGACTACCATGCACACACATGCCTTTCCTTCCTTTTTGTACCTACCAGATTCTATACAGATTTCTGTCACACACCCTGTAACTCTGCTGCATACACTGGTTTATATTTCTGTCTTCCCTACAAAACTTGCGCATCTTTGTCAAGGGGGATATATTATAGTCATCTTTGTATGCCCAAAACCCAGCACAGTGTCAGGCTTATACTAGATGTTCAGTAATTGTTTCTAGAAAGAAGGAGGAAGAGAGGAAGGCAGGCAGGCAGGAAGGCAGGAAGGAACTGTGTTAGGCATATTCGTTTTCAGCATTTAGCATGTGCTTCTCATCGGAGAGCTCAGGTCTTTTTTGATTTCAGAATTAAAATTTTGTAACAGAATTTTCCATTTCAGCTTCTTATTTGCCAACTGATTCTGCAAAAACCTCAACAAATTAATACCTTACTCACAGTATAAATTTGTCCATTTTTGCAGAATCCTGACCAAGGGGAGTATATTTAAATTTTTTGCACATGTGTTGTAAAGCATATTATTTTCTTGAGCATTTTTGCTTTTTAAATTACTGGTAACATTCTCACACCTTTAGTAGTCTTTCATTTTTAAGAAATAAAGATTCAAGTGCAAAAACAAAATGTTAAATGGCATATTTTAAAGAGCTAGTTAGATAAATATAGCCCATTCTAAGTACCACTGAGTACACTTTAATTTCATTTCTAATTCAATTACAAATATTCCTAATTGAAAAGTATTTTTTCAATATCAGAATTAAGTTTTTTCTTTTCAGGTTTTATCATTTTGAAAACTGCATTTCTCCCACTCCTTCAATTCTCTATTTCTGAAAGCACATATGTTGGACATTATCAGTCTATCCTCCATGTCTCTTAACTTTTCTTTCAAGTTTTTCATCTCTTTACCTCTGTGCATAATTTGGGGTGAACTCTGCAGTGTTATCTCCTGAGCACATCCAGTCCACAGTTGATCTTGTCTCCTAAACATATTTTTATTCCAATTACTTGATTCTTCATTTCCCGTGCCTAACTAGTTCATTTTCATATACACCTGTTCTTGATTTCTACCTGCTTGGTTTTGTTTGAAAATGTCTTGCTCTTTTTAGGTGTTATTCCTTCCTTTATATCTTTGAGGAGCTTAAATATGCTTATTTTAAAGTCATTTTCAGATTGCTCTATTATTGACTTTCAATGGGAGTGAATTCTACTGATTTTGAGCTTGTTGGCTGTCTTGCTTGGGATTAGTTCTCTTCATGTGCTTTGGAACTTCAGACAACAACTTCTTCTGGCGAGGGTATTTTCAACTTTCCTCTCACCCCTCTTTCTCTCCTCTCACCCCTCCCTGTCTGGAAGTTATTCAATTTCCTCCCTTAGAACTCCTAATGCAGTCAGGTCTGATACCAGTGACTCTGGTTTCTTGTCCTAAGGTGATCCTGGAGATCTAGTCACTGAGCCAGCAGCTCTGGTGGTGGGCTTCCTTGACCCCTTCCCTTCACCTGGACCTTTAACTCTACAACATGCTGCATCTCCAAGCAGTGATTGAGGTTTCTTCCAGCCCCCTCTGGAAGAGCTGGAAGTGGGCCTTTTAGGTTCACCCAGTGAGTTTGGGTCCAGTTTGTAATCATGAGCTCAGAGCTTCTGGTCCCCGCCATCTCAGCAGCTGTATTTCAAGCATCCTCTGCTTGTTCCAAAGTCCAAGAGCCCAGCAAGTCTATGGCCTCAATATTCGTGTTCTACTTTGTTGTTTTGGCCCACAAAGGTGTTCATCTTGTTGAATGTGGCTAAGTTTAAGTTGTTTTGAAATACTTATTGTACTATTGCAATGTTTTTGAAATCGAGGGATCTTTCAGAGTGTGAACTCCCAACACTGTCTTGACCTCAAGTCCCAGTCTAGGCATTTTCACAGCATTAGTCAGCTGTGAACGGTGATCCTCACTATCTAGGATGTGCCGTCTAAACAGCAGGCTCAGTTCTGCAGGCCCAGGTCCTGGGCCAATGAGAACCAGACTTGGGAACATGGCCTAGGAGCTAGCAAGGTCTGCAAGTAGTCTCTAGCTGTCATGCCTGTGCACCTCAGGCTGGAGTCAGCACCTGAGCTCCCACAAGGGAACTAGCCTGTAATTCCTCATAAAACAAACACCCACCATCTGAGTCCACAGTGCCCAAGTCTGCCTAGGAGGCTCACTCTTTGACCCTCTTAGTCTGGTCTGGATGTTTCAGACCCTCACTGGAAAAAAAACAGTCTCCTACCTAATACTATCACTTTGGTCTCGAAGTATTCAGATCAGACCCACCTGGCATCAAACTTAATCTAATACTCTCAGACTTGGTCCAGACTCCAGGCTTCTCTCAAGCCCACAGCACACTCCTCCTGGCCTAATCCTAGTTCATGCTTTCTCCCTGAAAGGAGCTCTCACCACACTAAGGGTTCTGCTCCCAATTACAGTGTGTGTGTGTTTGTGTGGAGAAGGTTCTCGCGTATCCAGGCAATGCTCTGACGCCAGCTGGGGGTCCTACAATTCAACCCAATTCTGATACTACCTGGAGATAGCATCAGACCTCCCAGGTTAAAGGTTTAGTCAGTCCCACAAGACTGCCCTCCACTTCAGGTGTCAGTCACAAGTCCAGGTTGTCACTTGTGCTTTTGACTGACTTGCTGTAAATCATAGGTTCCCATGACTCCCCCTACCCCCCCCTCGGGTTTGATTAACTTGCCTGAGTTGCTCTCAGAATTCAGAGATACATTTAACTTACTAGACTGTGGGTTTATTATAAAAGGATATTACTCAGGAACAGCCAGATGGAAGGGATGCATAGATCAGGGTATGGGGAAGGGGCAAGGAACTTTCATGCCCAATCCAGGCATGCCACTCTCCCCAAATCTTTTTTTTAAAGATTTTATTTATTTATTTTTAGAGAGAGGGGAAGGGAGGGAGAAAGGGAAAAAACATTAATGTGTGGTTGCCTCTTAGGTGCCCCCTACTGGGGACCTGGCCCACAACCCAGGCATGGGTCCTGACTGGGAATCCAACCTGCGACCCTTTGGTTCACAGTCCGGTGCTCAATCCGCTGAGCCACACCAGCCAGGGCCCCCAAATTTTCCTATGTCCACCAGCCTGGAAGCTCCTTAAACACCATCCTTTTGAGTTTTTATGGAATTTTATGGAGTTTTAATTATTCATTAGGTAGTCATGAATGATTAAATCATTGGCCTTTGGTGATTGGACTCAATCTCCAGTCTCTCTCCCTACCCAGAGCACAAAGATTGGGGGGTGGGACCAAATGTTCCACCTTCTAATCACTTGGTTGGTTTCCCTGGCAGTCAGTCCCCATTCTTAGGTGCTTTCTAAAAGTCACCTCATTAACATAAAAAAGACATGTTTATAGCTCTCATTGCTTAGGAAATTCCAAACGCTTAGGAGATCTGTGCCAGAAAAGGGGGCAGAAACCAAATATATATTTCTTACTATAAATCACCGTATCACACCTACCCATCTGGGACTGGACAAGAGACACAGTATTCATACATGTTCTCATGTATTTCTCACCACAGTTCTGTAAGTAGATGTTGTTGCCATTTTTATCTATCATAGTATAATAGTAACACCAATTGCCTTTTCACAATGTGCGGGGACCGCTGCTGAGCACCTCATCTGCAATAACTCACCTAATCCTCGCAACAACACTAGGAAGTGGCTACTATCATCATCTCCTCATTTTTTAGATGCAGAAGCTGAGGCTCAGGTTTAGTGACTTCTCTAGGATTCTAGAAATAATGATTACTGGAACTGGAACTCGAACCCAGGTTCGTCTCAACCCCAAGCCCATGCCCTTAGTCAAATCCGTCTTAGCCTTGATCTTCCCAGATTTCTTTGTGGCATTTGACACGATCACCAGTACCCTCCTCCCAGGACTGGTGCCTCCTCTCCAGCCTTCCAGGAACCTGAACTGGAATGAATTCCCTCTCACCTCTGTCTCAGGTTCACCATGTTCTGTCCATGAATCCTGGTGTTCCCCAAACTCCTGCCTTCTTAGAGTACCACAGACTGCTCAATTTCAACACAATCAACCCTGAACTTGTCACTTACACCCCCTGTCTCAGCTCCTGGCAACATCATCCACCCAGGCTCCCAAACCAGAAGCCAGAAGAGGCCCTGTACTGCCCTATACTGTCACTTAATGCCATAGCCCATTAACAGACAGAGGCAGCAGGTTTGTTCTCCATTCTCACTAAAGCTGTCTCACCTTTATGTTGCCATTACCTACAGAGCTTCTCCCAGATGCCTGAGGCCCACTATTTCATCCTCACTATTCACCTGCACCACCCTCTGGTGCCCAGAGTGCTAGAGCCCTACTCGCCTCCATCACCTGCCGCTGTCCATGTGTCAGGCCCTCTGTGGCACCAGGCCTTTGCCCTGGATATCCCCTCCACCTCGAACACTGTCATCCCTTGTCCACCCACTTTTAGTCCAAACATCTGCTTTGTGAAGCCATCTACTACTAAGCCTTTCTCATAAGTTCTGAGCAAGGATAAGGTGCTGGTATCTTTACCCTCAGTGGACCCTGGGACCCAACACCATGGCCTAGTTTGCCTTTTTCCTGACCACCCTGCCCCATCGGCACACTCCAGGCATCCAGAACTCTCCACGCTGCAAATGAGCACATGGATTCCCTTCTCCCTCTCTGCCTCCAGCCCCAGCCCCACTTCTACCTTTCATCAGACATTTAGGTAATTAGCTGACAACTGGCAACAGATACTAAAAAGCAGTTTCTCACCCCAACAGGGTAGTGTAATGTTCAATTCTATTTTTCCAAGGAAAGTGATCAGAAGCCTGTGCACTCATAAGAGAGACATTTTGACAGAGTCACCAATATCTAAAGCCAGCAAGGAGGCTTAAATAAAAGAATTAAGAGAAACAGATCTCAGCTAGAGCTCTGCGTGGAAGTCTACAAAGCTAAAATTTGCATTTATTAGAGACCACATAGCATACACATTCTATTTTGACTTACAGTGTCATAGAATGAAGTCAGCGGTGAGTCTCCAGGTCTCTCAGGCGTGTCTCCACCTATGCAAACACACACACACCGCACATTGAACTAGTTCAAAACTTCTGACTGATCAGCCTCTAACAAGTTGTTGAACTGCACCTCCTGCTAATCACGAGTCTATTCCTCATCCGTTCAAATCCACATGCTGAAATACATCTGGTGGAAAAGATAACCAAAAAAGAAGGACAAATGGCTAATAAACATATGAAAAAAAATTCAACCTCAGCTGTAATGAAAGAAATGCAAATCAAGACCTGATACTATTTTTCATCTGTCAAATCGACAAAACTAAAATCAATGATAAAACTGCTGAAGGGGGTGCTGGCTGCCTCCCCATGGTACCCGGCATGGGTGGTAAAGTGAGCACCGAAACCCCAAGGCAGAAAAGGCAGAAGAAACCTCTGCAGACCTTTAAAGTTCATCTTCAAGAATCAACTCTCCTGTGTCCTTAAACATTTTACTCTTAGCAGAGGCTCGGTGAGCATGAGACAGGGTCGGTGTGTGCGTGGGCGAGGTGGGGAGAGGAGTGTAGGAAAATCTGGCCACTCTCATACACACACACTCCACGCCGTGTGAACATAAAGGGGGCCGTGCTTAACCAGCCTTGCTACACTGGTACGTCAAGGAGGGCACGGCCGAACCCTGACTTTACAGGCTTATAGTTTAGAAGTAGAATTAAGACTCATACCCAAATCTGTAGAAAATAGGCAAAAAGAATTTGATGCTGTCAGAGAAGAAAAAGTGCTGGGTGCATTCAGAAAAGAGATTACTTCCAACTAGGCCATCCGGGTGGGTAGAAAGGTATAGGGAGAAAAGTATTCTAGGAGCAAAGGAAAGATTAAGGTCACAGACAACAACATTTAAATGTGATGAATTAATTTAATCATGGAGGTACTTTCCAGCCTTTACATTTATTTTTCTAGTCTAATACCTTTCCCTCCTGTTAGTTGGATGAGTTCCAATGCCCCCAGGAATATGGATACTGAAGTTATGTGCCAGGGTCTACCCTTACACCCTGCGTAAGCAAACTGATTTATTCCCCAAACACCTTCACAATGAGTATCCTTAGGCCTGTTTTACAAATGAGGAATCTGAGGCTCAAAGAAAAAGACTTGATTTGCTCAAGATCACAAAGCAAGTCAGTGCTGCAAGGTCAGATAGGAACTGCCGTCTGCCTAACTTTGAAGCCTCCATCCATTCTTTCTTCTATGTCGTACCACCTCATTTAGAGACCACTTGCTTTAAAAGTAGAACCCCAAGTTGATCCACAGATTTGATGCAATCCTTATCAAATCCCAGTAGGAATTTTTGGTGAAATTACCGTATTTTTTGGACTATAAAATGAACCAGACTATAAGATGCACCTAGGTTTCAGAGGAGAAACAGGGGAAAAAAAGCCTGCTCCACCACCACCCCCCTCCTCAAGCAAGCCAGGTAAGCTACATTCAGATTATAAGACGCACCCCCATTTTCCTCCCAAATTTGGGGGGGGAGTGTGTTTTATAGTCTGAAAAATACGGTATCAAATTGATCTTAAAATTCATATGGTAATTTAAGGGACCCAGAAGAGCCAAAATAATCCTTAAGAAGAACAAAGTTGAAGGACTCATACTTCACAACTTCAAAACATACTACAAAGCTACAGTAATCAAAACTGTTTGGCATAAAGTGTTGGCAAAAGGAAAGGCATATAGATCAATGGAATGAATTGAGAATCCAGAAATAAATCTATACCTTTAAGGGAAATTGATTTTTGACAAGAGTGCCAAGACAATTCAATGGGGGAAAGAATAGTCTTTTCAATAAATAGTTCTGGGACAATTGGATATCCACATGCAAAAAAATAAAGTTGGAAACTTGCCTTATACCATATATAAAAATTAACTCAAAACAGATCATAGACCTAAACATAAAAGCTGAAACTATACAACTCTTAGTAGAAATCAGGAGTAAGTCTTTGTGACTCTGGATTAGGCCAAAGTTTCTTAGTATTTAAAGAGCAAGCAACCAAAGAAAAAGAGATACATTTTTGGACTGCATAAAAATCAAAAACTTTTGCTCTTCAAATGACATTGTCAAGGAAAAGACAACCCACAGAATGACCCAAAATATTTACAAGTCACATATTCGATAAGGGTGTGGTATCCAGAATACATAAAAATTCTTATAACTCAACAACAGAAAGATATTCATCCAATTTTAAAATAGGCAAAAGATTTGAATAGACATTTCACTAACGAAGCTATACAGACAGCCAATAAGCACATTAAAAGGTACTCAATATCATTCATCATTAGGGAAATGCAAATTGAAACCATAATGAGATAATGTTTCACTTCCACTAGGATGGTTAGAATAAAACAGATACATAACAAGCATTGAAGAAGATGGGGAAAAACTAGAACCCTCATATATTGCTGGTGGGAATGGAAAGTGGTAGAGCTGCTTTGGGAAAAAGTCCAGCAATTCTTCCAAAAATTAAATATATGAGTTACCGTATGATCCAGGAACTCCATTCATGGATATCCATACCCAAGACAATTGAAAATGTATGTTCGTTCCCCAAAAAACTTATACATGAATGTTCATAGTAGCATTATTCATAACAACCAGAATGTAGAAACCACCCAAATGTTCAGCAACTTGTGTTGGATAAAGAAACACATTATATACGTACAGTGGAATGTTATTCAGACATAAGAAGAAACGAAGTACCTATACCTGCTACAACATGGATTAACCCTAAAACACAATTTCAAGTCACAAAAGACCACATGTTGTATCATTCCATTTTTATGAAATGTCCTGAAGAGACAAATTCTGAGAGATAGGAAGTAGAAGTGGAGGTGGAGGGGGAAAATGGAGAATGACTGCTAATTAGGTACAGGGCTTCTTTTGGGGGGAATGAAATTGTTATAAATTGATTGTGGTGATGATTGCAATACACTAAGTAACATTGAGGTGTACACTTTAAATGGGTGAATTGTATGGCATGTGAGTTATATCTCAATAAAGCTGTTTAAAAACAAATAGGCCAAAAAATAAAAAAGGAAAGTAGCACATACTCATGACAGTTGGAATATACAGAAAAATATAACAAAGGACAGTGAAGTCACTCATGACCACCAGAGGTAAGCACTGCTAACATTTTGGTTTCTTTCATTCCCAATTTATTTTCAATGGTTGTTTTAATGGTTGAAATTATATGTAGATACTATTTTATCTGAATTCACTTCTTTACTCAGAATAACTTCAGGTATCACAGTCCCTAGACACCCAGCCCACCCTTCCTCCCTACCTCCTACCACCTCCCCTTGCACCCTCTGCCCAGCCAGCTCCAGAGGAGCTGGGGCCTCACCCAGACAGTGTCCTCTGACTGAAATGCCCCTCCCCTGACTGCCTGGCTGGAAAGCTTCCACTTTTGCCACCTCATCTGCCCACATATGTGCTCCTCAGTGAAACTTCCCCAGAGCCCTCAGCAGTCACTTCTATGGATTCTCCTGTCACTGGTCACACTTTGTTCCTGTGACAGTCTCCTGCTCCAAAACTGAGCTCCCCAGAGTTCAGTGTTCGGTCCCTTTTAGGGGAAAGGGGTTGGAGGGAAAGAGAATATTTTGGATAGGGTATGAAGAGGGGAAACTGAACCTCCTCTCCTCAAGTGCCCATCCTTCCTCCTGGCTGATGTCCCTTCGGGTACACCTGAGGGCCTGGCGGCCTTAGCCTAAGGCTTCCCTTTCCACTCACTAGCTCTTCCTGGATTTCCTGCCCTCACCATTACCCCAACCTACCTGGGTGTTGTAGCCATCGGCTGACTACCAGCCTCCTCCAGCCTGGCTTCCCCCTTGCCTTTACCCTCTATCTAGGGCAGATGTCCACCACTGATTTCCTGGTGGGGAAAGAGTGTCCAGAGTTGGGAACCTGAGGTTCCAGGAAATGGGCCAGGTCAGTCAGCCTGAGGTTCCTTGTGTATCCACTTGACTATAAAAATCTGGGGATGGGGTACTACAACTAACACAAAAAGATCTCTCTCTCTCTCTTTCCCAATCTCTCTCTCCAGAGATGGACTTTTTCTCAGATTACAGAACTCAGGAAATGGAACCCATCTCCTTGTTATCAATGTAAAAACTGAGCTGAGCTATTTGTGATCTAAATCAAAATAGAACTGTGTCTGGCAAACTCATTTTTCTCAGGCCCCGGCAGCTCCCCAAGATACATTGTCTGCTGATGGGGGGTGAGGGGCTGGGGGGGAGACAATGGCAACTGCCAGGAGCCATTGATCACTTGTTTTATGTGCAGAATGAATCCTTAATCACTGTCGCTTGGGAAAGAAAGGGGAAATTGAGATGGATTCTCAAGTGCCAAAGGCAGAGAGCTTGGTAATTGCAGTTCTTTCATTAAAACTTTGGAGTATAGTAAGTTAGCCAGTGGCTGTTCATCTCCGCCTTGGCGCCTACATCCTGGCTCACTGCTAAGGAGGAGCAGTGATGGGTCCTGAGAGCCCTGAGTAATCTCTCTTCAGTGTAAACTGGAGGGGAGGTGGGGGGGCAGGGTAGGGATCTCAACCCCTGGAATTTGACATCTCAGCCTGGAATTTGAGGACCTGCCATCTGGACGCAACTTAACCGTCCAAGCTAATCACTCACTGCACTCTGAGCCTCGGTTTACTTATTTGTAAATGCAAGCAAAACCCTGCATTGCCTCATGCACCTACACCATTTTATCCTTCTGCCCCCTCCCTGCACTAGTTCTTTCTACTAGCAGTGACATTTATTTATGTGCTCATTCATTTTGCAAACAATTATTAACTGCTTATAATGTGCTCAATGGTTCACAAGAAGAGTCATGGTTTCTATCTCCCCTCCTTGGAGCTTTTGGCCTGGAGCATGCATTCTCAATAAGGGGCCATATTGCTCCCTTGGTTCTGGAGGAATGGATAACATCCTGCCCTTTTTATATAAAAAGCACAAATATACATATAGTACATGAGCAGATATGCAGCATACATTTAAATTTTCTTGAAGGGAGGAATGATTAGGAAAAAGATGTCTGAAAGAGCTCCTTAGGGGAGCAATAATAAAGAGGAAGTAACTTGTCTACACTGGTTGAAGGTGACATTCTCCCCTCTTCATCTACCCCATGCTTCACAAATCAACACACGTCCCATCTCACCAAGAAACCTTCTATGAACACCCATTCCTTTTTGCCTCTTCTCGTTGCTCTCACGATGACCTCTACACAGCTAGCTCACATCACTGATCTCCAAGCTCTCCTCCACAGCTCTGATCCATGCCTCCATCCCCCACACGGGTCTGTAGGATGCCATCAGGCAAGGCTCTTGTCTTAGTCTATTTTAAACCCTTAGGGCCTAACAGAGCAGCAAACATGTAGTGGGTGTTCGATAAAAGTTGAATAAATGAATGAGTGGCAGTACATAACTCTCTGCTGTTCTCAGGGTAGGAGAAGGAAGCCTTCAGGGAATCAGCATTTACTGAGACCCTCCTGTGGGCCAGGCAGAAATGGTCACTTGTGGGGAATCGAGGGTTGAACAGGGTCCCTTGCAGTGGCGTGATGCAGCCAGTCCTTGTTGCTCACCAGAGTCTATTACATCTTCAGGAATTTCTCAAGCCAGTTGTTAAACTACTGAAAGCTTGAAGTCAGCCGTGATGAGAGTATTTACACCATGGAAATTAGCAAATATTACAAATCAGGGCTTTTTCTTCCCCCCTCTGAGAGCCAGTTTACCAGCATTCCACTGGTTCCCTGCTGGTTCCATAGCTGATGAGTGGTGGCCAGGAGAGGGTACAGAGGGTCCCTTGTACCTCCCTACCACTTGGTGGGTGGTGTTGCGGGGGGGGGGGCAAGTGAGGCAAGGAGAGCCATCTATCTTTGCACATTAAGATCCAGGATCTCACAGGATCTCACTGACACCAATTTTCTTTCATTGAAATGCCTCTCCTTGCCCTTGAGTTAAGTATTGTGAAGGAATGAACACAGAGGACACTTGAAAATCACCCTCTTGAGAATCTGGAGTCACCACTCCCATCTACAAGGCAGAGGTTAGAGCAGTGAGTTCAGGAACCCTTCTCAGAATTGGCACCCCAAAGCCACAGTCCAATAGGCCTTCCAGGTACCCTCTGAGGGAGCCTTGCAGAAGCCTTACCTAGATATTACAATCATCGTTTGTCTATCTCTCTTGAGAGTACAGGTTCATTAGGACAGGGAGCAAGGGATTTTGACTTCTGCATCCATCTCTAGATTGCAGCCCAGTGCCTGGCACACAGTTGGCACTCAGTAGATATGCCTGTTGAGTGAGGTAACACCCACCTGACCCAGATGCAGCTCATCTGGGGACAGGTCACATACCAAATCCAGATATTCTGTCTGAGCAACCCCCTAGTGGATCTGAACCAACTGAGTTGACCTTGAAACTCAAACAACTCTCCTAATTCCTTGACCCTTTTATATCTCCCACAAGACTCAAATAAAATTCCAAATGCCTTGAGGATGCTCTGGCTATATGTTGTAAGTGCTAAATGTCTTATTAGACAAAGGAGCTGAGGTCCGACTCCTCTAGAATACAGATCTGCTTAGAGTGGGACCAGCAGTAGCTGGTGTTTCACCACATCACAGTATCATTAGCAACCAGGCAGAGCTATTCAGCACATACCTTTTAATGTTGAGTCTCCATTTTCTGACTGCATGACAAGCCAGGGAGGATAAATAAAGGAGGCTCCTTGTGCATTTGGTTTCTTTCACATTAGGTTCTGTGATGGGATCCCTGATTTAAGACCAGGATCCGACTGAGAAGCTGTGCTGATAGCACAATAAATAACAGGGAAACATCAAGCCTGAATGGGTGTGCTGTATTAGTCTAGGACCCTGTACTGTGTCATTATTTATAATCAATCAGATCTTTATATTGGTTTCTAGAGAAGGGCATCATAGAGAGAATTAATATTGAAAATGGAAAGAAAATGGCATTAGGGAAAAGAAGAGTGTTTTTGTCCTTGTTTGGGAATATGAGTCAACAAGTAAAAATATTTTCAGTGGATGTGTTCAAAATAGTTATAAGGAACAGGGAAGGTCTCGTTTTTCTTGGCTGCTTTTGTCATGATCTCCACCAGTGTCCTCTAGTAATTGACATCAGGAAAAAAGTGGGTAAAAAGGGTTCCTTGGCAGTTCCCTGCCAGGTGGTTTACTTCTTCCAGTCAACATGCTGACTTGCGAAGCTCCAGAAGAGAGGCTGAGAACACTGAAGTATCGAGGCAGAGACGCATCTATGCAGCAACAGCAGCAGACAGCAGTCAGCCTGCAGGCCAGGAAAGATGAGCAGGCCTCCGAGAGAAGAAACATCACCAGTCTCTCCACTGACCCAGCTTCTGAAGAAGGGACCAACTGGGTCAGCCTCACCCTGCAGGAAATAATCAATGGTGTGAATGCCTCAGATCCAGAACTATGTTTCCAGGCCACCCGGGCCGCCAGGAGAATACTGTCCCAGGAAAGGAACCCTCCTCTGAAGCTGATTGTCGAAGCTGGACTCATTCCCAGACTGGTGGAGTTCCTGAGGTCCTCACGTCACCCTCTGCTTGCAGTATGAGGTGGCCTGAGCTCTGACCAACATCGCTTCGGGGACTTCAGAGCAGACTCGAACTGCCACGGAAGGGGGGTGGGGCATCCAGCCCTCATTTGAGCTCCTGTCTTTCCCCCATATGACTGTGTGTGAACAGGCAGTGTGGACCCTTGGTATATAGCAGGTGACACACCAGAATTGAGAGACTGTGTTATCTCAAGCAATGCCATCCCACACCTGCTGGCCCTGATCTCATCAATCATACCAATCACATTTCTGCGGAACATCACATGGACCCTGTCCAACCTGTGCCGAAACAAGAATCCGTACCCCTGCAAAAAGGCAGTGAAGCAAATGTTGCCCATCCTCTCCCACCTCCTGCAGTACCAAGACAGCTAGGTGCTCTCTGACACCGGCTTGGCCCTGTCCTACTTCACTGAGGGCTTCAACGAGCTCATTGGCCAAGTGTTTGACATGCTGGTGCTGCCCAGGCTGGTTGAGCTCATGATCAGCTCTGAACTCAACGCTTTGATGCCCTCTCTCTGCACTGTGGGCAACATCATCACAGGAACCCAGGCGGCCATTGTTGTGGGCATCATGGGTGTGCTGCCCCAGCTCCTGCTGCACCCCAAGTCCTCCGTCCAGAAGGAGGCAGCCTAGGCCCTGAGCAATGAGGCTGCCAGGCTCCTACAGCACCTCCAGCAGCTCATTGCTTGCAACATCCTGCCTTCCCTTGTGGCTCTGCAGGAAAATGGAGATTTTAAAGTCCAGAAAGAGGCTGTCTGGGTGGTGGCTCACTTCTCGACTGGGGGCACCTTGGACCAGTTGATCCAGCTTGTCCACTCTGGAGCCGCTGGTGAGCCAGCTCACCATCCTTGACATCATCTCTTTGCTCCTCCAGGCAACAGAGAAGCTCTCCAAGGAGGAATCCCTGTGTCTTCTGATCGAGGAACTTGGTGGACTCAGTAGAATCAAGGCTTTACAATTTCACGAGAACCATCGGGATGCCCTGATGGCCTAGAGCATAATTGAGAACCACTTTTCTGAGGAAGAAGAAAATGGCACAATGTCACCATCCCTGGACCAAGATCATGAGTTCTTAAAGCTCTTAACATAAAAATACCAAAGCTCCACACTTCTAAACCAAGGACCAAACCCTAAAGTGTGACTCCTTTAAGAAGCAGCACTCCTATATCTTAGTGTGTCCTGGGTATAAAACGTTTGACACTGAATGTTAATAAAATTTGGGGCAGGGGTGGGGGGTGGGGAAGGATTCCCTGTCGACAGTGATCAAACAGCCTAGGCTGTTTTTAGCAGAATCCCAAAGTACTATAAATGTCTGAAACAAAGATTATTCATTAAGTAATACCAAAAATATAGTTTGATTCTATCCATTTGTAAAATTTTTTATATCAAGAAATCTACAAATCAGTAAAAAGATTCCATGTTAAAACAGCAGCCCAAATTCTTAGAAACTTTATGGCTTCAATATGTTTATTGCCCTTCACTCTCCCCTCATTTTTAAATCTGTGTGACAACTTGTGGGGTCTACAGAGAGTCACAGATGCAGGGCCTGGGGTGCACACAGGTTGAGTAAATTGCAGGAAGGCTTACAGCCAGCTGGACTTCCATCCTGGGGTTGCTGTCTCCCAGCAGGTGGCTTCCACCATCCTCACCTCCACCCCCACCCTGAGTGCCTGAGGCCTTTCAACCCTACCTCCTGGAAACACTAGAGCTGCCCCCCACCCCCACCCCCTGACCAAAAGGCTGAGCCAAAGGGTGCCCTAGAGATGCCTCTCCTCTTTCTCCCACAGTTGTGTTGCCACTTCCAGGGAAGCCTGGAGCCCACGTTCCCTTGAGTCTCTGCCACCCCTGGCACCCGAGCTCTGCAGGATCAGCCATGGACCACCTGCAGCGGGGAAGCACATTTCCAGGAGATCTGCTCAGCTAGTCCACCCCAGACCATCTTCCAAAAAATCACCCCACAAAGGAGAGTGACAAGGATTAACATTTGTGTTAGCCAAGTTCTTCCTCACAAGTTTGTACAGTTAGTTGAGTCACCCCTGTTCTATACGTAAGGCAATGAAGCTCACAGGTGTGAAGTCACTTGCCAAGGCCACACAGTAAATGGCAGGGCTGTGACTCACACCCACATCTTGCATTCCAAGTTTCCTTGATCTTTCTGCAATAATGAAAGGTCCCATTGCGAGCGGCCTATGGCATGGAGGGGCTGCCTCCCTGCACAGGTGTCATTTGAAAGACCTCAGATGCCAGAGTGAAGTGCCCCAGTGTAAATGCTGGCTCAGAGACCTGGGCAAGTTCCTCAGCTTCTCCAGGCCTTGCTCCCCTCATTTCTCAGGGATGCAGAAACAGCCATCTGCCAGGGGTGCTGTGAGGCCCTCCAGCAACATCCCCGCCACTTCTCCATAAGGCACATGTCCCCTCTGGTCCCCTCATCCTTCCATGATGGTGGGTATGTTCTCAGCAGCAGCCTGAGAGACTCAGCCCGTTAGAGTGGACCCACCGGACCCACCTACCTGCACAGGGTCCTTCTGAAGGGAGCCCCATCCAGCTCTGCTAAGGCAGCCAGGTCTGTGGGAAGGTCACAGCTGGCAGCCCCTTCTATAACCAAGGAGTGGAAACAAGGGAGCTACAGTCATGCTGGCGAGGGACTAAGTGGCTGGAGATGTAACCGGCTGGAGATGTAACCAGCTCGGGGTCGCTTGGGGCCCAATTACCCCACAGTCAAAGAAAGCCCTGGAGACATGTGAGATCCCTACTAACTCTGACATACCCTCTGATGCCTCCTGAGTTTGAATTCTCCATCCAGGCATCCAAATGCAAAGGCACTGAGGGGGCTACAGTAGCCTCTGGGCTGGGGGCAGGGTGCCTTTCTAGCAAGTGCTCTCGGTAAAATCTCTGGCTCCTAAAGAAGCACAGGTTTGGGTCTCACAACAGAGAGGCACTATCAAGCAGGAAAGACCCAGAAATATCAAACAGCATCCCAGAGCACATTCAATTAAACCTCTATGGAGAAACTATGGCCAGGAGAGGGAAGTGCCTAATAAATATCACACAGCCAAAAAGCGGCAGAGCCGATGCCTGATCCAGCAGCCCAGCCTTTCCGCTAGGCCTCCTCCCCTTGCCCACATCACCCTTTGTCCTAGGTGCTTAGCTCCTGCTGTTGGCAGAGGCCTCTCCCCCTCCACCCACCCTGGAAGCCACTGACAGATTGGCTGTTACAAAGATTCACTTTTACCCTATCATCCTCTGCCCAGCACTTCTGACAGCTCTTCCACTTGCTACTCAGAAAAGAACAAAATGTCCAGGCCAGCCTTCAGGGATTGATCTCCTTTGGTGCAGCTTGATAGAGCCTTTCTAGCCCTATTCATCTTTCCTATTCATTCATTCATTCATTCATTCATTCATTCATTCAATAAATATATACTGCATACAGAATTGAAACAGGCACCCAAGAAAACATCATCAAGAATAAAACTATTTCTGTTCTTAAAAGCTCTTAATTTAGTGCAAGAAACAGCCACTTAAAAAGAAAATTGCCATATAATGTATTAAGGGCAGGAAAACAGATATTTGCAAGAAGATAGGAGGACTCAGAGGAGGACTCTAATACCAAACCGACATGAAGTGGAAGGTTACATTCAGCAACATCATTCAGGAAGATGCCAGAGGTAAATTTTTCAGTGAGCAATGGTCAGTTAAAAGGGAAGGACCAGAGGGCAGCAGGAGAGGGCGCAGCCCAAATAAGAGAAAGGTACAGAGTTAGAATGCAAAGCCCATATCATATTCTTTTTCACCTCAGTACTTTGGGTGACTCAGAATCTAAAGCAGTAGGTTCTTAATTAAACGGTCGCTGGATGAACAGATGATGCGTGTGAGGAACTTCAGAAAGTCCCATGTTGCTATGACACCAAAGTGAGTCAGGTGGACATGATTAGAGGCAAGGGCAGGAGAGGGGTCACAGATCAGGCTGTGGAAAGCTGTGTGTATCATTCAAAGAGGCTTGAACTTGATTATGCAGGTCAAGGATTCTTGAGGTCGAGCCTTCAGGGCCCAGTGCCCTCTCCCCTGATGTTGTAAGCAAAGTGTTGTGCACCAATCCAGCTCTTACCAGATTCTAAAAGGGACTCATGACCCCAAACATGAAAAGGATAACTAGGATAACAGTTGAAACATCTTAAAAGTTGTAAATCAGAGAGGGTCAGTGTAAGATTTATTATTTATGTGGATCCCACTGATTTACAAGAATAGCGACCTTGTCTGTCTCTTTCACTGCTGTATCCCTCGTACATATCACCATGCTTGATACAGGAGAGGCGTTAACTAGGAAAAGAACGCCAGCTATATATAGAGGATGGGCTCAGGGGACAAGACCAGAGCCCAGGAATCTGTTAGGAGGCTGTTGAAATAAACCTGCACAGGAGAGAGGGAGGAATTGGTTGTTGGTATAGTGTAAAAGTGACATATTTGAGAAACCTTTTGGAAGTTAAATAGGACTTGATGGTTTACAGAATATGGGCAGTAGGGGAAAAGACAAGTTAAGGATGACTCCCACTTTTCCAGCTTGAAAGAGCAGCTAAACTGGGGTGCCATCAACACAAATAAAGAGAACAGGAAACAGAGCATGTCAGTGGTAGTTTCTGTTGGGCGGTGGTCAGCACAAGGGACCTGGATGACATCTAAGGGCAGATGCTAAGTAGGCCGTGTAAATGAGGCTAACGCTTGGAGGTGAGATTTGAGCTGGAGACAGAGATGTGAGAATCAGAAATATAAAACTGTGGAAACCCTAAGAGTGAGTGAGGTCACGTAGGGAGAGGATAGAGGGAACACAGAGCAGGCCAAGGACAGAGCTGTCAAGAAACCAGCATTGAGGGTGTGCATAGAGGAATATGAACCTGCAAAAGAAACAGTTCCCACCAGGGGATAAACGAAACTAAGGGAAGGAACACTTGAGAACAAGGAGGCATCCAGCACAGAAGACATGGCTGAGGGTTCACAGGCTAAGGACTGACATCTATTCACTGAAGGTGTAACTGATGGTCTTCAGGAGCAGCATTTCAATGGAGCACAAGAAGTAAAGGCCAGATGTTACGGGACTAGATAGGCAGTGAAGAAACGGGGGCATTAAAAAGAGCTCATCCTTTCACAAAGTTTATATGACCAGAGGTAGAAGGAATTACATTTTAGCAAGAGTGGGCCTTGGGGTAAAGGATGAGAAAGTCTTAGCTACCTCTTCTTGCTGTCTTTCTCCTACTAGATCATAAATTCTTTGAAAGCAGGAAGTATAGTCTATGCTTTTTTAACCCCCCATAGTATCTAGTACAATCTGCACTGAAAATGTGACCATTCATTCATTCATTCAATATTTGTGGAGCTTCTATATGTTCCAGGCGCTGTTCTAGGCAGTCAGGGCAAGTCAAGAAACAAAACAACCTGCCCTCACGGTGCCAAATTCTAGTGGCAACCGAGGAACAATAAACAATAAATATAATCAGTATATAAAGCAGATAGTATGCAGGAAGGTAATAAATGCTATTTTAAAAGTATGGCCAGGTCAGGGGAGTTGGGGTGGCGAGGGTGGGAAGCAGTGGGTCTCACTGAGAAAGCAAGACTTGAGCAAAGCCCTGCTGGAGCTGAAGGGGTTTGCCTGCTTGGTAACGCGGAGAAGACATTCCAGAGAAGTGTAGGATGATCAACTGCCGCAGTTGGCCCAGCACTGTGGGGTCTCCCAGGACGTAAGTCTTTCAGGACTAAAACAGGCACCAAAACCAAGGTTTTCACTACTGAAAGCCGAGAGAAATCAGCTGAAGGCCCCGAGGCAGGACCGTGGCTGCTATGCTCAAGGGGCCAGTGCCGCTGGAGGAGTGAACGAGGGGAAGAGGAGGCCACACAAGCCTCTCCACCGGCCACACAGCCTTTCCCCACCCCGATGTGCGACTGGCACATCTACATGAGCGTACTGAGCACAGGGACTACATCCCTGAACAAACTGAGGAAAACACCCGTGTCAAGGAGCAGTGAAGGCCTCCAACGACTCTCAGGCAACACATTCCCCTTTCACAGCGCCTTCCAGTCAAGTCATCTGCCTGTCCCTTCCCCTGGGCATCAGGACAGCAACCCCGGCACACCACATGGGCTCCACACGCCAGATGCTGCTTCTTTAATGAGGCTGCCACCCATTCTCTCATCTGCGCCATTGGGGCAGGCCTGAGCAGCAGGGCCAGCCTGGTCCAGAGGCAGAGCTGGACACTGCCTGTCTGTCACAAACTCATACCCACCCCACCCCCACCCTGACAGATCCCATTCTGCCCTGTGACTTGGCCTTTGGGAAGAGACAATGGTTCTTACAAGGGGTCTTCAGACACTTGGTGACCCATTTAGATGGCAATGTGGACAATTTCTTCTAACGTTTCCAAATTTCAAATAAGCCACAGAAATAATGTCCATGAATTCTCTTCTGTTTTATAAAATATAAAGATTTATACATGGAACGGATTCCTAATTAATTAATGGAGTTGGCTTCTTTCAGAAACACCTCATAGAATATGGGGCCCCTGAGGAGACAGATAGTAAGGGGATCCCTAGTGTCAGCAGATTAGGAAATTCTGAGTTCAATCTTCAGCTAAGACGAAAGCATGTTATCTGAGAAATGCAGATGTATTAGGCTATCATCATTTATTAACACTTGAGTGTAAATTAGCTGGTGAGATTAGCTGCTCACAAATCAAAGATCCAAATGGCCTTGGGAAGGGGGCAGGAGGATGATAGGAGACTGGGGAGAGCCTAAACAGGTGCCTAGAAAGAGGCATGGACCCAGCAGCCAGAGAATCTCAGGTCAAAATTCCATGGAAGTAATCAGACAGGCCACAGAGCAGTTTAACTTTCTCTTCATTAGCCCCTCACAACCCAGGATGGTGAGGGTTATCATCAACCTCCAAGAGTCAGCGCAACATGGCAGAGCCAGACTTTGTGGGTTCAAAGCCCAGCTCTGCCAATGGACTAGCTGTGTGATTTGGGACACTTACTTATCCTCTCTGTGTCTCCTACTCTTCCTAAAAGTAGAGATAATCATGGTACCAACCTCATAGGACTGCTGTGAGGACTTAGATGAGCTCATTCAGGAGACTTTCTCAGGACATTCATGGCATGTGATAAACAGTCAATCATAAAGGTTAGGTGTTATTTTACAAAGGAGGATACAAGGCATACTCAGGTGAAGGTATCTGGCCAAGGTCACCAGCAACAAAACAGCAAAGCCTAGATTAGGAGCCTTCATCTTTCCTGGGAAAAGGAACCATCTAGGCTGATTAGTACAAAACAGATTCCCAGACCCCATCCCAGATTCTCGGTTGGGTGGGGCAAGTGGGACAGGTAGACTGTGCCCTAAGAGGGCACAGCTCTGCATGTAGAACAGGTGCCGCCCGGGAGATTCTGACATAGGGAATCGGCATAGGGAACACCGGCTTGCGCTCAGAGTCTTCCTGCTGGGTGGGGCACAGGTCAGGAGACTTTCAGGGCCCAGGCAGACCTCCTCTACCCAGCCAACCTTTGACCAATAGTGTGCCCCCACCTCCGACTTACAGCGCATTTTCCTCTCTGGTTTCCAAGGGGAATGGGCTGCACAACCATTGTTAGGCAGAGGGAGCTTTTAGGTAGTTTTCTCCACTACCAAGAGCTTTAGATCGAAGCTCCACTTCAAAGTGGATTTTACCACCAGGTTCTGTAATGGAAATGCTGACATAATCTTAATTATGAGAGAGAATTTCTCTCGGATGGAAATGTGGTCACCTAGAAGACTCCATCTGTGAGTCCTCCTGACCTGTAAAAGAAGATGCCTGGGTGGAATATTTTGGGTAATATATTATGCATCTACTTATGCTCTGATCCCCATCTGTGGGTTTAGCAAGACAGTATTTCGAAGAAAGGGAGGAAAAAAAAAAAGAACACCAGGCTTGAGAAGACTCTGCCTGGATCAGAGACGGGGTGAGCTTTCTACTCTGCAGTCTTTTGCATTTCAGATGAAGTGAGATCTATTTCAGGTGCTGCTGAAAATGCAAGAAAAGTACCAGTGACTTGGAGTCCTAGGAATTAAACTGGCCTCAGTTCAGAGACAAGAAGTGGTCTCGCACCATCTTTTCTGCATATTCATAATTTGTCAATGTGAGGAGGTCTTTGTTACAAAAAAAAAAAGAAAGAAAGAAAGAAAGTAAAAAGTTCCTTGGGAAGTATCTACTCATACAAATGAGGTGGTTCCCTTCACCCCAGCCCCCAGGTGGCATGTGTGTGTTATCAGCAGCTGTCCTCCTGCATTGACTTTGTGCTAGTACTGCCAGTCACTTCCTTGCTGAGATAGGGATGGGGTGGGCTCTAGGTTAAATACATTATTCAGAAAGCCTGCTGCTTCCCCAGAGAGTGGGGGAGTATTTAGGTATTTACTCATGGCTAGGCTAACAGGGCAGGTCCCTAAGCAGGGATGGGAGGCCTCTGTGACTTCATTTCTTAACAGAAAGTGTAAACACCCATGAAGCGGTGTCCTCCAGAGACAGCTGTGTAACTGGTGGGCACCTGAGGTGGGCTGGCGTGGGCTGTAAGCCTCCACCTACATTCATTGAAGTAGTCAGTCACCATGGGGTGTTTTTTAAGTGTACATCCCATGAATGTTGAAACCCTATACACTCATGGGGCAACACCCTAACCAGGAAGAGAACATTTCCGTCACCCCAGAATGTCCCCTCCTATCCCTTTCCTGTTAATCTTTCCAGAGGCACCGCTGTTCCGTATCCACCACCAGAGATGAGTTTGGGCTGTTCCAGAACGGTAACATCAAAGGAATCCGTAACATGTACCCTTTTGTGTTGGCTTCTCTTCCTCAGCATAACGTTTGTGAGATCCACAGTGCCTTTGTGTGTGTCAGTGATTTGTGCGGGACTTTTTAAATGCTGGAAGCGCCCTCAACAGTCCCACTACCCACAGAGGCATCCACGTTCCTGAGCAAAAAAAAAAAGCCTCAGCTTCTCAGAATCTACAGCAGCTCTTCTCTGGCTGTGGAGCTCACAAGGGTCTGAGGAGCCCTGGCTTTCAGGGAGCACTTGGTTTAACTGCTCCCTCCTTCTTCATCCTTCCTCTCGGAAGTTCTGCAGCTCCACAGTTCTGAGGTGGAGCAGAGGCTTTGTGGTAGACACTTCCAGTCACTTCCAGTCCCCAGATAGTTCATGATCTTGACCAATCCTCTGAGGGTGCGGTGGGAGGAAGAGTCTGGAAGCCCTGGCCTGGAGAGGTTTTATTAGCTGTGGTAAGAAGGAAGCAGTGGGGACAAAGGGGTGCATGCTTCCCGAGGCCTCCGGAGTCCGTGCTAATTTATCCTTCCTCTCAAATTGCCTCCAAACCTCAGTAATAAGCATGCTCGTAGTTCGCTGATGAAATACATTCTTCCAAAGCAATTTTAAAATAATCGTAGCGTATGCTAAACCTTACAAAAAAGAAAACCCTGCAGCCAAGTCATCCTAGACTGAGCAGCAATGACAGAATTTCATAATTAGGAAATGCAGTGTCATTTCTGAACGTTATTGTGCCTTTGAAAAATGGTATCAGACTGAGGACTGCATATCTGATACCCGATTGATTTCAGATTTCAAGTCAACTGCAGCAAAATAATGAGCTGCTTCTGTCATGAGCGGCTGAGCTCCAGCTCAGAGGGCTTGGGAGAGACGGCATGGAGGGGTGGGAAGCCCCGGGGCCCCTTCGCCTCTGAAATGAAGCTGAGGGGCCGAGAGACGAGTGGGCATGCGGGATCCCCACCGACTCTGGCATTAATGTTTTTGTTTGAGGGGCTGATTTGGAACTCAGGCTTTAATGCCCTTCAACTTTGCTCATCAACATTGATGCAGGGAATCAGAGTCCTGGACTGGAATTAGCTTGCAATTCCCCACCACTTACCCAGGCCTGGTTCCAGCCCACGGAGCATGCGCAAGAAATCTGCTTCCTGTGTTTCTCAACCAATCACAGCTCTTCTGATATCCAAAGACAGGCCCTGGCTGGGTGGTTCCATTCCTTGGAGTGTCATCCCACACACCAAAAGGTTGCAGGTTCAATTCCTGGTCAGGGCACATACCTAGGTTGTGGGTTCAGTCCCCAGTCAGGGAGGTGTAGGAGGCAACCAATCACTGGATTTCTCTCACACTGATGTCTCTGTCTCTGTCTCTGACTCTGTCTCTCCTGCCCCTCCCCCCTTCCTCTCACTCTAAAATCAGTAAAAGCAGACCCTCAGGTGAGGATCTACGCTCACACTCATATTTCCATTTACACGTCCGATACATATCTGAAGACAGTTCCGTTGCCCGGCCCACATGCTGGTATCGTGCTCATCAAGCCTTCCCACACCAGTGTCGCATCTCTAGGTCTGGGGCTCTCTCCGAAGCCTTGGATAGACCCTTGGGCACAGCCCTCAGTCAGTAACAGATGGGAGTTGGCACACAAAGGCCTCAGGTCCCTCACAAGTTGGGTGGGACCAGTGAAATATCAGTTCTACGCTACTGACCAGAGTTTCTCTGCAGCTTTAAGCCCAGTCACCCACAGTGGGAGCTGGCTGGATAGCACACCCTTCACTGGCTGTCTTCCCTTCCCTGTGTCCCTTGCCCAGAGCTTTTACAGTGTTTTATACACTTCACAAATAAAACACACACACCCAACCCTTGTCTCGGGGTCAGTCCCTGGGGAACCCAACTCAGAAAATACCCTATTTAGGTTCTCTTCCCCAAGCCAAATATTCCTGGTGCCTTCTCCCATTCTTCATGTGACATCATTCCCAGCCCTATGATCACCCTGGCCAGGCCTCACTCACAAAGGTCTTGCCTACAATGCAGAGCCCAGGACTGGACATGATGCTCGCAGGACACCTATTCAACGCCATGCAAGTCCTGTGGTTTCTCTTCATCTGGACACACACTTCTCTTCTTAGTCTTAAGACTACATTTGCTTCACACTCGTAGTTTACGTGAAACTCCCAGTCTTCTGACTTCAACGGCTAATATACCCAGCCTCGGATTACTTTGGAGTGCATAGTCATGCTCTCTGCCTTTATCCAAACATTTGCTACAAATACTAGGTAGCACAGGCTCAAAGACATGGCCCCACATTTATTACTAAAGAGCTCACATTGGCAATGGGTACAGTTAATCAGCCCACAACAGACATTTCTAATTGTTATCGTCAAGTCCACACTGTTCCCATTAAATCCACAGGATATCACAAGAGACTTTTCAAAGGCCCTCCTGAACGCCAGGCCCATGATCTAGAAGACAGAATGGGATTAAAGTTAATCCCAGAATCTTTCACCATCTTACTTCTCTCCTTGGGCTCCATGGGTTCACCTCACAGAAGCTGAGCCAATGTCTAAAATGTCTCTTCCTTTTGGGTTCCCAGGTTCTGTCTGGCATGTTTCTATAGCTTTCTCTGGTAGGACAGTAGCTGTTCACATAGGAGCCCTAGGAAAACTAACCAAGCCGCTGAAGACCAGGAGTCAACAAACTTTTTCTATAAAGGTCTCGAGAGCAAATATTTTAGGCTTTGCAGGCCAGGCAGTTTCTGTCACAACCATTCAACTCTGTTCTCACACAAAAGCAGCCATAGACGGTATGAGAACAAAGGGCATGGCTGTGTCCCAATAAAACTTTATTTATGAGCACTGAAATTTGAATTTCATATCATTTTCACATGTTGCAAAATATAATTCTTGTAGTTTTTTTTTCCCCATTTAAAAAAGTCTATTCTTGGCTCACAGAACACACAGAAACAGCTGGGGGACCGATTCAGCTCATGACCACGGTTTGCCTACCCTGCAGCAGAGGTAGAGAAAGAATATGAGGTTCACTGATACTCGAGTCCCATCTTTCCAGCTGTGGGATTGTGGGCCAGCCCCTTGCCCTCTGACTGTGCTCAGGCCCCAGAAGGGATACTTGTGGAGCATGAATGAAGACAGCCCTGCGCCCAGGGTTGCGGGTGAGGAGTGCCTATGCACACGTGCCGTCTCAATCCTGCAGCCCCAGGCCAACTCTCACTCTGCAACCCCTTATTTCTAAATGCTCAGACCGCTGGACTGCCATTTATTTTAGGAACTGGTCAGCAATGTATATCCAGTGTGTTCCCTCTATGCAAAGCCAAATACTGGCCTGAAGACCTCCTTTCCCCTCTGGCTCCCTGGGATCTCTCTAAAACCCCGACAGGAGCTCACCACCGATCACGTCTCCAGGAAGTTCCAGCACCCTGAGCTGCAACTCGTCTCAGCCTCTAATCTCTCTTATATGCTTGTTTCATCTGTTTTAGGTGAGACAGATTCCTCCTTGGCAAAGGCAGAGATTAGTGGCCTGTACCCTGCTATATTCTATTCCCCATCCACCTGCTGCACACTAATTTCCGGTGTCCCCACCATGGTCTCTAGGTAGCTCTTTAGCCATTTCCCACCCTCACCCTCCCAGGACGCATCTTCCAGCATGGTAGAGTTCTTGCATCTGCCCTGGGTCATGCACTCCCTGTGATGGTTACTTATGGGTCAACTTGGCTAAGCTATGTTGATCTGTTGTTTGGTCAAACGCCAGTCTCGATGTCTCTGGGAAGGAATTTTTGTAGAAGAAATTAATGTTTAAATCAGTAAACTCTGAGTAAAGCAGATTGCCTTCCATAATGTATGTGGGCTTTATCTAATCAGTTGAAGGCCACAAGAGCAAAGTGTAAGATTCCCCAAAGCAGAAGGAATCTCCTCAATAATGCAGCATAGGAGCCCTGTCAGAGTTTCCAACCTGCTGCCCTGCAGAACTTGGACTCGAGACTGCAAAGTCAGCTCTTACCTGAGATTCCAGTCTGCTAGCTCACTCTACAGACTTCATTCAGACTTTCCAGCCCCCCGCCCCAAGTCTTGGGAGCCAATCCTTAAATGAATTATGTGCATGTATCATTCTTGGTCCTGTTTCTTTGGAGAACCCTGGCTACTGCATTCCCCTGTCCTCTTTTGTGTGGCTGTCCTGGTTTCTTTCTGGGTCACTTATAACTGCATATGCGGAATGGCATTACAGAGCCTCCTGTCCTTATAACCAGAATCATCTTCTAAGCCTTCGGAGGGTAAGAATCACCCCTCTTCCCTCCGACCCTGTGGACTCGGTCCTGCTCACTCATGAATGGTGAGCCCCACTCTAAACAGAGACCACAGTCCTCCGGGGTTCTGGTCTTCTCCTACTCCAAATAGATTCCTTCTGGTCCCAATTACCAGTTTGCCTCCTTGCTTTCTCTCCCTTTGGAGATGAAGTTGTCAGCAAGACAAGACATTATCTGTTTTTAGCTGCCTGAGACTCCGGCTGATGCCCAGATGGCTGAGTCTTCCTTCACTCCTGGATTTTGCCTCCATGCCAGCTTTGTGCTAGGCCTTGAAAAAGTATTATCCACACACTCCTAAAATAGGGCTCCTGTTGCCCTCTTCAGCAGCAAGCCCTCCAGGTCGGGATTTGCGCACCAGTGAAAACTTGCTACAATCCCATTCTCTTCTTCTACGACTTCCAGTCCTATTACTATCAAACCCATTATATGATATTCCTTCCCATTAAAATATATTCCATGCTGAGACCCGGAATCAGAATCTCGGGGTTAGAAGGGGGCTTACAGATCATCAGAACCTGGGACCCCATCTTTCTATAAAAATCTCATCAAGAAGTCTGATCATCTTCAGTGACTAGAAATTCACTTTCTACCACCACAGGTGGCCTCTTTGTCTTTTTGTAAATTTCTGTTTGTTTTTTTTTACAGGTTTATCCCACTTGGTTGTGGCAGCAGGGGCCTACCCAGGGAAGCCTGAGAAAGGGCAGACAGGGTGCTCACAGCTGGAACAGTCAAGCCACATTTTCCATAATTAGTCTTTTCAAACCCAAAGATGAACAGAGAAGGTAAGAAAAGAATGGAAGGCTGTTTGCATTAATTTCCCCTATAAGAAAAATCTGGCCAGGCTTCCACTGGGCAAAACCTATGAAATTTATGTGCCTCTTGTGTTACATTTTTTTTTAAACTTTGTCACTCTTTCCCTATTTATCTCTGAGGTCCTAGACACTATTCTTGGCTTTCTGCTGCATTAATTGAAATAAATTAAGAATATGGGCAAAGAATCTAGCAACAATGGTACCATTACATAAAATCAAAGGAAGACAGAAAACTGAAGGAATTAACAGATTTTACCAAATCAAAATTAAAGCCTTATTTTAAAAAGTAAAAAATACAGTAGCATAGGGTACGATGCCCAGAGTGTTTACACGTCTTATACAAAGGATCTGCAACAAACCTGTAAGAAAATACAAGCATGTCTTAGAAAAAAATAGGTAGAGGATATGAACAGAAAAGAAAATTTAAATGGCCAATAAACACATGACAAAACGCTCAATTTCATGTCAAAAAGATGGTCTATGGAATGCATATTCAACAAGATATTGGGTTGGCCAAAAGGTCCGTATGGTTTTTGTCCCTGGAACAAAAGACACATTCTTCATTTTCACCAATAACTTTATTGATTTGGATATTTTGAGTATGTCGGCTATCTCCCACATGGTATAACATTGATTTTCTCAATTAATGTCTTGATTTGATCATTATCAATTTCAACTGGTCTACCCGACCATGGAGCATCGTCCAGCCAGAAATCTCCAGCATAAAACTTCACAACCCCCTTTTGACACGTTCAATCAGTCACAGCACCTTCTCCATACACTGCACAAATCCTTTTTTTTTTTTTTTTTTTTTGCATTTCAGTTGAGTTTTTACCTTTCTGGAAGTAATAAAACATAATATGCCTAAAATATTGCATATTTTCTTCCATCTTCAATATTAAAATGGCTGCACAAAAATTCACCAATTTTGGTAAGTTTTTTTAAATGCATGCTGATACAACAGCTGTCACAATACAATCTAACAAAGTTGTTTTGAATGAAGTTAGACAACTAAGCACTACTAGAGCTGTCGTACAGAAAAAAAACAAATAACTTTTTGGCCATCCCAATATCATTTCACCCATAGGTCCAGCAAAATTTTTTTCTAATGATAGTATCAAGTAATGGCATGGTTGTGGAGAAATGGAGTTGAAAATATAAATTAGTACTATCTTTTTGCAGTTAATTTTGTAATGCTTATAAAGATCAAAATGTAGGTGAATTCTGGTACAGATAACCTCACTTCTAAGAATGTATTCAACAGAATGATCTATACATATATGTAAAAATATGTAAAAAATGTTAAATGAGGCATCACAATAGCACAATGATTATAATATCTGAAACAGGTAAATGCCTAATAAGACTAATGCCTTATAAGAAAATGCCTAAGCACTGGGGGTCGGGGGATGGCAGTGGGTACAGAGGTAAACAAGACACTCAAACCACCTGGTCCCCTTACAAGTGAGGACAGACTAGTGGGGCACAGGACAGAAGAAAACTCACTACCTAATGTGGATGCCACAGGGCACTGGGAGAGCAAGCGCACACAGACTAATGGTCCTTCTGACATCTAGACCTACTGTTCTCCACACTGTACAGAGCTTTCCCTGCTGGTGGCACAATTCCAAAGGTTCAAATTCTCGTTTCCAGGTCTCTCCTGTGCCATGTTCTTGCTCCCCTCCCACCTTGACCTCTTCCTCTTCCTGGCTTAGCTCCCAGGACCCTCCTCCCCTGGCACAGCAGGACCCTTCAGAGTGGTTCCCCATCAAGCCAGCTACTGCCTGGGGTGGCTGTGGGGGGATCAGGAAAAACAAAGGGCAGGCCCTGGCGGCCACAGCACTACTCCCAAATTGCTGCATCCCACCCTGATGTAGATTCCTTTGAGGGCCACCTTGAGGATGCTGCTTAATGAATGGGTCCCTGAGCTCCAGAACTACAGCTGGCACAGCCACACCCTGCCCTCCCCCTGGATGAACAAAGCTTTCATTTGCACCACCTCTCAGGGCTCCAGACCACCTTTCGTTAGTAAGCACAGCCCTAGCTGCTACTGTCTGAGCCTTGGAGGTCGTCTTCCCAAATGCAACCCTCATCACTCCCTAGGATTCACTGCCCTCCTCTCTGGCCTTTCTCAGCAGAGTTTCTCAGCCCTGGGGGCTCGGCCAAGTCCTATGAGAGTGTTTTAAAGACACCAACGCTACTCCCTCCCTCACCAGACCAATTAAATCCAAATCTCAGGGGAGGGGCCCAGGTATTGGCATGGTTCAAAAACCCCTAGGTGATTCTAATGTTCAGCCAGCGCTGAGCCCATGGGGCCAAAGCTGTTCTGCTTTGTTAAAGGGTACCACATCCCAAATGTGGTACTACAGTGCTATAGGGTAGTTGTCAAGCACCTGGACTCCTCGCCAACCTATTAACTAGATAACTTTGAATGTCATGTCCTTCATCTGTAAAATGGGGCTAATGACAGCTTTGCCACAAAGGACAGTGGAGGTAAAGATACCTAGCACAGTGTCTGACACATGGCAAGCACTCCATGATGTTAGCTACCAGCAATTTCCTCTTTAGTATAAATCAGGGGTGTCAAACTCATTTTCATCGGGGGCCACAAAGGCCTTGTGGTTGCCTTCAAAGGGCCAAGTGTAATTTCAACTCCTTAACAATTAAGGAGCACTTACATTTATACAGTCCTAAAATTATTTCAGCCCTTTGAAGGCAACCACAAGGTTGCTGTGGCCCGTGGTGAAAATGAGTGTGACGCCCCTGGTCAAAATGAAAGGGGAGGAGGAATAGGACTCTGTGTGTCTCAGAGAGAGAGCATCCCAACCAGGGGAAAGGGGAGGAGAGGAATAAAGTCCAGCTTTACTGATGTCACAGATTTGGCTCCAGGATGGTGTTTGCTCTGATTGACTTTGTCACCTTCTTAGGTCACCTTCTTTCTTTGGCTCTCTCCTTCAGGGTAACAGTAGTATTGTCCTGTCTTTAACCTGAGGTGGGGGAAAAGATGAAAATAGATGCTTTTTCTATAAGGAGAACTATCAGCAGGCCTACGTTGCTGGGGGCTCCTCTTTCCTGGTTTGTGACGTCATGCTTGGGGACAAATAGAAGAAAGCAGAACTTGGCCTGCCAGAGACCTGGAGGCACCAGGACAGTTCTGAGCTCAGTTTGATTTTACAACAAATTTAATTTTTAGCCACGAATCTTTTTCAATGTCATCCAACACATTACAGGCACTTGATGAATATTAAACAATAACAATAACAAATCATTGTCTTCAACCCGCAGAGCCCCTTTCAACATCAAAGCAGGAGCAGGAGCGTGGCCAAGCATTTTTGGAAGAAAATCCTGCTTATCTCCTTGTCCTCCCAGCACTCCACCCAAGGGCGGGGCTCCTGGGCTCCCATGATTATGGGCCACAGCTTCAGCCCAAACTTGACAGGGTCCACTGGCCCGCAGGAGTGGCTGGGCACCAGGCAGACAGGAGAAAGAGGCAAAGCATCGGCCCCAGGGCCGTCCCCCATGAGCAGAGCCTCTGTTCCTGCACTCAGCCCACAAAGCCCACCAGAATAAGCCAGAAGGCCTCCTTCTGCCCAGCCACAGTTCTGCCCCGGTTCCCCTCACCCAGCATGGCCAATTTGTTTTATCTCACCAGTCAATCCTGATCCATCAGTCGTGGTCGCCTGGAGAACTGAATCAAGAAAGACTGAAAGGAGAGGGTGGTGGTGCTTTCCTTGGGGAGGGAGGTGAGGTAGCTTGGGAAGCCAGGAAAGGGGAAAGTCCTCTTCCAGGTACACCCCTTTGTATCCTGTTGAGGTTTGGGTCATGTGCACTGCATTATCCATTGAAAATGCTAAATTGAAAGCACCTTAAAGGCAGTACGGAGAAGCTGCTTCTATGGGAGAGAGAACAGAGAGCTGTGTTCTATTAGCAAAGTCAGCCTTGTAGGGGGAGAGGTGTGAGTGCAGGTATTTGCTGAATTTTATTTTCTCCTTAATGGCTAACCTGGAAAAAAAAATTCTTTCCACATGCAGGTTTTCAAATCAAGCAGAATCATCGCCCACCACTAATGAAAGCACCCTACCCCCACCCTGTGTTTCTGTTTCTCCCTGTGTGCTCAGGAACCTAAAGAATAGAAGCAAGAATCCAAGAAAGGAAATTTAAAAGGAAAGGGTTTGGAAGAGGCAGGGAGCGAGAGAAACCAAGTTTCAGAGGATGGAAAATGGAAGAACTCATCACAAAGAAGCAAGGGGGTGGGGGGAGGCCCAGTGCCCTAAGGCACCAGTGTGAGTGAATTCACTTCTCTCCTCTGCGTCTGAATGGCCCTAGTTGTGAAGGATCCCTGGCAGAGCTGAGAAAACTGTCACTCAGATCCTCTTCTGTGCTCTGTGGCTCCTGTGAGGAACCCGGTGGAGAAGGGCTGCGTTAGAACATCCAAATAGGCAGATGGGCTTGTCCATGGGAGACACATCCCGGACATTCCCAGGAAGCCATGGGACAGTAGCAAGGATGACAATGACGTAACTATCACTGCTGTACTACATATATAATCATTTATGTCATTTTAGTTTTCCCCTCTTTCTCTACTGCACTAGAAGCTCCATGTGGAAAATGGCCTTGCTCATTCCAATTCCCCCAGTGCCCAGACAGCACCGGGACACAGGAAGTGCTCAGTGAATGCTTGTCCACGGGCATGAACGATGGCTGGCATCAGTGGGCCTGAGGACAGGCCGGATGGTTGGTGTGGCTCAGCTGAGGGGTCCAGAGAAACCCATTTTACAGATGCAAGAATGAGGCTAGATCTAAAGTCCATCTCTCTCCCCCAGTCCAGTGCCCTGAAGACAGTGACATATCTCAGTCACCACCACATTCCCTGAACCCAGCCAGGACCTGGGAACAGGAAGCACCTGTCAGCTGGACCTGCAGGAGAATGATTCATGTGAAGGGACAGGGTGGCAGGTGCAGGGACAGGGGACCTGTGAGGGCCCTGCCTGAGAGCTCGAATGGAGATGGCTGAGAGGGAACAGCAGGCAGCAAAGCTAGCACCAGGGCTCCCACACGGTCCGATGGCCCTGTCATGGCACCCAAAGATTTCCTTTTATACAACCCTAAAATATAAGGCACTGCAGAAAATGTGCTTTGGATGGAGAACCAGTGAGGACAGGTGCCCTGCTTGGGTGATTCTACCTTGAGGCCTACATTGTCCAATCAGCCAGCTGTCCAGCTCATGGAAACTGAGGAACCTGTGGGTTTGGGTGAGGGTAAGGCTGTCAGAAAATGTGAGCCCCCCAACAGGGAACCCATGTGGGGATGCCCTGGGCTCACATGAGAGCAGGAGACTCAGGTGGGAGACTGAGGAAGGGAGAAGCTTGTTGGATGACTCCCAGATTGCCCGGGAGGCTGCTCCTGAAAGGGCAGGTGATGAGGACGGACAACCAGCGGATGCCACCCAGTGCTCCTCCCCTGGGGGGAGGCTCAGAGCTAGAAGCAGGCAAGGCATGCCTTGAGATGATCTAGGTGGGCACTGCACACAGGTCAGTCCCCGGGAGATGCCTCTCTCCAGGGATCATAGTGGCCTGGGCACACCAGCAGGATTCACTGACATTGGCCAAGCCCAGAAAAAGAAGTTTTTTTTTAAATTACAGTTTTTTGGTCAAGATCACGACATAGGTAAATACAGCTCATCCCCTTGTACAAACACATTGAAATTACAACTAAAATATAGAACAACCGTCACTCAGAACCATCAGAAATTGAGTTGAATGGAAGTCTGACAACTACGGACTTCAAGAAACCACATCCAACCAGACTGATAGGAGGGGTGAAGACATGGAACAGGCTGGTCCCATAACTATGTGTGGTGGATAAAAATTTGGGAGGGATATCTCAGGAGCAAGGAGTTCCAGTCCCATGTCAGGCCCTCCAGCCTAGGGTTCCAGTGCCAGGAAGGTAAGTCCCCATAACTTCTAGCTGCAAAACCAGCAGGGACTGAGTTGGTGAAAGAAACTTCTGGAGTCCCAAGCAGTTCCCCTTAAAGAACCCACACAAGGACTTACGCAGACTCACTCCCTCTGAGCTCTAGCAGCAGGGTAGCAGTTTGAAAGGCACCAGTGACATACAGGGAGAAACTGAAGTGTCTGGCATCAAGGCAAGAGCTGGGGAACAGCTTTTTCCCAGACAGAAAGGCAGGTAGAGGCCATTGTCCCTTTTCAGAGTCCTCCCCCCACAGAGCCAGCAAGCAGGTGCCATATCTAAGACTCCAACAACCTGGCTAACACTGTTTGCCCCACCCTGGAGATCCCCTGAGACTTCATCCCACCCAAACTGTTAACTGTGACTTTTCCATATGAATGGCTAGTCTTGGCTCATGCTTTACAATTTCCTGAATCCTATCAAACAAACAACAGCTGGCCTCAGTGAGCCCCAGGCCAAGTACTAGCAGCAAACAGCTTAGATTCACAGCTTGGCTTTGCCTAAGAATCTCCAAGCCCAGCACAAGCAGCAACCATCTCACATTGCTGTACAGCTCATGCAGGGTGGCCCCAGGCAGAACACAGGGGGCTGACCATGGCCTGCACAACCCAGGAAACCTCAGAGCCTGCACACTCAATGGACAGCTACATATCATGTTGGAGCCACCACCCTGCCCTTGCACAGCTGATACTCCACAGAGAGTGTAGGAGGTTAGTGGTAAATGGTCAGTGGTCACAACCAGTTCTTGCAGCTGACTGACCTGGGTAAATTCCTCCCATTGACCTGCCAATAACAACCAAGGCTCAACTACAAGAGGAGGGTGTACTCAGCCTACACGAAGGGCACACCTCAAGTACCCAGCTTGGGTTACAGAGGAGGCTGTGTCACTGGACCCTACAGGTAACCTACTACATCAGGCCATGATACCAAGACAGGGAGTCATAGCAGCTCTACCTAATACATAGAAATAAACACAGGGAGGAGACAAAGAAACATGGCCCAATGGAAAGAACAGATCAAAACTCCAGAAAAAAACTGAACAAAATGGAGATAAGCAATCTATCAGATGCTGAGTTCAAAACACCGGTTACAAGGAAACTCAAGGAAATTAGTGAGGACCTCAGCAGTGTAAAAAAGATCCAGTCAGAAATGAAGGATACACTAATTGAAATAAAGAACAATTTTCAGGGAAACAACAGTAGAGTGGATAAAGCCGAGAATCAAATCACTGATTTGGAACATAAGGAAGCAAAAAACAACCAATCAGAATAACAAGAAGAAAAAAGAATCCATAAAAATGAGGATAGTGTAGGCAGTCTCTGATACAACCTCAACCATTCCAACATTTGCATCATAGGTGTGCCAGAAGGAGAAGAGAAAGAGCAAGAAATTGGAAATCTATTGGAAAAAAATAATGAAAGAAAACTTCCCTAATTTGGTGAAGGAAATAGACATGCAAGTCCAGGAAGCACAGAGAGTCCCAAACAAGATGGGTGCAAAGAGCACCACTCCAATACACATCATAATTAAAATGCCAAAGGTTAAAGATAAAGAGAAAACCTTAAAAGCAAGAGAAAAGCAGTTAGTTACATACAGAGGAATTCCCATAAGACTGTCAACTGATTTCTCAAAAAGAACTTCGCAGACTAGAAGGGACTGGCAAGACATATTCAAAGTCATGAAAAGTAGGGACCTACAGCCAAGATTACTCTATCCAGCAAAACTATCATTTAATTGAAGGGCAGGTAAAGAGCTTCCCAGACAAGAAAAAACTAAAGGAGTTTATCATCACCAAACCATTATTATATGAAATGGTAAAGGGACTTATTTGAGAAAAAAATCAAAACTATGAACAATAAAATAGCAATACATATCTATCAACAATTGAATCTAAAAAACAAACTAAGCAAACAAGAAAAACAGACAGAATCATGGATGCTGTGAGCATTTTGGTGGTTGTCAGAGGGAGGGGTATTTGGGGGAATGGGTGATAAGGTGAAGGGATTAAGAAATATAAATAGGTAGTTACAGAATAGCCATGGGAATATAAAGTACAGTATAGAGAATGGAGAAGCCAAAGAACTTATATGCATGACCCATGGACATGAACAATGGTGTGGGGATTGCCTGAGGGAGTGGGGGTGCTGGGTGGAGAGGGGTAAAGGAGGAAAAAATTGGGACAACTGTAATAGCATAATCAATAAAATATAATTTTTAAAACTACGGTTTTTCCCCCTGCTTTACAGACTTGAAAACTGAGCTCTCCGCGGGGTGCAATATCTGCCAAGGGCACCTGACTAACGAACCAAGACCTCAAGTCTCTCAGATCTCTAGTCCTGCCCCTCCTGTATTTTGTTGCCACCTGAGGCTGTGGCTTTGGGCACTCACCCTCATTGTTGCCCTCTCTCCATATCTCCCCCAGCGGACATGCACTGAGCTGTGCACAGGGTCACCCACCTGCCCATGGTCCTGGGTTTAGGGAAGCCTGAAGTCCGGGGTGGAATTCAGCTCACAGCCTTTCGGATCCGCCCTTGGTGGAAGTTATTCTACCCCCCACTGAGAGTGTGAGGGTCACTGTTTCTTACCCCAAGTGAACTCCAGGCTCAGGGCTCCTCCCCACATACCTTCAGCAATAAAGCTCTTAGGACCTGGGTAAGGCACAGCTCCATCAAGTCCCAGCTGAAAGGTGCGGACAATACCTCGTCAGGGGCGCCTTTGCCCACAGGCACTGGCATGGACCTGCATCCTGATTCTGGGCCCTGAGAGGGGCTCCTGGCCTGGGCTACCCCAGAAATGGGAGCTTAGCCAACTCTAGAGGTAACCCCCTACACCCTAAAATCTTCTCCACAGAAAAGGCATCCCTCTGTGTTTCTGAAGGTCATGCTGTCCTTGAGGGATTGCTGTTTCTGAAAAGACATAAAAGTGACACCTCAGGAAGACACGGCTCCCAGTGAGGCAACCCCGTCAGAGTCAGTGGTTACAGCAGGTTTCCCTCATCTTTGCCCCAAGCCCAGGAGGCCAGAACAACGGGTTTATCTCTGAGCTCATTCTGTTACCACCTCCCCCTCCCCGGTGGCCACGATGACATACCTCCTCAGCTCCCCAAACAGAAGCATCTATGTCCAGTTCACCTTTAGTCCCCATGTTAGCTGGTACACAAGCACATAACAAGGATTTGTTTAAAAAGGATCTTGGGAAGCTCTAGTTGACCAGAAAAAGTCACAATGGTACTGGCTATGTATTTACTGAGTTCCTTCCACATGTGAGGTGGAAAGCCCTTGATAGTCACTTACCTGGTCCTGAGAACAAGGTATGGACGGGCACTACCACACCCCACCTGCTGGGAGAGGAGCCGGAAGCAACGACATGCAGACTGAAGGCTTGGGCCGGGACCCCCAGCAGGCAGCCGCGCCCCAGCCCGCTTTCTCAGCCCCACTGCACAGCACTGCTCGGTTTCTACCAAAATAGGGCCCCCCGGGGCCTGCCTTTCCAGCATGACCCACTTTCATGCTAATTTGCCTGGCACATAGTAGGTGTTCTTTGAATATCTATAAAACATTAATAAATGAAAGACACCAATGTTGGCATAAAAGCAAATGTCGGAGAAAAGCAAAATACATACAGCCTCTGTTCTGAGACTCCAGCAGCCCTACCTCCCCATTTCAAGGAATGTGTGTTACATGTGTGTGTGTGGGGGGGCGTCTCACACACATACATGTCCGTGACCTCAAATTTGAGAAACTGAATAATCACTTCTACAATAAAAGTTATAGGTTCCTCCACCCTTCAAGACGTGCTCGAAAACTCCCCACACTGAAATGCAACTTTGATCCTGCTAATCTTGCTCAAATGACTAGAGCTAACGGCACTAACCCCTGCTGTCCTCATGTGACAGCGCCCGAGGCTTGGCCCAACTGCAGGAGGTGAAAACCTAGAGCTCCCAGGTGGGCAGTAGTGGGGCCTGTCAGGCTCCTGCCCTGTGCCCCTGCCTGTGGGAGCTTGGGAAGGCCCACAGTGAGTGGCCCAGGGCGCACACCTGCGCCGTGGTGCACAGGGCAGGCGTCTGTGAACGCAGATGCATCTGTAGTCTTGTGTGTGGGGGTGTGTGCTGTGCCACACGTCCCAGAGGTCCAAATTGCTACCAGATTTAAATATTCTCTCACCATTCCCCTAACGCAGCCACACATGTCAGAAACACACGTCCAGCCTTGGGCTTCAGAAATGGGTTGTTGCACCACCAGACTGTGCATTGTTCCCCCCCCCCAAGTTTATATAACACTTTCCCTAAGACATAATGAGCAAAAAAAAGGGAGGGGGGCAAATAATCTATAAAAGTGGAGCTCAGGAAAGGAAGTTCAGAGAGAGGGGGGCAAAGGCAATAGTTTTGGAATTCCTAAAGGTGAGCCTCCTCCGGACAGACTTCACTCAGCATCTGCCAGTCAAAGGGACAGAGGGCCACTGCGGTGGGTTTGCCTCAGCCCTTCAGCACTCTTTCCAAGAAGCCCCTTTACTTTAGAATTGGTCATCCCCTGTACTTCCAGACACTGGTACTCTGGAAACAGAGTTCTTTCTACTCCCTTTTTAACAGGTTGATAAATGTGAAGTCCACGTCACTGTGAGCCAACTCTCAGTTGCTCTATTTTGCTCACTTTGGAGCTGAGCTTCTGTCCTAAAACTGAAAGTAAGAACCTTAAGTCACTCCGCCACCCTGTGGCCAGAGGAAGAACTTCATTCTTCACGCGGGACAGAAGCTGTACTTCGGAACAATGAGGTCTCAAGACAAATAGAATTTTTAATCTATAATATAAATGAGCACTTCCTAAAAGACTCCAAGGTAGTTATTAATTGGACTGTAAATTGCCTGTTTTCACACAATTATCCACAAATGATCATGTGCTAAAAGGGAGCGGTTTGTCTATTTCTGGGTGCTTTGTTCTACAGAACAGAATGGTTAGGAGCCACCTCCAGGATTCGTCCGGCTCATCCTCCTGCCTCAAGAAATGATGCCCTTCAACCTGCCCAGGAAAATGCATCAATGCCATTTTCTGAAGAGTATCTGGAGGGAATGTCACACACTTTTGATACCACACACCCATGTGAAGGCCAGGGAGGCAGAAGGTCATCTGTGAAGTCAAATCCAAATTCCTACTGCTACCAAGATCTGAAAAACATATGAGCAATCCCTTTTGAATCAAACCATGCGAGTTCAAGTCCTCATTCAGCACTTACTTGCTCTGTGCCTTGTTTTTCTCATCTGTGAAGTGGGAGGGATAGGAGTCAGGCCTCTTGGGTGTAGAAGTATCCAGTGACATAATGTTTGCAAAAGTATGTTGTAAAGCATCAAGTGCTGTGGGACTGTGGCTCCTGGTTACTCTCATCAAATGTTTCAAAGTGGCAGGAATAACTCATACCAGGGCAGGCTGCTGAAAATGAGGTCCTCAGCAGGAGAAAGAAGGAATGGGGTGGGCAGGACAGAACTGGCAGACATTCATCACAGCCCCGCTTAGGGAGCATGCTGAGAGGGAGCCCACCCACAGCACAGGGACCACTGACCAACTTGCTAGTTAAAATTCAAGACAAGTGCAACCCGCCTCACCCATAAAATGCCAATGCAGGAGCAATGCTGGCAGGGCACAGGGGGCCAGCAGCAGGGCTGTGACAGAGAGCCCACCCTGATCAGGGAAAACATCTGTTCTGGATTTTCTGGAGTTCTGGTCTCCAATATTCCAGTCTATTGCTCCCATATGGACATATGTGCTTAGAGGGGCCTGACCATCAGGGTTCTGAAGATAAAATCCCCAAAACCCTGGGATCCATCATAATTCATTCCTGCAGTGCCTTCTTTAAACAAAGAGAAAATGAAAAATGAAAAATCTTCACTGGGGTTTCCGAAATTCCAGCCCCGACGTGTACAGCTTTCACAAGTCCCAACCCTCTTCATGGAGTCGAAGGGTCACTTCTAGAGGGAACCCTGAACCCAACGATGGACCCAGAATCCTCCGAAGTCTGTAGCTGGCCCCAACTGTCTCCTGGGAGGAGGATGAGAAAAGACCCCTATTTGGAGCGCTGGTACAGCTGGTGGCTGGGCGCCCTCTACTGGAAGATCAGAAAAAGACAGTCTGGAAATTTGCAAAATGAAACCTGAACATTTTGAGCCAAGTGAGGTTTTTTCTCCCAGATTCTCTTTCCTCTGCTGCAGAAGTGCCGGCACACATCTGCTTCCACGTTGACTGGCAGGCGGGCTGCGGTGGCTCCTACCATCCAGTTCAGGGAACGACCTTCAATTCATAACCAATCACAGAAACCTTGGAAATTTTTCTGAACAGCAGCTCTCTCCACCTCCAAGAAAAACAATGAAGTTTGGTTTTGGGGAAGCTTGACTCCCTTGATGTGTTTCCCACATGGTTCTCCTGGTTCAGGGAACTTTCAAGTCTGGGCATTGAATCCAGGCGAAGCCCTTTCAAATAGGAGGTCTGGAAACCGAGACAAAGAAGGGTTGTTCTTTTTTAAATGCATCACTTCCTTTGCAACGCATTTTGGTCATTTTATTAGTCCCGTTAAAGCATAAAATCCATCCTGCAGCGCACACCCCTTCCTATGAACCAGATTCCAGTAATGCTCCAAGGAGATGCAGTCTGCTCTATTTTGCGGGCATGCACGGAGGTGGGCCTACATATTCATGTAAATTAAAAATTGTCATTAAAATGGAATTATTTCAGCACTATGTAAGGGTTATGAATATTTGTATATAACAGATTTTTGCAGTTAATTTTGGCATGGTTTTAGATACCGGTACAACCTATTAAATGTAATAGCAGTATTTGAATATGGATATTTAACAGAAATATTGAGTGAAAATTATAAAATCAAAGATCACTTGGATATAACTATTAGCTATCTTTTTACTTGGTTCCTCTGAGCATTGAGCACAAGGCCAGACAGTTCCCACACATAATCTTGTTTAATCTTCTCAACACCTCTCTGAGGCAGGTATTATCTCCATTTGATTGTGAAGGAAACTAAGCAGAGCCACTAAAAGACTGTGCAGGGATTCACAGCCGCCTGCTGCAAAAGCCCAGGACCTCTGCACTCTGCTTTCCTGCCTCCTGGGTAAATGCTGTAAATGCTGGCAAGGAAAACCCACTTCTAAGTGCCCTAAACCAGAAGATGCTGATTGAATGGAAAAAAAAAAAGTTAAGACAAACAGAATTTCAAATCAGAAAGGTCCAACTGAAGTAAATGCTTAAAAGGAAAAGGATGTATATTCACCACAGCATTATTTACAATGGCGAAGATATGGAGACAACCTGGGTGTCCATCGATAGACAACTGGACAAAGAAGATGTGGTACATGTACGCGATGGAATACTACTCAGCCAGAAAAAAGAATGAAATCTTGTCATTTGTGACAACATGGATGGACCCAGCGGGTAGTGTGCTGAGTGATATAAATCAAACAAAGAAAGACAGATACCATATGCCTTCACTTATATGTAGAATCTAAAAAACAAGACAAACAGACTCAGAGAGAACAGCAGAAGGGGTGAGGGGAAGGATGAGAAAGCTGAAGGGGAATAAGAGGTACACATATCTAGTTATAAAATAAATAAGTGAAGGGGGTATAATGTACAGCATGGGGAATATAGTCAACAATATCATAATAACCTTGTACAGTGTCAGATGTGACTAATATAATATTGTATATTAACTATATTTTAATTTTTAAAAGGAAAATGATGTAGTGTAGACATTCGGCAGAAGGTTTTCATACAAAGATGCCTTTATAAAAGAAATGTGTCCAGTCCAAATGATACAAATACACTTTGAATCTTGAGGACCAAAGTCAAACTGTGCACAAAACGGTGGTAAGGAGTCCCACAAACACACAACATCCAAATTTACCACAAAGCACAGCTTCTGAATAACAGGTTTGAAAACACATACAGGTGCTCTCTGAAGAAAGACTGTGGCTTTTCTTTGGCACCCTTACTAAAACACTATAAATAATGTAAAAAATAACTTACTATGATTAATTAATCTTAAACTTCACTCTTCCTAAAATTAAATGCCTCCAGTTGAAGGGCCTGGCCGCTTGGGCTGGAAGGAATTTAGTTAGCATTTATAAACTGTCAGTGTGAATCTCTTTTCAAGAGACACATGTGATTATTTTAATTCAAGAAGCCAATTCAGCGTTTATAAAAGGTAACTAAATCCATCAGCATGCCCATCCATATCACTTTTGCATTAATAAGACTGTGCTCCATAATTTAATTCTGAAGTATATACGATTCAAGTGTGCTTAGATTCATAATAATTATGCACATATTAATATATAAGTTTATTGCAAGAAAATAAGAAAACTTCATTCTCACAATTTCAAGAGCAATGAAAATTGCGAAGTTTCATCAGATCTGAGTCTTTCTTGTTTACCTTGGTGCCTCCCCAGGCCCGAGGGCCCAGGAGGCAGGGACTGGTTACCCTGGGTCGCAGCTGGCGCAGGGGTTGGCCCCTGGCGCGCGCTCACTAAATGTTCCTTTAATTGACCTCTGCTAACAACTTCTGGGTTGTGGTTTTGATCCCTAGAAAAGTTTTTAAATTTCACCAAGGACAAGTGTACCTGCCATTCTTTAAAAGAACTCCAAGCTCATTGCAACGGGGGCTTTTTCCTCAAAGTTCAAACTGCTCAACCCACTGACGGGCGGGAAGGGCTTCCCGAGCCAGCCTGCTCCGCTGCCTCCAAGCAGCGGGCTCGCGGAGGCCGGCGCGGCCCAGACCCGCTCTAGGCCGAGAACCGCTGCTGGTCTCCGGCGGCGGCGCGCTGGGCCCGCGGGGGCGCTCGCAGCTCAGGAGGGCAGCCCGTGCTCGACAAACAGCATCGACCTTCTCTATCCACAGCAGCTCACCGGCTGTCGCGGTCTCCGAGCGGGGCGGTCCATACTGGCACAACCTGCAGCACGGTGCACCCCACCGGACGCTCGGTGGGCGAGCTGGGAGTCGCTGCCCTCTGCAGCTGGGGACTCGAAAGGGGGCGGAGACAAGAGGGCAGGGGGCGGGGCGGCAGGGGAACCGGAGCGAGAATCCGGTGTGGACCGCCGGGCAGCTGGTGGGAGACTGGCCCGAGCCCCTGCAGCGCGGCAGCGTTGCCCTGGCTCGCCCCCTGAGCCCGTCAGCCCCGTGAGGACCAGGGCCATTCTGAGGGGACGGCCACTATTTCCTCTGCACAGGCATTGCCCGTAGTTCTGTCACAGGAAGGATGAAAACCGAGCCCAGGTTCCTCTGAGGAAGTGGGTGGGACATCGTCTTTCTCTAGGAGGCCACGCTATCCCTGTTGATCTTCGTTTTGACAAAGATGTTGAATCCAAAGCAAAAGTGTGTAGAAGCAACAAGCTAACCGCCCCAAAGCCCTGGTTTCTTAAGTCATTGGATCAGCCCTAAGGCCTGTTTGTTTCAAAAGGTGGGGGGTTGGGGGGGTTCTGCTTTAGAAGAGGGAGATCTGCAAGTGAAATGTTTGATTCGTGGCTAAGCCAGCTAGGGCAGGAGGGCGGGGCTACCGAACGTGACCGCTCCCCGAGGTCAAAGCTTCCCGAGTCGGACCCGGTTCCCCCCGGCAGGCAGGCAGGCAGGCAGTCCGAGATCCAGAACCGCTTCCTTACCCAGAAAACCTCATTACCTCACGTTGCCAAAGTAATTCTATCAATGAAATAAAAAAGTTAGGTAGAGCTAATTAATAGTGTTAAGTACCACTTAAATTACCTTTCAAGCATTCTCAATTACCTTGGAAGCAGCAATTGACAATCGTTTGGTATATGAGATATGAATCAACTTCAATTCATTAAGCGGGTCCCCCAGAGCCCTGGCCAGACCACCCCTGATAGCCTAGTTTCTGTTACTGAGCCATTTGTACCAGAAAGTAATAGAATTGGCTCTCCCTAGGAGTTCCCTGCCACCTATGTTGACTGCATTTTTACTGTATCCTTCATAGTATTTCCATCTTCGAGGAAAAAAACAAAACAGACGCCTACATTACACGCAGCGGTGTGAATCTGACTTCTTTTCACTGTTCTCCTGGGCAGGCCCCTCCTATCCCTGGACGGAGGTCACTGCTCTGTAGAATGATGGCCTCATCTCCCAAGTTCACGGTGCCCTGTTGCTGCAGCAGACATCCTCGGTCAGAATCAAACGCAGCCACTTTTCCCGGAGACCTCAAATGTCAAAAATCTCTAATCTCAAAATCTCAAAATCTCAAAAATCTCATGTGAATCAGTTTATTCAGGGGAAAAAGAAAATACTGGTTTTCATCTCTGGGTTTCTGGGCCTGAGGGCCAGTGTCTGGGGGATCCTAGGGGCAGGAAGCAGGGGCTGGGGGTCTGCTTAATCAAAATGGTAATTTTTTCTTAACTGCTTCCCTTTGTCAGTGTAGCATCTCATACTGCCCACCCCTGGGCCTGGTCCCAGAGCCAGAACCTTCAGGGTCAGTTTCTCCAGGGTCCAACTGCACCCGCCCCCCAACACACATCACACCCGCACACCCTTCAAAGTCCAAAGAAAAGATATCAGCTAGCTCAGGAGACGACTGGGGAGAAGTGGGGGTCTCATTACAGAATTCATTTTAAGACTTTCAGTGAACCCTCCTGTTGTCAGTTTGCTATGAATGCGGAGAGAGACCCTAGTCAGGAGGCCCCCCTCCCCGCATCGGCTCTTTTCTGGCTCCCAAGACATTCAATTGAGAGACAAACATGTCGTATGGTGGGAATGAGATAGCGAGTTTATTGATGAAATATACACAAGCACAAAGCTGGAAGCAGGCACCCAGCTAGTCTAAATGCCCCACGCATAGAGGAGATGAAGTTGTAAGTTTGTTAGCAGGTTTATTCTATACTTGAGCCGAGACGATGAGTGGGTATTTAGCTAATCTAAGTATGCTGACTATTGAGGTTGAGGGGTTACATACCTAAGCGAGCTTCCAGGTACCCCTCCTTCTCCCCCTTCTAAATCTTGAGAATACTGTACAGCTACAAAGGCTTTCTTTCTCAGTTAGCAAAGGCTCTTTGTCCTGGTGAAATTGTTAGAGGCCCCCTTCCCAGCACAGGCCCCCTCTGCCTCCTGTGCGATCCCGCTGAGACCTTCGGAATGGCTGGCAGGCAGGCAGTCTTAGTGAGATCGTTACAGAAGCCCCTGACCTCAGCACAGGCCCAAGGACTCCTGCCCCTCCCGCACCATCGTGCTGGCGAAGTTCCGGACTGTGGCAATCTTATCAAACCGAGCTCGGGACTGCTGAGTTAATTGGTGAGACACGTCTTCCTTTTGCTTCCACCCTCTTGTATTAAGTTCTTTGTTAGATTGTAATGGCAGGGGCTCTGCCTTTATTTCCCTCTGGCCGCTCATTTCTACCTGCAGCCTAACAAGTTCACCCCAAATGTGGCCTTCCTTACTTTAGAAGGCTTCCCAGGGTTCCTCAGCACGATCAGCTAGCTTCTCTCTGCTTTTGGGCACCCCCCACCCCCACCAAACCCTCTATGGGTCTGCTCCACCCAGTTTGTTTAAATTGATTTCAGGAACTACTTATAGTAAAGGACAGGAGGGTGGAAGCAGGGGAGGGAGGTGGGTTTGGTTGGGGTGGGGTAGAGAGGTGGGGAGAAAATGCAGACAACTGTAACCGAACAACAATAAAATAATTAAAAAATAATTAAAAAATAAAAAAATAAATTGATTACAGTCAAATTCCTAGACTTCTCCCATTGCTGTCCTCCGCTTGGAGAGCCATACCTTTATAATTCTTTTGCAGTCGTCTGGGTGGAGTGTGGGGAGTCAGCAGGCAGGTGCAGGGATGCAGTCTCACTGCGTTTCAGCAGATACCCCCAGGGTGGAGCCCTCTCCTGTTTATCTCCCTGGTCTGTTGCCAACACCCAGAGCTACCTCTTCGGCTCACAGCCTGCCTTCTCACCAGGTCACTCCTTTCTCTACAGAATGTTGTGGGGCTCTGGTCTGCGACAGCCCTTGCTGCGTTCAGGGCTCAGTTCAAGGTGGGGCAGGGTGTCCAGTTCCCCCAGCTGTGCTAACATAGTTCTTCAGTTCAAATAGTATCATGACCACAAGGCCATGCTTCTTTCCCTTTCCTTCCTCCCTCCCTCGTTTTTTTTTTCTTTCTTTCTCTTTTCTTTCTTTTTCTTTCTCTTTCCTTCCTTCTTTCTCTTTTGTTCTTTTCTTCCCTCTCCCTCCCTCCCTTTTTCCGTCCTCTCCCTCCCTCTTCCTTCCTTTCAAATATGAAATATTTTGAGTACATAGAGTGTGAAAAATAATCCATAAACACACATATACTTACCACCTGTTTTTGACAGATGCTAACACATTGCATTTTTGCGGTCATTCACTCCCTTTTATCTTGAATGAACACATCGTCTTGGACACACCTAAAGCCCATCTTTCTCCCCTCCCCTTTCTTCTCTCACTCCTCCTGCCCCCAGATAATCAGCGTCCTGAAGTCGGCAGGTGTAATTTTCATGGGCCTTAAATTTCTTGCAACTTATTTTCCGATATTTTGGTTTTTAGATTGTGTGTGCAGAGAAAGAAAGCATTCATTTCTTATAGCTGCTAGTCTAGTATTCTTGTGTGTTTTTTAATCTATTACTGATACAGTTGTTTCCTTTTTTTAAATTTAAAGTGCTGCAGTGAACATCCTTGCATGTTTACCTATTTTGTCTTTGCTTACTTGAGAGTTTCTCTAGATTGGATACCTAGAGTGGAATTGCTATTTTACACATGTTCAGCTGTGGTGGGAGCGACAAATTGCTCCCTCCAGGCATTTCACGCCCCTTCAGCACTGTTCCCCAGTGCCCACATCAGCCCGACCAGTGGAACATCAGCTGTTCTCCAACTTCATGTTTTCGCCAATCTGACAGATGTGAAAGGACATCTTGTTGTTCCAATGTGCACATTCTTGACTACTTTTCTCATTTCCTCTTCTGTGAATTGTCTGTTCAGAGCCTTTGCCCATTTTTCTATTAGGTGTTTTCTTTTTCTTACTGAGCTGGAGGAGTTTGTCATATAGTTTTCATATTAACCCTTTGTCATTTATACATGAGGTTTGTACATATAATTTCCTGGTTTGTGGCTTGTTAACTTTTTTTTTTAAGATTTTATTTATTTATTTTTAGAGAGAGGGAAAGGGAAGGAGAAAGAAAGGGAGAGAAACATCAATGTGTGGTTGCCTCTCCCGTGGCCCCCACTGGGGACCTGGCCTCCAACCCAGGCATGTGCCCTGACTGGGAATCGAGCCGGCGACCCTTTGGTTCATAGCCTGCGCTCAATCCACTGAGCTACACCAGCCAGGGCATTGTTTAACTTTTTAATGACCTTTTCTCTCACAGAAAATTCTAGCTTCCCAAGACCATAACGATATTCTCCTGAATTTTCTTCCATAAGTTTTAAAGTGCTGCTTTGGGCATAGGTCTCCTACTGCTGGTATTTACTTTAGTGTGTGGTAGCAGGAAGAAATCCGATGTTACATTTGCCATATGAATAAATCAATTTCCCAAGGAATATTTATTGAATAGTTTATTCTTGCTGGCTGAAACTGGTATGTTTGTGTCTGGATGTGTGTGTCTGGGTGCAATTTTTATTTTTTATTTGTAACATCTAAAGCTTATTTTCTTTTTAAGGTTCGTTTTTAGTGTGAGAAGATGGCTGATGGCTTTTCCTCCACGTGAATGTGAAAATGTTTGGGGAATTGAAAATTAGCCAGTGTGGAGAAATAGAACAAAGAGATATTTAAAGAAAAAAGTCTTCATGTGTGGAAAGGACAAAACAGTTTAGCTCCTGAGAAATCTATCAGGAGGAAAAGATGGGAAATATTTCCAGTTTTCAACCGACTACATAATAGGAAGGGTGTGAATCTGAATGATTATCCAGGTTTAAAACCGAAGTCTGTCCTTGCCGATTTATAAAGTCCTCATTATTGTACTCAATGAAATGAGGATGTATTTGGGGTGATGACTCCTTTCTCCCTCCTCTCATCCCTTCTGAGCCAGGTGGCATCTCGTCACATGCTGAGCAAGGACATTCAGCTCTGGGTCAGGGAGGGACCTGCCCTGCCAGAGGACACGGGGCATCAGCTAAATTTGGGTAGAATGTACAAGTTATGGAAAAAAGTCCTCATCATTTTTCTGGAGGTCTAAAACAAAGGTGCCTCGCCTTCCTTTCTGAAAGCTCTGGGGGAAATATTTCCTTGCTCATCTGGGTCTTTGGCATTCTTCAGGTCCTGAAAATTTATTGAGGTGAAATTCATATTAACTCTTAACCATTTTGAACTGCACGGTTCGGGGGCATTTAGTGCATTCACAGTGTTGTGCAACCGCCACCTCTCTCTAGTTCCACTGCTTTCATATCACCCCAGGCCAACGCTCTCCCTTTGAGTAGTAGCTCCCATTGCTGCCGCTCTCCCGGCCCCTGGCAACCACCAGTCTGCCTCTGTTTCTGTAGATTTGCCTATTCTGGGTATTTAATATAAAAGGAACCATACAAATTGTAATTTTTTTGTGTCAGGCTTTCTTACTGTAATGCTTTTGAGGGTCTTCCCCTGTGCAGCATGTATCGGTACCCCATTCCTCCTTGTGACTGACCGACATTGCAGCGTGCGTTTACTCCACCACGTGTCTGTCCATCCATCCCTCGGTGGACATTTCAGTTGTTTCCACCTTTTGGCTATTAGGAGTGATGCTGCTGTGCTAGACTGGAATTTATAGTCACCTTGGAGGATGAATGAATTAGAATATATAAATCACAACAATGCTTGGGACTTACACAGCAAGAATCATGTTTTATTTTCTTCTTCTTATCATTTTATTACGTATTTCCTTATATACATGGGTCTGTTGTTAGTCCCTCCATTTGTTTCATTTATCTACCTACTTCTCGGAAAATGTAGCATTGTCTTAAGCACCACAGTTTTTGTAGAGAGCTTTACAATCTGAAGGAACAAAAATGCCCTCCACTTGATGTTCTTCAAACCGATTGGAAAATTCTTGGCCTTTCACTCTTCCATGTCAATTTTTGGAACAGCTTTTCAAGTTCCACACAAAAAAAATCACTCATATATACATATATGTGTGGGGGGGGTGGGAATTTATATATATGGATTGGAAATACTGGGTTGACCAAAAAGTTCTTCGAGTTTTTCCATTAAAAAACCACAAATTTTTGGTTCCGGTCAAGATGGAGGTGTAGGTAGAAACCCTTTGCTTCCTTGCACAACCAAAAGGAGGATAACAACCAATCTAAAATCAATAAACAACAAAAAGCAGCAGAAAATCAAACCACATGGAACTCCGACAAACAAGGAATTAAAGAAAAAATCAACCAGAACCACCAGACTGGTAAGGCGGAACCACGCAGGCCAACTCAGAAAAACCGCAGTCAGGCAGCTGAGAGGTAGGGCTCACTGCCTTAGCTCGGCAGAGCTGCGCGGGAGGGGCTGACTTAAGGGGAAAACTGAGACTCAGAGCTGACTGTGGACTACTGCTGGGGTTGCCACAGTGGGAGATACTTCCAGTCTCACAGGAGAGTCTGTCAGAAAGTGTGCTAGAGACGTGCAGGCGAGCTGCACCGTTCCATCTCTGCCCCCCACCCCTACCCCCAGCACCACACAGCACAGGTAAGAAGGTTGCTGTGCCTGGGTGAACACCTAAGGCTCTGCCCCTTACAACTTATCAGGTGTGCCAAGACAAAGAAATATGGCCCAAATGAAAGAACACAGCAAAACCTCAGAACTAATCAATGATGAGATTGCCAACCTATCTGATGGAGAATTTAAAGCCCTGGGAATCAAAATGCTCACAGAACTGCTTGAGCTTGGTTGAAAAATGAAAGATACCCAAAATGAAATAAAGCAAAATATTCAGGGACCAACACCAGGATTCAAAGCAACGATTTGGAACAAAAGGAAGAAATAAACATCCAACTGGATCAGAACGAAGAAACAAGAATCCAAAAAATGGAGAGAGGCTGAGGATTCTCTGGGACAACCTGAAACGTTCCAACATCCGAATCATAAGGGTGCCAGAGGAGAAGAACAACAGCAAGAAATTGGAAACTTATTTGAATGAATAATGAAGGAAAACTTCCCCAATCTGGAAAAGGAAATAGACCTCCTGGAAGTCCAGGAAGCCCAGAGAGTCCCGAAGAAGTTGGACCCAAAGAGGGACACACCCAGGCACATCATCATTAAGTTACCCAAGATTAAAGATAAAGAGAAAATCCTAAAAGCAGCAAGAGAAAAGGAGACAGTTACCTACAAAGGAGTTCCCAGAAGGCTATCAGCTGATTTCTCAAAAGAAACCTTGCAGGCAAGAAAGGGCTGGAAAGAAGTATTCAAAGTCATCAAAGGCAAGGACCTACATCCAAGATTACTCTATCCAGCAAAGCTATCATTCAGAATGGAAGGGCAGATAAAGTGCTTCCTAGATAAAATCAAGTTAAAGATGTCCATCATTACCAAGCCCATGTTATATGAAATGTCAAAGAGACTTATCTAAGAAAAAGAAGATAAAAAATATGAACAGTAAAATGACAACAAACTCACAACTACTAACAAATGAACGTAAAAGAAAAGATAAATGAAAACAAAAACTAAGCAAACCACCAGAACAGGAACAGAATCAGAGAAATGGACATCACGCAGAGGGAGTTCAGTGGGGAGGGGGAAGGGAAGAACAGGGGGGAAAGGTACAGGGAAGAAGCATAATTAGTAGGCATAAAATAGGTGGGGGAAGATAAAAAATGGTATAGGAAACAGAGGACTCAAAGAACTTATATGAACAACCCAAGGACATGGGCTAAGGCGGGGGAATGCTGGAGGGTTGGAGGGGCAGGGTGGAGGGGAGATAAAGGGGGGAAACTTGGGAAAACTATAATAGCATAATCAATAAAAATACTTTAAAAAATAAAAATAAAAACAAATATGGCATAGCATTTTAAAAAAGAAAATTAGAGAGGAAAGCAGCTCTGAAGGAAATATGCAAATTAAAATGCATATGGCATTAATGTGATTTAGTAGTCCAGCAGAAAGTGAGATGGGAGGCAGAAGTTCTAGTAAATGCTTTTTTAAAAAAAGAAATATAAAGAAAGAAATCCTCGCTGGTGTAAATAAAGAACACACACACTCACACATTTTTCATTTTCACCAATAACTTTACTGATTTGGATATTTTGAGTATGTTGGCTGCCTCCTGTGTGGTGGAATGCTGATTGTTCTCAGTTAATGTCTCCACCTGATCACTATTAACTTGGACTGGTCTACCCGACCATGGAGCACCCTCCAGTGAGAAATCCCAGCACGAAACTTTGCAAACCACTTTTGACACATTCAATCAGCCACAGCACCCTCTCTGTACACTGCACAGATCTTTTCTTGTGTTTCAGTCGTGTTTACCTTTCTTGAAACAATAAAGCATAATATGCTGAAAGTGTTGCTTATTTTCTTCCATCTTCAATATTGAAATGGCTATACAAAAACTCATCAATTTTCATGTCTTTTAAATGCACACTGATACGACAGCTTTCACAATACAGTCTAACAAAACTCTTTCAAACGAAGTTAAAGACAACTAAGTGCTACCAGAGCCATCATAGGAAAAACCAAACGAACTTTTTGGCCAACCCAACAGAGTGGACATTCTCACTCTCTGTGTTGCTTCTGTGCATACTCTCCTGTATTCCAGGAAATGTATCGAGTCAGTCCTGTCTTCCAGTTCACTAATTCTCACGTCAGCTATGTTTATTGTTGTGGCTGTCCATTGGCTTTTTATTTCAATATTTTTCATTTCTAGGAGATCTATTTGGTTCTTATCCAAATGTTCTTCTTCTTTTTTTTCTGTAACTTGCCTTTCATCCTTCTCTTTAACTATATAATATTTTAAGACTTATTTTTAACTATCTTTTTAAATATTTTTATTGGATATTTCTTTTCCTAATTTCTTAGGTTCTAATCCTGGCAGTGACCTACCCTTTTTCTGATGTGGTAAATTAACCCATGCAAATTAATCCACATGGTTAACATATGCAATCCTTTATCCAATTTCAGAAGACAGGGTTGGCCAGCAGGGGGTTTCCTGAGAGAGGGTGATTGTCTTAGTCCATCTGGAACGCTAGAGCCAATATACCATTAATGTGGGGGCCTACAAGCAACTCACATTTATTTCTCATAGTTCTGGAGTCCAGGCAGTCCAAGACCAAGGTGCTGACAGCTTTGGTGTCTGGTAAAGGCCCACTTCTTCACAGACGAGGTGGCACCTTCTCGCTGTGTCCTCACATGATGGAAGAAGGAAAGTGATATTTAACACAAAAGGAATCATACAAAATGTGACCTTCGAGGTCTCTTTATTAGGGCACAAATCTAATTCATGAGGGCCTCCTCCTTATAACCCAATCATCTCCCAAAAGCCCTTTCCTAATACCATTAACTTGGGGGTTACAGTTTCAAGTCCATTCCAGTCCACTGCAGTGGTACCTTCCGGACAGCCGGTGTTGACCTGGCCTGAGCGATGACTGCATCAGGCAGCACGGGTCCTCAGACAACGAAGGGCACTGCTGAGCGTGTGCCTCTCAGAAAGAAGGGCAGGGCTCCATTTTCACAGCAAGAGCCGGACTCCAGGCGTGGCCGTGTCTCTTCACGGGTCATGGGCGGCTCTCTTCCGGCACTCAGTTCCCTGCGCTCTCCACGGGCGGGCAACAGTATCACATTCCCTCTTGTTGTTCTTGTTAAAGTCTTCGAGGTTTGTTTTTTTTAACTCGCTGTTTAAAATATGAATTTAATGTCTAAAGGGATATTGTGAGAAATCCTTGAGTAACATCTCACATTTCAACATAACAATTATAAAACTCATAACTTTCTCAATATCTGTAAAATCCATAGGAATCACAAGAAGGCAGATCTGGTCTGAAGGTCTTATTTTCAAATGAAGAAACAGAGGTGAAGGAATTTTTTTTTCATGGTCTTTTGATTTTTAACTTTACAATACTACATAAATTCACTCGATTTTAATTTAAAAAAGATTAAAGAGATAACAATGTTCTTGTGTAAGTGACTGGATTAGTAGATTGCAATAAGGGGAAAAGTATTACAAAATGGGAAAGTTTGTTTTATGTAATTACTTAAAAAGGTTGGGACGCTTATTACTCTTAGAAAATTGGCAGAAAGTAGGGAATTGCCCCAACGCCTCTCTGCCCTGGACGGTCCCCACAGCACTCATTCAGACCGGTGCGCCACATGGAGAGAGGTGCGGATCAACTGCTGCTTAGGGAAGAGCCACTGAGATTATGGGATGATGCGAAGTTATGTCTAAACAGGGATGTTTTAGGCAGAAAACGATGAGATCTTCGACTTACATGATTTACTGAATGAAGGGAGGACATGAGGCCACCCTTCAGGTCTAAGGGTGCAGCGCTCACACATACAGGCTTGTACATGCAGAAGAAGGGTCATTCTCAGTCTGATGGCCCCAGGATTTGGGACTGAGCTCAACCGATGGAAGCCACAGGAAAACAGATTTATGTTGAATATAAGAACCTTCCAGTCACGGACTATTATAATTCTACGAACTTAAATACAACTAAAACAAAGGCCCTCGAGTGAATTATTTTCCTTCCAAAGTGATATTAAAATTAATCCGCTTATAAAAACAAGCATTACTGGTGCTTCTGAAAGAACTGCATTATAATGCAACATTAATGGATTGAGTCATTAATTTCACGCAGAATGGGCAATATATTCTTATTCACCAGTGAGTCATGGTTAATGTCTCAATGGCCCTTATAAGAGTTTTCAATACTATCCATTCACCATCTGGACTGTAATAATAGTCATGCAAGGTTTTTACTGCTTATATGGGGTTAATTCAAAAGAAGCATTTCCTAGGTCTCCAAATTTAACCATAGCATCTTTACACGGGCAAACAATTGTTTCCTGCAATGTATTTGCGGTCGGAAATTTCAGATACATTAAAACGTCACATCAACCTTACAACTTATTCCAGATTCTCTCGCGTATGACTCCATTATCTTGGTTAAAAAAAAAATCTATTACTTCCATAACCCAGTTACTGATATTCAAATGATTGCCGAGTCCAGGAAATCTTTTTTGAAAAAGATCTCTGTTAATCTGCTAATTCATATCCTCCTACCTTTTTTAAAACTATTTTTGAAAGTGTGAATCGCCCTGAATTGAATGAATTAGAGATTTGATCCAAAGTGTCCAAGAACATTAAGAATCTTTAACAGCCCTCCAGAGGGCGGAGAAGTGCACCCTGTTCAAGTGTGGCTTCTTAATTTAAATCATCATCAAGTGCTTGCTGAACTGATTTGCAGCAGCATCTCTGGTGATGCTAATAGTTAGAGCTTCCATCCAAATTGCCATCTTTAAACACCTCCCCATTTGTTACATTATTACTCCATAATATGTTGCACTGTGCTTAAAGATACGATTTCTTCCTGGTGAGCCCCTCACTAGTTGTGAACTCTCTAATGGTTTGATTATAGTAGAACACCATGCACTTGATTCTTCTAATCTGGCTGTGCATTAGAAATAGAGGTGACGGCCCTGGCTGGGTGGCTCAGTTGGTTAGAGCATCAACCTGATACACCAAGAAATAGAGGCGAGTTTCATGTCTGATCTCCGAAGTTTTTATTTCCTAATTTCTATACCTGAAAATCCATGTTTCCTAGTAAACTGCCATGATAATATTAGGTCATATGTAAGAATTCTCTAAAAAACATTTAGAGGAGGGGCCAGGTTAATATTTAGAGAGGTACCATAAAAAAAGATAGAGAAAATAATGTATAAAGGAGAAAGGCTTAAATGAAGATGACAAAAGAGGAAGGTGGTTTGCTGGAGAGAAAAACTGGTGTTATCAAAGTCGTCTACAAAAACAGTAAAACCCAATGACCAATATCTGAAATCTAATTTTGATGAAAATTATTTAGCACATAATTTAAACCACAACTGGGAAAAATTAAGCATGACAGTCAATTTCTGGGGAAGTCACCTGGTTGTTCTTCAAGCTAAACAGAATACTACAGAACTAAATCTTCTCTGTAACGTGTCCACTATTATTTCAGTGGATAATACTGCCAACCCAGAGAGAATCACATTGGCTTATTTCATTACCACTCTAATGACTCTCACACTAGACGTGAATTCTAAAAACCTTTACTCTACCAGATATCTACCGTATTTTGCCATGTAGAATGCGCACTCTCGTTTTTGTGCACATCATACGTGGGATTATGTACTTATTATATCCATGTATAATGCACATCCTTATTTTCCCTCGAAAATCTGGGCAAAAAAAGTGTGCATTATACATGGCAAAATACAGTCCTTAATAGACAAGGGTGGGGGCAGAAATCATGACTATATTCTTCAGCTTGCACTTTTTCTCCGGTTTCCGTAAATCTTTATGATGCGCTATCATCATATGACAGCATTTCAGTTTCCTCTGTCAACATCGATTACTTTGAACACGTCATCCAAATACCTTGCAGCACACTGTAAAATGGAACTTAGCATGGTCTGGGGGGGGGAGGGCTCTGTCCCTCATGTCTCCTCCTATAGTTTATGATTCTTCTGAAAGTTGAGAAGCAACTTAAATAAATTGATAATTTTGAGGGCATACAAATCTACTATCTCTTACCTGAAACTCTTGGGACCAGATGCGTTTCAGAATACAAACCCTTTCAAATTTTAGGAAGCAATCGACCTCACACGCCAGTAACTCACACACCTCCAGTGAGCCTGCTGCAGCCCCTTAATCAAATGCATTCATCTTGCTGCCGCTAATAGAATAAAGACCACAATTAGCCTCATGTCAGTTCGGTTCAGAATTTTGCTGTCAAATGTCTTTTGCTTCAGACTTATGAAAAGCCTTTTGGTTTTCACAGCTATTTGAATTTTGGTAAGGGACTTTGGGTCTGCACTGTGCAAAAATAATACAAACAAAAAGCCTTTCTGAAGGCTTTTTCGGTTCAAAGAGTCCCACAATGTGGAGTATTTGAATATTGCAGACTTAGCTGAAGAAACTTTCAGGGATGAATTCAAGAACAATAGGCCTAAATTCTTACCCTATAGGGAGAATTACCATTAGAAAAGTGCTCCCTCTGCTTAAGGGACTTTCAGCTGCTTTTCTAAGCCAACCCACTTTCTTCAGTATTAGTGGGCAGTCGGCAGTGATGCGCAACCCAAAGGACTTGTCCCTTGAGGACAGGTGATTCTGAGTAATCTCCTATCCTTTCAGAATCTTTGGTTTCCTCCCCAATAAAAAGATGGTTCTTCCAGCTCTGGCAATGACTGCGACTGTCTGTTTTAACTGGCATTGGTCTTTGTTGCTCTTGGAGAGTTTAAGTACAGAACATTAATTTTTAGTCATGGCTGTACCTTAGAAACACACATGGAGCACTGGTAAACAGACAGACACAGGCAGCACCAGATCCATACACAAAGAGACCCCAAGCACCAACAAGATGATAGCGTCCTCTCATTCGTAATTCAAAACCAAACGATACTATATCGCAAAACACATGCAAGGAAACCTTTCCACTGATCTCCCCAGTGGAGAAAGGAGGTGGGTGATGCGACCAAAAAAGACAGAGACAGAAAGACTAATTGGGCAGAAGCCTCCCATCCAGTCTGGTTCCACAAAGCTGGTTAAGATTCTTCAAGCCAGTCAGCTGTCAGAGGACCTCTACGTCTTCTGGGAATGGGCCTGCCCTGGTATCCTTGTCACTCACAGTCAGCGTCTGACAGAAACCATAAAAGGCATGTCCTCACGAAAATCCAGCTGTGATTTCCAACTGTGGCAGCTGGGCCCTTGGGTTGGCCAAAAAGTCCGTTTTTTCCATATGATGGCTTTAGTAGTGCTTAGTTGTCTTTAACTTCATTCAAACCAATATTGTTAGATTGTATTGTCCCAGCTGTCATATCAGCGTGCATTAAAAAAAACATCAAAATTGGCGAATTTTTGTGCACCCATTTGAATATTAAAGCTGGAAGAAGATACGCAACATTTTTGGTGTATTATGCTTTGGTATTTCAAGAAAAGGTAAAAATGCAACTGAAATGCAAAAAAGGATTTGTGCGGTGTATGGTGAAGCTGCTGTGACTGATCCGACTTGTCAAGAGTGGTTTGTGAGTTTCTTGGTACTATTGATGTTTTGGCGAAATAATTCTTCACTGTGGGGCTGTCTTATGCATTGGAGGATGTTTAGCAGCACCCTGGCCTCTACCCACTAGAAGCCAATAGTGGGAGATAGCCGACATACTCAAACTATCTGAATCAATAAAGTTATTGGTGAAAAAGAAAAATGTGTCTTTTATCTTATGGAAAAAATCATTAACAGACTTTTTGGCCAACCCGATACATTCTCTGTATTCTTCCTGTGGTCCTTCTGTGCCACCGAGAGCCAAAGTGGTAAAGGGGCTCAGTACCCTCAGGAAAACTGTTGGCTGATTAGCATCTTATAAAGCCCTCCATAACTATTTTTTAATTGAATTTATTGGGGTGACATTGGTTAATAAAATTACATAGCTTTCGGGTGTACAATCCTATAATACACATCATCTGTATATTGTATTGTGTGTTCACCATCCAAAATCAAGTCTTTGTCCGTCACCATTTACCCACCTTTACCCTCGTCTACCTCCCTACCCCCTTACCCTCCTATGATCACCATACTGATGTCTGTGTCTGAGCTGGGTTTTGTTTGGGTTTTTTTGGCTTAATCCCCTCACCTTTTCACCCAGCTGCCCACACCCTCCTCCCCTCCTCAGTCAGAGAAAAGACAAATGCCCTATGATTTCACTTATATGTGGAATCTAGTAAATAAAATAAACACATAAAATAGAACAGACAGGCAGCTGTCGGAACCCTCTGTAACTATTCACCTAACTTCTCACTACCAGGGGGTCGGAAGGGGACAGGGGAAAGACACACAAAGTAAAAACAAATGTTACTTACACACCCACAAAGTTCTCACACCTGTAATATTTAACACAAAACCACAAAGTCTTCACATCTGTAAATAATATACCAAATGTTTTATTTCTCTCAGTAGTTCATACGCAAATAATGGACTCTGAATGCATTTTAGAAACAGAAAAGACAGTATTACACTTAACCAATAAATTATTTATGTCCCAGGGGATTAAATCAAATTAAAGTGTTATCAATATTTGACAATTTTCAGAGATGGTGAATTTATAGGTTTCTATAAATTTTTCTTAGTTCAATGTTTTGTATATATCATCAGTAAAATACAATTTCTTAAAGGACACTGTCAATAACTGTGATTCATATGAAAACATAATTAGATATCTGAGATTCCTGATTCAGTTTTACAACACAAAATACTAGCTTATTTGCTATAAAATTCTATTTGTACAGCTGCTTTTAATAAACAAAAATTAACTACTGATAAATTCTGTTTAATCCCAGAAGTTTTATATATAATACTTTTCTTCACAGAAAAAAAATAATGATGTGGAAAAGGCAAAGACCACCCTCCTGTATCCAACATCAAAAATTTAGGGAATTAGTTATTACCTCCTCTTTTTTTGGAATCTGCAGTAAATAATAACTAGAAAAAAATTTAAACACTTTAAGGTCAGTCGTAAGAAACATGAATAAAGATAGTAGAAACATTAACACACGTCAACAAAAACAGAGCAAACCAAGTGTGTCCACATCTTCATTCGTAATTAATTCAGTGATTTGAGGTAAATGCCATGTTAAAAAACATGAGCAAATTTAAAGATTTATCCAAGGAAATTAAGTACTTTTGAGAATTTTTTTAAAAAGCTTTCGCAGGCAGTGTATCTTTGAACAGCATAAACAAGATGCAGAAAAGGACAAAAATAATACTGTATTGAAACGATTCCCACAGGCATGCTCTCCGAAAAAACACATTTACCAATTATTTTCCACAGTGTTGTTGTGTCTTATTTTATGTACATATAAAGCAACTAGAGATTTTTCATTCTTCCTAATAAGTACTGAAAATACATTTCTAGGTATGCATTATAATTAAGTATTAATCTATAATGCCCTTAAAATATTTCAACTCATAAAAAACAATTTCTGGTTATATAAAATATGAATTTTTTCGTATTTCTAAGTCATGAAAACAAAGTGCAATATTTTTATGGATCAGCACATTATAATTGTGCCATATAGATTTATCTTGAAAGAGCATGTAATTTCCAAAATTTTATAAATGGTACATTATAGAGAACAGAGTATTGATATTTGAAGTTTTGGTTTTTCCATATGTCTTTATATTATAGTACAAGGAAGAAAAATAAGCACCAAAGTAAAACGTTTTTATTAGGAGGACAATGTTTTCATGAAAAGAAAATAGGAAACATCATTTCGGCCTTTAGTGTATCACCTGGTTTATCAAAAATGTTCTCAGCTCAGTTATTGAATAAAGTATCTGATATTTGTCCAAAACCTCTCACAGAACATTACTCATTTCTAAGCTCCTTTCTTATTCTTGAGTAAGGACTTCATTTAATTAAAAAACAAACCTATTATCCTTTGCTTCACAATTTTAACATTAATGGAAATTTCACTCAGAGTCTGAAGTGGTATTTCTTTGAAGGTCTGACCCATTCAGGGGGCAATGTAGAGTGGATTATTAACATACACATGGCTACAAAATTACAGTCAAAAGTAAAGGGGGAAACATGGAAAACCCAATACCTAGCTATTTTAGCAAAAATATTAAAAAACTAAAGTATTGCTTTAAAAATTCTCTTCGGTGAGAAAAAGAGCAGCGATTCATAGACAAGACTAATGGCTGGTTTTCTCCTAGTAGCAGCCCCCTGGGGTCTGTGATTAAAATGGCGTTTGGGGCCTGAGGAGTTTCAGTGATGACTGCTTCATCAGTTTCTGCTGGTGTCTCACTGACTGCGCATCCTCGATGGCATGACATGCTCTCTGTAAAATAAGACATTTATTGTAAATGGTAAAGAGAAGGACAGGCTCATTGGATGGAGGAGAAAGGTGCAAAGGCGAGAGTTGGAGCACTCTTTGGACCTGCTAAGCTCACAGCGTATTATTTTAGCCTTATATATCCATTCAAATATAACTGGAAAATCTTTTGGGAGAAGTAATGGGTGTTGTTAACTATAACAGATTTTTTAAAAATCTTTCAGCTAAAAAACTGAGATGTTCTTTGAAAGAAACCGCTTACCTCTGCCGTGGTGGCATCCTGCAGGTGAATCTTCCGGACGTAGGCTTGATTGGCACTGTCTTTTTTGTGGAACAGACCCTGATCCTATTTCAAAAGAAAGAATGACAAAAAAAATTATTCTGGGGAAGAAAAAAAATCACAACCTTTAATTGGATGCTTCTTAAATGTCAACTCTATTTTATAAGCATACAGAATACACACAGTCAGATGGAATAAAAGATAAATCATTTTGGTACAAGAACAGCGGTTCCATATGTGAGCTGTTAGAATTTATGAAACTGGGTGAGTATACAGCTATCTGTGTAAAATAATGGCTTTTTGCAGGCTATGATAAATAGCCTCCAGAAACTCCACCTGATAACTCATCACATCTGACAAATCAAAAAACCCTTCTTCATTTTCTTAGCTGATAGATAAAATTCTTATATAATGTAAAACACATTGAGTCAATTCATACCACTGATGTGAAAGAAAAGTGAAAACCGAGGAACTGTAATGTATATGCACAGTGACACAGTCTTTCCTAGCTTGAAACTATGTTTCATTTATTAAGGCACTCTTTAATAAAATTTTGACACTGAAAACTGAAATATAAAATGGTATAGTTTCATAGTTTCTTTCATTTGTAAGCTTCTATGAAAGAAAATATAACTTAAAAAAATCAGTATTTGTATCTCTATTAAATTTTCATGATAACTATTTTTCAGGAATTTCAGTAAAGTGATAAATAACATCATTATTGTTCAGGAAAAAATATAGTACAGAAATTATCATCTGCAGAATGACAATTTTTAGTTTCTTTTAAAGAGGTAAAAATAAATATATTTTATTATCATATATAATAAAAAATTACGTATTTCAAAGTAGAATGAGTCTTGAGAACTGAGCAAAAAGATGGGCTATCCTTTTTGTTAATTACCTGCTATGTAATGAAAAGTTCTTCCACAGAAAATGGTGGGAAGGAAAGACTTGAAAGTATTATTATATACCTCAAAGGTTTTGGCATTCTACAAATGCCAAATATTCTAAAACGTGAGTGTTTTAGACATAATATTATAATAATTTCCAAAAAGCCTAAAAAAGGGAATTTTTCCAGAAGTATCTAAGATTAGACAGAGCAAAATAGGTATCCACATGAAATTAAAAGTATCTTTTATTTACTAATGCTTTATTCTCCCAGAAAGGAAGCACCAGCACCCTACTTCGTTCCGTAGACAGACTTGAAATTTCCCTCTACAAAACCAAGGACAGTCAGAAAATAGGGTACAGTAGACAAGTAACAATAACAACCCTTCAAATACCTTGTGTAGTCAACTGTAAAAATGGGTCAAAAAGCATTCATTTCCCCTCATTTAACAAATTCTTGGCTCTAAAAATGTGATTCAAGTTTTCTTACCTTAACCGAAATGTTTAGCACATTCCTAGTGACACTAGGAGGAAACACAAAATCCTCAAACGGACACTGCCAGTCTGTGGACATCAGGCCGAGGATCTCCATTTCCTTCACACACAGCACTCGCCTGTTTCACAAAGGAAATAAAACTACAGTCAGTGATAAAGACCGTTAATGATTATCTCTAGTATTTCACTCTGATGGAAGGGATAGGTAGTACTCAGTAAACAATATAATCTGGCATTAAAAATAGTATACTTCACATAAAAACGTCTAGATAACTGTCAAATAATGAGCAAATATGGCACCTACCAATTAACAAAGCAGACTTTCAAAAATTCTGCTTCTGCCAATCTTGCAAAATTTATTAAAGTGTCATTTTTTTTAATTGACAAAAAACTGAAGTAATCTTTTAAACATATAGAAACAGGCTATACTCTCCTCATTTGGGAAGCAATAAAGGCAGAAGCTCCTGGAAATGTCTTACTTGGAAAATTATTAATTGCTCTTTACTGTCAATCACTTATGCCTTCCACTCAGGAATGAACGTGCAGGAAATGTCATACAAACCTCAAATGTCAGCAAAGATTCACGCTTGGCCTACTAATAAATATCATCAGGTTTGAATGCTTTAACGCTAATGTACTATATATCACAGAGTTTAAGTATCCTGTTTTACTCAATAGCAATAAAAAATACAACAGAATCTTTAAAGAGTGTGCAAATTGATTTCCCACTGTGTGATTCAGATTAATCACTGATATAACTATACTTGACTCTAAAGTTTCTCCAACAGAAAGCAAAACTAGGAAAGTAGACCTGTTAATTCTACAGATATCTAGGGTGCTGGAGAAACAAAAAGATAGAGTTTCTGCTTGAGAGGTACTTAGCAGCCACAGGGGAAATAAACATGAAATAAATGCGACAGCACAGACAGGTAAGTACAATAGGTAATTTGGGGGGCACAGGAGATGAGGGCTGAGTGTGCTGGTACAGTAGGTGGCCTAAGAGCCGATTCTTGAAAGAAGGAGTTTTCTAGGTGGGAAAGGGACATTCAAGTCCAGACGGACAGAGAACCGTGCATTGCATATATGATGGTACAAAAAAGGGAAGATTTACCTGAGGAATGTGGAGGACTGGCTAGAGGACCAGGTATATACAAAGATGTAAAAATTAGCTTAGTGCCAGATGTTAGAAGGATTTTTTTTTTTTTTGCCATTTTAAGAAATTCTGACTTTAACCTACAGGCGATGAAAAACGACGTGATGAAATTTTACTTTAGAGTCCTGACTCCGGTGGCCACGGGGCAGAGGTGGGATAGACAATCAAAGCAGGAAGTTATTTTAATAGTCCCATCAGGAATCAGTGAGAGCCTCAATTAAGGCTGTGGCTGTGAGGAGGAAAAAGAGCTAGATTCTAGATGTTTATAAGGTAGAGTTGGATGAATTTGGTGACCAATGGAGAACAGGAACCAACACAGGCCTGTGGCATAGTAATTCTCAGCAGAGGTGTTATTAAAATTTGGGGCTTGTGTGGGATTGTGTTGTACACTGTAAAAAGTTCAGCATCCCTAGCCCCCGCCTACTAAGTGCCCTCCAACCACTGTGACGCCCTCCATTCCCTACACATTCCAAATGGTCTGTAGGAATTGGGTTCCACTCCCTCCACCCCCGGTCTATAGGAATTGGGTTCCACCCCCTCCACCCCCTGTCGTAGTGGAGAATCAGATGATAGATGAAGAGCGAAAGCTAACCATTACAAATCACTGTGTCAAATGCAATTCACCATTCTGATTGTCTGAGAACTCTCTCTTCTCTTGACGATACCAGTAATATACACTTTTTTATTTAGGGCAAACAATAACATTTTTAAAAAAGATTTTATTTATTCATTTTTAGAGAGAGGGGAAGGCAGGGAAAAAGAGAGGGAGAGAAACATTAATGTGTGGTTGCCCTTCACATGGCCTCCACTGGGGACCTGGCCCACAACCCAGGCATGTGCCCTGACTGGGAATCGAACTAGCGACTCTCTGGTTCACAGCCTGGGCTCAATCCACTGAGCTATGCCAGCCAGGAATAACATTGTTTTTCTACTACCTTAAATTTTCTTTCTCTGCGTTTACTAGAGCTCAAATCTTGGTCATCTTCTATTTGACACACCCAGGGTCCAAGATCTCTACTCCAAATCTTTATCCAAACACCAATGGTTTATATCTGTGTGTCTGCTACTGAGGAATCTGTACTTTGACATCTCAAAGCTACAGCAAAATTAGTCAATTCAAAAACAAAACAAAACAAAATGGTCTTTTCCCTCAAGCTGCTATAAACAGTAATACCACCACTCTTGCTACTTGATCCCCAAATGCAAGAAAGCTATCTTGCATTCCCCTCTCCTCCACACTCAATGAGTCACCAAGCCCTGGTCTCCCAGGGTTACTCCCTTGTATCTGTTCTCATTCTTTTAGTTTTGACCTCACCACTTCCTATCAGGACAACAGCAATCTGTGGTAGACAGGATTCTGAGATGTGCCCCAAGATTCTCCATTTCCTGGTATACAACTCTGTATAATCCCCAGGACTATGAATATGATGGATTTCACCCCCCATGATTAGGTTTGTTGTATGGCTCAGGTGACTTTAAGAAAAAAGTTTATCTGGGTGGCCCTGACCCTTTAAATCTGGGTTAGAGACAGAGAAGTCAGAGATTCAAAGTGCTGTCCTGTCTCTGGTTTGGCAATGGAGACCACCATATAACATGGAATGCAGGTATGCTCTGGGAGCTAAGGGCAGCCGCCATCTGACAGAGATGGAGGGAATGGGAATGTTGGTCCTTCAACTGCAAGGAATTGAGTTCTACCAACAACATTAAAAGAGCTTGGAAGGGGATTCTTCCCAGCAGTTTCCAGAGACCCTAAGCAGAGAATCCAGCCACGCCACACAGGCCTGGAGACCTGCAAAAACTGAGATGATAAATCTGTGTTGTTCTGAGCTGCTAATTTTATGGTAATTTGTTGTGCAGCATAAGAACACTAATATAGTCTCTAACTGGCCTCCTCGCCTCTGTTCCGATCCTCATCCACCCAGCATCCGGACTGCTGCCAGAGATCTTTCTAAAGCACACATTTTATGTTACTCCTTGTTTTGAAGCCTTCAGTGGGAAAGAACACCAGAGACTTATCTGTGTTCCATGCACATATATCTCTGTGTGAAAAGCTGCAATACTGAACAGTAAGTCTTTACTTTTAAAAAATTAGTGATTTCCCATCACTTTAATGATGAAGCCTCAACCCTTCGGAGAGTATAAACAGACATCTATGACTCTTGCTTCATCTCCCAGCACTTTCCTGTGAACATCCTACTACCCAAACATTCCAAACTGATCTTATTATTCAAAGTGCCATAATGTTTTATGTATCTGCTTGCCTCTTGCTTACCTGTATGACAGCTCCATACTCCATGGGACTCAGCTTAAGTACCTCCTCATCTAGAAAGCTCCCTAACACCCTCCCTGTGACACCTTGGCTCCCACCTTACTGGACCAAGAATCTTCAGTCTCTGTACATCACTTTATCTCAGCACCTATTACACTGTGATGTCATCAATCATTTGTACTCCCCCCCCCGCAGATCAGGAGGGAACAGAAGACGCAACTTTCATCTCTGTGTCCCTATATGTTATACAGTGATGCTGCAGTGGACTGACTGTTTACATTCCTGCCCCTCCCAATTCATATGCTGAATCATAACCCCCAATGTGATTAGCTGAGGTGGGACCTTTGGGAGGTGATTAAGTCATGAGGATAAAGTCCTTGTGAATTAATGCCCTTATAAAAGAGGCCCAAGAAAACTCCCTTGCACCTTCTGTCAGTGTGAGGACACAGTGAGAAGAACCATCTATGAACGAGGAAGTGAGCCCTCACCAGACACACAGTCTGGCAGCACCTTGATCTTGGATTTCCCAGACTCCGGAACTGTGAGAAATAACAATTCGGTGCTTAAGTCACCTGAATATGGTATTTTTGAAACAGCAGCCCAAACAGACTAAGACAGATGTTTTATTTTTTTTTAAAGTCTGCTCAGAGAACAGTTTCCTAATGAAGATTACTAAAATAAAATATTACACAGGAGTTAGGACCAACTAGTGGAGCTACCTAATAAATTTAGGTCATGAAAACTCATATTTCGTTTCTAATAACTGATTAAGAAAAAATATAGAGAGATCAAGTTTTGGATAAATTTCAATGTGAAAAAATTAAAAGCCCTCTGTATTGAAAAAATCAATAATCATTAAAGTGTTAATAATACATTAGATACAAAGAGCTAATGTCACTAATTTATACAATGCTGTTAAACTCAGTAAGCAAAATGTTAACATAATGAAAAACAAGTAAAAGATATGAAAAAGCAATTCATGGAATGAAAAATATAAATGGATGATGAATGTATTAAAATGTTCATACTCATTAGCAATCAAATAAATGCTAACTAAAACAAATTATTTTCTACCCATTAAATTAGCAAACACAAAAAAGTTTAAGTAACACCTAGTCTTAGCAAAACATGCTTCTAGTTGTATGTAAAAGAACTGATACAGCCTTTCTGATAAATGGCAATAAATAAAAAGGCCTCAAAAATCTTTACAACTTTTAAATCAACAATCCCACTGATAAGAATTTACATGAAGGAAATAATTATAAAAAAATACTTAGCTACAAAGATGTACTTACAATAATACAATATTGGAAAAGAGAAAACTGAATGTCAAATATTTAGGCAACACTGGAATAAGGTAATGTATCCATAAATACAATGTCATGTAGTCATGAAATATCATGTTTTCAAAGAATATTTAATTGTTTGGCAAGATGACCAGAACACACACTATTAAGTGAAAGACCCAGGTTAGTTAAATACACATGCCGCATTGCTTTGTACATAGTTTTTATAAATTACATATACTGCAAAACCCTGATACACCAGCTAATATCTCTGCGTAAAGGGATTGCTGGTAAAGGCTATTTTTAGTGGTTAACGTATAATTGTTATTCAAACTAGAACATTTTTAATAATGAAAAGGACAGCCACTAATAATTACATGGGGACAAAAAGTACAAACCAGCTCGGTCCAAGGCAAACCACAGCTTTAGTTTCTCATTTTCTTAATTGTTATCTGTATCAGGAGTGGGCAAACTAGGCCCTGTAAGCCAGATCAGGCCCGGGGCCTGTTTCAGTAAATACAATTATACTGGAACATGGCCACCTTGTTCATTTACGTATTATCCACAGCTGCTTTCCTGCTACAAGGGCAGAGTTGAGTACAGATGGCCCTTGAAGCCTGAAGTTTTTTAAAAGATTTTATTTACTTATTTTTAGAGAGAGGGGAAGGGAGGAAGAGAGAAGAGAAACATCAATGTGCAAGAGAAGCATTGATCAGTTGCCTCTCACAGTAACCCCAGCTGGGGACCTGGCCCACAACCCAGGCATGCGCCCTCGCCCTCACAGGGAACTGAACCGGCAATCTTTCGGTTAGTGGGATGACGCCCAACCCACTGAGCCACACCCATCCGGGCTGAAGGCTAAATTTTTAATATCTGGCTCTAAAGAAATTTTGTTGGCTCCTAAACTGTACTATCTATAATGAATAAGCATAACTTTAACAATAAAAATTAAGAGTTATTTTTTAAAATGCTGATTTTGGAAGAAATGCTATTTTTATGTAATCATTAAAGATCAAACAAATCAGCATAATGATAACTATCTTAATCAAAGAAATTCCTGTTAGAAAGAGTCCATACAAGGAGACTAAGTCCCTGTAGTGGTCAGGAATGATATTTTTCTAATCACCTCCTGAAAGGCTTTGTAAGTGACTATTTAAAAGAAAACCCATATGTGTAATACATTAACGTATACAGTGACATTCCCACAAATGACTAATCAAACAAGTACTAAGTATTACCAAAAAAAAAAAAAAATTTAACTGGTTTACATTGCCCAATTTTGATACACAATTTCAAAATGAATTAACACATTGCTATTGCAGCTAAATACAATACATAATACAAATAAACACTATTTTTTGGTCTAATCTAATAGATATATAGCTTGTAGGTTTAAGTGTGAATCCTATTATTTTAGGTTTCCTTTCTCTCCTTCCTAACCAAATATATTTAAATGCCTTAGTAGGGAACCTAAGGCAGATTTTGCCTACTCTAAGTACTTTGCCTTAGTCCTACAAAAAGACATAACTTAAAAAGTTTTGAAAATTATTAATCTATAATTGTCATTTTAGAATACGTGATGTAGGGGAATATCTCAGGAAAATAAAACAGTAGTTTGGTCAAAGTTCTCTTATTTATAACAACTACCTATAACTCCCAAAATATTTAGAACAAAACTGGAAAAAACCCCCCATAGAAATGACATCCTTTAAAAAAGGTATGCTAATCATCCAAAATAAAACATAGTGAGAAAAAACGACTCATGAATTCACCCTCCATAACTAGATTTATAATTCTCACACAAGTGTATCACTACCGCACTTCCATGACGTCTATTCTAGAGCCCATCTCTCAGTAGCTGTGTAACTTGGATGCCCCTAAGCCACGCTGAGTGGCAGCTGCAGCAACTCCAAAATGAGTCAGAGCAGATGACCTCAAAGGTCCCATGCGGATCTGTGTTTTTGTGAGTCTAGGACAATGAACAGTTTGCAGTTGGAGTATAGTTCTCCACATCCTCTAACATTTTAGTCTTCCAAATTCTTAAGGTCTATATAATTTACAATTGGAAGAATGTCACTTGAAGTTAATACCTATTTGTAATCATAAGGATTGTCTTCTTGCTTCCAGAAATAGCACAGTGATATCGGTAAGTCTCTCCTTCTAGCTTTTTGATATGATTCTGGGGGAAAAAAAATACAAGACTTAAGATTTGGGTAATACATGCGTCCAAATAGCATTTCAAATACTGTATATTAGCTAGTTTTAATAACAATGCTAGTTAGGAAAATATTACTGGACGGAAAGCACAATTCTACATATTCGCACGTAAAGTTAGATACTCATCAAGTATACATAAATTAACTTCTACTGTTCCTTAAAAGACAAATATGTATTGCATGCTTACTAAGTGATCCTCTGGTAAATTAACATTTTGTTCCGTAATAACTTAGAAATTTTAGAACATTTACCAGAAATCACACATTCTCATTCACGAGAACATGAACATATGCTAATATAAACAGCAGACGCTAGCATTACAGGGTCCTTAACCTGGGCTCCATGGCAGCTCTTCTGGAGGACTACGAATTATCCAAAATAGAATATAAAATTTTAAAAATGTAGTTCTGCAACTTCTTTCAGATGATGGTTCATATTTTTCATCAGATTTTTATAAAATGTCTGTGATCGCTCTCAAAGGTTAAGAACCATTGATTTTACATAGAGGTAGATATCCACATAATAAAATTCCAAGATAACTGACATTTAATGTTTTTAATAGCCTTACAGATTAAATATTCATGAGCAGTATATGTATTTTATCAAATTATGTCCCTGATAAAGAAAAAAATTTAATAATATTAATACAAAGAACTTCTAAGCTTTCAAATAACTTATAATTTATTGTTAAAGACAATTACAAGCATAAAATAATTCAAGTATAAATAGTACATTAAAATACATTTACTTTTTCATCTCTCTCGAAACTATTGTGTCTTGAACTAGTTAACACATTAAAAACCAACAAAATAGTTACTATTTATAACAAATGCTAAATATTATTAACATTACCTATAATATACGATAAAAATTAGATAATATATATAAAAACACAAAACATAAATATACCTACTAAATAAGACCTTAACATTTTTCACCCCCCCAGATCTTAACATTTTATAATTAAAAATAATCAAAAATACAACACCAATATTATTAAAAGGATAATAAAATCAATAATAATCACAAGGAGAGAAAACATACTTGCTATTATTTCAATGCTTAAATAGACATGTTTTTTAAAAGTCCTTGGTTCCCAGTTATTCTTTGATAATTATGAAAAGCAATGAACAAAGATGAATCCCCAAGGAACGGGGGTCTCATCTTCAAAATGAACTCGGAATAAACTCAGAGAAGTGGAGTTTAACAGTCAGTTGTTTTAAATCGTGCCTGTGTGAATTAGCTGAAATCCTTTAACATCTACAACCTAATTTCTTTAATAAAGAGAAAATGAAAAATATATTCAGCCTGAAATTTAAAATATGTTAAAATACTTAGATTTGAGATGCATTATACAAAAAATACTACCAACTTTCCACCTTTTATGCATTTTCATTAGTTATCAATCTACTGCTATCTTTAATCCATTGAAAGCTTTTAAAGTATAATTCACCACCATAATACACTACAGAAACCTTGTTTGCAGCACTACTAACAGCCACTAAACTCCGAGATTCAGATTAAGATATTCAGTCACTGATGGCAGCAGATTAGTTAACAAAATATTCACTCCCTTCCCAAAATGTAACTTGAGAAATTTACAGTATTTAGCAATGCATTCAATTTTAAAAGTAAATTCTAAGGCAATAATACAAGATATGAAAAAGCACTGTGTATAATGATGTTTATCACAGCATTATTACTGTTATTAAAATAACAGAAACAATTTTAATGTCGAGAACTGGGAATGGTCAAACACACAATACACAGTTACCTCAACAGATGGTAATACAAGAATTAAGAATGAAGCATTTCTATAAACATGAAAAAATATAATTAAAATGAAAAAGCGGAGACAACATTTTAAATATATCATTGTAGTATGCAAACCAAGATGAATATTAAATAAAAACTGGCTACATATATCACATATACACCTATGTATGTATATATGTGTGTCTGTATATATATACAAACAAACACACTCATGTAAACAGTAATTATTCTAGGAAAATAGAGGATAAACATAAGACTATATCCTATAAAGACACAGTATATGATTTAATAACTTTCAAAGAGGAGCATTAAAGAATACAGAGCAATACTCAGGAGAAAAAGAAAATGAAGGAAATCAAAAGATCCCCAAATAAATTATTTAGAAGGTAGCCATTTAACAATAAGGGCTAGAGAAAATAATTTTGTACTTTAGTGCTGTTTAATAGTTACACATTGTGTTATGCACAGTCTCTTAAGGACACTCTTAATTTCTCTTGTATATCCAGCACAGTCTAGATAACCAATACACGTATCATAGATAACTGATTGTAGCAACAGGGGTAAGGGATACAATAGCCTAAATTTCTTGATTCTCCATGCCTACCCCTGCCACTCACTGAGAAAAACTGCTAAGTCCTCTCATTAATATACAATCATTCTATTTCTTCCAGTAACTATAACAACATATTAAAGTTTAAAAGGTTGTCTGATATCTAAAAAAACTAGTAAATCAGACAAGATAACTATATTTAGTTAAAATAATAAGACTTCTTCAAGCTTTGTGCTTATTGATAAGCAGTTGTAAATAGGATTATCACAAGAAAAAAGATTAATAATATAAAGAGCTAAAGAAACAAAAAGTAAACAATAAGAAAAAAAATTTTAACAAGCTATACAATTTCCCAAAAGTCAAGTCTTAGTAAAACTGCAAATACATCCAGGGAAATTAAGAACCCTTACTTTTACCTTAGAAGGAAGGGTAATTATTAGTGCTGGTGTAAGACAGCATCTTGAACTAGTTCTTGTGTCTGGTTCTTACAGAAACTGTGTATGCAGCAACATTTTTACCAGTCCTCAATTATCTAGGTACGAGAAAGGCTTGTCATCTACAGTTTTAAGCTGGTCTTTAGATGTCATTCTTTTTTCTTTAAAGTGCTTGTTTTAAATATGAAGCACTTAACTTTTTAAAAATAATTATGGTTTAAAATATACATGTATATACAGCTATATGCTAACAGTTCCACTCTTTTCAAGGGTACTACACATTAAATCCAAGTTTATACCTTGGTTTCAGTTTTGGGGAGAAGAATGAAAGTTGCTTGATAAGATGCTGCTAAATCAAATTAAAAATTTCTGTCATTTATAAAAAAGAAATCAAAACATAACTTATTCTGAAAAGCAGTTATGGGGGCATTAATTTCAAAATGACCATTTATATTAGTTTGTTCTTACTAAGTTAATCAATCTTCTCTAAGGACTTAAAAGCAAAAAGGGCTGGTTTTTAAAAATAAAGATATCTGTAAATTCAAGAGCAACATAAGCAGTTTGCCTAATATACATGTTCAACTTTTATTTACAGTAGTTAAAACTAATGTGACTTTGAAATTAGCATAACCAACAAAGAGATTCAATTTTTGAAAAGTATAAATGCTAAAGGCTGAGAATGTATGTAACATAATTATTAAATGACTGCCATTTATCCAGTAAGAGTACCAACAGTACCAGTGAAAAACCAAGAGATTAAGGGAGCACGTTCTCAAAATTCATGTGCCAACTCTTATTTGAGGTCCAACGACAGACCCAGAGCAAAGATACTTCAGCTATTAAAACATATTCCCCACGATGCACGCACAATGCAGTGTGCAGAGAATGTAAAACCATACACCTGAAATATGTATGGTTTTATGAACGGATGTCACCCCAATAAATTCAATAAAAATAAAAATAACATAACATATGCCCCAGTTAATATTCTAATAAGCTGGGTAAATTTAGGGTGACTTGTGAAACAATGTTATATAATTCCATCATCAAGATTCATAAACATAAGAACACATAATGGATTGGACATAATTTTCCTTTTTTTTTTTTTACTTTATCTGAAATGCACATGAATACCATAAGAAAGAAAAAATTTTCAAAATGACAGTTAAAGTGTATGCTTCTGAGTTCAACAAAGTCTTTCACCAACTAATGGAGAAGAGAGTCGATTTCCTGAATCATTTATTGTTTTATATTGATCTCTTACTCCAGTAAAGTGTTATCACAAATACCACCATTTTCATTTGTAGTCAAGCCACTACAATAAAAAGTTCAGATAGAGATGAGTGTTGTAAAGAAAACTTCATTAAAATGGACTCTTGATCTAAATAAATCAAAGACAGTCAATTAATACCACAAATTTGTTTTGATTTTTAAGGATGAAATCAAGTAGTAGTATAGGAGACAATTACTCCTGTATTTCCAGTTCTTGCTGTGTAGGCAGAAAAAGAAAGAAAATAAAGTTAGAAGCATGCAGAAAAATCAAATGTAATCACATATAATCAAAACCACTGGCTAATAACAATGAAGAGTCATTCTATTTTAAAGTCAAAGTAAGAAACATTAATAAATTTATTTTGGGGAAAGCTCATCATGGGAGTATATTTATAGAGGTATATATTATTTAAATACAGTAAAGTTAAAACTGAAATAAAAGCCAAAAAACTTTAATTTTTTTAAGGTTTGAAAATATTATAATTGTACATAATCTTTTTCTTTCCTCCAGCTTCTATTTACTTGAATAAATCTAGATTTACAGAATAGTCCAGATAAATTAACTTGGTTGAGAGAAAAGGAAGCAGTGAAATTCCAGTAATTAGCTACAAAGCAGGAAACCAAAGTTAACAATGTTAACTAAACGAACTGCTGCACAAATAGTAATAAAGCCTATGACTTCTTTTAACGTTATTCTTTCTGTACAAAAAAAACCTTTGTTCCTGTACAGAAAAAAAATTACGTTATTCCCATTTAGCAGATTAACACTAAAACAAAACAAACAAACAAATAATCAAATTCTATTCTACAAACCATGTTCCCTGTGTAGTCCCTAAAGAAGTTCATGAATCAGGAACTTTAATAACCACCCATGAAATTCTGATCCTAGAAATCTTTAAAATCAAATTTCACTCCTGACCATGAAGAACAGAATTTATACCTCAAATAAATCACAGCCCTCGGACCCCCGCCTGTCATAGGGGCGAATGATGCCATCTTCGTGGATCAGGCGAGGGGGACGGAGCCTACACACCTCCTCAGTTGACTCTGCTACCCTGTATAAGGCACCAGAATAAGTGTAAGAAAATATGTGAGAATCTTTCAAAATAATACAAATACATATGTTGATGAAACACTGTACTATGTTTAATAAAGACACCTTTATTTTATTTGACATTTCTTTTCTTTGGAAGAAATGGAGGAGCTTGGAGTCAGACAGACTTGGTTTTAATGCTTTTTGCATTATTTTGGGCAGGTTATTTAAAATTACTGTGTTTTTATCAAATATTGATATAATACAGAACATAGTACAGTGCTTAAGAACCTAATCAACAAAACAAACAAGCAAGCAAAATATAACTAGAGACATTGAAATTAAGAACAAGCTGATAGTAACCAGAGGGGAGGTGGGAGGGGCGAATGGGGAGAAGAGGAGGAAGGGTATTCAGGAACAAGTATATATAAAGGACACATGGACAAAACTAAGGCGGAGTAAGATCAAGGATGGGAAATGGGGATGGCTGAGGTGGGGGTATAGGGGGGGAAGTGGAGAAAACTGTACTTGAACAATGATAAAAAATGTGAAAATAAATAAAGAAAAAAGAGAAGAAAAAGAAAGGCATATAGCAGGTTGTTCCCTCTTTGTGTACTTGGTGTCTACCACAGTGCCTAGCATGTAATAAGTATTGTGAACCTATCATAGAGCAGGCAAAATATTTACCCATTTATGTATTCCTAGCAAAAATTAGCACATACAAGGGGGGCCCCCAAAATATGGAATTATCTTCTAGAGGGCAGGCCCCTTTGTAGTACAGGCTTCCCCTATTAGGTGAGTGTTCTAGGAATCCACCTGTTATCAGTGTACCAGCTGGCGTTGTTGTCAGAGGCTGCATTTGGCTTCAGTGAATTATTTCTGAAGACTCAGCATGTTTGTCCATTTCATGATAGTTGGTTTATGAGCTCACCTGCCCAGACCACACTGAGTGTTCAGCAGTTTTTGACCAAAAACGCCACGACTCCCATGCCCCTCCTTCCCTATTCACCCTTTCTCATCCTGATAGACTTTTCTTTTGTTTCCCCAGATGAACAAAGTCCTCAAAGGGAAATGTTTTGCCGATGTGGAAGAGGTGAAACACAAAGCTGCAGAAGCACTAAAAAGGCATCAAAATCAGTGAGTCCAAAAACTGTTTGAGCAGTGGAAAAAATCTTCAGTAGGCGTACTGCATCACATGGAGAGTACGCTGAAGGTGACTAAAGTTTAAACATGTAAGAATAAATACACAATTTTTTATAAATAAATTCCAGGTGCTTTTGTGTCCCCCCCTCGTAGACACATACCTTGCACATATAATATACTTAGTTACCTCTGAATTCCTTGGAAGGTACTGCTGGCCATATCTATGATTCCTCCGGTAGGACCAGCCACAGCACCCACAAGCCCTTTTCCAATTCCTTTAAAGAATCCAGCAGCTCCTTCCTTTTTGGCACCTTCATAAAACCAGACAATGAATGTATAAAGATATTTTAAAATAATCAAGTTTGAACACAACAGAACCCTAAGCCAAATCCCAAACTGTTTTACATGGGAAGCATCTAAAAGCTGGCTTTCTAAAGAAGTTAAATTTAATGACAATATGATGAACAGTGGTTCTGAAAGTATATTAAAAATGCAAATTACTAGGCCCGTCCCAGACCTACTGAGTTAGAAACTCTGGGAGGACAGTCCAGCAATCTGGGCTTCAATCAACTCTCCAGGTAACCCTGAGGCACGCTCCAGTTTTACAACCAGTGATTCAGGAGTTGAGTCAGTACTTGTGACTAGAAGCTCTAAGAGCTGACCAGAAAATGTCTTTTTTTAAAAAAGATCATAATGGGGGGAAAGGAAGAAGGGTTTTCAGGTACACCTATAAAGGACACATGGACAAAACCAAAGTGGAGTGGGATCAGGGGAGGGAGGTGGGGATAGCTGGGGCTGGGGGGGAATGGTGGGGAGAAAACAGAGTCAACTGTACTTGAAAAACAATTAAAAAAATTTTTTAAAAATGTTTATTTTTAGAGAGAGGGGAAAAGAATGAGAAAGAGAGGGAGAGAAAATCAATGTGTGGCTGCCTCTCATATGTGCCCCTCACTGGAGACCTGGCCTGCAACCCAGGCATGTGCCCTGACTGGGAATTGAACTGGCGACCTTTGGTTCATGGGCTGGCACTCAATCCACTGAGACACACCAGCCAGGGCAATATATTCTTTTTTTTAGGCTAACCATCAGGAAATTTTTCAAGCAGTGAATTTTTAAAATATATATATATATAAGAACATTATCGAAATACAATTCATATGCCATATAATCTACCCATTAAAGTATACAAATTATGGTTTTTAGTATATTCAGAGTTGTGTGACTATCACCACAATCAATTTTAGAAGATTTGTATCATCTCAAAAAGGAACCCTATGTCCATTAGCAATCATTCCCCATTTCCCCCAGCCCTTCCCCACCCAATCCTATGCAATTTACCCCCTTCCTCCTATCAGTCAGACACAGGCAGTCACTAATCTACTTTCTTTATCTATTGATTTGCCCAGTGTGGACATTTCCTGCAAACGGAATCATACAATATGTAGTATGTTTAATTAGCTTGTTCCACTCACCATCATGTCTTCAAGGTTCATCCATCTTATACTTTTATCAGTATAGATAGTCCCAACTTAAAATGGTTCAAATTACGATATTTGACTTCACAGTGGTACAAAAGCAGTACCCATTCAGTAGAAACTGTACTTCGAATTTTGAAACTGGATCTTTTCCTGGACTAGCAATATGCAGTACGATACTGTATCATGATGCTGGAGAGCATCAGTGAGCCGCGGCTCCCAGGTAGCTGTGTGACCGTTTGGATAAACAACCAACATTTTGCAGTACACTGTTAAATGCATTTTCACTTATGATATTTTAAATTTAAAATGGGTTTGTCAGGACATAACCCCATCATAAGTTGAGGAGCATCTGTACTTGACTTGTTTTTATAGCTGGACAATGTCTCTCTGTATAAATACACCACATTTCGTTTATCCATGTACTCATTGATGAACTTGTGGGTTGCTATTACCTTCTAGCTATTATGAATAATGTTTCTGTGAATATTTATGTCCAAGTTTTTAGTGAACACATGTTTTTAATTCTCCAGGATATGTAGCTAGGGGTGGAACTGCTGGGTATATATGTATAAACTCTGTATTTATTTCCAGTTGTCCCAGTATCGTTTGTTGAAAAGGCTATTCTTTCTTTATGGAATTATCTTGGTGACCTTCTCAAAAATAAGTGAACCATATATGTAAGGTTTTATTTCTGGAATCTCAGTTCTACTCCACTGACCTACCTATGTCTGTCCATACACTAGTATCACACTGTCTTAGTTATTGTAACTATATAGTAAGTTTATAAATTGGATAGTGCAAGTCCTCAATTTTGTTCTGTTTTTTTCAAGATTTTTTTGGCTATTTGGGGTCCTTTGAGGTCCTGCATAAATCTTAGAATCAGCTTGTTAACTTCTGCAAAGAAGCCAATTGGGATTTTTATAGATATTGCGCTAAAGTAAAGTGCTTTTTAAAATATGATAAAAATAAGTCAGTAGCTATCAAAGGCCCAAAAGAATCTAGTTTATGGGCCTGCTTAAAATAGCATTCAAAGTCTAAATTACAGTGCATTACTTAACCCCTCCACTTTCTGAGGAAAGTGCATTACATTCATTAAACAACAATTTAGGACTATGAACACAAAATTAGTCGGAAGTTCTCCCCGTCAAATACCTAGTAGCATTAAATCTACTATGTTTACCATGAATGAACTCTTCAGACCTTGTACAACAAGGAAAGATTCTCAACCCACCTTCTACAGGTTTTGTTATTATTCCAGTCACTCCACCAACAACTCCCTGAAAGACAAATCAATCGTGAAGTCAAACCTGAATGGAAGGTGCTTAATTTTAAGTCAACCACTAGGGGTCTCTACAGATATACTAGAGAAGACTTTAAACCGTGAGTACTTATTTAATGAGAACAACATGTACACAGAGGTGAGCATCATGATTATTAAAATTATCACAGCAAATGTTAAATGAAAGCACCTTGCAGAAGTAAAATTTGACAATAGAAATAACAGTAAAGCAGGTGGAAAGATTCTTTTTTGTTATTTCATACAGTATTTTTTGTTTTATTTTTAATTTTATTCTTCAATTACAGTTTACATTCACATAATTACTTATTTTGTATTAATTTCAGGTATTAAATCTTGTTTTCTCTGTCAGAAAAATGAGTGAGTTGAGCCAAATATTCCTTAATATCTACTTATAATTTTAATGAGATTACCTTCTAACTTAGTGAAAATGTGGAAAATTGACAATGAACGGACCTCTGAGAGGTAACAAATAATCTGACAAATAAAGCACTTCCAAGGAGACAACATACAAATTACAAATCACTAACACAAACAGAGCAGTTACAGCTTTCTGAAATTTCTAAACTTAAAATAGTAACATTTATACATTCTTAATAATTGTCAAGTAATGGTAGTAATTAAAACTACCTGCATATTATATAAACACACAGAAAGAGAACTGAAGGATATAGACCCTACTGAAGAGATCAGATACCCCTGCAAAGAGGTGAAGGGTGATCAAAGAGTACTACTCATAGCCTTACTTTCAATGATTTCATTACTTATTAGAAGTTATCAGTTCTTATAGTTCTTAAAAGGAGAATATTCATATATTACCTATAATTAAACCATATTCATATATTACATGTATAATTTTTAAAGTACTTAAAAGTAGTGAATGGCAGTTCCTGGTTTATATCCCAACTTTTTTACTTACCTTATAGAATGGTCCATTGATGATGCCCTAAAGAACAACTCCTCCCCCCACTTACCAACATTTACCATATTTCTCTGCTTTATTTCTTCCCCTTCCACATTACGGAGTTTTCACTCCAACCCAAGTGTCAAACTAAGTCTGCAATCTAGAGGACAGATCTGATGATGACAATGGGGAACAAGAGCAAAAAGAACACAGAAAAGTCCACAATTATCCCTACTGTTACTCTAACAGAACTTGACTTACAAGCACTATTGCAAAAGTATACATTCTAAGGTATATAAAGGTTGAGAGCTTCTTAAGAATTCAGGAGTAGACTTACACGCAGGAAGCCCTTTCCTCCTCTGGCCAAGCTGTCTCCAAAATCTTTAGGCTGCCGCCCCATTTCTTCTCTTCTTTTTTGCTGATATTCCTTGTCCAATGTTATTGCTGCCAAACCTTTTCCAACAGAACCGGTGATTCGAGATACAACTCCTGCTGCACCACCTATCAAAAGGCCCAGAGAGGTCAGTCACATTGTTTCTTTCAAGAGCATTACCACTATACATAGCACGGGATTGCTTTAAACTAACAGCTGCTTAAAAGTCTCATACACAAAAATGCAAAATTTATTTTTCTCATTTCCAATTTACCATGAAGAGAAATAAAACTATTTAAAGTATCAACATGTGGACTGAACAATACAAAGACATATTAAAAACCCCCAGCAAATCAGTGTTAAATCATTTTCCATTTAAGAACAAGAGAACATACCTTTTAAAAGGGATTATCAGTAATCTCTATAAAATACAGTAATGTTTTTCATAAACAGTGCATTCTTAATAATTATAATAAAATATACATATACATATATACGTGATACATACCTACTGTGTGTCCAAAGAGACTTCTTACCCCTATTACTAACCCCTCAGCAAATTCTTCAGGGCCTTGTACAGCACCCTGGCCAAAAAAAAAAAAAAAAAAAAAAAAAAGTGCTATTTAAAATCTAAACAAGTTTAAGACTTTTAATCTAGTATCCCAGAGTCTGCATGAAGATACAGAATCTGTAAAGAGCCATAATGTTGCGATGACACAGTATTTGCCCTCAATCCCAAATACTGATGGAACACCTACCATTTTTGAAGACATGTCAACCCATATGATCTCAACATACACTTTACGATGACAAAAAGTGGACAGGAATAAATCACTGGCCTCAGTCACAGTCTGAAGTTGGCCTCTCAGTGCCAAGTCCCCCCAGAATGCTAAAGCAAGCCCCACTGGTAACAAGATTAACAGCCCACAGAGCACGGGCTCCCTTCTCCCATCCACTGCCTCTGCTTTGTCCTTCTAACGCCCTCACTGCTTTGGGCTCCTGGACCCTTTAAATGGTGGAGGACAGGTCGGAGTAAAGTCTGCACATGAAACAAAGTCAACTTTTCATGCCCCAGCAGTTCCTTCCACAGTGGTGAAACAACCTTGAAATGGTTTTAATCTATGCAGCACTCTTCCTTACAAGTACAACTAAAGCCTGGAAAATGTGGACATGTTTTATTGCCCAGACACTAGAAGTGTTGAATTAATTCTAAAACAACTTTTTAATGTCATCTCAAGCAATTTTAAATGAAAATACATAATTGATATATTTTAAAATATTTTATTAAATTGTTTGGGGTGACATTGATTAATAAGGTTATATGGACCACACCAAAGGGGAGTAGGACGGAGGGTGGGAGGTGGGAATGGCTGAGGTGGGGGGGTATATGTTGTGGGGGATGGAGACAACTGTACTTAAACAATAAAAAAAGTAATTAAAAAAAGATTATATAGGTTTCAAGTATACAATTCTATAGTACATCATCTGTATAATTGCATTATTGTGTGTTCACCACCAAAGTTAAATCTCCTTCTGTCACCAGATATTTAACCCCCTTTACCCTCTCTACCTCCCCCCACCCTCCCCCTATACTCCTTTCCCTCTGGTAACCACCTTACTACATCTATGAGTTTCTGGTTTTTTGTATGTCTAGTTCATTTGTTGCTGTTTTATTTTTGTTATCTGAATATTATTGTTTCCAGATACAGCTTAAATGCAAATTATTTGTAATTAAAAGAAGAGAACACCATTTTTCTATAACTATACTTAATATAAATAAAAGACCCCAATACCTGGAAGGGTTCGTAGAACAAAGCTTCAACTCCTTCAGATAGACCTCTAAGTAATCCAAATGGGTTTCCAAGCACATCCAAGCCCAACACGAGAACATACATCTGTTTCAAGAACTAAGAAAAAGGAATTTAGTTCCTTTACAACTGTTGGAAGAAACAACATTATGATGCAACAGGAACAAGGGAGAGTACTGATTAAATTAGGTTGTTAAAGGAATACTACTATGCAGAATAACCACCACTATGTTCATTAATTGACCTTTCACAATGTGCCTGGCAATATGCTAGTACTTTACACGGGGCTTTCAAATTACACGGAACTAGGCTTGAGGCACAGCCTGCTATTTCGCAGTTATATAACTTTGCACGAGTCACTGATTCTCTGGAGGCCTCAGTCTTCTCATCTGTAAAACGGGAGGTATATTATACTGACCTTGCATAACTGATTATGCATATTAAATGAATATATAATTCAGTAATTGTTATTTAGTTTTAGTACTGTTATCACTATTACTATGAAACTACATAAGGAATAATAACCAAAACAAGAAACAAATAAGAATATATATGCTTATTTGAACATTCAATAACCATAATGTCTATTCACACCATAGGAGAAAGGCCTTTCCAGCAGAGGACCACGTGTACCAATGGTGCCCTAGTGCCCTGAAACAACTTCTGTGTCTCTGTGCATACACATTGAACCAAGAGTAACTGAGGCATGAGGAGGAAGCTGGCTTAGAATTCCTCTGGCAATTCTACTAGACTATGCTTAGAAACTGCAGTCATTGAAGAAATAAAGGGTAATGACTCCTAAATCACTATTCTTTCCCAAAGTTAGTAAATGTATAATTGCAAAGGTAAAAAGGCACTAGAAGAAACTTTTAAAGGTTATGTTAAAGAGGAAAGAACTAAAAGAAATTGAAATTAACCATTCAAGAAAACTACTAAGTAATGAGATTGTAAATTGAGCTAAATTAGGTAAACATTACTACACACTGTATAATCATATGCAAACGTATTGTTCCAATATTTTACGGCACATATTCCTTATGAACTATTATGATAGGAAATTACCTGTTCACTGTAATGTCTAACAACACTCCACATGAGCTGATCTCTCTTGTAAAACTGATAGCGAATTTCATAATAAGCAAGTCTAGGAAAAGAAAGAAAAATTCAAAAGCATTAGGATTATATTCTGAAAAAAGAAAACAAATTTCAACGATAAAGAAATCATTGCTGATTCTTTCACAATTAGATTTGCACATCTGCCACATATAATTTATTTTTGATATCTTAGTATTATGGTAACAAAATTATTATTTAAATAGTACATTCTCATAAAAGTCTTTCATTAATACATAAAGAGTAAGAAGGTTTAAAAAAGTCAACCATAATCCTACCACATAGTGGATTTTTAAGTTTTTTTCTTCTTTTGATTACCACTTTGAACCCTTTTCTTTCCTATGCAATTTAAAAACATTTAAATTTTATATGCATTTTTATATGAAACATTGTGGATAAATACTTGTTATTCAAAATTCTACATAACCATTTTGTGGAAAGTATCATAACAATTCTTTAACTGTGAAACATTTCTAAATTTTGACATAATGATTTATGTTGCCATGTGTATTTTGAATATAACACTTTGGTTCATTTTAAAGATTTTTTAAACAAAATTTCCCCAAAAAGAGTTACTGAGTGAAAGACTAAAAACATTTAAGACTGTGGATATATATCCCTTTCAATTCATGCAAACAATTTTTTTTTAAGTACCAACTCCTCAGACTCACCCCATCTAGTTCTAGGATTGCTCATACTTTTAAATCTTTTTAGAAAAATTTTATTTGTTTTTATAGAGCGGGGAAGGGAGGGAGAAAAAGGGAGACAAACACCCATGTGCAAGAGAACATCAATCTGCTGCCTCGTGCATGTCCCCAGCCAGGGACCTGGACCACAACCCAGGATGTGCCCTGACCTGGAATCGAGCCTGCAGCCTTTGCAATCGAACCTAACCCACTGAGCCACACCAGTCAGTGCTTTTAAATCTTTGACGATTTGCTTTAATTTTCATATATTCTTTGATAAACAATAAAACACAGTATTTCAAATCTCTATCAGCCACTGTATCTTCCCTTTTGTGAGTTATGTCTTACTGTCCTCTGGTAATATATGAAATCTTTAGCTTTTTCTCATCAGTGTTAAGAGTCTTAATCCTTTTTGTCATTATATTTTCCCAATTCTTTTTTTTAATTGTTTTCGTTGATTTTGTTAAAGTGTTTCTACTGCTTAGACTTCCTTTATTCAGAGATTTGATAGCAATTAACTTCTGTCTTTTCTTCGTTTTTTCAATTTGCATTTTATATTTAATTCTTTGAGTTCTATGAAATTTGATAGTGAACAAGTGAGTTGGAAATGATATAAATTGTCTTTTCTCCAAGTAACTACTTGTACCAGTATCATCAATGAATATTCAATCCCATAAACAGTCATTGACTATACGTATCTCTAGCACTTATTAAATATTATAGTATTAGATGTGCAAGGAGCTATTATCTGCTTTGCCTTATGATTATACTGAATTCTCACTCTGTAGCTACATATTTCTAAATATAATTGTTTTAAAACATGGTCAATATATAATATACTACTAAAATAATTCAATTTTTATTCTAGCCTTGGCTGGTGTGGCACAGTGGGTTAAGTGCTGGATTGCAAACCTAAAGGTCATCAGTTCAATTCCTGGTCAGGGCAAATGTCTGGGCTGCCGCCGGGGTGCTGGTTGGGATCATATAAGAGGCAACCAATCAAAGTTTCCCCTACACACACAGGGATATTTCTCTCCGTCTCTTTTTCTCTCCCTGCCCCTCTCTCTAAAAAATAAATAAAATCTTTAAAAATTTTTTATTCCACTTAATGTATCATCAAGACATTAATACCTGCAGAAAACATAAGACTTTATATCTTCATGAGTAAAATCAGCATACCAACAGAGAATAAATAGACAGGGACCAAACTTCAAGAAGTAGTAAGAATTATCATTTTCCTAAGCTAACATTCTAGCACAAATGGAGAAAATTAATATCCAGAAATGTAACCTCACTACAAAAGCCTCCCAATGCATGTTTAACATAAATCTTACTTGAATATAAGATCATCCACATCAGTCAGAGTAGCGCCTATGCTTTTCAATAGCAGATTGATGGAATGAACCGCAATCATTTCTTGCTTTTCTTTGTCTGACTCTTCACCTCCGGAACCCAAAGACAGACTCAAATGCAACTAAAAGAAAAATAATATTCAAAAAATAAAAGCTAAAAACAAATTTACATATGTAGAAACCAGATATTTTACTTATTTATTTTTTCTTTTAAAAATATTTTATTGAATTTACTGGGATGACATTGGTTAATAAAATTATATAGGTTCCAGGTATACAATTCTACAATACATAAAAAATCTTTTTTAAATTATATTTTACTGTCTATGCTATTACGGTTGTCCCAATTTTCCTCCTGTTTTATCTTTTGTATATTTTAGATACAAACAAATGTTGTATCTTTCATTAGAGTCCTAAGAAAGCTATTGTTACTTTGCACATAATTATCATAGAATAACTCATTATTAGCTGATGCTCATATTTTCTTATAAAATACAAATTAGTCTATTGAAATTTAGAGCTGTAATTTTATTCAGTGTATAAATTACTGTGTTTATATGGAGGGGCCCAAAACACTTACAAAGATAGCATAACCACTTTAAGAAGAAAAACATGTCAAAAGGCACACAAGTAGATTACCAGTCAAGATAATGATAATGAATGATCATTTATTTGCATCCAAATAAGGTAAATAACTTATGACAATAATTAGAACAATTGTTATAATTACAACAATAACAAGTAACAGTAAGTGACAATTATGGCAACAATTATCAAGTTGCTAAATAAAATTTTAAAGGAGCAGTAATTATGTTTTCAGCTTCCACAGACCCCTCCACTTCAGTCCTTAAATATGAGACCTTCACATTCCCATTTAGCTTACTCTACTTTGTGCTGTATCATTAGCACAGCAGTGCCAGGAAACACAGGTCAAATTACCCCCTGTGTAAATACAGCAGATGACTCTCTCACTCTGCCGCTCCCGAGGCATTTAAAAAAATTCTTACCTGCGAATATGTTTATTGATTTGAGGGACGGACAGAGAGAGAGACATAGACTGGTGGTGCCCTCACCTGGGATTACTTGCAACCTAGGTATGTGCCCTGACCAGGAATCAAACCCACAACATTTTGATGTATGGGACGATGCTCCAACCAACTGTGCCACCCAGCCAGAGCTCCCTTGGCATTTTACCTAAACAATATTGAACTCAATAGAGCAAACTTGGGGTAAGGCCAGGAAAGCCTGGTTGTTAGGTTTTTTCTTTGATGTGGACTTCTGCCCAGCTGCAGATTGGAGAGTGTTGGGATCCAGGAAAGGTGAGCCTAGGTGGAGAGAGATCCAGCCTTTCTCTAGGGCAAAGTCACAATGAATTAAGAAAATAACTATGTACAACCCATGGACATGAACTATGGGGTGGGAGGGAATGCTGGAGGGTTGGGGGGTACAGGTTGGAGAGGGGATAAAGGGGAAAAATTGATAAAACTGTAATAGCATAATCAATAAAAAATACTTTAAAAAAAATTTTTAAAAAGAAAATAACTATGGTTCATGATCTTATTTACTCAACTTGATGGCACAATTCCCAGAGTGCCTTAAAACATAATTTATCAATCTTTAATACTCCCCTACATTATAAACTCCATGAAGTCACTTTGTACCTCTCACAGCAACTTTGATAGCAGACATTAAATAAGTATTTGTTGAAGGTGTTGTTCATTCTAATAAATAACTTATTTTCACTTAATTAAAGAGAAATTGTGTATAAACTACCACATAAAACAATATCAATTTTAAACCTAACACTGTAAATGTCTGATACCACCAAACCAATATGCCAATTTAAAATAATTCCATTTTATATATCCCTCACTTAGCTAAATGGACTGGTGAATGCAGTTAAAAAATAGCGTGCTGTGGACAATTTTTGAGAATGTAATGGATCATCAATATTTTAAAGAGTTACTTAATTGTAAATCTGGCCCATTACACAAGTTTAGACCATTATGGTTGATAGCATTTGTGAATTTCCTGAGCAGTCACCTTCCCCTATAAAATCTAAAACGAAAAACAAAAGAAGAAAAGGAAATGGGTTCATAAAGTACAAAATCAGGCAAGTGAAAGGTATCCAATTTTCTACTCCCTTAGTTACAATCAAATGTTGGAAGGGTGAAAAACACCACATCAACAGTGTAACACCTACTTCAGCATTTTTACAGCTGGTGAGGGCACCCATTACAGCTTTCTGTTTACACAGTGTAGTAGTTAAAAAGCGCACCCAAACGTTAAATGTTGTCGAGCACTTCTTGCTTAATTAAGAAGTGCTTTTGTCAGCTTCTTCCTTGAATAAAGGGGTTATTAATTCAAGACTAGAGAATGTGCTCTAGCGGTTTCTCTCTGAGAATTATGGTTGTACATATGTTACAAAGAACTGTCTTAATTATTTCAATTTATCACACAAAAGTCTCACTGAATATTTGATGCAACAAATTAAAACCCACACAAAAGTCTCACTGAATATTTGATGCAACAAATTAAAACCCACAAATTGTACACAGACCCTTTAAAAGTTCTACAATTCTGTCAAATTTTCAAAATGATAATTACAACAAACCTTAACAGGAGAAATATGGAAATGTTCAAAGAAACTAAGAATTGACATATCAGTCATTGAAGTCTCCATTAGTTCTGTGTTTAGAGCATCGATATCTTGCTGGATTAACTTTGTCTGAAAAAAATTAAATCAAGAATTTCTATTTTAATTTTTCTCTACTACAGTTATTTCAAAGAATGACTGACCTAATTTTTCAAATTTTATAATCTTCCCAAGAAATAAAATTGTTACCCGTTTTCTTTCGGCTTCAGGGTCCGTTGTTGGGGTAAATAGTGCAATTATAGCTCCCAGAAAGCCCTGATCAACTTTTAAAGCCATTTCCTGAATAAGGACCATAAAATACCTAAGGGGAAAAAATTTTGAAATAAAAAAGTGTTTATATCCAACCTAGTAATTTTCAATGTTTAAACTTTGATTTTGGCCAAAAGCAACAGTAAGATCTTATTCCTTCATCTCTTAAAAAGTGCTATGTTAACAAGATCAAAGTAAACTTAGATTGAGATTTTTTTCATTGAAGTAAAGATTTCATTAAAGGTAATACTTAGTATTTGAATGCCAAATCCCACATTTATGATGTTACAGAACAGATAAATGCAAATAGACGATACAGCATGTATTATCCAATTTTTAAAGTCTACAGCAACTGCTTTAAAGAACACACGTCACAAACATATATATCATTTATATTTCACTGACTATATGTATACTAACTGGAGTTACAAAATGAAGAAGGTGGTTGACGGAATTTTGTACTTTAAAATATATGGAGGCCGCCCTGGCAGGTGTAGCTCAGTGGATTGAGCGTGGGCTGCAAACCAAAATATATGGAGGCTATTATAAAAATAAGGTTCAACATAGAAAATTACTTGACCAAAAGTGGATTAGTATTTCAGGTGGAAAATAATTTTAATATAGAAGTCACTAAAGAGTAAAATTTATTTTCAAAGTAGATTCTCATTTTAAATTCCTTTAGATAAATAAGAGAGTATTTACTTACTTGAACTGTAAGACTTTACTGTACTCATTAAATCTTGTGATGATACTCACATCAATGAAAGGTTTAGGTTCTAAGAGGAAGATGGAAAACAAGAAGGTGGCAATCAAGCTTTATGTCAGGTAAAAGTAATATTTACTTAACTTTTATAAATAGATTATGCCTCAACTTATTTTTTGTTTTTTACCTGAATCCAAAGCAATAGATTTTGGAGGGGCCACAGGATGAAAGACAACAGGAAACATTGTACCTGGTAACTGATTATCAACCTGAAAAAAAGAACAACTCATTCAGCAGGATTTAAAATAATTTAAACTTTTAGTTTCAGAGACAATATTACAGATGCTACTAACTTCATCATAATTAAGTCCCTGTATGTATATGTGGTACTATTAGAAGTTTCACTTTAGAGTTTTATGCTCAGGGAAATACAAGAAAGACAAATACCATATGATGTCGCTTACATGTAGAATCCAATGAACAAAATTACTAACAAACAAAATAGAGCCAGACTCATAGATACAGGGAACAGACTGACAACTGTCAGGGGGCTGAGGGTAGGAGGGCTGGGTGAAAAGGTGAAGGGATTAAGAAAAAAAACCCTTACACACACACAGCAGTATGGTGATAAAGAGAGGGAAAGCAGAGTGAGGGGAGGTGGGAGAATGTAAAGGGTAGATAAACGGTGATGGAAGGAGACTTGACTGGGAGTGGTGCACACACCATATAATATACAGATGAGGTATTGTAGAACTGTTTACCTGAAACCTATATAATTTTATTAACCAATGTCACCCCAATACATTCAATAAAAATAAAAATAATAAATAAAACCTTATATACCTCAGCAAAGGCAAGTTTTTCTATATAAAGAAACATAAATATCCTCACTATTGCATTAACATTGCACAGCACGTACACCATTAATGGAAATACTTGTACCTATGGATCATGTGAGATTTTATTTTATTTAAAAAATTTTTAAATTATTTATTGATTTGAGAGAGAAAGGAGGGAGAAGGGGGGAGAGAGAGAGAAGAGAGACAGACAGACAGACAGACATTGACTTGTCTCACTTATGCATTCACTGGTTGCTTTTACATGTGCCCTCACCAGAGAGTAAACCCTCAACCATGGTGTGTACCAGGACGGCGCTCTAACCAACTGAGCTACCTGGCCAGGGTATCATGTGAGATTTTGACTATCTATAACTTAAGTAAAATGTAAGTGGAGACTGGATATGAAATCAAAGGAAAAGTGGAGAGAAGAAAAAGAATAAAAATGTCCTAAATAATATTTAGCAGGTAAAAGGAAGAGAGTGAAGGAAGAAGGGAAAAAGGAAACAAACAGCCAAAACAACCTCCAATAAAGCCCCCTGTCATTCCCATGTAGACTGACAAAAGAAAATCTGATTTGGGGGCTCCCATGACAAATTCAAAGGAGTAAAAACAACGACTGCAGTGCAAGGCAATACTTCTGCAGGCTAATTAGTCAAATTAAATAATCTTAACAGTGACAAGGCTTTTGGATTTCAATGGTAAGTCTGTTGAATACACAGGATACTTGAGAGAAGAATAAACATACAAACAAAAGTTACCATAGATGTTTGAACTTAGTAAAATAAATTTCATCCCCAAAATTCCCAAAGTGATTTGATACAGATGCTCCTTCACTTAGGATGGGGCTATGGGGTTACATCCCAATAAATATCGTAAGTCAAAAATACATTTAGTACTATGCTGTGGAGTCCCAATTGTCACCCTCGTGATCATGTGCCTGACTGGGAGCTGTGGCTTGCTGCTTCCGCCCAGCATCACAAGAGTATTGTACTACATATCGCTAGTGTGGGAAAATAACAGAATTCAAAATTCAAAGTAGAGTTTGTACTGAATGCTTATTGCTTTCATACCATTGTAAAGTCAAGAAATTGTAATTCACACCAACATAAATCAGGAACTGTCTGTATAGATACTGATTTGAGGACGACGATGTTACCTGAAGCCAATACAACCTGGCCCTCAAACTTCTCTGGTGAGGAGACTGCTTAAATTCAATCTGAATTCCTGATAAAAAATCTCGCTTTATAGGGCATTGAATAGGGTGGCGCATTTCCATTGGAACTTTATCAAAATTGACCTAGGAAAAAAGCACATGTGTTTGTGATGAGTGGGAATTAGCACTGTAGTCCATTTTAAATACTGATTTCACAAATTGAAAAGGCAAAATATCTTAACTGTGTCACCAAATTATCTACCTCAGGTAATATATAGCTGAAATGTCTGAATAAGAATCATCACTTTTCTTCCAAAGTTATGAGGAAAACAAGAAAACAACTGGGGAACTTTTCAATATCATAAACTATTCTTAAAATAAGCCATGGTTTGTTATTTTTTAAAAACATCAGTAGTACTGGATAATCCTAGATAATTTTTAATCTTTGTTTTAACAAAGTTAAACAATTAATAGTTGATGGCTTATTTATGTCTAACACTAACTGTACAGTTCTGTAATTTTCCTTTGAGCATGGCTGACATTTACTGGGAAGCAGTGGGGGTGGGGAGCATATCCGGTGACCAATGCGAACTCAACCATTAAGACATCAAAGACAAAGAGTAACCAAAACTGTGTGACTGCATCAGAACAAGCCTGAAACTGCAGTCAAGATTCTGGGGTCTTCTTGCAGCAAAGTGACTTTCACCATCAACACTGTAAGGACCAAGAAAAACCCCTTTATTTGTGGACATCTACCCATGTCCAATTATCATTCACATTAAATAAATGTAATTGAGTGAGTTTTCTATAGGTTTTCCATCATTAAAATATGTAATTTTGTACAGCCTTTATTAGGCAATGCATATGGGTATTATTCAAAATATATACAGAAGTCTCAAGCAATCTTAATTTCTCCATAACCTTACTAAAAACAAAACAAATTCCATGAAACGATCTGCCTTGTAAATAGAAGAGATTATAAAGATGTATCATAGTATATGACTTAATAACAGTATATTTTAATTAAAAATGTACTAATGTTAAGTCATGCCATGCCAATCCTACTAATAAACAGTGTTTATTTACTAATAAGTTGGCTTCTACAGACTGACTTTTACTTGGACGATGAAATTTTACTTACCACAACCACCAACAAAATACATATAGAAAAAACAAAACAAAAAATTTGATATACCTCAAAATTATTGTCTAGTTTAATCCAGCCATGTTCTCTTTCTACTTGATATTTCTTATAGGATTGTTCCAGTAACATTATCTGCTTTTGACTAAAAGGCTTCCATTTCTGTTTTGGTTTCATCTCCCAAACAACACCAGAACTAAAATAATTCATAAAGAAAATTAAATTAGCAATATATATTTCAGTTTGTGGAACTGTCATTCAACTCAAAATTATTACAACTATCAATCTTCTATAAGAATTGTATTTATATAAGAGATTTTTTTAAACACCAAAATATATCTGTGTTATAAAAGAACATAAAGTAAAGGAGCAAGGGGAAATGTTTTTCTATCACAAGTTAACATTAATCAATTTTCACATGTGACAGATGTAATTTTTCTTTTGACTTAAATCAACCATTTAAAAATATAAAATCGTCATTCTTAGACCAAGGGCTGCACAAAAACAAGTAGTGGGTTAGACAGGCTCATGGGCCATACTTTGCTAATTCCTGATTATACTGTTGGCATAACGGTAAAATATGACTTCATCATATTTTGATCTATGCAGCTGGTCAGTGTTGATAGTGTTTACAATGTCCACACTATATAATGTGTTTAGGGAACCAGAGTCAAAGAAGGTAATGAATAAAATACCTATTATAAATTACATAGATCCAACAATTCATGGTACAAACTCTGCAGCAAATTAGGAAGAAAGGGGAACTTTTTCAAGTTGATACAGAAGAGCTACAAAAAACCGATGGTTGACATTATACTCAATGGTCAGAAACTAGATGATTTTTGGCTAAGAAAAAAGTAAAGATATCCACTCTCATCACTCCTATTCAACATTGTGCAGGAAATCCTAGATAATGCAATAAGACAAGAAAATATAGTAAAAGGTACACAGAGTATGACAAGAAAATAAAGTACACGGTGGATAGATTGGGAAGAAAGAAATAAAACTGTCTTTGTTCTCAGATAACACGAATGTCTATACAGAAAATCACAAAGAATCAACCAAAAACTCCTGTTACTAGTAAGTTTCAAGATATAAAGCTATATATAAAAGTCAACTGCTTTCTTCTCTACCAGCAATGAACAACTGGAACTTAAATAAAAGACATGATAACATTTCCATTAGTATCAAAGAAATGAAATACTTCAGTATAAACAAAATTTAACAAATTTGTACAAGATCTATATGAGGAAAACTATAAAAGTCTTCTGAAAGAGATCAAAGATCTAAATAAATAGAAATGTTCATGTACATATATACAAAGACTTACTATGGTCAAGATATCAGTTCTTCCCAAGTTGACCTATAGATATGATGCAAGCCCAACCAAAATCCCAGCCAAATATTATGTGGATATAAACAAACTGATTCTAAAATTTATATTGAAAGGCAACAGACTCAAAAGAGTCAACACAATATTGGATAAGAAAAAAGTTGGAGGACTGACGCTTCCTGACTTCAAGATTACTGTAACACTACAGTAATCAGCAAGTGTGATTCTGGTGAAAGAATAGGCACACATCAAGAAAACAGCATAGAGAGTCCAGAAATAGACCCAAACAAACATAATCAACCAATGTTGAAAAGAAATAAAACCAATTCAATGAAGAAAGGACAGTCTTTTCAATAAATGGTGACAGAACAACTGGCCATTCACATGCAGAAAATAAATCTAGACAGAGCTTGCACATTTCACAAACATTAACTCAAAAAAATTATATACCCAATTTTCAAACACAAAACTATAAATTCCTAGAAGATACCAAAGGAGAGAATCAAAGTGACTTTGAGTATGGCAATAACTTTTTTTGAAAGATTTTATTTATTTATCTCTAGTGAGAGGGGAAAGGAGGGAGAAAGAGAAGAGAGAAACATTGATAGGTTCCCTCTTATATGCACCCTGACTGGGGACCAAACCTGCAACTCAGGCATGTGCCTTGACCAGGAATCGAACCGGTGACCTTTCACTTTGGGGCATGACCACCAACCAACTGAGCCACACAGGTCAAGGTGGCAATGACTTTTAAGATATAACACCAAAAGCACAATCTATGGAAGAAAAATTGATACAGAACTTCATTAAAACTAAAAACTACTGCTCTGCAAAAGATACTATTAAAAAAGTAGAAAACAAACCACAGCCCCAGCTGGTGTGGCTCAGTGGATTGAGTGCTGGCCTGCAGACCAAAGGGTCATTGGTTCGATTCCCAATCAGGGCACATGCCTAGCTTGTGGGCCAGGTTCCCCATTGTGGGGTGTGTGAGAGCAACCACACATTGATGTTTCTCTCCCTCGCTTTCTACCTCTCTTCCCCTGTCTAAAAATAAATAAATAAATAATATTTTTTAAAAAGTGACTGGAAGAAAACATTAGCAAAAAAGTATCTGGAAAAAGTCTGGTACACGAAATATAAAAAGAATTCTTAAAACTTAAGGATAAGATTGGGGGACATCTGAAATAAGGTCAACAATAAAAGAAAACATAAAATTCAAAACTGTACAAAAGATTTGAACTTCATGAAGAAAATATTCAGATGGCAATTAAGTGTATGAAAAGATGCTCAACATCATAGGTAATTAGGGAACTGCAAATCAAAACAGCGAGACACCACTGCACATCTATTCGAATAGCCGAAATCTGGAACACTGACAATGCCAAATGCTGGCAAGGGTGTGAAGCATCAGGAAACGCCATTCATTCCTGGTGGGAATGCAAAATTAGTACAGCCACTTTAGAAGACAATTTGGCAGTTTCTTATAAAACTAAATGCACTCTTACTATATGATCTATCAAGCATGTTCCTTGGTATTTACCCAAATGAGTTGAGAACTTACGTCTGCACAAAAACCTGTACGTGAATGTTTACTGTAACTTAATTCATAATTACCAAAACTTGGAAGCAACCAAGATTATCTTTCAGTGCAGGGATAAACAAAGTATGGTATATCCAGACATGGAATATTATTCAGTGATAAAAATAAAAGTTATCAAGCCATAAAAATATGCTTATACCACACACAAGAATAAGTTCAAAGTGGATTAAAGACTTAAAGTTTAGACACAAAACCACAGAATTCCTAGAAGGAAACAGGCAGTAAAATCTTGGACATTTCTTGTAGCAATATTTTTTCTGATATATCTACATAGGCAAGGGGAACCAAAGAAAAAATAAACAAATGGTACTACATCAAACTAAAAAGTTTTTGCATAGCAAAGGAAACCATCAACAAAATGAAAGACAATCCACTCAACGGTAGAACATATTTGCCAATGATACATCTGATAAGGGGTCAATATCCAGAATTTATAAAGAACTTATAAAACTCAACACCAAAAACAAACAAACAACAATTAAAAAATGGGCAAAGGACCTGAACAGACACTTCTTCAAACAGGACATACAGATAGCCAATAGACATATGAAAAGATGCTCAACATCACAGTAATCATCAGAGAAATGCAAATTAAAACCACAGTAAGATACTACCTCACACCTGTCAGAATGGCAATCATCAATAAATCAACAAACAGGTGCCGGTGAGGATGTGGAGAAAGGGGAACCCTTTTGCATTGTTGGTGGGAATGCAGACTGGTGCAACCATTGTGGAAAGCAGTATGGAGATACCTCAAAAAATTAAAAATGGAACTTCCTTATGACCCAGCATTTCCACTTTTGGGAATTTATCCAAAGAAACCCAAAACACAAATTTGAAAGAACATTAAGCACCCCTACATTCACTGTAGCATTATTTACAATCACCAAGATAAGGAAGCAGTCCAAGTCTCCATCCGTAGATGGATGAGTGGCTAAAACAACTATGGGACATTTACACAATGGAATACTGATTGGCCGTAACAAAAAAGAAAAGAAAATTTTACCCTTTGAGACAGCATAGATGGACAAGGAGAATATTATGCTAATGAAATAAGCCAGTCAGAGAAAGACAAATACCATATGATTTCACTCATATGTGGAATCTAATGAACAAACTGAACTAACAAGCAAAGCGAGACAGACTCATAGACAGAGGGCAGGCTGACAGCTCTAAAGGGAGGGGTTGGAGGCGGCAGTTAGAGGGTGGAGGGACCCAGCAAAAACGAAAAAGCACTCATGGCCATGAACAACAGTGTGGTGACTGGGGGGCTGGGGAGTATAAGAAGGATAAATGATAATGGAAAAAATACAAAAAATAAAGTAAAATAAAACCAACTTGTAGTTTTAAGAAAATGAGGAACATTAAAAGGACATTTTTAGGTGAAAGAAGTCTATCTGAAAAGCCTAAAAATTGTACAATTATATAATTACAATTATATGACATCCTGGAATAGGCGAAACTTTGGAGACAGTAAAAAAATGAGAGGTTCAGGGAAGAGAGGTAAGGATGAACAGATGAAGCACAGGGGATTTTTAGGGTAGTGAAACTTATCTACATGACACTGTAATGGTGGATACATGCCATACATTTGTCAAAACCCACACAATTTATAATACAAAGTGCATCTCTTACACAGACAAGGGACTTTAGATAATAATGTATCATTATTAGTTCATCAATACCAACAAATGTACTATTTCAAGATGTTAAAAATAGGGAAAATGTGGGGAGTGTATGGGAACTATAGACTCAGTTTTTCTGTAAACCTAAAACTGCTCAAAAAACTAAGTCTATTTTAAAATACTATGTCACTGACTTACTTTTCCTCAGTACACATCCTTACTGAATGTGTACTGAATGCACAGTGCCAGAAAAAAAGGTAGTCAAGTTCTTTTCGATGACGTTTTAAATGTCCTTATAAATAAAGGCCAATCTGACACAATAACAGCATATACAATGTTAGAGTAAAAATATGTTATCTCAGAGAACAAGAGAGAAAATTGGATTTACATGATTTAAAAATGATTTTCCTACTTAGTGTAAAAACACTACACAATACTAAAATGTATAACCAAGAGAATATTATTCATATATAAATGTATTAATACTGTATAATGGTATTGTAATAGCATTTATAGAAAGCTTAATCTGTTGTGTGTTGTACAAAGTATATTATATACATGCTCTCTTTATTAACTCAATTTTTTACGTCACTAAACACATAAATATCAATAGATTCTATACTAGTTATACATGGTCACATTAACCATTCCACCCATCATCCTCCCAAAATCCTGACTTTTACCAAGATTAGTGTAATTAGAAATAACAAAATAAATAAATTCAAATACTTTTCTTATACAGGCATAAGCAGAACCAGAGAAAAATAACTGGTCCCACCACTATTAAAAAGTTCTAAGTAACCACCCACTAACAATTAGGTACCCATGTCAAATACTGCCTTCTCTATGGACCTTCTTCCCAATTTATCTGACGCACTGATGTTGGCTTCCCCAGACCCATGACAGTTTCTCCAACCTCTACTGCACAAGACAAATTAGTTGCTTCTGTCTTTGTATTTCCATTGTATGTGTGTATACTTTTTTGTAGCATTTCTCTGTGTTTTTATAATTCATTTAGAAAAATATATACAAACCACAAAGAAAGAAGCAAATCTTTTCCTTCCCACCTGAGGATGAGTACTATAAGGGCAAAGGCATTATCTAAGTCATCTTTCTATCTTACGTGTTTTTCAACCAACTAGCGTAAAAACAACTGTTCAATTAAGTTTTCCTGAAAGAATATACAATATATCAAATTCAGAACAAGTAAATGTTTATTCTCATTAAATTTGGTACTATGAACTCAGTGTCTTTTTAAAGATTTCTGATGCCTTATCTTCCTTCTTACATACCTGGTTATCCCAATATATGAAACTTCTTGCTTCTTTTCATTGTTAACCAGTGAAAGCCCAAGACTGTGAAGAGAAAAGGTTATTTCATGATCAGCCTGCTCCATTTCTTCTGCCTGCAGTGCTTTGGAAACCAAGGCAACGTCATCAGTGAAAAGCAAAACTCTCTGGCGCCCATCTAGGAATGACACCCAGTGTATCTGGCTGTTTACATCATATGGAAACTGTCCACGTTCATCCTGGGGAAAAGAGAGACTTTATATTAAACCCACAAATGGTTTTGTTACATAAACATGAACTATAAAAGCAGGACTATGAGTAGGAAAACTCTAACCATCAAAATGACAAATTAAAGTTATAATCTATTTCAAAACATGCACCAATTTTTTCAAACAATAATAATGACTGATAGTGCTTCATTTTTTTAACCCTTAGTTTGAGTTACCGAGTTGGTGCTCAAAAGGCACTTGGCAGGAACAAGAAAAGCCTTCAGTGGCACCAATGCAGTAAGATGCTTACTTGTCTCCAAGACGGAGAACAGAACAGTTCAGAAGCTTGTCAGATCTCAGGTGAAACTAATTTTTGTTTTAATATTTTATAACACTGCAAACATTTATGTAAATTTTGGCTGAAATTCTCATATAGCCCTGAAAAATATGAGCCTTGATTTATTTGGTGTTTTCAGAGATTAAAATAATGATTGCTCTTCATTCTGGGCATGACATAAATATAACCATAGTTCATTTCAACAGGCAGTACTATGTGCTTTCCATCTCATCCTTTCTTGGGAAAAAAACCCAAAAAACAAATAAAGGAAGCTACCAAGACTATAGAAATAGGTGAGTTTTACTACTGTTAAAATTTATCTATTGCTTTTATTTTTTAAAATTTAAAATTTAAAGATTTATTTATTTTTGAGAGAGGGGAAGGAAGGGAGAGAAACATCAATATGTGAGAGAAACATCGATCAGTTGGCTCTCACCAAGCCCTCAACTGTGGACCTGGCCAGCAACCCAGGCCTGTGCCCTGACTGGGAATTGAACCGGTGACCTTTCAGTTCAAAGACCAGCACTCAATCCACTGAGCCTCATCAGCCAGGGCTATCTATTGCTTTTAACATATGTCTAAGTAGCCTATCAAATTTTTTAAAACTCTAATATGCAATTGAATTGTGAAGTGTTTCAGACATACCTATTAAGACAGTGAATTCTCTTTTTGTAAACTACAAAATTTGGTATGTATGTTGGTTCATTCTTAGAAATTTAAATATTCTCTAATCTGTTTTTCATTTATGTGATCTGTTAAAAATTAAATGAGGTTTGTTAAAATATCCTCAGGTAACTGTTTCATTTGACTTCCAGCATTTTAAGCTTTGTATTTTGATGCAATGATACTCATTGCATGATGTTAGAGCTATCATGCCTTCTTTGTCATGCTATCATATTCTATTTAACAGTATTTGCTTTGAATTGGAGTTGTTCAGAAATCAAAATCAACAACTTTCCTTTCTTTTTACATCTGTTTGCCTGTTAAATCTTTACTGTGTCTTTATGCTTATAATTTTCTGTGTTAGTTTGGTTAAGATAGATCTCTTCCAAGTAGCGTAGATACTATTTTTTAATTTAATCTAAGTGGTTTTTTGTCATTTACTAAAAGAAGTTAAACCACTTTCACTTATTGACATAACTGACAGAAGAAGAGGTTAGTGCGAAAAGTCCATGACTATGAAGTCAGACAGATCTGATTTTGAATTCTAACCAGCCGTTCTACGTTCTAATCAGGGAGACGTGACCTGGGCTGGGGAACACACGATACAGTGTACAGATGATGTGCTGCAGAACTGTGCACCTGAAACCTGTGTAATTTGTTAACCAGTGTCATCCCAATACATTCAATAAAAATAGAAATAATATATGAAACACATTAATATGTGATATACAATTAACAAGAGGTATTTGCTACTTATATACTACCTTACGCTTCCTTCTCTTAATGGCAAAATTTTCTTTATTTTCATTTTCTCAATTGTTTTAAAATTCACTTACCACTGATTTTAATTCTAGTAATTAATAGGGGTTTTTTTTACCAAACCATAATCTTTTATTTCTCAAATTAAAATTTAGGATTAAATAATATATATCTATCACATATCATTCATATATATATGCACGTACATATGTAAATAAAACACACAGAATATACCCTGTTTCTCCACTCATATGTCTCTTCATTTTGTTGGCTTTGGCTTTTATTTCACCATGCTTTCCCCTACTTCACAGCTGTCCTTTCTTTATAATTCAGTGGAGGATGCCAGACACACATTTTGAAAATTTTCTTCTGGTCCTCGTGTAGTAAAAAATTTTCCAGAGGTATAACCACCCTCTGAATTTATAGGGTAATGTTACATTTTTCTCTTGAAGTATTTTTGTCATAAATCCCATGTTAATTTTTTCTGGTTTGTTCATACTTAAGGAGAAAAGACCTGTTCAGACCTAGTGTTTGCCAATAATGTTTGGATTTTCTTTGAACTCCCTTTCCCATCCACCAGGGCCAGAGCAGAACTTCCTTTCCAGATCAATTAAATAGACAAAAAATGGAAAACTGCCTTGCTTTTAGCTCAATTTTTGTACTCTGGCAGACTTTCTCTCGATGGAGGTGTAATTAGCTACTTTTCATACTGCCTGGTTCTATACTAGATGAGAAGCAGTAAAAACCGCAATCCCCAGCTCACACTACCTGTATTCTTATGAATCTGACTCAACATACAGACTTTGCTATTCTTCCCCAGGACGTATTGCCACTGTCTCCTCGGGTGTCTACATACAATTTTTTTGGATTTGAGTTGCTGAGTAGCATTAAATGTGAGGAGAGGGGAAATAATACCATATAGTACAGAGGCCCCTGATAGAGGTCCTGTGTCTTTGAGCCATGTAGCTAAAAGTGTCAGAGAATTAATTTAAGCCTCTCTCTACCACTTGTAAATCTTGAGAATTTCTCTGTTCTAAAAGGTATACCACAAGCAAGCCAACAGACTGTCATCAAATCGTCATGGTGAAAACCTCTCCCAGAGTTTTATAACAGAGGAACTATCAGGCCCATTTTTATGGATATTTCAGCGGAAACATAGGAGAGGGTAATTCAGTCACTGTTGGACAATTACCATTCTAAAGCAAAAGTCAAGAAAGCTTTTTTAATGACGGGCATTATCAAACAATGGAATATGACATGTATGAACTTTTCATGATAGAATATATTCCTACAGAAACTAGATGATTGATCATTACTCAAGCACAATTTCTACCAGAGAAAGGTTGGCAGATACATTCTTAAGCCCTTCTCAAAATCTAACAGTCTAAGAAATAACAAATGATTAATTTAGCTACCAAAATACTGCTTCAATACATATTTCACTAAATTCATATGGGAGAATTTGCATACACTAAGACTCCTTTAATTAACAAAAGATGGCCTTGGTTGGGAAAGCATGCCTGAAACCTCACAGCCAACAGTGATAGCACATGTTCTGAATAAAGCTGTTTCTCATTTAGCCTGAAAATTCCTTCCTTTTAAAATCAAGTAAAAAAAATAAAGTACTTTGTTGGTCTTCACTTGGGCAGGATGAAGAAGGCCTATTTTTTAAATAGTAAATACATTATTTTGACATATCTAAGATAAAATATTGGTGTGAACTATTTGCAATCTGAAATTCAAAAGTAACTTATTCTGAAATATTTCCAATTCATTTTTAGTTCAAAAGCTAAAGATAATTGTGTGAAGCTAGCTTGTTTGCTTCCTTTGCCCTCATTCACATCATATGATACCTTTAGGAGATCCTGCTGCCCAGTATTTGTTTCATATCTCCATGTCAGTTTCCTGGTACCAGTAGGATCTGCCCAGGCAAACAGTCGAGCTTGTCTTGGCAGCAATTCCACTTCTTCCTGTGTCCCACTGAAAACACAACCAAGGGAAGATTAAAATATCTCAAGAAACCCAGACCTGTGTTTTATTGAGGTAGGGATTGGTACAAAAATCTTATAAAATTGCCTTTGTTAATAAAACACAACTCTGCTTAAAAATAAGTACCCTAAATGCCCAGTAAATGAGTGGCTTTGAAGCCCGAGGTAACGGAATATTGCCCTTTCTGAGGCTGCAGTATGCTCAATCGATGCAGGTAAAATCACGCCAATGGAATTCATTGAGGCAAACAAACCGGCATGAGAGCACACACCTGTAGAAAAAGCTATGAACAGCAGCAGTGCTTAAATTTAAGCTTTTTAATCAAATGTAATTCAAAAAAAAGTATGAGGTGCAAAGAAAGAAATAACTGGGAAAGAAAATGCAGTTGCCACTCTAAGTGTGGTCTGCAGGCCAGTGGAATCAGCATTACCTGCTGGAAATGCAAAATCCTGGACCCCATCTAAACCCACTAAATCAAAGTCAACGCTTTAACAAGATTTCCAGGAGATTTTGAAATTGATCATTAAAGTTTAAGAAGTACTGGTCTATATAATATAAAAAACTTACCACAGAACTAAAAAAAAAAGTAACCCACTTAGGTTTCAATCTCAGTCTGCACTTTTAATTAAATTTCTCAGTGAATTCAACCCAAGCCACGAGAGTTAAGAATACCCAATCCCGGCCCGGGCCAGGTGGCTCAGTTGATTGGAGCACTGTCCCCTACCCCACAAGGCTGGGGGTTCCATTCCCAGTCAGGGCACATACCTAGGTGACAGATTTGATCCCTGGTTGGGGTATGTACAGGAGGCAACCAATTGATGATTCTCTCTCTCTTGCTTTCCTCTCTCTCCCTCCCCTCTTTCTCTAATATCAATAAACATATCCTCAAGTGAGAATTAAAAAACAAACAGACAAATCTGAAAGGCATTATTTTATATTTACAAATAATTATATATGTAAAATTGATAATAAAACAATGCAGATTTATAATTCTTTGCAAATATAAAATATTGTATATTGTAACAGTTTAAAATTATGGGGTGGGTTTGGCTGGGGTGGGGTGGAGGGATGGGGAGAAAATGCAGACAACTATAATTGAATAACAATAAAAATTAAAAAATAAAATGAAATAAAAATAAAATTATCATTACATAATGGTATTATAAGGTAAATGGAGGCAGTCTGGCTTCCTCACCCAGGTGTCTGGATAATTAAGAGAAGCGCTTTCCCCATTACCTTGAGAATGGGCCTGATAAGTAGTGTTCTCATAGCCTCCAGACTGGGTCTGATAAACTGTTCCCAAAGCCTTGAGTGGGCTTGCATGCACAGTATGAAGCTCTGTTGCATAATATCTGTTGGCATCCTGCTGGTTTTGTCTGTGTTCTATTATTTAAGAGGGTAGGGACTCCCAGCTGGGTGCCACGTAGAGGGGACAGGTGGCACACAGGGACATGCAGGGGTACTCGCAGCTTGCAACATGCGTGGATAGCCCACCCTTGAATAAAGGCATATCAGACATCCCCACGGCTCCATGAATATTCTTCTGTCTGCCCAAATTCCGTGAACCTGTCTGGCCTTCACAGGCTGCAACACAGGTATCATCCAAGCCAAATGACAGCATGGGCAAGACCAAAAGAATTCCTATCAGTCTGTACTATCTACTCAATGTCCACCCACTTAATCTTTTACTATCCCCACCAAAAAGAAAACAAAAAATCTTAGATATAAATTTATAGGAAGAGGTTCACTAAGCATCATCAGATTACAAAAGAAAAATAATGTTTAAACAGGTTCGTAATTCCTTATATGCAATTCTAAAATTTAAAAGACTCCAAAAGTCCAAAGATTTTGCTCTAAATTTGGTGCCAACAGTCCTCTGGCAGCAAAATCTGACCTGAAATGATGTGAGACTATTAATCATTTTTATTTATCCCAATTGGTATAAATATTCGTAACTTTTGCTGCAGAAATATTAGTGTGTTTGATTACAGAAACCTGTCTCAAAACCTGCTTAGGGTACTAGCAACACAGAGCACGTGTTCCACATTACCTTTCTAATCTCTGAAAACATTTGGAATGTGGAACACATTCAGTCTCAAGTGTTTCCCAAAAGGAATGCTGGACCAATAAAAGCAAATCAGATTTTCCATGAACTCTTTTCCACCATACCTCTGTTTATATTTGAGGGTGTTCCATGGTGTGTGGTTTATTATTAGGGCAGGTGCAGATCCCTCATGGTAATCAGAGAAGGTTATGACAGTTGAATGTTCAGCAGTGTTTACATCCACCAAGAGAGCCCCATTCTATCATAGGAAAAAAAAAAAAGTATGTTTGAAGTATTGCTTTACTCTGCACTTACATTTGGAATTTCAATCAGCTATGTAAACACAAAAAGGTTGTTTTCTTAAATTCTCACTGAAAAGAGACTGGCTCTGCTCTCTTATGAAATTAAGGATGGTATTACATATTGATACAGTAGTACCTTCAAATAATTACAAGTAAATTTTATGGCATGTTTTAATAAAAAATTTTAATGAAAATTTAAAAAATAAAAAATATTTTATTTTAAAACATGAAAACTTACCAGATCTTCTAAGCTCAATAAAGTGCCATTATCCTGTTTGTTATAAAAAAATGGTCTGGAGGATCCTTCACAGCCCACTACTCTCACACAAAGTTTGCCTGACAAATTTTCAGGCCAAAACGGAAGACACTGAAAATATAAAATATCAGTCTTAAAACAATTCTGTGGTATAAATAAGTGGCTAATTAAATCTTCACTTCTAAATAGCATCCTGTTTCAATTATTACTAACTTTCTTAAAAATATTCCCTCCACATCTCATATTAAGACGACTGATAATATAATGACTATTTATGAAATCAAAGAAACTCCATCAGAAGAATCTATATTACTCTATATGTCATTATGAAATAGTTACAATATGAGGAACTTTAGAACTTACCGATTAAGAATGCCTCAAATGTCTTAAATATTTAAAAACTTTAATTTTAATAACACAATCTTTGTGTACCTCTTACTTTAATTTCTTAACGCACCATGAATTCTTTCACAGTATATCATTCAAAGTAAACCAGAAAGATAACTAAAGGCAGAGAAGAAAACACCACAGATCTTGCTGGAATACTAAACATTATCCTCTCAGCTCTTTGTTCTTAATCAAATCATATACCTTTTTGAGCCTCACTTTTCTTACCAGTAAAACTGATATTTTAGCTAGTGAAAACATCTCTCTGTTACAGAATACTGGGTAAATTCTGTTCCTGAATAAAAGTACTACTGTTATCAAACCCACATCAAAGATAAAAAGATAACGAGCATTTATTTGTTGCCAAGTCTGTGGAGATCATTCTAAGTGCCTTGGAAAGCACATGCCTCTTAGAACTCTAAATTTGTTTACATTATGATTGGAATCCTTCCTCTTGAACTTTTCGTGAAATGATTTAAAAATTTTTTGAGATGAATAGAATGGCTCTATCCTTAAGGTAGGCTGGTTTGGCTAAAAACAAGCAAATCGAAGCACCAATGCTTGTCTTTGAACCTGTCCTCTCCCCCACTCTCCTCACCAATTCAAATCTTACTCAGCCTGCAAAGTGTAGCTCAGACCCAATCTCGTCTATGGAACTTTCCCCTTCCACACAGACCACAATGATCTCAACATCCAATGCCCTCTTTAACCTTAGAACACTATGAGATTACATTTTCTTCTCTGTAAAGTAAGGGGCTGAATTTTGGGAAATTTTCAAGGAACTTCCAGCTAATCTATTCAGAAGTTTACAACCACCTATAACTTGGCATATACTACCTTTACTTTCCAATTGTTAATTTATGAGTCTTAAGCCCTCTAACAAGATTATAAGCTTCTTGAATACAGAACTCATTATCTTGATTATTGAGACAATACACAGTACATTATGTTTGTATTCACATTCCGTACATATAGGAAGAACTAGAGCCCTGGCTGGTATGGCTTAGTGGACTGAGTTCTGGCCTGCAGACCAAAAGGTCACTGGTTCAATTCCCAGTCAGGACACACGACTAGTTTGCGGGCCAGGTCCCTGGTTGAGGGCTTATGAGAAGAGACCAATCAATGTTTCTCTCCCTTCCTTCCCCTCTCTCTAAAAAGAAATAAATAAAATCTTTTTTTTAAAAAAAAGGAAGAACTAGAGAATTAGTGTTACCATACACACTTGGCTAATAGTAAATAATCATCAACAATTTTCTTTTTTTAACATATGTTTACAATGTGTAAGCAAAGTCAAAGTTGGCTGATATATTTAACACTAACATGACAGCAAAGCAAGTATGAAAGAAAGGTATGTACATTCTTACTTATATGTCTAGAGGTATTTGTACATATTAGGAGCAAGTTACATTAAACCAAAATTTTACCTCTGAAGAAGCAATATAGTTCCACTTATTAGTTGGCATTGAACCATCAGATGCAATTTCACCAACTTCTAGTTCTAATGATGACTTATTTGCAATGGTACAAAAAGGAGTCAAAGTAACTATTCTTGTAAGATTAAAACTGCTCATTTTGATGCTAACACCAACCTATGAAAAGGAAACAAGCAAGCTTATTATTTCCTGATATTTTATACAACAACTCTGAAATACACACACACACACGCACCATTCACACAAAGACTACTTAAAATATTTTAAAACAGATTTCTGGTGAAGATGGAGGCATAGGTAGACACGCTTTGCCACCTTGCACAACCATAAGAAGGATCACAACTAACTCCAAAACAAAATACAACCAGAAGTACCAGGAAATCGAACTGTATGGAAGTACAGCAACCAAGGATTTAAAGAAGATATATTCATCCAGATGGGTAGGAGGGGCAGAGATGGGGAGCCAGGGCAGAGAGGATACAGTGTGGCAGTGGCAAGGCAGTGGTGGCTGGAGGAATGGGCACTGCCACATTCACCTGTGGTAGATAAAAACCTGGAGGGACACCTAGGGAGTGAGCCATCCCAGCCCCAGGCTAGACTGCACAGCCCAGGGTTCTACTGCCAGGGAAATAAAACCTCATAATTGCTGGCTGTAAAAACCAGTGGGGTTGGGGCAGTGGAAGAAACTGCCAGTCTATCAAGAGAGCCTCTTTAAAGGACCCACATAGCCCTAGAACATACGCAAACCCACCCACTCTGGGATCCAACACCAGGGCAGCAACTTGAAGGATGCCAGTTGCACACTAGAAGTGGCGGAAGAGACTGGAAATGTAGCTGAGCAAGTGGCATTGTTCCCTCTCAGACCCCTCCCCCACATACACTGCAACAAAACAGCCTTCATGGGTTGCCCCACCCTGGCAAATACCTAAGGCTCCACTCCTTACAACATAACAGGTGCAAAAAGATGGGAGTCAGAGCAGCTTTACCTAATACACAAAAATAAACACAGGGAGGCTCCCAAATTGAGGAGACAAAGAAATATGGTGTACATGAAAGAACAGATCACAACTCCAAAAAAATAACTAAGTGAAATGGAGATAGCCAACCTATCAGATGCAGAGTTCAAAACACTGATGAGAAAGATGCTTAGAGATTGCATGTATTACAGCAAACGCATAAGGGAAGAAATGAAGGCTACGCTAAGTGAAATAAAGAAAAATCCACAGGGAACCAACAGTGAAGGGAAGGAAGCAGGGTTCAAATCAATGATTTGTAAGATAAGGAAGAAATAAACAGTCAACCAGTACAGAATGAAGAAACAAGAACTCAAAAAAACAAGGAGAGAATAAGACTCTGGGACATCTCCAAACGTGCCAACATTCAAATCATAGGGATGCCAGAACAAGAGGAAGAAATTGAAAACTTATTTGAAAAAATAATGAAAGAAAACTTGCCTAGTTTGGAGAAGGAAATAAACATACAAGTCCAGGAAGCACACAGAGTCCTAAACAAGTTGGACCCAATAAGGGCAACATCAAGACACATCATAATTAAAATGCCAGAGATTAAAGATAAAGAGAGAATCTTAAAAGCAGCAAGAGAAAAGGAGACAGTTATCTACAAAGGAGTTCCCATAAAACTGTCAGCTGATTTCTCAAAAGAAACCTTGCAGGCAAAAAGGGGCTGGCAAGAAGTAATCAAAGTCATAAAAAAAAAACAAGGACCTACAACCAAGATTACTCTATCCAACAAAGCTACAATTTAGAACTCCAAGGCAGATGAAGTGCTTCCCAGACAAGGTAAAGGAATAGGAGTTCATTGTCACCATGCCCTTATTATATGAAAAGGGCCTTATCTAAGAAAACGATGATCAAAACTATGAACTGGAAAATGACAATAAACTCACAACTATCAACAAATGAATCTAAAAAAACAAAAACAAACTAAGCAAACAACTAGAACAGGAACAGAATCATAGAAATGGAGATCACATGGAGGGTTATCAGTGGGGAGGGGGATAGGGGAGAAAAGGGAAAAAGGTACAGGGATTAAGAAGCATAACTGAGGCCCTGGCTGGTGTGGCTCCATGGATGGAGAACTGGCCTGCAGACAGAAAGGTTACCAGTTCAATTCCCAGTCAGGGCACACGCCTTGGCAGTGGACCAGGTCCCTAGGTGCAGATGTGCAAGAGGCAGCCAATCAATATTTCTCTCACACATCAGTGTTTATCTCCCTCCCTTTCAGTATCTCTAAAAATAAATATATTTTTAAAAAGAAGCATAATTGGTAGGTACAAAATAGACAGGGGAGGTTAAGAATAGTATAAGAGATGGAGAAGCCAAAGAACTTATATGCACGACCCAAGGACATGAACTAAAGGGGGGGACTGCTAGAGGGAAAGGGATATTGGGCAGAAGCGGGGCAAAGGGGAAAAAATTGGGATAACCGTAATAGCATAATCAATAAAATATACTTTACAAATATTTTAAAATATGACTTCTTAAAGTAACCACTATAACTTATCTTCTCACTAATAAATATTATGGTTTCTTAATTTGGCTCCATCAAAAAATCAACTCAAGAAATACCAACTAGCAATTTAACTAACGATGACTTGTAATAAGAAATTAAGTTTATATGTATTCTATATTTTTTAACATTCCAAACATAAGTTGTTTTATTACTATAGAGGCTCAAGTTTTGCTGCATTTAATATCTCTGTTGTTAATAAAACAAGGTAAAAATTTCAAAGTGGGACTAAACAGGTCAACTGGCAACAGACTGTTCAAATTTTCAGTCAAATTTAAGATTCAAGAAATGTTTGGCAGAAGAGAGGAATGGAAGAAGGATTCTAGTATGTGCTGAGTATTTACCAAGTTGCTTAATTACTTGGATAAGATTCAACTCAGTGTCTTCTTAATGTCTGACAAATTCTGGTTTTGCCATGCTATTAGTGGCCACAGAAATTTGTAGAGATAACAGTCCTTCACATAATACTGTGAATTCAAATTTCTGTACCCCTTCAGATCCAGCTCGTTTACTGAAGAAAATATGAATAAAGGCAAAGGGAAATAAATAAACAGAATCTCACCAGGTATTCCATATTGTTGGCCGGACACTTCACACACCCATAACTTCCCACTGTATCCAATGAAAAACCATTGGACCAGGCACTAGTTGAAATTTTTAATTGTACCTACAACAGAGAACACATACCATCACATTAAGAAGCCTAAAAGACTATATTAATTTTACTTGATGGAAAGTTGCTAGACCACTAGAAATTTATTTAGCATCATGGGACACAGAAAATACAATCCAAGCCATACTGCAAATCGGTAACAGAACCACAGAATCCCTGGGAGGCAATACAATAAAAGCAATATTCTGATCTTCTCATTCACCTACACAATGAGTACAGTGAATTTAAAAATTTATACCAATGAGAGTTTGTTATTTTAAAAAAGACCTATAATGAAAAATATTTTCCAGTGTCAGACTTATGATATCGAGCTAAGAAATTAAGTTTTAGCACAAATGTATGCCTTTAACATTATTCAGCAAACGCTAAGTAAAAGGCGTTGTGAGCCCCGGTCAGACAGCTCAGTTGGTTAGAGTGTTGGCCTACGATCCCCGGTCAGCGCACACACAAGAAGCAACCAATGAATGCATAAATAAGGGGAACAGCAAATCGATGCTCCTTTCCCTCTCTCTCTCAAGTGAATAAATCGAAAAAATCTTTAAAAAGGCATTGAGATAAGCAGAATAAAAGACTGGAGTGTGATAAGAGCCGTGTAAGAGGAACAAAATGCTATGGCAGTGACAGGGTTAAAGGTTTACTTTCGGCTACGGGATTTATAGAAGAGACCTAACTATGTTCCTGTATTAAGCTCCACCTACCCAACTATATTATAGAAAACTTGAGAACAACCAGATCAGACACATAAACTGTTACTAAAATACCATCTATTACATTAACCAACACTCTATGACAGTGGTTCTCAAAGTGTGGTGCCTGGACCAGCAACAGGAGCATCACCTAGGAACTTATTAGAAATGCAATTATCAGACCCTACCCAGACCATACCCAGAGAGTATGACCAAGCAATCCATCTTAACAGCTTTCTAGGGGTGATTCTAATGCACACAGTAATCTGAGAACCACTGATCTAAGAGAACATAAATGGGACATCCAGCCTCACTTTAGATGGTCAGAAAATCCTTCACATATGTCAGACCTGAGCAGAATGCCACAGTACAAAGAGCAGATAACCAGAAAGATGAGGCAGAGAGGGAAAGCATATGAGAAGAGGCATTCTAGGCAGAGGGTGCATATACAAAGGCCTACAGGTAAGTACTTGTGAAGTGTGTGGCAAGCAATACCAAGTTATGAGTCTGAAAAAGAAAGAAGGGACCAGAGCATAAAGGAACAGGCTTAGGTGTCAGTTCCTCTCTCAAAGGTCTGGCTTAGTCCTTCACATATAGAAGCGCTCAGGTAATACTCACCAAATTCAACTGTTGGTTTTTGAAATGCTGTTTCATCAGTGATAAATTACGTTAAATCAAACTTTCTACTTAACACTACTTCAAGAACATAAATAATTCTAGGTGCACTAGAGAAAAGTGTTAGCTCTGCCTTGGAGACTGCTGTTGTTAGTTCCTAACATCTCACTTCATTATGTATTCACTGAAAGTCTCCCTGGACCTAATTCATTACAATAGCACTTAGCAAAGAGGTTAAACATGGTCTTAGGGAAAACTAATGGCTCCCTAGTTTCCAAATTAGGAATTTATTTTAACTTATTATAGCAACAAAAACACACCTTATTTTTACTAAAAATGTTCTTCTTCTTGAAAGAGAATAAAATAATATCCCTAAAATCGGCTGGATGTTTCACATGAGTATCTTCTGAACGATACTGGAGAACTCGAGAAGTCTTATTGATTAGCCAGTAGGGACTAAAGACAGAGAGCACCATCCGACTGCCAATTCGTCTGACATGTATCGACAGGTCGACTGTCATCACTTCTGTGGAGTCAGAAGAAAAACACACAAGAAAGAATTCGGGAAGTGTATCATATATACGGAAATGTCCTCTCCAGTTTTTGCCCTGATATTTCACCAGAACTAATTCCATTATTTCTCCACTGATTCTTGAATGCAGAACATCAGCAGTACTGCCTTCTGTTAGCTCATGAACTTCCGCTGTTCCCTTAAAAAAAAACACACACACACAAAATAAATTTGCTTAGCAATATTTTAATACTTTTGCAATAGTAACATCATATGTTATAAAAATGCTAAATAACCTACTAGATTCAGATTACCAGCTGACCAGTCTTCAATAAAGTCATGTTTACACATTATGAATGTCCAATAATCACTACAGGCTAAAAAGAAAACACTAAATCTTAGCCAAAGGCAAAAACTGTCTTCTGGCCATTAGTAGACCGATAGCAGTAAGTTTTGAGAAAAGTCAGACCAATGCTGAGAATCAAAGGCTAGATTTAGGAACCCTGGCTATTTATGTCATTAAAGAAGTCATTGAACTGCCTGGGTTTCAGCTTCATCCTCCATTCACATATTATGCCTACTGGTTCCCACATAAATAGAAATAAGAAAGGTAATATCAAACTATTCTGACAAGCTATCTAAGTGAGGAAGGATTATTTTTTAAATGAATAGTAACATAACAAATTAGGCTTTCTTACTGAAAGCTTCCCTGGCATAAATACTATTCATTTCATTTAATTAATTTTAGTATCCACAGATCAGGTTTGGCTCAATGTTCAAAAAAGGAAAATAAATAAGTTAGATTCTGAACACTTTTCAGACTTTTGTATGTTAAAATGTATGATACATAGAAATTTAAAAGTATTTATCATACTTCACTGCTAGAAAATGCTCCCTGTTTTTTCTTAGGTAATAATTTTTAGGTTGAATAGAAACTTAGAACGAATAATCATATTAACTTTAAAATTAGGCTTGGAGCCCTGGCTGGGTAGGTCAATTGGTTAAAGCATTGTACCAGTACACCAAGGTTGCAGGTTCAATCCCTAGTCAGGGCATACATAAGAATCAACCAATTAATGCATAAATAAGTAGAACAACAAATCAATCTCTCTCTTTCTCTAAAAATCAATCAATCAAATTAACTTTAGAATTAACATGAAATATTTTTTCACTGGCTTTTTTCTATTCTTTAGAAAAATGATTTTTACTTAATTATAGTCAATAATATAGTTAACTATGTACGGCATCAGATATGAATTAGATTTATTGAGGTGGTCACTTCATAAGTTATTAAATGTCTAATCACTATATCATATACCTGAAATTAATGTAATATTGTATGTCAACTATAAATTAAAAATAAAAGATTATAAAAGAATAAAACAAAATAAATTATGGTTCTTAATTTATGGCAGATACAGCAGAGTTAGGTGGTAGGGAAAAGGAGCCAAACTGCCTATGTTCAAATTCCACATCAACAATTTATTAGCTATGGGATCTTGAGCCTGTCACTTAACCCCACTGTGACTCAGTCTCCTCATCAGAATATGGGCCTAACAAGAGTGCTATTTTGGGAGTTCACTATACAGATGAAATGTGTTAATACATCTACAATACCCAATACAGTGGCTGACACAGAAAAGATGCTGTACCAATTTTCGCTGTTAGTAGTATTATTAACTCCTAAGTATGCTACGTAAAACACTGACCGCAACTAAAAATACTGTTAAAAAACTAGAACTCAGTTCATGCAATAAAAAAAATCAAACAAAATGCAAGAGACATACCTCAAGTAAGTATCGTAGGGAATATGGGAGAAGATTCCGCAAAGTGAGGGTAGGATAAAGATGAATAATGTAAGCTGGATCCCAGTCTTCCCCATGCGTACATATATAGCTTAATTCATCAGGCAGGGCAACTGTATTGACTATGAGAGGTAAGAAGCTGACTTCTGCTGATGGACACTGCAGCATGCATCTGACTTCCCTGCTCCTGTGAAGTTCTTCCTTCCAGGAAATGTAAGTGGTAGATTCTCTGTACTGATTCTCTAAGATACCAGCTGGCTGAACAAATAATTGACATCTACAGAAAAAGAAAACAAGGTGGAGAAAAAAAGTTTTTATTGAGAACTTAAGAAAAAGAAACTCATTAAATCTTCTTGATAACTCTACAAGATAAGCACTGTTGTCCCTATTTTTACAGATGAGAAAACCAATGCTAAAACAGATTAAGAAACTTGCTAAGTCACAATGCAAACAGATGGAGGAACTTTCTGGAGAAAAAACTCTCCATAAATAATGACAATTTATTAAAAAGTCATTTCAAATACAAAGGCAATCTATTAAAAATAGGCCTAAGAAAAGTCTAAAACATCATATATACAACAAGAAATTTTCATCTGGTAAATTCAATGATAATATAAATGTATTTCTCTGTAACTCCCTATGTGCCTTAAAGCTGATTTTTACAGATCTTTAGATAAAAAAATATGATTATCTTTTCTAAAGTATAAGTCCCCAATTCATAGAATCAAAAATATATTATACACCTTTAAAGCTTAATATATTCAAGGAAGCATCTACCTATATGAATCTAAAGGAACATGGAACTCCTCTTCAGGTCTTGCTATTCCAATGCGCTCCAACAGCTTAACATTCTTAACAGCTTTATAAACAATGAATGCAATAGAGAAGTGGTTTTTAATCTGTTGGACAAAAACATACACTGTTTAATATGATATAGAAGTTCAAAAGAAAAATGTGAACTGCACACAATTACTTTTAGATATAGAATTCCAAGCCCAATATTGAAAGACATTTTTGTTGGTAAAGGGAACTTTTTAGAACATTTAGGTGCTATATATATATGAAACGTGATGCTTAAGTGGCAGTAGAAAATTATTATGATATCCACAGGCTCTATGAATTACATGCTGATGTTTATTGTGTATAATGTTATCTTTCCAAAATATGTTAATCTGAAAATGTCAGCCATACTATTTTCTCCATTACAACCTTTTATCGATGCACTATGTGACTATACAGAAAAGGATGGCACAGGAAGTGTAAGAAAAAGCAGTACAACTCTCTTTTCTTGACTGCAATGTGATGTAGGCTGGAGCTAATAGGAAACTTGAGAGCTAACAATGGCCAAAATTTCAAATCCTGTCATTTTTATCTGATGTTACAAGTAGGAAGAAATTTCTTTTGCTGACCATATACTCAATTCTGCAATAATGCACAGAAAAGGAAAAAAATGGATAAAGCCTCAAAGGTATAAAAGAAAATACTTATACAGAAAAGATATGAAAACATATTTTTGGGGGGGGTGGGAAGGGAGAGCATTCCAACATGCCTTCATATATACCTGAAAAATGAAATCCCAACTGATAACAAACAAAATGGAATGTTATCCTGACAACCAAATTATATAAAACTGTTCAGTTCTGAATCTTTACAAGAATAAACGAAAAGCTTCATTAATTTTAAACACGGGAAGAAAAATAAGCTTTAAATTAACAAGATTGTTTTATCAGACATTTAAAATAAAGAATATTATGAAAGCAAGTTGGATAGGAAACAGCAGCCATTCAATCTGTTATTTATTTCTGAATAATTGGTATTGACCTAATGAAGTTTTACTGTATTCCTATATTCACCTAAATGATTTAGTATTAATCAATAGATACACTTAAAGGGATATAATTCACTTTAATGCATTACCTGAAGAGGAGAGCGAAGGGTAATTACTTTATTCCCTTCGGTTGCATCAATTTGTACCAAGACTGAGTCAGAATGACTAGCGTTGGGATTCCGTACATTATACAATTGTCGACCAGGTCTGGCAATAGGGATTTTTGCAACTTCTGTATATCCATAAGGCACTAAGGCAGAGAATTAAGTGAGAAGCATTCCAAATATTAGTTTAACCATATTTCTCTTAGAATAATCATGAGTGACTCAAAATAATGACAAGAGTATTCACCCTCATGCCAGAAATGACTATACAATATGCTTGTCTAAGACACTGGAACTAACAAAGAAAGAAAATTAATTATTATTATAAATATTTTGGAACCAAAATTAATTTCTGTTGGGGTTTTGAATGTATAAAAACAAACCAGCAAAATCCAACTTGTTCCTATCCCCTCCACTATACAGGAATTATGTCACCTTTTCTTTGTAATAGTGGTAAATACTACCAATATTTTAGGACTTCTGAATATAGTTTTTTTCTCTCCTCATTGAACTTCCACCCTTTTTGGAACATAGCACATACTGTATTGTTTAAAAACAGGGTGGGGACTGACTGAAGGAGAGGCGGGGTAGTGGAGAGCAATGAGGGAAACATTGTGACAACTGTAACTGAACAATAAAAAAATACATAAAAATAATCAAAAATAAAAACAAAAAATCTAGAAATTATTTTCAAAGGTAATTCTTAAATTAATCAAGTTTAACTTTCTCAAGTTTAAAGGAAGAAAACAAGAGACAAGAGTTTATCAAATATGTTTCAAGTCTTTAGAAATGTTGTTTCCCAAGATAGCTTCAAAACAGTATTTTCTCCATATTTTGTCAAAAATAAGCCCACACCATCAATTCCAAAGATGCCCTTAATGTAAAATAAATATAGCATACCAAAGGTCAGCGTGAAGAAGGAGCTTTCTTGACAGCTCAATATAGACAGTCTCCCTTGACACGAAGGTGCCATGCTGGCATACTCCAACTCCAGATTCTGACCAGCGTCAACATCATAAATCGCACTTGTGTCAGGGGAGCCCATTACTCGGAGGTTATGATTGGGCTGTACCTTAATGGGAACACCCAAAGCATTTTTTACTGTAAAGGGAGCCTTGTCTTTTAAAGAGTAGTCAAAAGTAGAAGCGGTGCCTTCTGAAAAACCCTGGAAAGGAACACAACGTCACAAAATTTTTGCAAGATGAAAATTTTTAAAACAATTCTACTATGACTACACCTTTTAGAAACTAATTTTGATTACCAACAAAAATAATCCATATGTTTCAATTTAAAATTCCATTTGAAATATTCCAAACAAGAACCAAACATACTTTTGCTAAATTACTGAAAACATTAAGACAGCTTTTGGATATTGTTATATTCATTGTATCTCCTGAAGAAATATGAACTGCTGTTTGTGGCTCAGGAAAAACAATAAAGTCATCTCCTGGCATCAAACTTTTATCCTGGACTGGATTCTTCTTTACCTGTGAAGATATATAACATAAATTCAAGTTACTAGCTAATTGATAAAAAAAATTAAATACTCTCAATACAGTTAAATTCTCCTAAAGTAGTCACTTTATATTAAAGCTCCCCAAGTCTCACTTTCAAAAATATTCAGTGCTGCATTTTGATTCTACGTGGATCAGCACGCTTCCTTTCAGTGTGTAAGTACATGGGGAAGTGTTTAGAGCTGGGCCACGAAAGCTATTACCCAAAGCCGCCTGGCTTACTGGTCGTTATGCATTGATGAGCAATCTAAGGTGAACCTGACATCTAAAACGGATCCTTATTGGAGTGATACCTGGAATTCCTTCTATTTTTTACCAGTTATACCCACAAATAAGTAATATGGTAAGCTGCCAACCAGCCATCAGACTCCATCATAGTTTTTATTTCAAGTGCATTTCAAAAGCCTTGTGAAAAACATTCTTTGGTAGCCTGACTATGTCAGAGAGAGGCAGGTCACAAATACTACTTCTACTTTACTGAGAGGAATTGGGACACAGGTTAAGCTGACTACTCGCATTTAAAATAAGAATCTGTTGATTCCATTTCAGTGCCTCACACTTCTGTCAGGGTGCCAGAGAGGTGTGCTGTGACATTTGTTAAGGGTGTATAATTCATGTTCCTGTTAACACAGAAAAACGTACTTCAAAATCCAGGCTTCTGAAGTGTTCTCAAGAAGCACCATAAAGAGATAACAGAAAAGAATTCATGAACTGGAAAAGCAGTTCTCAAATCACTGCAAAGAGATTCATTTTGTATCTATCAATATGTACTCTATTAGAAACTGAAGCTAATTGCTCTCAGCCTTTTGGCTAAGACCAAGTGCAGAAACTGAAACTGAGAAAAATTTAAATATTCATTTAAAAATAACAAGTTAACATAAATAATACTTTCATAGAAAATAACTATTAAACTATACAGTGAGAAGAGGGACACCAACAGCTCTCTTTAGTGTCTGCCTTAAGCGAAGACAGGTGGATTCTCATTTTCTGCTCTGCTTTCATTCTGTTGCAATATCACTTAGTCTCTGGAAAATTCCACTGTATGCTCATGAGAGAATGAGAATGACAATGGTCTGTAACCTCTGAGTACTATTATGAAAGGAGTCTGGAACCCCACGGACTCCCTAAAAGGGCCTCAAGGATCCTGGACCAACACCTTAAGAATCACTGCACTAAAAAATACAGAGAAATGTACACAGTGTCATTCTACACAAAGATATTTTATGTTTTCCTTACATCAAGCCTTAAATTCCATTGTCTCTTCCCCTCCACTTTCTCAATCAGTGGCTCCCAAACAGCATGGATTTCATTGTAATAGTGAACCTGCAAAGGCACAGAATTATAGTAAGTCAGCTTTCAACTTTAAATGTTCATTTCTATAATCAGTAGGAAAATATTGTTATATGTCAATAGCCATTTTAACAACACCCCTGAAGACACAAAGACTATATATAAAGAGGGTACATTTTCCCTTACTCTCTTACTTTAATTTCAAAAACAAATTACTTAGCAAAAGAACTTTTAAAAATTAGTGACAAATCAATAATACTTCATACCTACAGATTAAATGTTAAAATTTATGGCCGTGCACCAACAAAAAAGGTCACATCTTAGTGCTGTAATTGCACTTCTGAAAAGTTGGTTTTGGAGCTACTAAATAATGCGGTCATACCTCTAGCATCAAGTCAGCAGAAGCGGCCATGAGGGAAGTCCAATTTTTAATATTTCCTGAAAATTTTGACTCCGCCAATAATAAAGGTACAGTTTGATGCCCAAGTCCACATTCTAAGGTAACTTGAACTGACTCTATAACAACAGCACAATTTTCCTCTATCAATGGATGTTCAATGTCTTTGAAATTTTCCGTTATTTCTGTTGCCATGTCAACACCAAGAAACCAATAGTTATAATCACTAATAGATTTGACACCCCAAAGATTTTCTGTCTCCTTAGATGTATCTTTGAATTCATCTTCTTTTGTCTTTGGAGACATAGCAGCCATGATTGTCATCACAGTATTAAGTATTATGGGAGAAACCTTTAAAAAAAGAAAGCAAGAAGATTTTTAGAGTGAACTCTTTACCAGATGAGAAGAATTAATATAAAATACATAAGTGTAAAAGTAACTAATTAAAATTTTAAATATACTAAATTCTTAACTAAGAAAAACAAGAGAGAACACAGAAAATCATGTGTCTAGTCAACTACCCTCATAACAATGATTTCTGCTCAGGTTACTCTGGAATTAAGTAAATAATTTTATACATCAATTGTCAAAACCTAAAGTTACACTGATCAGTTCAAAGTAAAATAGTGTTATGTGACCAGAAAAATGCAAAAGTGTCACTGAAGTTTTCATTTTCAACTAGCTGCAATAACTAAACCAAAGTATGTGATCCTCACCAAGATTCATAGATACGGTTTTCATTTATCTTATTGAAACAGGAAGCCAGAGAATCACCCATGATCCTCTTTCACATACCCCAAGATTTGCAAACTCTACTACTTATTATCTTTGGATAGTATCTTTGCTCACATGTTCATTCCTATCACCATGCCTTAGTTCTACAATAATTATGTCTTCTATACCCAGTCAACACCCTCCGAGCCTACCCTCCCCATTTCCACCAGCATGATTCTTCTAAAATCTAAATCTGGGCACGCCATTCCTGTGCTTAAAGTCTTCAACAGCTTCCCATAACTTTCAAGATGAAACTGAAACTCTCTTTAGCTTAGGGCACAAAGCTGTTTGTGTCCCAATATCTAATCAATTAGCTAGCCAGGATTTCCCAAAGTTTGGCAATACTGGATTAAATAAGTTAAATGGATTCTCTTATTGTTCATTCTCACAACCCTTATTTAATATGCTAAAGATATGACTATTTTGCTAAAAGAAGAATCTAATATATACTGCTTCCCAACCTTACCTATTAACTGAATTCTTTTTTTCCCCATTACATTACTAATGTCACCTGTAATTACTGCTCTCAGCCCTACAATTCCGTCACACCATCCTCTCTAGCCACATGGGCACACCTCTGAGTCCTTTAAAGGATTTCTCACACTTCTGCCTTTGTGTGTACTGCCAGTTCATGGATAACCACCCCCTGCCCATCCAACTTTCCTAGATGTTCAAAACTCAGTTCACGTAGCCCAACTTCCAGACAGCTTTCCCAGATGTCTTGGTCTGAGTTAGAGGACCCTTGGCTGTGCTCCCAACAGCACCTTATGCATGCCTCTAGCACTGAAAGCTGGAGTCACTGATTCACTTCTTTCTCTCTCACGTCATTAACTTTTTCGAAGGCAGAGACTATGTATCCCCAGTGCCTTGTACAGGCGATTTTTCTGTTGACTAAATAAATTGATAAACAAAGAAATAGAAAGACAACCTTCCCAGTGTCTTAGATAAAGTTCATGCAAATTCAGAGTTTCCCCTTATTTACTACTTTAAGTCTTTTAAAAAGTCAATCTGTTAACAAAATACAATCTAAACTACCCAGTATTTTTAAATATTAAAACTATATTGTTATTTACATGGTAATTCAAATAACATTAGTTTGAGTCTTGGTTGAATTGCTATTGGTTATTTACGTATAAAGTTACTACAAGAATTGGTATTAGCCACCTCATTTTTCTATCCTCTGGACAAAAAGAAAAGTAACTTTTTGGAAATCATTCTATGTATTCCATATGTAACTGGTCATGAAGTCATACTTAAAAAATATGAATGCCAATGGGGAAGACAGATTGTTTTTCCAATCTTTAAATGTAAGATATTAAAAAAAAAGGAATCCCAATAATTTATTTCTAGAATATATTTGGCATTACAAATATTTTACAAGCTAAAAAACACTTAATCACAAAATGATTACGTTAATCAAATTATACGTTAAAGACTAAAAATAACATACTATAAATAATAAAAATCTCATTTTTCCATCCTTCCTTTCCTTCCCTTTCTACCCTATCTCTTCTCTTCCCCCAAAACCCAATCTCCCCAACACACACATGAAATGTAATTGATAAAAACTACCCTAAACATTTGTAGATATTTGAACATACTTCCAAAGAAAACAGAAACAAATATTTGCATTAAAGAAAAATTATTTTAACGTTAGAGGTATTGATTACTGAGTATGTGACTAGCATAATGGTCTAGTTATGAGATACCAAATGATATTGTTACAAAAATAAGAATAAATGTTCATCCAAGTAATATGATATGTACTAACCTTAATTATAAATTCTCCGACTACAATATTTATATTTTGTTTTCCTGAAGTCCATGTGCATTTCTCCATAAATAAAGAACAGGGCTGTAAGACCTAGAAACAAATAGATGAAATTCACATTTCCTTAGTATAGAACTGTTATATATGCAACCACGCAAGAATATGTCTTACTTACTAGCTTGAGATTTTTAACTACAGCCTACTATACTAAAAGCAAAACAGCAAATTAGCTGACAATCTCTTGTGAGAACTCTTCTAAACTAGTGCAAGTCTATGAACATTGTTAAAGCAGTTTAAGCAATTCTCAATTCCTTTATGCCAAATTCTTAACTAATGATGCACATTTACTATAAGAAATTGAAATGTCTCCTTTTGCTGCAATATCTTTTAAATGACGCTCATTGTAAAATCTACTTTTAAGACACCTATAAAAATGAGCTGAAGATTATGGTAAGATCTTACATTTGCAAAGAGGTACACAAGGAAATGAAATTGGTTATGTCGTTAAAATTTTTATGACTGCTAAATCACTTGAAATTGTTATTTTCAATAAACTGGTATTTTAACCTTTAAAAAAAAAAGAGTATGGTAAGCTATGGTAGAGCTAAGTAAATGAACGATTTCCAGACTGCTTAATAAAAGGTCGATCTTCAATATAATAAGGTCTCTATCAGAATAAATTTCAAGTTTTCAAACGTGATTCATTAAAGCTATGAAGCCCATATTCTCATATATCATTAACAAAATAAATAAAATAACCTTGCACCTGCATTACATGGGGGAATCAGTACTACATCAATTTTCATTTAAAAAAACATTACGATGAGATTTTAATACAGTCATTAATAGAGCCTTCTATGACATATGAAAAGAAAATGATTATGCTAAGAATGTCTCATGATAAAGTGTAGACTAAGCCCAGCACTGCATTTCTTATCAAGTCACTTTGTCCACAGATAATTTTAGTTTAAAACAACAATGCAAGTGGGTTGCATAATATAGTGATCTTCTTTAATATAAAATTATCAATTTAATACTAAGAAATAATCAGTGTAATTAAATTAATTAAAATAATTTTTCAACAATAATGTGAAAATACAAGTGAAGATAACTTTTAATACAGCATAACTCCACATAATTCTAATTGAATTTTTCATTGTCAGCTTCGAGATTTTAACACTCATTCATTCATTCATTGGGTGTACTTTAGGGAATAAATGAAATGACTGTACTAATTTTTAAATTCAGTTCAACAGAAGATGGTATAATGAAAAGAAATGAGACTGGAGGGAGTCCCAGTTCTGTCACTAGCAACAGTGGCTAAATCAATCAACATTTTTGGAATTTAACATCCTTGTCTCTATAACCTCAACTGTGTAGTAAGCAATCTCTGAAGTCCTACAGTTTTCACATTCTAGTATTCTATGAAATCAACCATTCCTGCCATCTTCAATCTAAGCTTAAAATATAAGGTAATTCTTACTGTGGTAATGTTTTTTCCTCTCTTTTCTCTGAGAAAAGGGCAAGCTAGCACTTTAAGATCTGTCACAGAAGCTTCCATCATCTGTTGCTCTTTGGATGTTGACAGAGAGAAGTCACACAGAAATGAGGCTGTCAGAGCAGGGGCATCAGCCTTTGTCAGGTTGGCAACAAACACCACTTCTGGATCTGTGATCCTGGCCTTTAACGTCATAGTTGGACTTACAGAATCATCTGAAGCAACAAAAATAGGAATCAAAAAAGCGGTAGTGTAAATCTTGTCACTTGAGGATATGCTATCTGCTTTTGCTGAATTGTTTCTAGTATCCTGCTTTAACGGATATGGTAAAGTGAACAATATTAGTAATTGACTGATACATACTAATAACAAATGATTATTAACAAATGCCAATTGTGCAGGATAATACAAGCTGATTCCTATTATCAGAATATCATTCCCTCTTTGACCTAGCAGGAATATTTTGTTTTGAAGCCTCTGTCAGAATTAAGGTGTGTGCATGTACATGCACATAAGTGTGTGTTATTAGGTTATGCTACAGGGGCAAGGAAGGGAAAACAGGACAGGAGAATATCAGGAAGAGGATAAGAGATCATGATACAGTAGACCGACCATTATTATTTGTTTACATTGATTTTTCCATAAAATACATACTGTAGTCAGTGTCATACAATCTACAGCATAAATGCATTATATATGTATATAAATAGAAAGATATGAGATACGATCACTGTTTAATAAAGGTAAGTGGAAAAACAAAATTCTGACCTTGCCAGTTAATGGTAATTTTCCAGTCTTGCTGAGTTACACATTACAGAGGAAAATGCCTGACCTTAGACAATTATAACAACACGGAAAATGAGTGATCTACTTGGTAATGCTGGAATAAACAATTAACACAGCAGGAAGTGGCTTCAGTGCACACCAAGACCAGACATTCGCAAACGGAGTTGAAGGAGTCTAAGGGGATGTCCACAGGCATGTTGTCCTCCAATACCCCACCTTCTCTTTTTGTCTGTTCAACTGCTCTTCAATATGCAAAGTATTTTATTGAAATGTTTTCTCTGAATAAAAGAGTCCCCTCTATAACAAGGGGAACCACGGGCACAGATTAACTCACTCCTTCTATTTCTGGATGAACAAAGAACTGTTAATGCAGAACTGGGAACAGAGGTTTCCTGGCTCCTAATCCTAAAACTTTCCCCCAAAATATGTTTAAATTTGAAAGAGTAATTTTACATTCTTAAATTTCCCATTTTTGTTTTTCCCTACTTGTGACTTTTGTTAAAATATACAAGTTGTCATCTATGAGAAACTCCACTTACCTCTCTCTATCTTGATTTTTGCTGTAGAAGTCTGTCGTGATTGAACCTGTAATTCTTTTAATTCTTTTGCCATATTTTCTGGACTTTGAGGCATAGCTTTGATAAAGAAATCTGCTACGGTCATCAGGAATTCCACACTGGCGCACACATACAGCTTGTCGAGAACAGCATCAAGATGACTTCTTCCATTGCTGCCTCGTTTGTAACTTACATCAATCATGGAGCTGTTGTTGTCCTGGTCGTTCTTCTTATCAATCATTCTGAAAAAAATACATACCCATTATTTTACTCCTGCTAAAATAATTAAAAATGAAAGATTTCATATATATATATATATATATATATATAAAATATCTTTCTTTCACCTTTCAGTTTCTAATCCAAACAGAAACAGGCCACTGTTAACTAGAGTCTAATTAACTAATTAGCATTCAAGACATGGTCTCCTAATCTCTACAGCAAGATTCAGGTTATTGAGCAATTACAAAATATTTTATAATCATAATGCAATACTAGAAAAACAACTCGATGACTGTTGGAAGAAATTTCAGCCATTACCTAAACACATTAATGGGTCCCACAAAAATTAAGAGGCACCTCTTTAGATTGTTTCACAAAATACAACCTCCTTCAAAGAGTTTATCTCCAAAGATCGTTCTATATAATTTGAGTCCAAAACTATTCACTCCAACTCAGATCAGCCAGTGTTTATCAAGTTACTACAGTTATAGCTCCCACACATCCTCACTTGTGCTATAAAGAGGAGACTACCAGACACATGACGGCTTCTAACCACAGTTACCCAGACAGCTGTGGACAGCAACCTCAAACACAAAGTGTGAAAACTAGGAAAGCTGGATGCGTGATAGCACTATTTTTTCATTTATTCATCTCTGAGAAAAACAAAGGGCTCAGAAGTATTCGGTATGTATTTCAATGGAGTCCAAGGTTAGGTAGCAGCATAAATTTTTTACAAAAAAACAACAACAAAAAGAAATAAAAAACAAAAATATTTTGCTTCATTATTTGGGAAAGAAATAAAAACATAATTAGGATATTAAAGTTATATTTCCCACTTTATAGCAGGCTGATATGAGTTAATCATTCAAAAATAGGTTGCTAATGTACAAATGCTAGGGATTCCATTTGTATTAAAACTTCAAAAGAAATGTCAGAGAACTGTTTAGAGACAAAATAAATAAACCAAAAAATTTAGATATAATTTTACATAAGACTATGTAAAATTATACATAATTTTAAGATTTTTAAAAAAGATTCTGCCTACTGGGAACAATTTGGAACAACATACTACCAATGGATTTGGTATTATTACCACGTGGATTTAACTATTAAAATTCTTACAGTTCTTGGTTCGTGCTTTTAAGACAGTATTCCATTTTATTATTAAAGTTCTCTTTAATTCAAATTTAAAGCAACTGAATTTGACATCAGCACTACTTCCTGATACTCTTCAAAGTGCAGCATGACCAAAGACCTCTTTTGATAACCCCAAGCAATCAACACCTGGTAGCAATGCCAGGTGTGATGACAAGCTTAAATAATGTACAGCAATTCAGCGATGACCAACCTTGATGTTGCTCTTTCGATGCCTTCTCGGAGATCATCAAGGGTGCAGGACTTAAGTCTAATGCCGACAGTCATTGAGCCATCCTTAAACATCTTCCCTGCGGAGGCCGTAAGATGTAGTCTGAGTTCACCAAGCCGCAAACTGTCATTATGAAATGAAAGTTTGGATTCCTGTGGTATTTTTCAAGCAAAAGAATAAATTATCTTTAAATATTATGTAAATACTTATAAACATATTTCTTAATTAAGAAATTAAAGGCAAATCAATATCACAAATTTTAAAAGAATGGGTGTTAAAACACAAACAACAAAAGAGAGAATAATTGCTTGTGAGTATATACCTACATATGAATAAATACACATGTGTGTGCTCATACTTAACAATAGTAAATACATAAAAATTTATCAGTTCAATGCAAATAAAAATAATAAGGAAATATTTTTGTCAATCAATCATTCTAACTAATAGATACTTAATGAGCTCTTCTGTGAAAAACATCATGATAGAAACTATGGGGTTTACAAGAATGGCAAGGCATGGTAGGTAAGCTAAGTGAGCTTGTATCCTAATTGAAAAAAAGATACATTACAGGGAATATCACAAGGATATGCTATAAGTTGTAAATGATCAAAAAATGACAGGTAGTCACTTATTCATAATTACATCCTCCCATATTCCACAAAGGATAATAAGTGAAAAGGTAAAGAATATAAACAGCAAAAGCTCAGAGGGTCAAAGAGATCATTATGGACTAGAAAAAAATCATGAAGGTGAGAACTTAATTGAGCCTCAGTGACTGAGTGGGGTTAGACAGGCTATGAGGGTGCAGAAGACACTCTAGATAGGTAGAGAACGGGAACAAAAATTCAAGATGCTCGGAAGGTGCAAGGTACAGGCTGCTTAGGCTTGAACAGTCCAATTAATGAACAGCAGGGAATAAGGGCTGGAGAGAATTATGGAGGCCTAATCAAGGTCTCAACTCCCAAACTAAAGATTTAAAATTTTATTTATAGGAAAAAGGACCTCAATCTTTGTCATCAAAACATAGCTCAAAATTGTGTAGGTAGGCCCAGACTTTAAAACCTAACCAAGTAACCAAAAAGAAAAAACAGTTTTCAGTTAAGTAAAGAACATGAGTCCTAACAGCTGACTGCAGACCATGAGGGCACTTCTATGAGGGTATTGATGATTTGCAATTAATTCTTGACATGCGATTAACTCCACATCTTCTCTTACTTAGGAGAGCGCGCTGCATGCAAATGGGTCAAAATGACATTATTATTGACAAACTTGGAATGACTTTAATTTATAAAAATGTAAATAATTCACAAACTTCTGATTTGTAATTATGAAGAGAAGTGGCCTGTGACTTATCTACTAATCACAATATATTGATGTTTGTGGTACAGCTACTGATGTACACAATTTGAAGCCACTGAATTTTTTTTAGTAAGGTAAAATTTACACAGCACTGAATGTTTTTATGTTTTTAAAGTAGAATAGGAAACTGTAAATGGCTACATAAAAGTCATTTAGGAAAGTGAACTTGTACCAATGTCTAGGATAGATGAAAGGAAAAAGAGCAACAAACAAGGAAACCATTATAGAACTAGAAGCAGCAGTGAGAACCGACAGGAAAAAACAAATGTTCAAAGAAAAAACGTAGTAATTAGTGTCTAAATGAATAATGGTCAACAAGGAGGGAAGTAAAAGGAGACACTGAGATTCTAAAGCTGGGTAACCAGAAAAGTGATGGTACCTTAAGTGAAATAAAGAAGACATTTAACTGTTCATTTTCCAGAAAGGTAAATTTTCTCATCTTTTAATCAACATTAAAAAAATTAAGGTAGTTCGGTGTACAAATGACAAATACTAGTCAAGGTTCAACAGTAACAATATATGATTATATAATTTGTAGAAAACAATATGAAATGTAAGATAACAAATAAATGGATATTAACAGATATAATATCCACAACCAGAAAATATTATGAGTATTAATCAATATAAATTATGGGTATTAGCATATGGCAAAGGTATTATGGTATTAAATATAATTAATTGATATAACCAAAAATAATTATTAAAAGACACTATCTACAGAAGAAAATAGCTTTCTAAAATACCACTGATGGCTCTGGCTGGTCTGGCTCAGGGGATTCAGTGCCAGCCTGCGAACCAAAGGGTCTCCAGCTCGATTCCCAGTTACGGCACATGCATGGGTTGCAGGCCAGGTCCCCAGTAGCGGGGCATGTGAGAGGCTGATGTTTCTTTCCCTCTCTTTCTCCCTCCCTTCCTCTCTCTCTAAAAATAAATAAATAAAATCTTGAAAAAAAAGAAAAATAAATAAAAAATAAAATACCACTGATACATTATTTAGTTCAGATCATTATGGTACAGGACCTTGGTTCTTCAATTCATTAATGAGTATCCTGAATATATATCTACTACATATAAAATGTATATATATATACTTACCTATATAATAAAATTGTGCACATAATTAATTACTCATATATAAGATTCTTCTAACTAGTGATGGATCAAAGTGTTTTAGTGCTAATGTTATTTAGAAAAAAAGTTCCTAAGCCTAGTAGTATTAAAAAAAGTAACAAAGTGAAATCAAAGAACAAGACCAATGTACAAAGTATTCTCTAGTCCAAATAGAATTTTATACACATATAATTTTTTAATGAACAGACATATCAAAAATGTCAATATTCTAAAATTCAGTAAAAGGCTGAGGATTTATTTCTCAATACAGAAATGCAGTACATACCTGGTTGGCATCACTGTTATAAAGGACAATGGAAAGAGATTCAAAGTGAAAGTCAAATTGGAGAGTGACATTCTGGTCAACAGAAAGCTGTGAGTCTGTCAAATCTTGTTCTGGTGGTTCAAACATAAATATAAAAATTTAAAAACTTTTATGTAGGTGTATGATTTTATTTATATTTTAAAAGCTGGGATAACTTATTATTCTAAATTTATATCACACTTTTTAGAATTCTTTAAATCATATTATGAGACAATATAAATGCCAATGATTTATTCTATATACATTTAGTACAGGCCAAAATAACAGAGGCAGATCATTCACATTTAAAAAAAGGAGGGGGTCTTGCAAAGACTACCAAGACAAAATTTTTTAAAAGCCCTTCCAGAGCAAGACTACTTATTATAGAGTAATTTACAATTATCAAGGTATTTCATGTAATTGGTTACAAGACATTCTCAGCAGATTATAAAACTAGAGGCATAGAAAAGTAAAATAATTTGCCCTAAAATAGACGGCTAGTCAGTGCCAGATTCTCTGCTAGCACAGTGCACTTCTACCTACCTTTAATTACCGTATCACACAACCCACTACCTTCACAAGAAGGACATAACATAACTCAATAACAGAGCCAAACAGAGCTGAAATCTAATATGGGGCAGGGAGCCTTTGGAATTTTGAGATGAGAGAGACTTCAAGAGGTAATTTAGTCTTTTCCCTCATCTTTAGGCAGAAATTTTTTAGACAGGTAAGAACAGATATTGCTTTCAATATCCTAAAAAGATATTGGGAGATATTTCAATCACTCTTACAAAGTGATTCTATAATCTCTTTGGGGATTAATTCTATTCTTTGGTCATTTATAGGAAAGCCTGTTCTTAAAGTTACTCTAACAGCAAGCACTGCTGCAGAACTTTAACCACACAAAGTCTTCTCCAAGTTGAAGAATGCTGGTTTTTTTTTCTTTACTTCTCTGAAAATAATTTACATTCCAATATTCACTATGTTTGTAGCTTTCATCTGAACTCACAAGTTTTCCAAAGTATGGGCTGGCCAAAAAGTTCATTAGGTCTTTTTTTTCTGTAAGATGGCTCTATTGTAGCACTTAGGTGCCTTTAACTTCATTCAAAACAATTTTGTTAGATTGTATTGTAACAGCTGTCATATCAGTGTGCATTTAAAAAAACTAATCAAAATTGGTTAATTTTTGTGTAGCCATTTTAACACTGAAGATGGGAGAAAACAGGTAACATTTTTGGCATATTATGCTTTACTATCTCAAGAAAGGTAAAAATGCAACTGGAACGCAAAAAAAAGATTTGTGCAGTGTATGGAGAAGGTGCTGTGACTGAATGAACATGTCAAACGTGGTTTGTGAAGTTTTGTGCTGGAGATTTCTGGCTGGCTGATGTGCCATGGTTGGGTAGACAAGTTGATGTTGATAGCAGTCAAATTGAGACATTAACTGAGAACAATCAATGTTACACTACACAGGATACAGACAACATACTCAAAATGTCCAAATCCATAAAGTTATTGGTGAAAATGAAAAAGTGTGTACTTTATTTTACAGAAAAAACTAAATGGACTTTTTGATCAACCTAATATCACGTTAATCAAATATCTGGAATCAAATACATGTTGACCACAGCTGAACATATGAGAGCATTAATCACATAAAGCTTGCCTGCTATGTACATAGTTCTTGTCTAACCATAGCAACAGCCTGCTTATCTGGAATCTGTCTACACGGTGGCATTAACCTGACCTGGGGAGACGATGCTAGTCTCATCAAGCTCTTATAGCACTCATGACTATCCACCTGAACCAAAAACCTTATTTTGCATACTGCTCCAACCATTTGTTTTGCTATCTCAAAACACACTGGTCCTTATTACAGCAGAAGCAGTGTTGGTATGGTACTGTTAACAGGCAGCTGTACAGGTGTCATAGATGTTGATCAAAGCATTATAAAAGTACAACAGTCTAGGGACATTTATTTTAAGGGCAAGGAGAACTTCAACTCTTTTTAGCCATGGAAATAGTAACCCATTCACAGTCTAATAAAAGATAATATTTCTATCAATGACTTAAAATGATGAAAAAGAGTAAAATTATATTCTATATAACCATTTAATAAGAAGAAACCTTGTATTTTAGAAAACTTATCCTTTGAAAATGGCTGAATTTTAAAAGGTTCAGTGCTCTTAGAAGATTCAATTTTAATAACCTGGAAAATTCCCTTATGTATCTGACTACAGTGGTACCTCGGTATTTATTGTTAATTCATCCCGAGGAGTGGTGAGCAAGAGACGACTAATAAAGCATTTTCTCTTGTGGGGTGTCACTGTGACTCCTACAAGTTCTAGCAAGTGCGAAGAGTGTGGCGAGCAAGCGCTGAAACACTTTCTCTCATCAAAGCGTGACAGGTACCAGATTTGACAAGTTCTCAAGCCACCAAGTAGCGAGGTACCAATGTATATCATTCTCCAATAAATCCAAGTAGATAAAGCTGTTAACTATGTAAGAATACCTTCCTTTCTCCTGGGCCAGTCATCTGAGTAGGACACCAAAGTCCTTTTCCCCCCTAATTATTTAGGGACCTTACTCTGCTGCATGACCAGTTAGCTTTTTCTCTCACAGTGTGCCACCACAGTGCCTCTTGGGGTCAGCAAATTCAGCTTCCACAAGTAATAGGCAAACATGCATCAAGCGGGCTACAACATGTAGCCCTTCCCTTACAGCAGACACTGAGCACACCTCCTTCCCCTGGGATCTTTTCCACAGTAAATAACATTGATACAATGCTGAATCCATTCATGCTATATTATGCAGGGCAACTAAAAGAAGTAAATGTAAATATGGCATTAACACTAATTTTTCTCATAATCAAAGCAAAAATTTTCATTTATACCTTTGCAGTGGTCAGCTCCACTTGAAACACCTTTTCTGACTCTTACAGCCTCCTGGATAGATGGTGTAGGGCTTGGCTGTGAAGGAGCTTCTGCAAGATTTTCCAGCAAAGTTTTCATTAAAACTGTTAAATCATCTTCACTGAGAGCAACCTAGAAACCAACAAGTTGTTGTCAATATAGAGTAATAAAAATGCAGAATATCATTTCAATGTTTCAACTTAGGGTTCCTCAAACTAACTGTTCGTTTACCTCAGCAATTTTTAACCTTTTTCATCTCAAAGCACATATAATTGCTAAAATGCTGAGTCACACCCAAATAGATATTTTTTTGCCAGTCTGACAAAAAAACTTTTTATTCATTCACACAGAATAGCTATAGTTGTGTTGGCTATTGCCATTTTTTCATTTGACAATCTAAGGGAAAACAACTACAGTTGTTTTCAACCAGTTGTCAGTGCCCACAACTACATAGCCTAGTACTCCATGTTTTAAAAATTCTTGTAGCACACTGGTTGAAAATCACTAATCTAACTTAAAAAAGGGGGGAGGGGAGTTAGTTTATTTTCCACATATTTGTGGGGTTTCTTGCTTCCTTTTTGCAGTTGATTTCTATTTTCAAAGCACTGTGATTGAAGAATATGCTTGGTATAATTTCAATCTTCTTAAATTTGTTAAGGCTAGTTTCATGTCCCAACATATGCTCTATCCTTGAGGATGTTCCGTGTGCACTAGAGAAGAATGTGCAATCTGGTGTTCTGGGATGAAAGGCTCTATAAATGTCAATTATGTCCATTTGGTCTAATCTGTCATTTAAGGCCAATATTTCTTTATGGATTTTCTTTTTGGATGATCTATCTATAGCTGTCAATGGGGTATTAATGGCCCCTACTCTGACTGTGTTTTTGTCAGTTTCTCCCTTTCGTTCTGTTAGTACTTGCTTTATACATTTAATGCTCCCTGACTGGGTGAATATATATTGAGAAGTGTTATGTCTTCTTGATGTAGTGTTCCCTTTATCATTATAAATGTCCATGTCTGTCTTGTTACCTTTCTATTTTAAAGATTTTATTTATTTATTTTTAGAGAGAGGGGGAGGGGGAGAAAGAGAGAGGGAGAGAAGCATCAATGTGTGGTTGCCTCTTGCACGTCCTCCACTGGAGACCTGGCCCACAACCCAGGCATGTGCCCTGACTAGGAATTGAACTGGTGACTCTTTTGCTTCACAGTCCAGTGCTCAATCCACTGAGCCACACCAGCCAGGGCTCATTACCTTATATTAAAATCTATTTTGTCAGATATAGGTATGGCTACACCTCCTTTTCTATGAATGCCATTTCCTTTGAGAATCGTGTTCCACTTTTTCATTTTGAGTCTGTATTTGTCTTTGCAGGGTAGAAATGTCTCCTAAAGACAGCATATAATTGGGTTTTATTTTTTGATCCAATCTGCTTCTCTGTGCCTTTTCATTGGCAAATTCAATCAATTTACAAGTCACATGCAAAGAATGAAACCAAACTTCTGTTTCTCCCCATATACAAAAATGAACTCAAAATGAATCAAAGATCTAAATATAAGACCTGAAACAATAAGTTACATAGAAGAAAACATAGGAACTAAAATTATGGACCTTGGACTTAAAGAAGATTTTATGCATTTGACTCCAAAGGCAAGGCAAGTAAAGACAAAAATAAATGAATGGGACTGAATCAAACTAAAAAGCTTCTACACAGCAAAAGAAACCAACAAAACAAAAAGGCAACCAACCAAGTGGGAGAAATACTTGCCAACAGCTTCAACAAGGGGTTAAAATCCAAAATATATAAAGAACTCATACTACTTGACATCAAACAAACAAACAATTCAATTAAAAAATGGGCAGAGGATCTGAACAGACAAACCTTCTCCCAAAAAGACATGTAAATGGCCAACAGATACATGAAAAGATGTTCCACTTCACTAGCTATTAGGGAAATGCCAATCAAAACTGCAACAAGATACCACCTCACACCTGTTAAAATGGCTAGTATCAACAAAATGAATACTGTAATAACAAGTGTTGGAGAGGTTGTGGAGAAAAAAGAATGCTCTTTCACTGCTGGTGGGAGTGTAACCTGGTATTGCCACTCTGAAAACAGTATGGAGGCTCCTCAAAAAATAAAGAATAGAGTTATCATATGACCCAGAAACCCCTCTTCTGCGTATCTTCTCGAAAAACTTGAAAACATTCATTCACAAAGATGTATGGACCCCTACATTTACTGCAGCATTACTCATGACGGCCAAGCCATGGAAACACTGAAGTGTCCTTTGTTAGGTGACTGGATGAGAAGATGCGGTGCATGTGTACAATGGACTACTACTCAGCCGTAAGAGAAGATGAAATACTGCCATATGTGACAACACGAATGGATCTTGAGAACACGATGCTAAGTGAAATCAGTCAACAGAAAAAGTTAAGAACCACATGATTTCACTCCCATGTGGGATATAAAACTGAAGCAACAAATGAACAAACAAGAAAAACAAACAAAAACTCATATACACAGACAACAATGTGGTGGCTTCAGAGGGAAGGAGGATAAGATAGTAAAGGGCAATGGGGGTCAAATACAAGGTGACAGAAGATTTGACTTTGTGTGGTGGGCACACAATGCATTAATAAGATGACATATTATAGAACTGTACACTTGAAACCTATATAATCTTATTAACCAATGTCACCCCAATAAATTAAATTTTAAAAGAGTTAGGATTATAAATACCAAGAGAGAAGTATTTCGTGTTGTATCATTATGAAACTTTACTCCTGTGTGTAAACACACTTCTGCCTCCGCCCATATTCAAGCCACTGCCTCTGGCACTCCATCACCCTTCTGCTGTATCTGTTTCATCCCGTTCCGGGAACTGTGCCGCCCTCCCCACTCCTAACCACCTCATCTCCATTCTGCCTCTCTCTCTTCTCATCAAGTACCAGCTCCTTCCTGCATATTATTATTTACTTTCCTCCTAACTCCATACAGGAAGAGTACTGTTTCAGTTTCTGGACTCCACCAACAGGTAAAAAGATGCTCTCCTATAATCTAGCTCTTATTCTCAGTACATAAAAATCTGGACATACACAAAACATTTGTTTAACGTATCAAGAAATGCCTCTAGAAGAGTAACAAATGCATCTACAAGTACTTTTAAAGCTAAAACACAAGCCAGGAAATGAGTGTCTTATTCATCTCCTAATTTTATAAAAGGGTAATAAGGCAGAAAGGAATAAAAGAAAACAAGAGCTTTTGAGTCAGGCAGAGCTCTATCAACTCTACTACTTTCAAGCTGTATCGTTGGCCAAATTCCTTAGCTTCCTTAATTCAAGTTTCTTAATGTTTAAAATATGAATAATATCCTCTTCCTCATAGGTGGCTGCAGAACATGAAGCAGAACAAAGCTGCCACTAATTGTCAAGATCCATTAAACCCTTTAATCCTTCTATCTTTTGTACATTTTTCTTACCCAGGCAGTGATTCGAATGGCCTGTTTCAAGTACTTAAACACAAATTCACATAAGCATGTGTGCATTCGCAGCACTTTCTCCTCTGAGCACCCAGTACCTTTTGTCCCCCAAATTAGGCCCCTATCACCACAGAAATGGCTTCATTCCCAGTCTAAATAAAAATAGGGAGATGTTTTAGCATGAGATAATAACTAGGGACTACTTGCTTGCCCCAAGCCAGCCCTCGGATAACAGGTGTTGCTTTAACTCCCTGGAACTTCCTTGTGTGTTCATCCTCGTGATACCAACCAAGATACAGCTGCCTGAAACAGCAGCTAACTTCACCACATCATTTGGTTTCCTTGGGCGAAAAGAGCAAGTGCATCATATACATAGATTGACCTTCACTAACTCTGAAGGACAATGTGAGAGGTAGCCCCACAGTTCTTAAAGAACGGTCAAGCTGATCGACCCAAAACAACTTTTGATGTCACCTGCCTGATACCCTTTCTTAGCTGCACTCTGGACCCAGGAAAATAATATACATTCTGACAATGAGAGGTTGTTTAAAGAGGCCTGCGTCTCTGTCAATTAGGAAATGAAAACCACACCCACTATGGCTGCATTCTTGATTTAATGGGAGTCCTTTTAGTTAAGAGTGATGATCATCCTTTGATGTTAAACTGTCGGATGATACTGTTTTCTTTTGAAATATGTAAAACATAAAGGAAAAGCATAGAGAATACTATAATCCTCCCACTGTACCTACCATCTAGCTAAGTTGAACCTCAACAAACTGCCATATTTGCTTCAGATCTCTTTTCCCCATTATGGATATAGTTGAAGCCCTGTGTTTACTTCCCTGAGACACCACTCCCTTCTCCTTTCCTCCTCCAAGAAAGATACTATTCTGAACTAGAGAATTATTCTTTCCATGAACACTTTCTTACATTTACCACTATCAACAATATAGAGTATTGTTCATTGGCTTGATTGTTGTAAAATCTGAAGTGACATAGAAAGGCACTATCACTTTGCAACTCATTTTTTTCATTATTATGTTTAAGATGTATCCATTTTGCTTTGTATAGTTCTAGTTCCTTTACTTTACTTTCTAATGTCCATTGTATGAATCTAACAGAATTGGATCCACTTTCTCCTACTGACAGACATTTAAATTTAACTTCTGCTTTCAATCTTTGAAAGAAAGAAAAATGGGACAAATACTAGCCCGGAGATCTAATATCCTAACAGTGAGAGAGAAATTAAGATTCATCCCATACTCTGGAATAGAGAATTCTCTGTGAATACCCTGAACAGACAGTGTTCCTCATATGATGTATCTGCTCACACTATACACAGGGACATTCCTACAACAAAATTCAATTCTAGGTTCTTCCCCAGTAGAACTCAGCTCCTTTGATCTTTTCTATTTAACTTCAAACTAACCACAGGTATTAAAAATCACTGAAGTACTAAACCTTTATTTGTTTTTCACACACTCTGTTCAGTCACTCTCTTCAGTACCCTATCCCCTACTGTTTGGCTTCAACAATTTCACACACAGGCACACGAGAATCTAAGATTCCGACACTTCCACGACCATCTTCAACCAGTATCATCCTTTCCTGTGAGTCTCCACATAATCTGCCAACTACACTTTTAAAAACACTGCTGTATTTACATGCTTATCAAATAAATAGCATTTACATGTTCAAAATGTCCACTTTTCTAATTAAAAGAGTGCTTTTATAAATTAAAAATACCACTAAGGTGCTGTGAATATAGTATTTAAATATCACTTTATACTCATAATTCAACTGCCTTAAAACTTTATTTTCCAAAATTACCAATAATATTTTCAGTAGACTCCAACAGGTTTTAGCTCAGACCTCTTACTGGCTTTACCAAATGTTTGACTGAAATGAAATAAAGGAAAGTGCAGGAAACTGGATGACTTTATTTGCAGTGTACGTACTCCCTTCGAAGGTATCCTCACTTCAGATGTACCCCAGAACTGCGCTACGACCAGTAATAAACGCCTATCTAGCAATCTTCACATATTTTTATACACATACTTACCTGCATTGGTTTTAGTTTTCCTTTTATCACCATCCCTGGAATTTGCAAATACCACGTTGCTGCTAAATTTCGCTGTACAGACAAAAGCATGTTGACTGGTTTTAAAATTTCAATGTCATATTGTGGTAAGCCAGCCTGCAAGATAGTTCTGAAAAATAAGTAAGGATTTATTTTACATTTTTGAAATTTATAGTTTAAAATGAAGACTCTCATATTATTTAAGTTTCCACATATGATTTTCCCAAACAGTAATGGCTGCTATCAGAATAAATCAAGTTTATATGCAGAGCTTTCTAAAACAGAGCCTACGCTCACTTCAAAGACACGAAATTCACCAAGTATGGTTACGGCACTATTAACTATCTTTCACAAGGACCGTTTGACAACAGTGAATACTGCAATGTTAAAAACAAATGTCACACCCTTCTAAAAATGGAGGACAAAGAAAGTGGTAGCCTATTAGCCTTTAGTTTTATGGTATTGGTACTTCTCCAAACTTAAAAGGGAAAAACTCACCAAACCTAGAAGTTAAGCAAAAATATGGTAACACTCAATTCCAGCTTGCCTGGTAACAACCATTTGCACACCAAATAAGTACTCTTGTAATTTAACAGAGCCAACACTTTCCCATTTGTATACAATAATCCTTTATATACCTCACTGAGAATTCCCAAATGTGGCAAGGTTTAGAAATGAGAAATAAATCTTAAATTTTAAGTTTTCTCCCATTTATATGAAATAGTTATGTGCAAAGTAAAAATATAAATAAAAATAAATCTAAAGTATTACTGAATAAACTGTAATTTTCTAATAGGAATTTTTATAGAATAAAAAAACACATTATAAACTGAATAAGATAAAATGCAGATACTACGAGGTACGCTGCCACTAACTACTGACCAAACACCAACAGTCAAGGTTTCATATTTAGAAAAAATAAGGAATGAGAACCACAAACCACCAGAGAATTTTACCCCTGGAAAGAGTTTATGACAATTCTATTTATACTAAGTTACCCACAATTGGATGATATATTTATACCTGGAGAGTTTCAACTGAGTGAGCTGGATGTTCATTTGGTCAATGACTGGGGGAAGAGAATAATGTTCCATAGGAACTAAGCTAAATTTGTTTTCAACTTTGATTAAACCCAGATCTGCTACAACAGCATTAGGTGACACTGAAGACTGAGGAATGATAATAACTGGTGCTTTCAAATTGATATCCATCAAAAGGCGGAAACTCTTCTGAGCCAAGTCTTTCATGCTGGAAGCAGCTCTTTCTGCAGCCTGTACTGTGGCTGCGCTCAAAGCTTCTTTGGCAGTTTGGAAATTGTTGAGGAAGTTCTGTTGGAAGAGACTTATATTTAGAGTTCCCCCAAAACAGGATTTATTCTAAAAAGATAAAACTTTCAAAATCATTTACTTTAAAAAGAAAAACTAAATAAAAGATAATATAAAAGAGATGTTATCTATGATTTTGTTTTTGAAAAGAGTAAAATCTAGAAAGATATACTCTGAGATAGTAACGATAATTACTTCTAGGAAAGAAGAGTCCTTTAACTTTCATTTTATGTATTTCACAATTATTTGGTCCTTATGAAAAATTTTGGTAACAATTTTTTAAAATCTCCTTTTTACTCATGAATGTTGGTCATTTTAAATTCAAATTTAAATAAAGAGATGAAGGAGAGCACTTTACTATTCCCAAATTAAGTTCAAATATATACCTCTAAGTCACTGGAATAAAGTTATTCTTAGACACTTCTACCACCTTAGACAGTTCTACCACCTTATTTCTGAAGATTTTTTTAAGTGTACTCAGGCAAAGGATGCTTCAATGTCTAAAATCTTGCTATCATTAATAAGAGCCAAAATTTCTTTATTTAGGGTAAGATGCATTTCATCTCAATTTCAAATATAAACAGACTTTGAAAAAATCTGAAAAAATATTTGAGAAAATATTTTTCTCAATGAAGAAAGATCATTCTTAAAAGTAATATTCATGATACTCCATCCGCTAATAATACAAAGCAACTTAAACTCCCCTTACTCCAAATAAGTTACTTTCCTTAAAAATAAAACATGATAATTTAGGTAGAAATCAATGACTTGTAAGCTTTGAATTTTAAGCCTTGCTAACAGGCATAGGCATATTTAGCCCACCACAGTTACATGGAAATAAATAACTAAATTTAAAAAAAATCCTGGCCTTGCTGATCAATAATATAACCACAAGCTGTAAGTTACCAATATCAGTCCTTCAAATTGCCTGATGAGTTCCTTAAAAATTCTTTTAGCTCAATACCTTTAAGGGTATTCCATAAAACAAACAACGCTGACAAGCCCTACATTTTCTAAAAAGTACTTTAAAATATTTAACTACGAAAATGTTTAGGCACAGTAGTTTGTATGTGTAAAACATTAACAAAAACTCATTTGTTTATCCATCATGTAAAGGATTTGCTTAACTATAATATTCTGTTCAGCATCTGAGTGTTTACATACAACCCTATAAAAATTTTGACTATCTAGGGCAAAGATATTTGGGGCCTCAATAAGAAATAAATATATTAAAAAATGAACTTACCAAAAGAGACATGAAGAACTTATGAACATAAACAATTTGAATACAACCCACTTTGAGACTAAGTTTGCCATCTACTTTAGACATATCAGCATAGGACTTCCCTTCTGTGGCATTTGGATAGAGAGTCATTTGGAACCTAAAGACTTCATCTCCCAAAATAGAGACAGCCTGAAATTATTAAATTAACTGGTTATTACATCAAAATAGCAGCATCACTATACTATAAATGTGTCCTTATTACAGAATCCGTGATGTATGAAGAAATGCCATTTAAAATCAACTTTCAACAAATTATTAAAGACATTATACGTGACAATCACTTTTTCCTGTATCTATAAAATCTGTTTTATCAATGGAGAGATCAAGCACTTAATCGGTCATAAATGACTTTTACAAATCACCTAGTCTACAATGCGAAAGCAGACTATGACCATCTTCATGTCCAATCCCTGTAAAAGTACCTGACACATGACAGACAGTAAGTGCATACTGAACAAATAAAGGCATCTGAAACCCAAAGGACAAAAATAAATTTCGATATAGACACCTTGTTTTTAATTACCTTTTTGTGAATGGATAGCAAATCCACATTTGTGACGATGATATCCTGAAGTCTGGCAAACATGTCAGTCTCCTTTGGCTTCACAGAAACAGAGGCATCCATTCCTGTGGGAAACATTTACAAACTTTTCACCCAATCCAAGCGAACTAATTAGATGGTACTTAAGTTCAGAAATATACCACCAAGATACAGAATGAATAAAAATTAATCACTATCAGACATATTAAAAGTACCAACTTCTATGTGTGAGATACCTAAGTAAGATTATATCTTTAAGTGCTATGGGTATCTCATCAATAAAACTTGTGAAAATTAAAAAAAATTTTCAAGGAAAATTAATTACAGATCACCAAATACAATTACCCTATGCATTGGCGAGATCAGAAGTAGTCATTCAGGAAGAAACATAATGTTCATTAAACAGCCATTTCATAAACATTACATTATGAACACTATTGCTCTAATAATAAATTACAATATAATAAATATATAATTTGATGAGTAAGTCCTATTCTTTCCACAATAAACTATCTAAAATGCAATCTTCTAAGATTTCTCTCCAAAAACATTTTTTGTCATTCATATAATTTCTAAAGGCATAATCATTTCTAAAACAGCTCCTCAGTAGAGATACCTGCAGCTGAGAACCAATAATAAGCCCAAACCATTACCATATCAACTATAAAACAGATAATGTAGTATTTGTTGAATGAAACTGATTTTAACCTTTTTTTTTAACTGCTTGCTATGTACCAGGCACTTTCTAATATGTGTAAATGTGTAAACTTAATCCTTACAACAACCCCATAAATTATTATCATAGCTATCTCCATTTTATAGAAAAGGGAACTGAGGCACAGGAAGGTTAATTAATTTGCTCAAGGTCAGCCAGTATTAGAGCCAAAACTGGCCCTTGGCAACTGGGTCCAGAACTCATGGAAATACCGTATTTTTGGACCATAAGACGCACCTAGGTTTTAGAGGAAAATAGGAAAAAAAATTTTGAAGCAAAAAATGTGGTAAAATATTTAATAACATAAATAACATAATATTTCCCCCTCCCCCCAGTGAACCAGGTAAGTTACATTCGAACTATAAGACAGCCCCCCCCATTTTCCTCCCAAATTTGGGGGAAAGTGAGTCTTACAGTCTGAAAAATATGGTATATGAACTCATCCTTATATCAAGCTGATGGTGGGTAAAAGTTACAAAATTTCTTTTAAAAACTTCTTTTCTTGATGCCATATAAGCACAGAATATAACAGTAAGGATAATGACATTTTCTTTACCCAGTGAGATATCATGTTACACACACATTTCACAGTTTAAAGTTCTATTATTCTGAAAATGCAAACAGAACAAAAGAGGTTAAGCCTCAGACTTATGAAATTTTTTAAGTAGATAGAACTATGTCATAACAGCATGAATCATAACAAATTTAATTCTAACATTTTAACGCACAACTCTGAAAAGTTTCCAAGAGTCTTCAATATTATTAAACCAAAAGATGGCTAATGAAAAATCTACCACACACAAGCTCATTCCTCCTAGAGGTCTATGCAGGGAAACAGAAATACATGCACCAAGGAATTACTGCTTACCGTGTATTCTAATATCTGCAATGTTACACTTCTGATCACAGACCAAGACATTAAATGAATTTAATTCAGCTATGATCTTTAAATCAAATACATCATCTTGAGAAGTACTGCTGGACACTGAAAAGTAACAGAAACCATGTGATTAGCTAAGTGCAAAGATGACATAAGATGCAAAATCATCTCAAATTCACTAAAATAAAGGTATATTAGGATCTATGAATGACCAAAAGGCCTTAAGATTATATGTAATCTATATGGATTCTGAATCAATTTTCAAATATCCATCAGACAAAAAATGGCATGCTCCCCTCCACATTAAGAATAAATGCAGCCTTAGAACCTTAAAGTACAATTTGCTAGATGAAAACTTTAGTATAATTTTTCTTCTGGGAAAAAAATTCTCTACGTTCAAATTCTAGAATGGTGTTGAAGCTAAATTTTGACTTTGAATCCTTTTCATATCATATATTAGATAAAAGGGTATTTCATGAAAAACTAAAATACTAATAGTTAATAAAATACATTTAATTATGACACATACATGTTATTAACTATAGAACCAATTTATCTAGAATGCACCCTATTTCTTCATGAAAAATCCTAAAATAAACTCTATGAGAAATGAACATAAAGACCTGAAATTTTAAAAAAGAAACAAAAAAATTTTTATAATGTTTGTACATTTTTATGTGTATAAGAGTCACATTCAAGTAGATCCCCTTAACCCACTGTAGTCCAGGTCTTGACTGATAAATTCAGCATATATTTTCCTAGCATATATTTTCTTGCTTGAGGGAAACAAACCTTTTCCTATAAAATGGAAAAGCATGGGGACACCAATCCTTAACCACCAAGATAATAAAGGGATTTTTTTCCCTTAAGAGTTAAAGTAGCATAATCAAACCTTAAAAACCAACTACACAACATAACTGGAAGACTGTTGCTTTGGATTAATTTTTTTGTGCCCTGCAAAAGCACCTAAAATCGTTGAGCACATGGAAGGCTCACCTGACTGACTGAAATGGACCTTCGTTACTATGCATGATTATATTAATATTTTAATTTCTTCCTTTCTCACTTTCATGGTGTGAAGGCCGCAGAGATATCAGTGCAAATATATAAACAAATTTATGTAAAAGTGAAATAAAATATAAACACATGATTAATATTAAACATTTATTTAAAATCCCTCCCTAGCCCTGACCAGTGTGGCTCAGTTGGTTGAGCATTGTCCCTCAAAGCAAAAGGCTGCTGCTTCTATTCCAGGTCAGGGCACACGCCTGGGTTGTAGGCCCAGTCCCCGGCTGGGGCGCATGTGAGAGGCAACCAGTAGATGTTTCTCTCCTTTCCTCTTTCTCCCTCCTTTCCCCTCTCTCTAAAAAATTATAAATAAGTAAAATCTTGAAAAAACAAAATTCCTCCCTAAATTACCCTGTAATACCAAAGGGATACAGTGTGCTTTCTTTTGTAACTAACCTAATCTGCCAGAGGTGCTGTAGAGTTAAGGTGCTCAATATTTACCTTAGCTTGAAAGTACATGCTATATGATTATTAAAATTCAGACAGAAATTATTAGGCCATGACTCAAAAGTTAATACCAGCTTTGACAATGATACTTCTGGACTCTCCCACAAGTGGTTTCAGCTCAGGTTCCTTCTCAGAAGGTTCAGAGGATGGAACAGCAGATGATAAAAAACCCATGAGGGACAATAAAGCTTCCAAATGAAGTACTAAGTCTAAGGATGAAAATGAAACCTAAGATAAACAATTAGAGAGGCAGATTTCAGATATGGTAACATTTTTATGTTATGCTTCAGAATACACAAGTAGCACAAGAATCATTCAATTAAGGGCCTTAAGAAATAAAAAAAAAAAGAACTCACTATTACAATGTCAATTCTTACGGTAATTCTAACCTCAGTAGGACTTACTGGGTTTTTACTAAAAATACAGGAAGTATTATCAGGCCTTACTTAGGTCAGTCACATTACACATGATTTCCAAGACAAACTACCAATACTAAACGGACTGTGAACAATGTCTACACTGAGCCCTGCTGTCAGCCTTGTCCCTAAATTTATTCTAATCCTAAAATCAATACATAATTCAAATGTTTCACACTTCTACCAAATGACCGTAGTGAACGAAATTCCCTTAAAAAGTATATTATCTGTGTACTCAACAAGTAATCATGAATTCATATCTTAAAAACAAATGATCTTGGAGAAAATCCAATCAACTGTTAAGAATTTTATTTCAATTCTATATTCATTTCTCTTACCTACAAGATTAGAGCTATTATTATTGCCACCTGTATTTTAATTTTAGAATTTATAATCTCACAACTAAAGATGGCTATAAAGCTAAGTTAAGTTATTCTTTAATATACAGTGAATTAGAAAAGATTTACCTTCAGTCTCTGTTTGGTATTGTCATGAATGGTTTTAAATTCCGGTCCATCACTGTCTGCCTACAAATAGTGGAGGATTAAACCACTGGGTTGCAAACACTGAAAATTATATATAATCTTTACTTTTCAATACTATAAACATTTCTTAAAGGCAAAGAATAACATGCAAAAGAAACTGCACACATAAGCATTTCTCACATTCTATGAAGCAAAAATTCAAAAGCAACATGTACAGGAAAGTGCTAGTATATCCAGATTAAACAAATTTTTCTTTGAATGACAATGGAACTTTATATGCTCCCACTTATTCAGAACCAAAAGGTTAACTCAAAAGGTTATTGAGATTATCCAGAATTGTCAGATGCTTGCATAATTCACTTTAATCACCCACTTTTAGAATAAAAATTTTAAGGAAGAAAATTGAAATATTAAATATGGAGGAACTACATAACTTCATATATTAAAAAATCCTAGAAATGAAATAGGTACCTTTGTCAATAACATCTTCAAAAGGGGTTCATCAGTTATATTAGAAGAGTTAATAATGTAAAGAGGTTCTCCTTTGGAGTCTAAAAGAGAAAAAGGAGGATAATTCATTAAGTCTTTTTTTTTCCTTTTTATGGAATGTACTGGGGGGTGACACTGGCTAACAACATTACACAGGTTTCAGGTGCACAGTTCCACAACACTCATCTGTACACTGTGCTGTGTGTTCACCACCCCAAGTCAGGTCTCCCTCCACCACCATTTATCCCCCCACACCCTCAGCCACCTCCTCCCATGCAATCACCACACTGTTGTCCTTGTCCATGAGTTTTTTCCCTCTTTTTCTGTTTTGCTCAATCCCTCCATCCCCCTACTAGCATTCCCCCATCAAGTCCTTTAAACATTTCAAACATATGTTAAAACAGACCAGCCAGTTACATAAATATATGTTCACCAAAACTCACAGATCTGTACACTAAAAGGGTGAATTTCACTGTACATAAATCATACATCAATAAAATTGGCTTTAAAAAAAAGAAAAAAGAAATAAAACAAAAAACAAAAACCAGCACCAGTCAATTAAAACTGTTGTAACATTTGGTACTACTAGTATTACACATTTGAACAAATCAGAATATATTAAAGAACAAAACTATAAAATACATAACTAGGGATTATTCTCAATATAAACTTGCTTTACTTCAAGTTATCCATAGAGTTCCTATAAACTTTAAACACCCATGGCAACTTTAAAAGTTGGCTTGATCCAATTTAGAAAGTGAATTTGAAAGGGCAAGGATATTCACTAAAAGATAACGTAGTATTTAATTTGGTGTAAGGAGTGAGACTACACAGTGGTGTTCTCTATACATTTGTGTATTATTTAATTTTTATTTTTACACATATACAGGGTGGGCAAAAGCAGGTTTACAGTTGTAAGTATGCAAAACAGTTATTTAATAAAGCTATTGTAATAATTATAATCTGCATGTTTTTTTCCATAAGACTATAAAACTACTTTGCTCACCCCTGTATGATGTCATTAAAAACAAATTTAAAACACTGATATAATTTTTAAAATAAATAAAAAAACAAACAAAAACTTATTTCCTAGTAAATTAACTCACCTTTTCAAAAAGGGACCCTGGGCTCTGTATTGTATTGTACTCGTTTCTGACGTCCTAATATATCAGTTCTCAGAGCATAATTATAATGAAATGCTGCCTTTTACAAGTACTAAAGTATTATGTATAGATACTGAAGATAAATGTTTCATTTTTCTTTTAGATATACAATATTCTATTTCATGCTAAATACACATATTTAGGTATAATCTTATTTATGATAAGTAACTTATAGATTATAAATTTTTAATATCAAATACCTTTGTATTAATGTAATAAATTTAAACTAAATAGTTATGCTGACCCTAACAAATACGCTACTGTCGATAAAAAGGTTGGGACTATCTGCCTATCACATGGATAATTTACAAAGACTTTTTACAAAAACACTTACCAGTAAACTCAAAGCATCGCATACTAATTTTTTTTAGATAAGCTTTAGCTGTGAGGTCATAGGTTTTAACTCTAGCTTCCACTCCTAGCTGGAGGACATTTAGTTCATGTAAAGGCCTTCCTTTCTTTTCTGCTTTCTTCATCAAAGTAATCACAACCTAGAAAAAAGTACCAGTATTACCACAAACCATTTCATTAATATACAGTGAAAATTACTCAACAATTTAATAACCATCCATAGTGATTGATATAACCCAAAATATCACACAATATAAAGAATTTACTTCCACTTGTGCCTAGAAATTGCCTACTGCTAATTACTTTGGAAAGCACATTTACTTGTTCAGATTTTTAAAGCTACTGGTTTTCAAGGTAAAGTTGAAAACAAAGTATTTCTCCCTAATTCCCAGAAGAAGTCCTAGTCTGACGTATGGCCTTTCATCTATCTGCAAAGGGGGGGATGAACGGTGAATTTTTATACTACCCCAAGGCAAGGTTTTTCATTCTCGGCACCACTGACATTCTAGGCTGGAGAATTCTTTATGGTGGGGAGCAGTCCTGTGCACTGCAGGATGTTTGGCGGCATCGCTGGTCACTACCCACTGGTTGCCAGTGGCTCTCCATCTCCCCAGGCAGTGACAACCAAAACTGTCTCAGACAATGCCAACTATCAGCATGAGGGAGAGAGTGCAAATTGCTTCCCCCTACCCCAATCACTGTCCTAAGGAAAGGGAACTGTAATGGTATGTATTACAGATGATATTTAAAAAGACTTACAGATTTTTCTATATATATATGTTAATGAAGCCCATTTGCAAATAGAATGATTCATTATGTTGTCAAAGCTTAAAAATCTTTATAAATATTAACCAGAAAAACAACAAAGGTTTAACATGAAGTTAGTTTCAAAACATGTATTTCATATCAAAAAAGTAGAACTCATTTGTTTAAAAGTTTATTATTTCGAACTCAGAGAAAGAACAAAACCTCTATATAACAATTTAACGATGAAGGGATTTGGGAGGAAGTTCTTTCACGTCCCTGTATCCACTATGCTTTATCACATATTCATGTCTTCACACCTTTTTCCTTTTTTTCCGACCCTGTCCTAATCCCTTCCTGATCCCCATTTCTGAGACTGTATCCTACTCTTATTTAAAAATTCAGTTCAAAATGCCACTCCCTCCAGGAAATATTCCCTGACCCTCCCAGACAGCTTAGATGCCCTCTCCTCACCATCACTGCCACAAGCTCAACTAGGCTTTAACTTTCAACTTCAAACTTTAATGGGAGCACTAACAAAAATTTTAATTGGTGTTTTCTTGTTTGTATTGAGAGTCTGTGCCTTTTACCTCTGCATCCTTAGCACTACGCACATGCAATGAATATTTCTTAAATATGTAAATACAGAAGAGGAAAATACATTTAATCTTCCCTCAAGAATCTGAAGATGAACCATCAATAAAATAAAAAGACAACCCACAGAATGGGAGAACATATTTCCCAATATACCTAACAAGGGGTTAATACCCAAAGTTTATAAAGAACCTACAAAACTCAACACCAAGAAAACCAAACAATCCAATTAAAAAAGGGTCAAAGGACCTGAATAGACACTTCTTCAAACAGGACATACAGATAGCCAATAGACATATGAAAAGATGCTCAACATCACAGTAATCATCAGAGAAATGCAAATTGAAACCACAATAAGATACCACCTCACACCTGTCAGAATGGCAATCATCAATAAATCAACAAACAAGTGCTGGCGAGGATGTGGAGAAAGGGGAACCCTTTTGCACCACTGGTGGGAATGCAGACTGGTACAACCACCGTGGAAAGCAGTATGGAGATACCTCAAAAAATTAAAAATGGATCTGCTTTTTGACCCCATGATCCCACTTCCAAGAATACTGGTATATCTGAAGTAACCCAAAACACTAATTCAAAAGAACATAAGCACCCCTATGTTCATTGCAGTGTTATTTACAATCACCAAGATATGGAAGCAGCTCACGTGTCCATCAGTACAAGAGTGGATAAAACTGGGACATTTACACAATGGAATACTAGCTGGCCATAAAAAGAAGAGAATTTTATTCTTTGTGACAGCATGGATGGACACGGATAACATTATGCTAAGTGAAACAAGCCAGTCAGAGAAAGACAAATACCATATGATTTCACTCATATGTGGCATCTAATGAACAAACTGAACTAACAAGCAAAAGAGACAGATTCGTAGACCAGTACGACAGCTTTTGAAGGGGAGGAATTTAAGGGGTGGAGGGATCAACCAAAAAGGAAAAAGGACTACTGCACATGGACAACAGTGCGGTGACTGCAGGGGGGAGGGAGGGATAAGGGGATTAAATGGTAATGGAAAAAATACAAAAAAAAAAAAAAAGATAAAAAGTAAAAAAAAAAATAATAATAATCTGCAGATGAAAACCAGAAGTGGTAATGAAACATTTTTAAAATGTAGACATATTGTGTTTTATTCTAGTAAGGATTTCTAAAATTTACATAGGATTTTTCTGTCATCTTTTCCCTTCCCTGACTTGCCTATATGAAATCCAAAGCAAACCATATTCCATTTATCCTAAAATCTTTTAACAAGCATGTCACAGGCATGCTATCATTTTCACTATGAAATATTATATTCCTCAAATATAACTTATCTTTAACAAACTCTGAAATTTTGAAACATTACTGCTACATACAAATTATAAATAGGCTATGTAAGGTTTTTTCATTCATATCAATAATCTACACATTTATTTTAGTAGAGGTAATTCTAAATATCCATTATTTATTCACACTACTTTATAAAAGCAGATGCAAATTACATACCTCTTTAATTTCGAAATTCAGCAGCATATTAATGATGTCTACAGATCCAATTTCTTCTACTCCAGCTGTTAAAGTACTTTGTGAAATACATACATCTTGTTGTGATGTAGAGGTTTCAAGTGGCTCTTTAATTTCACCTAAAGGTATTTAAAAGACATTCAGTCACTTCTGTTCACACATTTCTTCCACAAATACTCACTGAGGACTTATGCAAATACTCTGGACCTGGTGCAGCCACTGGAAATCCACAAATTATTCAGTAATATACAACTCCAACCCTTAGAAAGCTCGTGACTTGGTAGAAGAGACATATACTTTAATGTACAAACAAACAAAATAAGCAAGCTATACCTAGTCACATTTAAGTCAACAAATGTTAATATAAAAATGCACAGAAAGCAAAGAACTTGGCATGCCATCGTTATGGGAGGTCATGCAAAGTGCAATAGGGGAGTATGGTTCAAGTAGACCTCCTCACACACAGGAGACATTCCAGGAATAAGAAAAGAGGTTGTGGAAAACCAGAGAGAGAGAACATCCTGATAGGTTTTACAAACAGAATGGAGTTTTACATGGATAAATCATGAGTTGCGTAACAAGACTTAAAGCTAGAAAAGAAAAAAAATGCGTGTGGTTAGAGCCTCTTATCCACACCAAGAAGCAAAAGGAAAGCTATACAAATACAATGTCTTGAAATCTGCACACTTTAAAATGCAATAAAAATGTTCTCTAAACTATAATACACACTACTAATAACAGCTATCACTTGCTAAGTGCTTACCTCTGTGCTAGACACTGTAGTAAGGACTGTACATGTATTATCTCATTTAATTCTTATAACAACTTTTTGAGATAAAAACTTTATTGTCCTCATTTCACCGATGACCGAACTGAAGTTCCTACAGATTCATTACCTTACCCAGTGTAAATTATACCAGAAACCCAGATGAAAAACCATTACTGTTATTACGTTTGAGAAAGTAATGCACAGGGCAAGATTTCTTAATTATTGCCTAATGCCAAGCACTGTTCTAAATATAATGTGACACAGGGAAAATAATTCTAGCAACTATTTTACTTTTATAAAGCAATTCTTAGAATAAGCAATGATTCTTAAATAGAAAATAAAAGGCACTGATGATTTTTTAGAAAACTCATTAAAAGAGTAAAAAGGCAAATCACAGAAGGGAGAAGATATTTCTGCACATATACATATAACACATATAACCACCAAACCTGTATCCAGAATGAATAAAAAGTTCTTATATATTAATCAGAAAAAAGACAAGCATCTTATTAAATATAATGGCTAACAGAGTTGAATAGTAACATCACAAAAGAGGATATCCAAATGGCAAATAGCCTATGAAAACGTTTTCAATTTCATTAGTAATTAGGGAACACATAAAACCCATAGAGATATCACTGTTTATCATCAGGATGGCTACATTTTAAAAGACTGACAATTTCAAATACTGCTGAGAATGTGAAACAACTGGAATTCTCATATTCTTATTGCTCTTAGGAAAGTAAACTGGTATGACCACTCGAAAATCTGTTTGGTACAATCTGGAATAAAATACTGAAGCTAAACATACACTAACATAGGACCCAGTAATTCTACCCCTAGCTATATATCCAAATAAAAACAGTATTTATCTATTTCAAATAACATTTATAATAACACTCATGGCAACTTTATTCATGAAATTTTGATACATTTGTACGATGAATACAGTGCAGGACTAAAAAGGGCAAACCGCTGCTACAAACAACATGGATCCATCTCATAAATGAAATGTTGAATGAAAGAAGGAAAACACCAGAGTAAATTCTGTATGATTCCATTTATAAGAAATTCAAGAAAAGACAAAACTAACCTACATATAGCACTACAAATTAGAAGGTAGTTAATTCTGGGTGGAGTTGGAGGCAGGGTAGGCATTTGGTTTTGACTGGGAAGGGGCATACGGAGGCCTTCTGGGGTGCTACACTGAAAATATTCTGTATCTTAATCATTGTGATTATACTGGTGAAGCCACATGTAAAAATTCACTGAATTGTACACTTACGATTTGTGTGCTTTATTACATGTATTACCATACATACAATAAAAAAAGGGTTTTACACCTAGCTTTGGGTATTTTTCTTTTGTTTTTTATTTTAATTAAGATGTAACTTACATATGACATTATATTAGGTTCAGATTTAAAAGATTTTTAGAAATGAAAAAAATAATGGGAGATACCATTTATCACTTAGCAAACTGGCAAAAATTTCAAAATCTGATAAAGCGCTCTGTTACAATAGGCATACACACAAAAATGGTCTGGTGGGAGCGCAAAAGTAGTACAAGCTCTATGTGGGGTAACTGGCAAGGTCTGTCATTTATTAAATGCATAAATTATTATGGATTTAATTAAAATTAAAATTTAAAAGTATTTAATCCAGTAGTCCCGGTATTTCTCCAACACACACACATGCACCTGTAAAAGTGTATGTACAAAGACAATCAATGCAACAGGGGTGAAAGACTGAAAACAACCTAAAATGTTCACCAATGGGAACTTCCTAAATAAATTATAATACTTCAACAGAATTAATACCAGGCAGCCACTAAAAACGATGAGGCAATTCTTCTATATGTAGTATATAGGTATAGATATAGAATGGACAGATATAAATATAAACGCTAAGATACACTGCTAATTCTTTAAAAAGCCAAGTGCAGCCCTGGCCAGTATGGCTCAGCTGGCGGGAGCGTCGTCCCATAAACTGAGAGGTCACAAGTTCGATTCCTGATCAGGGTACATGCCTATGTTGCAGGTTCTGTCCCCAGACAGGGAGCATACAAGAGGCACCCAATCAATGTTTCTCTCCTACATCAATGTCTGTCTGCCTGTCTGTCTCTCTCTCTCCCCCCGCCTTCTCCCTTCCTCACTCCCTTCCCCTTTCTAAAACCAGTAAGCAGGTCCTTGTGTGATGATGATAAAAAGAAAGCACAGTGCAGAAATACACACACACACACACACACATATACATACACATAGGATGGTACCATTTGTTTGAAATAATAAAAATTATATATGTGTATGTATATATGCATACATATAAAACAGCTTAATAAATCTGGTAGTTATTTTGCCTTTAAGTCAAAAGGACCATTGTAACTAATAATTTAAACTCTTTGCATTTTTATTAAAGTACAATTTTTTTTGTATCTTTATTGAGTGGAAATTTATCAACCATTTCAATTCTTATACATATTTTACTACTAACCCTTGTTTAAAAATCAGAACAAGTACGCTACCATAGCCTAGTGCCAACTTAAAATTTTTTTTATAAATGCAAATTTAATCATTATTCTAAGAATCAACCATTGATTTGAAACCTTCCTTTTTGGCCTCCTCCTACATCATGCAACTTAGAAGTCTGAAAATAAAACTAATTATTTCCTTAACTAAAAAGCAAACTATGGTTGTATTCAATATCATCTTATTTGCTTTCTTGTTACTAAAAATTGCAATACATAAACATACACTTGCTTACTTCATTTTTATAGTCTGTTTCCCCTACTCCACTGAAAAATAAATAGACACACGTATTATGCCACCTACTGTCAACCTCTTACCTGTCTCTTGAATTCTTGGTTTCACTTTATTCAAGTCCCCAGGAGCCTCACCAAGATTTTCTGCTAGTATTCTAAATAAAAGATTAACATCTTCTTGATTTAGATTAACCTGTAACATATTAAGGTAAAAGAAAAATAAAGATACTTCATTTTTAAATGTAACAATTTTAATATAGAACATAACAAAACATTAAGGATAAAATAATCTTTAAAACGACTGAAAAATTATCTATTCATTACCTACTCAAGTATTTCAGTGCTTATTTCATGTTAAAATATTTATTTTGAAAAATAAGAAACCATCTGAAGAAAAATAATGTGATTTATGAGTCAATATCAGTTTCATCCACTTATATGATACTTAAGTGAAAGTTGATGAGTATAGTAATCTGATAATTTTTTTTTAAAAGTGACAAATTAAAAGAACACACAAACTCCACTTTTAAACAACAATCTGAGTGAAATAAAAAGGCCATCTAAAATAGAACAAGTAGGCATTTCCCTTGATGCTGTAATTACCTTAGTGGTGTTTAGATATCAATCAGTAAAAAATTCCACATTTCATTTGGACTTATACAAAGAAAGTCTTCAGAGTCTAAAATTTCAGTAACAAAGATTGTTTTAAACTCCCATACTTACATTCATTGACTCAAGATGTCCTTTAATTTCTACAACAGGCACCTTGTGGTACCAAGATGCAGCTAGATTCCGATTTACAGAAAACTCCAAATTAATTGGGTGCAACAGCTGAATATCAGGATGGGAAATGCCAGGCTGGACCACTGTCCTAATGAAAAATATAATTGATATGTATGCATAAACGTAGGGAGGAAATGCAACATATCATTAAAAAACACGAAGTCAAAAGGTGCTACTCTAACACTAATTTGGAACTATGCTGTGTGTTTTCTAAACTCAATCTATCATTAACTTAATCTATAGTGCACTGGCAAGGACGGATTAAAATATATGTTATATAATCAGCCATTAAGAAAACTCTTTTCTTTAAGATAGGTGACAATAAATTTTAAAAAGAAATTCATATTGTTGAAGATATGGGGAGAATCATCAAATACAATTGTCCGAAAAGTGACAGGTGCATTGGGACAGATTAAAGAAAAAAATGGCAAGACGAAGTTAGCATTTCCTAAAGAGTTTCCTAAAGCTCTTTACCAGGATTATTTTCTGGACTTTCTGTGTAATCACTCCTTTTTTATTCAGGATAATTAAATCTCCTTGGATGACATATAAAATGATTTTAAAACAAATTATGTACAGACTTGCAAGTGTCCTCGGGCATGAGCCCTAGCAATACATCATTACTCACACAGTATTCCTCCCAGAAATGCGTAAGGTCAATTAAATCATGAAAGATCACCAGACAAAAGAAAAGCTGACAGTCGTCCCATGAAATAACTAGACTGTAATCTTCAGAGCTGTCATTACCACGAAAAACAAAGGAAAGCTGAAGAGCTATTCCAAAACAAGCGTCTATCAGTGCACAACCCCTGGTGGCACAGGGCACGATTAAATGCCATGTGTGATCCTGGACCAAGGGGAAAATTATCATAATGAACATTCTCGGAACAACTGGTAAAACGTGAATAGTGACTACATATTAGAGGCCAGTATTATATCAATGTTAAATTTGCAGAACTCACGTGGCATTTGCATTATGGTTATGTAAGGGGATAAATATCCTTGTTCTTAGGAAACACACGCTAAAGTGTTTAAGATTTCTCTTCTCAAATGGTTTAGCAAAAAATCTTTCAACTTCCAGTTATTAAGTCAGTCAGTCCTAGGGACATAATGTACAGCATGGGGACTACAGTTAATTACACTGTACTGTATATTTGAAAGTTTCTAAGAGAGCAGATCTTTAAAGTTCTCATCAAAAAAAACACATTTTTGTAACTATGTGTGATGATGGATGTTTAAACTAGACTTCCTATGGGGGTCACTGCTACATACACAAGTACTGAGTCATGTCAGCATGTTGTACACCTGAAACTCAGGTAATGTTAAATGTGCATTACACGCAATAAAAAATAAAAATTTTTAAATGTTATAAATTATAATAATGTGTACATACAATTAGAGCAAACAGAAACCATTGGTGAATCTAGGTGAAGAATAATGGGTACATTCACGATACTATTTTTGCCATTTCTAAAGGTTTAAGGTTTCTCAAAATAAAAAGTTAATTTTTAAAAACTGTTCTGTGCAATAGAATATGTTGGCTATGGACTTCATGGTCATAAAATTGCGTGGGAAACATTAAATAATATTTAAATTCATAATTACTAAAAGAGTGTACCTAGAAAGCTTAAGCTTTGTTAGTTGCACGTCCATTCTATCAATTACTGGAGGGTTTAAGTAGTCTTCACCAGACACCAGACTGAAATGATTGTGAACTCTGATTAACCCCAGATCTACCACTACGGCATTGGTGGAAATGGAAGACTGAGGGATGACAATAACTGGTGCCTTCAAATCAATATTGATAGAAACCCGAAAACTCCTCTGGGCAAGATCTTTCACACTCGTGGCAGCCTTTTCTGCAGCCTGGGCAGTGGCAGCACTCAGAGCCTCTTTGGCTGTCTGGAAATTGTTCAGGAAGTTCTGTGGACACAAAGTATAAAAGGAGAAATTCAAACAGAGGACATGCAGGCCATTAATACCATATTCATTTTATTTATGTGCTAATTTTTTCCAATAGATAACTTTCAGTTGAGTGCTATTTTTCTAGAGTTAGAAAGGAATTACTAATTATCTACCTGTATTTATGTGCTACTTGAGAAGGGCTTATAAGTATAGTTATATGGCTGAGGAAAAGAGAAAAAAATATTTTTAATAGTCTTTATACTTGAAAATTTGGCTTCATTATGTTGTAGCAAAAATAATTCCACTTTTAGATAAAAATCATTAAATGATTGAGAATTTAACTATTAAAGAGAGGTTCTGACCTCCACATTAATGCATAAATAACATCTACAATCAAAACAATGCATACCCTAAAATCCAGAGTTTGTAAGCTGTGCAATCACAATTATCAGAGTTATTACTTCTAAGTTGAAAAGTCAATATATAAATAGTGATTTTACCAGGAGCGACATGAGGAATTTATGCAGATAGACAATCTGAATGCAGCCAACATTGAGTGACACCACTCCATCGACTTTGGACATGTCAGTATAGAAATCTCCCTCAGTAGCATTCGGATACAAATCCAAATTAAAACGAAATACTTCATTTCCCATGATTGACACCGCCTGAAAAGCAGAGACTTACATGTATTCACCAAGAGGAAAACAACAAAATAAAACTCCATTTACAAAGGACTTATATTTATAATCATTATAGAAACATTTTTCTATCAATATATATTTCACTGTTTTTTAACTATATATTTTAAAATAACATTTCACATTGTCATTAAACATATTAATTATTTATTATCACCTACTTTTTTATGAACTGTCTTAGGATCAACATCTGTGACAACAATATTTTCCAGTCTGGCAAATAGAGACTGTTTTCTCGACTGAAGAAAAAGAGAGGCATCGAGTCCTGAAAAAAAATTTACTATTATCATTTCTTTAGATCTAACAAAGTCTTAGTCTGTTTCTTTGCATTGCATAATTTTACTTTACAGGGTGATACACTTATAAATTTAACAATGTTTGAACTCCCAATTGATAACTAAGTTGCAAAACTACATATTTTTAGTTTTATAAACAATGGAACCTGTAAACTCATTAAAAAATACTGAAATTTCAACCCTCTGAAAAGACTACATCTAGTGCTAACAGATTACCTTGGGATTTTAGTAAATCCTTTACACCTTATATCCAGTCATTTACATGGAAGCTATAAAAGTTTCATGAATTAAATTCAGACTAGTAGATGCAGTTCCAGTTTGGAATGAATGAAGACAAAAACTCTACTTTTCCAGCCCTGGGTGGGGTGGCTCAGTGGATTGAGTGCTGGCCTGCAAACCGAAGGGTCACTAGTTCAATTCTCGCTCAGGGCAGGTACTTGGGCTGCAGGCCAAGTCCCTAGTAGGGGTCACATGAGAGGCAACCACACACTGATGTTTCTCTCCCTCCCTCTCCCCCTCTCTCTATAAATAAATAAATAAATCTCTTTTTTAAAAAACACCTTATCTTTTGAACAAATTTCAATACTGTGAGAACTTTACCTTGAATCTTGATTTCAGCAATATTATTCTTCTCTTCACAAACATTCACACAGAAAGCATTCAACTTGGCAAACAGCCTGAAGTCAATAATGTCACTATCTTTAGAGGACACAATCACTATGAATAAAACAAAGCATTTTATTGCAGTGAATTCCTAATGATCTAAACTCTATTAAGGTTTCTTCCCTATATTAAGTGAGCCACAATTCTGTTTTTAAAAACCAAAATAAGTCAGTAAAAGAACCATAAGATTTCACTCATACATGGGATATAAAGCTGAAAGCAACAAATGAGCAAATAAGAAAAACAAACAAAAACTCATAGACACAGACAACAGTATGGTGGTTACCAGAGGGAAGGGGATGAGGGGTAATAAAGCGGAAAGGGATATATATGGTGATGACGATCTGACTTTGGGTGGTGGGCTCACAATGCAATAATCAGATGACGTATTATAGAACTATACACTTGAAACCTACATTATCTTATTAACCAATGCCACCCCAATAAATTAACAAAAGCCAAAATTATAAAATTCTCAAGTTCTTGAAGATTTCAAATACTTTTTTGCTTTATATATTCTGTGAGTTTTCATTTTTAATAGTGACGTGTCACTTTTATAGTTTAAAACAAGGAAAAAATTTAAACAAAATAAGGACACTGAAACTCAGAGAAGTTCAGTAATGTGCCTATCGTCACATAGTTTAAGTAGCAGTCAGCATTTGAACTGAGTTCTCTCTGATCCAAAATCTAGGCTTTTAAATGGAGACAACTGTACTTGAACAACAAAAAAGAAAAAAGAAGATGAAGGAAAATCTAGGCTTTTGATCAATTACATGCTAACCTTATGCCCCTGCCCTCATGTTTCTGGATTTTGATTTCCTTATTTGTATAATGGCAGGGAAGGCTAAGCCTCTAGGGAACCCCTTCAGGAGCTACTGAGAAGGTATGTAAAACTCAGTGTAAACAGAGGTCTTTTCCCTCCTAAAGTCATCTCCCACCACTACCAATATAAGAACAGAAACAGACATTTTTACAAACAAAAGTATTAATTATATTTAGTTTATATATCAGGTACCCTCAAATGCTTGAGTTTGAAGAAAAGCAAAAAAGTGAGTAAAATAGCCTGTAAGTGACTAAACTAGATGGTCTCTTTAGATTACCCATTAAGCTCTAGAATTCTAAAACTCTTACTAACAAGAAAAAAAATTAAAAAACTGTTTTTCATACCTTTCTGGAGAGCTGAACTTTTCTGCTGCTTTTCAGCTGAAATCTGTACTTCCTTGGTATCACCCGCCTTTTGGCTATCTGATGGAATAATGGTTGTCAAGTAATTAATAGAAGAGAGGAGAGCTTGTGTTTGTAGCAACAAATTTAAAGATGAAAAAGCCACCTGGAAATGTTTAAAAGAGGAAAATTAGTTTCCTAGGCCAATTATACCGGTAGTCTTCAAGCCTGACCCAAAAGGCCTTTCTCCAGCTAGGCTTACGTAACTGCCTTCCACAACTTGGAAGGAACAGATAGGATAGGAATATTCACAATATATCCCTTAAATAGGGATACACAGAGAGTAAATTACCCTTACATACTTCAGGGGGTCATTTGAGTACCAAACTAACCTAATTATTATTCTATTCCCCTAGCATAATTGATCATGGAGCCTATAATATGCTTGTCAGAGTCAACCCAATATTCAACATATTTATGGTTTTTTGGATCTGCAATTGACTGTTTATTATGATTCCAAAAAACAGATAAATTAGACCATGAAATTCCAGAAGGCAAGGAATGACTGAAAATATGACATTCATGAGATTTAAATATAAAAAGTATATAAGTCAGTTCTCAATCACTAAATGATCTTCTAAAACCACAATAATGGACCTATCAAATAAAAAAACACCCAGCCATGGCTGGTGCAGCTCAGTGGATTGAGTGCCAGACTATGAACCAAAGGGTTGCCAGTTCGATTCCCAGTTAGGGCACATGCCTGGGTTGCGGGCCAGGTCCCCAAGCGGGGTGTGTGTGAGAGGTAACCATACATTGATGTTTCTTTCCCTCTCTTTCTCCCTTCCTTCCCCTCTTTCTAAAAATAAATAAATACAATCTTTAAAATATATATAAAGAAAGAAAGAAAAACCAAAGAATATATAACATAGAAAAAAATATTAATTTTTTATACCAATGAGTCCAGAAAGCTAAGACAGCAACATAAATTGCTTTCAAAAATACGTGGTTTTCTAATAGCGAATTCAAATTTTTTTTATATCTTTGTGTATACAAAAGAATTTCTTTTCATTACATCAAAACACTTAAGTGGTTATAAAAATTATAAAAAGAAAGTTTAACAATAACAGATTCTCATCTCTCTCTCTAAAGTGTAATGTAAACTCATCTCTTTCATTTTCTTTATAATGTAGCCCACAACTCATTTGGCCTCTTCTTCCTCTGCCCAACTACCTCAGTATGCCCCAGAAGTACTCAACATCTCTCCCTGTATTTCACACGCTTCCTCAGCCCTGCCTTAAACAACAGTTATCCAGCTTGTATTAAAACTCTGTTCTTCGTAAATGGAAGTTCCTTCATCTATAACAGTTCCTTCTTTAGAAATAATTAGGATGTAATACAGTAATTCAAAACAAAGGCTTTACTACACTGAATCATGAACAGAGCATGGTGGGTATCTATTTGTTTTATTTATAACGTTATTGGTTCCTGATTACCTCATCAAATTACCCAGTCAATATTCCTTCAAGGATACTGGAGACTTGCAGAGTAGGTTATTTTCAAACAGGATATATTACTTTAGTAGAATTTCTTACCTTAACTGTTTGTTCAGTTTTTTCAAAAGTAGTTTGAAAACTAGGTCCATTTTTATCAGCCTAAAAAACAAATTAATACCAAACAAATAATTTACGATTTCTAATTAACTCATTTATATTGTTACAACTGTATTTTATATACATTATATATTTAATATTATTGTCATTTTAGAGTTACATCCAAATAATTTATTTTCATAGTACAAATCTGTCCTCTTCAAACATATGAGAGCATAACAGCATTTACTTTTGCAAAAATGCAGCTGGGATCAGATTTATGAACTCTGAAGGTTGGAAGGTTTAAACCTCATCTAGCCCATCGAGCACTGAGTGCTGCAACCCCTTATGAAGTCTTTGGCAAGTCTATTTTATGATATCCTCGGTGAGAGAAAACCTCATTTTCTCACAAATTCAGTATTTAGAAAACTTTGATTTAGTGAGCTCTTCATACTGAATCGGAAATCAATCACCCATCATAATTACTAATTGGTTCAAGTTCTGCTCTTGGTAGTATTCACAGTAAGTTCAAAGTTTTACCTTATGTGAGGAGTCACAGGCTAGGCCAGTCTCCCTGCCTCCCTGCTCCCATTATGTTTTGTGCTCTTCTTTATTAAAGAATCATCACATTACATTTTAGTCGTTCTTTACCTATCTCCCTACTAGTGTTCATCTCTCCATCCGAAGTACCTAACAGAATTTGACACATAAAGGCATTTCAATAAAGAGTGTCCAACGATTAAACAAATCAACTGACCTTAAACAAAGCTCAATACAATCACTTCCTTCAGCATTTCTCATGTGATAAATCTTTGAGTCCTTTCCCAATTCTTGCAGTTCTCTGCTGAACCCAATCCAATTTAACTTTATCCCTTTTGATACAGAACACTCAGCCAAATATAGCCTACATTTACAGTGAATGTAGGTAGGCTAGTATGCTCTAGAAGTTAGGAGTAGGGCTCCTGGGAAAACCCAGGCTTCCATCTTTGGGGATAAGATGCTCAGTGGCTTTGTAAAAATTCTAGTCTACTTTTGTAGTTAAGTGAAAAAGAAAGAAGGTGTAGGAATGAAAGAGAAATAGTAAATGTCCTTGTGATTAAAACCTATGATACACACCCAGGCCTTTCAGTAATCTATTGTCATCTTTTTTCCTTTTAGAGGATAGCTTGAAGTATTCAACCAATGCATAAACATTCTATGGCCCATACCTTAATATACTCCACTTTTAAAAGATCTAATCCAGTTTTGTCAGAAGAGCTAATCAAGTGAAGGGGCTTCTTTCTGGATCCTAGATTAAAAAAAAGAAAAATGTTTTCAAACAAATTGCTCTTTTTTAAGTTTAAAATTTTCTAGATGTCTTATGACTTACAGTGGTGAACATACAATACAGTGTGCAGATAATGTGTTCTGGAATCGAGCACCTGAAACGTGCATAATTTTGTTAACCAGTGAGAACCCAATGAATTCAATAAAAAGAAAAAGTTAAAAATTAAAAAAATAAAAATACTGAAGGATAAATTTTTTCCAATACAATTACTTAATCAATTTCTTCCATGTCCTACTTTTGGAAGATTCGTGTTAGAAAGACAGGTGAGTTCTCTGCCGCCTAACCAACATGATTAATGGGAAATAGCTGTTTGCAGAATATTGGAAACATAAGACCAAGAGGTCCTTTCATGGGTTTCCTCCCGCTCCTGCCTGCCCTGGCCATGGATATAGCCCATCCCGAGCAGGACTCCCCAAAAGACTCCGCTCTGCACTCTTCCCACTAGGAAGAGAATGAAGCACTGAGCCAGGCTTTAAAAGACTATCTGCAGTTGGTTTCATGATTACTAAATGCTAGGGTCATCACTGGTGAAGAAATAAACCAATCCAAATCCTTACCCTACCTCTGTCATCCAACTACTTTAGAAACATGTGTATTTATTTTACACCTGTGTTAAAAAGCAATAAAAACTTCTCAAGATTTTTTAAGGCCATATATGCATTGGTAAGGTGTAAGAATCAGGAAATGTGAATTCTAGTTCATTTCCTTTATCAAAAGGTATTTAACTTCAGTTTTCTCAACTATATGACAAGGAGGTTGGACTACAATATATGTAATACCCTATTGAACTCTAAAATTCTTTGAACAAATATTTCCTTCATATTAAAAAATGTAAATAATTTTTCTTTGTTTAGCCTAAGAGAAGGCTTACATAGAAAAAGATTTTTTAGGGAAATAGAATTGTTAAATTTCTTCGAATTTAAAAACAGCAGGTACTAGCAGATGTCTTCTATATCCTTAGGTAGATGTACCATGGAACTGCCTCAAGAAGCTGTGGAGGGAGAAGAGATTTATCCACCATTTAATCCATCTTTTATTATTTGTAGTTCTATAACTCCTGTTCTGAGACTTCTCATTTCCCTTGAACTAAGTGAACTAAGTTTCCCTAAAGGAAAAAATAGCCTAACAAATATATTCAATATTTGTATTTGTTTCCCTTAAAATAGTAATATAAACTCCATCTTAACACAGTGCTTATAGAAACTTACTATTACATGACATTTTTCTACTAAACTGAGATTTATTTTAGTTTCAACTACTTTTGAAAAAATTTAAAATAGCTCTTTTATTTGACTAAAATATTAGGCAAATATTAGGTAATTTTAATTACCGTGGACTCACCCATTCTTTCATTTCTTATATATCTCATATGCACATAAGATGTATACATATACTAAAATAAACTACAAGCAGTTCTGAAAGAATGAATTTTACATCTCACCATTTTTATTTTTATAACCTGGTGCTGCTTCTTATATATGAACCCTATTCAATAGAAAGAACAAGGACTTCAATATTATAAGCCCAGAAATAAATTTTGCCATTCAAAAGATGCATGATCTTGAGTAAGCCACCTAATCTCCCTTTATTTAGCCATTTTTTCCAAAATGGGAGTGATATTCCCCATATAAAGGAGATTCATATGGACTCTCTAAGGAAGTAGACGGTAGTAATAGTTAAGAAAACAGACCCTAGGCCAGATTTCAAGGGTTCAGCCAATAGCTAGGATGAACGACCTTAGATAAATTATATAAAGAACTTTTGCCTTACTTTCCCCACCTGGAACCTGGAGACAACAACACTGTTTTCCTCATAGCATTGTTATAAATGTGCTTTTATTTGAAAAATGCATAGAACAGTGATACCTATTATTTATTATAAACATTATTATATAAATGAAAGTATTCAGATTCTCAAAAGTGGTTTTATACTTATATTATCATCATTTCCATTTTTAAGGCCACTACCTTGAATTTCATGGTAATCCAAGCTGATTTTCTTTAGGTAAGATACTGCAGTTAAATCAAATGTTCTCATTGTAGCCTCTGTTCCTAGCTGAGAAACATTAAATACTAGAATTGTATCTTCTTCTTTCTGTTGTTTGCTAAATTCCAAAATCACCTAAAAGAATCAGAACAGCCAAAGAAAGGTTAAATAGTTTGAATCATACTGAAAAATATAAAAACAAAATCCTTCTTCATACATATCATCATGAGAATAGTAGAAATTTTGCTCACACTTGTCTACCCTGATTCTTATTTACCATGACTGGAAATCACCATATTAAATTCTATTATTGAGAATATAAAAATGTCTATGTAAAAATGAGGAAATTTTGTATCCATTAGTGATTTATATTTTTAAATTTAGTAAAATTAGAATGTATGGATTCTTCCTTAACATGATTTTCTTAAACCTGTATCTCAAAAAAGAAATCATGTTTGGTGATACAAGAAACATTCCCATTAACATAAAAAGCAACATAAGGATATTTGCTATTATACTACTATTGAAATTTATTCTGGAAATGATAGCCAGTAAATTTAGCAGGTGAAAAATAAAACACATATGTGGCAATTTTTAAAACATGCAAGTTCTTTAATACTCCATCAAGAGACGGAGGTCTCTGTCCCTTTAAATTTGGGTAGTCCCAGCCTAGCCAGGTAACTCAGTTGGTTGGAGTGTGGTCCTGTAAACCAAAAAGTTTCAGGTTCGATTCCCAGTGAAGGCACATACCTAGGTTGCAGATTGGAGCCTCTGTTGGGGCATGTATGGGAAGCAACCAATTGATGTTTCTCTCATATCAATGCTTTTCTCTCTCTCTCTCTGTCTCTCTCTCTCAACCCCCCCACCCCATCCCTCTCTCTCTCCCTCCCTGCCTCTCTATGTCATCAATAAAAACATATCCTTGGGTGAGGATTAAATATGGACAGGCTTGTTATTTCTCTTAATCAATAGAGTACGGAGGAAGTAATACTACAATGACTTCCAATGTCAAAAAAGGCCATGAAACTTCCACCAGGGGATGTTCACTCGAGGGTAGCTAGTTGCCACACAAAAAGATCATTTACCCTGAGACTACCTTTCTCAGGAGGCAATGAGTAGGCGTTCAGTCAGCAATTCTAGCTGAGCTCCTTAGCCAACAGCCAGTACCAACTGCTAGTCTCATGAGTGAGACACCTCTGAGCCCCTCTGATACATCAGGTCATTAAAGCATTCAGTCAAATCCGAGTATAAGCATGTGAAAGACTATACACAAAACTTACTAAGCTGCACACTTCCAGAATTCCTAACCTGCAAAACTAAGCAAAATAAAATAGCTATTTTGAGCTACTAAATTTTAGGGTAAACTGTGAGGCAGCAATAGTAACTAGAACAATATAAATGCTGAAAGAAAGCACAAATTAGTATTAGTAGTGATAAAATTATATACTTAAGAAAAACCAGGAGGAATGACAACTGAAAAACAGAAACTATAGTACAGCAAGATATTTAATACAGAACTGACATACAAAAATAAATGTGAGATACATTGATGATTTACATGAAAGCAATGAAATAAAAAAATATTAAATCATCAGTAAATATTTTTTGCAATGAAGAATAATTTTCTAAACATATTAAACTAGGATATAAAGAAAAGATTTGATAAATTTCACTACAGAAACATTTAAAACTTCAAAATGACAAGAAAGTCAAATTGGGAAAAATATTTCAAAAAGCACTACCATGTTTTTTCTAAAAGGATTCTGATTATCACTTTAGTTCATTCATTCAGTATTCAGTAAAATATTAATTGGGCATTATCTACCATGTACAAGGCTGCGCCAGCCACTAAACACATAGAAGTGACCCTGACAGACAAGGCCTTTGTCTAAGGAGAGTACAGGAAAATAAAGGTTGCTATCTCATGTTGGGTGGCGAGGCCTTTTCAATATGATGGCATTTGAGTAAATGCCGTATTTTGCTGTGTATAATGCACTCTTGTGTATAATGTGCACCCATGTTTTTGGCCCAAACTTTCAGGAAAACAATCTTTTGTTTTAATTTTTTAATTTAACTTTTTATTTATTTATATTTAGAAGCAAAACTGATTACTATATTCCAGGGTATTATTTTACATACAAATATTGTTACTGCTTTGTAGAGTTACATTTTTTAACACATAAGCATAAATAAAAGGATTAAAAACATTTATATACCGTATTGTCCGACTATAAGATGCACCTTTCCCCCAAATTTGGGAGGAAAATCGGGGTGCATCTTATAGTCCAAACGTAGCTTACCTGGCTCGCTAGGGGGGTGGGGTGGAGTGGGATTTTTTTTTCCATTTTCTTCCTCTAAAACCTAGGTACATCTTATGGTCCGGTGCATCTTATAGTCCGAAAAATACGGTAGATATGGAATTAGTACTATCCATGTATATGTGCATCCTCATTCTCCACTCAAAAATTTGGGCAAAAAGTGTACATTACACACAGCAAAGTTCGCTATCTAAAGGAAATAAAGAGTCAAGCCATGCAGGAAGACTATTCCAGGCAAAGGAAACAGCAAGCACAAAGAATGTGCTTTGGTATATTTAAGGGAGATCAAAAAGCAAGTGTAAGCAATATGAGGCAAGAACTGTGCTCACCACTGTAGCTCCAGTATCTAAAACAATGCCTGGTACATGATGGCACTTGATAAATATTTACCGAAGGAATGAATGTAACAGAGCTGGAGTAGAGTGAGCACGGCAGAAAAGAATTGAAGATGAAGTCAAAGAAGCCACATGAAAGGCCTTGTAGGCCACAGGAAGGAGTTAGCCCTCTGCTCTGAGTGAGATGGGATGCCAGAGAAGGGCTGTGAGCAGAGCAATGACATCATCTGAATTTTATTTTAACAGGATTACTCTGGCTGCTGTGTAGAGAACAGAGTTAAGAGGCGACTGACATAGTTCAAGCAAGAGATGATAGTGACTTGGACAGTGCAGTAGCAGTGGAAGAGAAGAGCAATCACTTGAATGGATTTTGAAGTTAGAGTCAGGGGATTTTCTGATATTTTGGATGGGAATATGAAAGAAAAAAAAGTAAAAAAATACTAATGGTACAGAGCATATCTTTCTTTAAATAAATACCAATAATAATTAGATTTGTATATACAATTAAAATCTGGTATATTGGGCCCTGGCTGGTGTGGCTCAGTGGACTGAGTGCCAGCCTGTGAACCAAAGGGTCCCTGGTTCGATTCTCAGTTAGGGCACATGCCCGGGCTGCAGACCAGGTCCCCAGTAGGAGACACATGACAGGCAACCACATATTGATGTTTCTCTCCCTCTCTTTCTCCCTCCGTTTCCCTCACTCTAAAAAAATAAATAAATAAAATCTTTTTAAAAAATCTGATATTTTTGACATATCTTAGTACATAACCTCACATTAGAATATAAGGCAGTCAGTAAGAAACACTGAGGAAGAATGAATACCATATTTTACATATATTTAGTGTTTCCGATAGTTTACAAGGATAGTGATAACAAGAATATATTTATTTATAGACAAAATAAATACGCATACCTCTTTAATTTCAAACTTTAGTAGAAGATTAATGAGCTCCTCATTTGGGACCTCTGCAACTTTTTTTCGTTCTAATCCTTTCATACTTCTACCAGTCTGTATGTCTCCATCTTCAGCATCAAAATACTCATCATCGGACTCTAAAGAAAGAAGACATTCATTTGACTTGAATGTGCGTTGACAGTTGTATAAAAACACTCAAATCTCTCAAAAATGAAATTTATTTATCAGATATAATATTAATATTCAGAAGCAGAATATATTGGTTCTGTCAAGAAAACTTTAGTTTTTTCTATAATATAAAAGACATATTTTTCATTTTCACCAATAACTTTATTGATTTGATGATTTTGAGTATATCAGCGATCTCCTACTGTTGGCTTCTGGTGGGCAGAGGCCAAGCGCACTGCTAAACATCTTCCAATGCATAATACAGCCCCACAGCAAAGCATTATTTGCCAAAATGCCAATAGTACAAGAAACTTTGCAAACCACTTTTGACATGTTCGATCAGTCACAGCATCTTCTCCATATACTGCATAAATCTTTTTTGCATTTTGTTGAGTTTCTACCTTTCTTGAAATAAAAAAGCATGACAGCCAAAAATGTTATGTTTTCTTCCACCTTCAATATTAAAATGGCTGCACAAAATTCACCAATTGTTTTTTTTTAATGCACGCTGATATGACAGCTGTCACAATACAATCTAACAAATTGTTTTGAATGAGGTTAAAGAGAACTAAGCACTACTAGAGCCATTGTACAGAAAAAACTAAAAGAACTTTTTGTCCAACCCAGTAGTTTCAGTGTTTTTCTAAATCTCCCAAAGTAACTCAAGCTGGCAAGTGATAAGCATAAATAAAATCAAACTGCCCTAATTTTTTCATTTTAGTTCATTCATTCAATATTCAATAAAATATTTACTGGTTTATCATCTGTCATGTATCAGTCAGTACCAGCCACTAAGTACACCAGAGAGATAAGGACAGACATAACCATTGTCCTCTTGAAGCTTACATTCCAGTTCAAAATTAAAAAGAGATCAGTTAGGCCAGAGTTAGAGAAAAGAATTGGGTATGGGTTCTTTGATTTTTTTACATACATTCATATTTCCTAGAACTATGAATATAATCACTACCAGAAATTTCTATAGTTAAAATTTACATTTATTTCTCCCCCTACTAATCTTGTATTTATCAACATAGTAACTAAGCAGAGCACAGTAATCTCACATTTGTTTCTGGAGTTAATCTAAACACTAGGTATAGCTGGGTTTTCTGATAACGAAATGTTTATACTTCATGTGGAAACTACTTAGACAAAGTTCACTATGAGCTCCTCCTCTTTTCTCATTCCAAGGATCTCAATTCTTGTTTGCCTCCATGTTGGGTAACTGGGGCACCAGAGGAAACACAGTAACACATGTATTCTTGTAATACATAGTCTTACCAAGAATCCCTAGAGAAGGGAAAATTATGTTGTACACTGTCAGAATAAGTTTAATAACATAAAAATCAGTCGTATTATATTTAAACAGGATCTGACTGAATACGGATAAAACTTTGGTGAACTCTAGATTGACTTTAGTGTTTTCATTAGTACAGGAACATCAAAATCCAGGGTCTCACTTTGTGACAGCTTGTCTAGAAACTCATCTTATGAAGAATGCATAAGACCCTGAGAAGACTGTCTTGTGATGCCTGAAACATGTTCACATTTAATTTATACCAGAAGGAGAGCCGGGAAGAACCCTGAAGGGTAGTCATCAGCTGTTCAGGGTTTCCTTTTCCTGGTAAGTGTGGCACACTTCTCTGTTACACACCGCACTTGCCAACACTTGCGTTACATCAGTCAATTGTGTTTGGACAGTCTTTTCTTCATCTCCCTTTTTCCTTTATATTAAGGTGATCACCAGCCTTACATAAGCATTCATATACAACCCAACTTATTACCAGAACATTCAGGTACCAGATTGGAGCAAAAAAAAAAAAAAAGTAGCTTATTTAAAATCTTAAGCATTGTCATTCACAAAAATCCTTTTAATCAAATGAAGAAACTTGGGCTTAAAGGAAAAAGTGACCTAAAGTTACACTGTTGGTTAGTAGTGCAACTAGAACTAAAACCAATAAATTACTCTAACACTTTCAAAATTCCTTTATTTTCTGAAGATTTTATCTTGGCATACTAATTTTTTTAATCCTCACCTGCAGACATGCTTTCACTGATTTTAGAGAGAGAGGAAGGAAGAAAGTGAGAGAGGAAGAGAGAGAAACATCGATGTGAAAGAGAAATATCAATTGGTTGCCTCCCATACACACCCCTACAACCAGGGATTGAACCCACAACCTAGGTATGTGTCCTGACAGGGGATCGAACCCGCAACCTTTTGGTGCATGGGACAATGCTCCAACCAACTGAGTCAACCGGCCAGAGCTCCACATACTAATATATAGGCTTGGTTCAATAAAAAACATATTACTTTCCTTACCTGATTCCACTCCATCCAGCAACAGTGATGTACCAATTAGGTCTTTTGTCCTATCTGAAATAATGGGAATTGAGGATACCTAGAAAATAATACAAAAAGTTTTCTTAACATACTAATTTAGTTGGATTAAATGTACTTAAACAACACAAATACTGAGAAAGCAATAGAGGACGGAGAGAGATGGAAAGACACATACACATAAAATATACCACTCTTCCATCAAAGTACCTTATGCAATCAATTAAATAATGGTTGATTGGAGTTTACTAATTGTTAATACTGCTACCTGCAGTTATAAGGGCAAAACAATGTACAACTCTAGTAGATGAGTCTATATATCATTCTGTGTCACTTAGTTGCTATCTATTCCAATATAAACTGCATCATTATTACAGGTTCCCGGAAAATGGAATAAGTATTAACTGACTCTCTCAAATTTTAATTTTAAGTGTGAAAATCCAACATTATTTTAGGTTGTAAAGCTCAATTACAATTAGTGACCTAGAAATTTTAAGTCTAACATATAAGTAAATTTTACACCAATCATTTTATTTGGCAACATTATAAAGATTTCTGTATCTAGTTTTATATAAAATACATTTCATAAATTTAAAAGATATTTTTCCTTTCATTTGTTTATTTTTGTTCCTTTGATTCCCTAAAACCAACCTTCCACCACTCTGAAACAGTAGTGGAAATAGGCTGCAGTCGTTACTCATCCAATGTCCTATGCAGCTCTTTATAGAATCCACAAAATTAAACCTCAAAAGTGCACCAAAAATATAAACAGACCCTAAAAATATTGAAAAATAAAACAGTTCACAGAAAGCTAAACAAAACTCATCATAAATACAGATGTAAAGAGATTTGGCATTTTCATTACAGCCACTTACCAGCCTCTCAGGAGACTGCACGGACGAGTTCTGTGGCAAGGGGATGCCGTTAATCAGGCACAGCAGATCTTTCATCTTCTGGTCAGAAATTCTCACGTGCATCAAAGGAAGCCCTCCTGATACTTTAAATCTGAAAATACAATTTGATGATATGGTTTCTAAGGTCTCACTTCTCTACATTAGGGGGGGGAAGAGATTAGAGAAGAGACTACATAATGGGGTCAAATTTACTTTGGACACATTGTAATGTAATGACATTAACGCCTCATTTAGTCAATATTGTCAGGGAATAGGAGGCTCTACGTAATCTAAGTTTCCAGATAATTTAAATGCATCCTCCTTAAGGAGCCAATCCTTCTTCACTAATTTGGATGAAAATATTTTCAAACACAATTGTCTACTTTTTAAAACCTAAAACTCTATATACTTCAGCATTTCTGCTACCAGAGATTTCTCATTATGAACATCAAAGAGATCTGCCCCATCAATCTTTATCCCCTTGCCTTGCTTTATTTCCTGTAGCACTTATTAGCATCTGACATATTATGTACATACTTGTTTATTCTATGTCAACTCTGATTAAAATTTAAATTCCATTGAGGACATCTGTTTTGCTCACAGCTGAATCACTATTGTGCTTTCATCAGTTGCTTACTTTTCAGCAGCTACTTCTATTCTGCTTCCCTGTTCAACCTAACTGCCTAGGTTTGTTTGTCTCAATAATTTTGTGGCAGCTGTTCACTGCTCATAAAGCTCTTTCAGGTTGTCATTTATCTTTGACTTCCTAACTAACTACAGCAAACAGCTGTGGCTGACAGATGCCCAACCACAAACTGAAGAATGATTTTTCTGTACAATGCACAAATCACTAATGTTCACAGAGTCAAACTGGCTGTTCCTACCTCAAGAGATTGAACTTTCTGCAAAAGTACTCTGTAAATTGAAAAGCACTATAAAAATATAAAATGCTTCTTTATTATTTCTGAAATATTACATAAAACTAAAAGTATCACAAATAGAGGGACTGGATTAACCTTCCCATCTAAAATAGCTAGAAAATTGAACAAAACATATCGAACAATGATCTCAAAGAGACTGAACTTCAGTCAACAAAGGACAGTTGAAAGATAGGAAACAAATGAGGAAAGTCCTACAAATACCCCAGCTCACTGACTGAAGGGATTCAAAATGTATAGGGTATAGTAAAGCAATACTTCAACGAAAATTTATAGCACTAAATGCTTATATTAGAAAAGAAGGTCTCAAACCAATGGTCTCAGCTTCTGTCTTAGAAAACTAAGAAAGTGAACCAAATGAAACCAAAAGCAGCAAGAAATCAATCAATAAGAAATATGAGAGTAGAAATCAATGAAATAAAAACCAAACACAACAGAGAAGACAACTAAAATCAAAAGCTGATTCCTTCAGAAGATCAACAAAATTGATAAACCTCTAGCTAGGCTAAGCAGGAAAAAAATAGAAAAGGTTACTTCAACATCAACAAATGACTTCAACATCAGGAGTGAGAGAGAGCATCGCTACACATTCTACATGTATTAATACAGTAATACAGAAATATTGTAAACATTTCATGACAATAAACTCAACAATAAATTCCTTCCTTAAAGGACAAACTACCAAAGATCAGTTAAAAAAAAAAAAAGATAATCTGAATAAATCTGTATCTACTAAAGAAACTGAATTTTTGGTTAAAACCCTCCCCCCAAGAAAGAATATTTCAGGCCCAGATGGCTTCACTGGAAGGAAAAATATCAATTCTTCCAGAAAACTCATTCCACGAGGTCAACATTACCCTGATATTCTGATGCCAAAAAAAGTAAATAAAAGCCCCGAACAATATCCCTAATAAGATGTAAACCCTAATAACAAAATTTTAGCAAACCAAATTCAACAACATTTTAAAAGAATGACACATCATTACCAAATGAGGTTTCTCCAGTAATGCAAGGTTGGTTTAACATCCATCTGATAATGAAGTACTGACACACACAACATGAATGAATCTCAAACAGATTATGCTAAATGAAAGAAACCAAACTGTATCACTCTATTTACATAAAATTCTAGAAAACTTTAACAAATCTATAGTGTCAGAAAGCAGATCAATGTTGTTCAGGGATTGAGGGGAGAGAAGTTGGCAGGTAGGAATGGGAAGGAGGAAATACAAAGGGGCACAAGGACTTCTGCAGATGACAAATATGCTCATTATCTTGACTGTGCTGATGGTTTCATATATGTATGTCACAACCTACTAAATTGTATACTTTAAATAGATGCAGCTTACCGAATGTCAATAATACTTCAATAAGGCTATTTTTAAGAAGGCAGCATACTATTTCATGATTATCTACTTAAATCAAAAATTTAGTTTCTACTTTTCATTCCCTTATTCTCAAGATTTTATATGGTTTCATAATTTAAAAAACTTCTAATTTTTGAAGATTTTATTTCATTGATATTGGACCTTGGATTCAATCCATTTAAACGCAGGGATAACCAACTTTTACAGAATGTAAAGAGAGGTCACATATAAATCACGTAAAGGTTTTCTTAAAAATGTATTTCTGCTGTAAAATAACCATTTCTCTCTGTTCTTCAGAAATCTAGCTTTTCTTTCTGAAAACCCAGACACTCATGCAGATATAGTTCATCTTGTTGATTTTATAATATAACAGACATGCATACATTACCTGGCCATTCTAATGTCTTTTTCTACCATTGCCTTGGCCACATCAACATGAATGTCCATAGGCTGCAAAATATGCATAGCTGATGGAGGCTGAAATCGACACTGTTTCCAGTTTTCCTCTTAAAAAAATTTCAAAATTAATGACTATTTTAATTTATTAAATAATTATTTTTAGATCAACAAATATTCTGTGGGAAATACTCTAACTTATTACAAAATAGTTAATAAGCATATTCAATGAATGCCAATGTTTACTTCTTTTAGTATATAAGTTAAATAACCTATATTTTTAAAATACAGATTGACAGGAGTTAAAGGCTGTGATATAAAAATAATTCAAATATTTATTTGAAAAATGTTTTTATTACATCTTTCATTTTAAAGCCAATAGGAAAAACTCAGAAATTTACTGCCTTGATTACAAAATAATAGAGATCAGAGGGGCTGTTGCAGTGAAAAAAATAAGAAAAAAATTGGGAAAAATGACAGAATAAAAGAGGCTTCTGCAATTCCTAAGTGCAATTACACTAGTTTAGCACACAATTCTACAGAAAAACTAAGTTTTACCAAGAAAATTTTCAGGACAAAAAGTGTAATAATTACTTTTCTTAAAATAGGAAGGCCCCCTAAACAGACTTTCCAATGACTAACAGGATCTTACACATAATCTTAATTGATGGCAATGACTGAGTATCTTTTATCACTTGTAACTCAAGCAATCATTACTAAGTACCTACAACAGAAAAGGCAGTTTTAATGGTCTGTGTAGGTACTTCCCTTTAAGGAATTAATAGTCTCCTAATATAAAAAAACTAAGTACAACATTATATATTACATTTTAATAAATCTCATTACTCATGATGTAACTGTATATTCTACAAACAAAAATTGTCCTTTCCATTAATGACCTACTACAAAGTGATATACCCAAGCATATTTAGGAAATGCTTATTGCTTCTAGAAACTAAAGAAGTATAGAGCACCAGTCATTTTAACTTAAGCAGTAGAAAACACCAAAGTTTATGAAAAATAACTTAATTACATTTAGGTTTTAAGACTATAGCCATACTTCTCAGAAATAAGGACTAGGCTGATATAGTAAAATATTTAAAAATAAAGGCAGCAAGGGAGAAGAACAACATTGAGACATGCCCGTAACACTGGGACAGAGGAACTGAGCCAATAGCAACTTCCATTTTGTGTTCTGGGCAGTTTCACAGTCACATTATTTTAAAAAAAAGAAAGCAATGACTATATTTAATTTAAAAGGGTGCTGCATACTATATACCCTGAGAAGAATAGCCAGATTTTTAATCTCTATTTGTAACTGTGACAGGATTTGCACCAAGGCTCTCCTGTTTGATTTTCTTAAGAAATCAACAGGATATGTGTTCAAAATGTCACCGGAGCTGATACACACGCACACACGTACATTTACCAAAGCTACCCATCATAATTTCAAGATCCTAAAAACTGAGTCACGTATTACCTGCTCTTGCAAACAGTAGTTGCACACTTTTTATTTCAACATCAAACTTATCATATGCCTTATCCATTATTTCCTCCAGAGATGAATTTGTAGTCTTCTGCAAACCTTGATCTTTACTGTTAAGCTAAAATGGAGGGAAAAAACCTCAGTATTTTTAACAGAAAAGTACATAAATCAACAACATACTTCAGCTGTGTTTTCTTAAAACCTAACTAAAATGAAAACAGTACCCTTAATAAATTCACATTTTGCTTAGTTTTCTGATAATTATTTGCATATATTTTATTGCAAATGTAATATTTCAGCCTACATCTCTCTTATGTCTGAGTAAAACACTACTCAGCACATCTGCACTAACAAGTCAGTTGCACATCTGTCTACCTCAAATAATCTGTCTACACATGCGACTCTTGGCTTTCAGGAGTTGTTGACACTTATGACTCAGGCCCCCACCACCTATCCTAAATTCTTCAAGACGAAATAGCAGAGTTTATTCCTTCTTCTCCCCAGCGCATACCTAGAATAACTAGTCCATTGGAATTCAGCTCCAATCTCTACTTCCTTTCTTCCCATCTTCCAAAGAAGCAAGGATTAATTCAGGACTATATATTTTTAAATCTCCATTTTTTCTCAGGGGCTTTGATTTCTATGAGGTTCAATGCCCAAACAAAATCTTAAGTTCTCTTACTCTATCTAGTTGCTGGCCATGGTTTAACATATTCATATGTGTATCATTTCATACATCAAAATATAAAAATTAACAAATAACACTCTGAAACTAATCTCTGGAAACCTAGGAGTGTTTGAAAACTATAAGTGCTTTTCTCCAATTACAAAAAGACAACAGTAATCCATTCTCAAGGTCAAATCATCTACCATTATAAAAAAATTTTAGGGTTTTCTTTTATTTTTTAATATCCATATGGCATATATAAAATAATCAATCTAAGTTAGGCCTCACAAAATACTAAGAAGAAATAAGTCTAAGTTTAAGTAAATCTGAGGGGAAAAAATGAACTATCACACAGCTAGGTACCAAGCTGACCAAAAATGGATAGACAGAAATGTATATATACCTACCTGAAATGTACCAAAATCTAAAATGAGAAGATCTGACTTTTTATGGTAAAAGCCTGTCTGTGGAACTATTAGATAAGAAGGCTTTAGATTTATTTTTAAATCAAGGACTTTTCGAGTTTCAATAATATGTGTAAGTCCTAAAAAAAAAGAAAGATCAGAAGGTCAAGATGAAATATATAATTCTATTATTAACAGTAAGAATACAAATTGAAAAGTATTATGAAGGATACTTCTCACAGATTACACTTTCAATTCAGCATGTGAAGTGAAATTGTATATGGTTAATGGGAAACAATCAATCATGTCTTCATACAGTACAGTAAACCCAACATAGCTGTACTGTATCCGGAGGTAGAACAATTCGTTATTTCTTTAGTTAAGCAAGCAGATAACGTAGTTAGCATCAGTGCAGACGCAATGTTGTACAAAAGTATGTATCTTATGTATCACACAGTTTCTTAAGAACAGAGACAGAGGGGTGTCTTCCACCTCAAGCTCATTCTCATGTGCAGGTTCTTAAAGGTAATGGCAGAGAGAATCACCTGTGCCCCATATTACTCTCTTTCTCAGTCAGCCTAGTTGGTATATTTGACTTTGGGTAAACCATGTACCCACAATGCAATTCCACTGTAAAATATAGCCTGAATTTAAAACAAAGAAAAAAGCAACCTATACTGTTTTCAATACAATATTTACATTTGAATACATAAAAAATCGAGCATTTAGTTGATGCTCAGGCAGACAGGCAAATTCTTTACCTGTAGCTGTTCTCTCTTTAATTTCTTCCAGCTTCATCAATGTAGCTGAAGTTATTTGCTCAAGATCTAATCCCTTATTTGATTGAAAGAACTCAACCACTGCATTAATGGTTTTCTGTAAAGCAATTTAAAATACAAGGATATTTTACACAGTACTTTCTACATTATAAATTTTAAATTTTCGACTTAATTCTAAACAACTGGGCTTTGAAATGAGGAGGTACCTCCAAATATATTCCACCCTACTTCATCTCCCTCTAGAGTGAAAGTATTTAAATATGTTCTGTGGTATCCCTGGTTTTAGCCTCCAATTGGCTAGAATGTGCAACTCCACTTCTTTATATTGAAATTAAATTCCCCTACGCTTTGAAGTTTGCAAAGAAATAGGAAAGCTATTGAGCCCTTACTTACATCCAAAACTTGAGTGTAAAAAATCAGACATTCTGCAAGATGGAATTGGTACTGGAGACTGGATGTACAACAATCCAGTTTACATCGTGAATGTACCCACGGTGTACAACCACTTCTAAACTGTAGAGTAAAAATAAGTTGGGGATCTCAACAACAAGGTGGGGCAACTTGCAAGTGATGCAATGAGTAGTGAACCGTGCCCATTCTGTTGGCTAGTTTGAGATGAGTTAAGAGTGTATGAGTAAAAGATGGAGCTATTATCACAGAACGCAAGCAAGCCCATGCTTTCAACAAAACCTAATGTTTTCTTCCAATATAAACAATATATAAAGTTCTTTCAATTGCTTCTAAGGCTCTTTGAATTGGTTCCAAACATTGAGGAGAAAAGGAGAATAAGCAAAAATAAACTTGAATAGGAAGTCAGCATGTAACAATTGGGAGTAGTTGGTACAATAAACACAGACTTACAGCAGAAAACAACCTATAGCATATTAAAAAAATCAAAATTGAATGATAAACATGTACTGCTTTTAAAATAAGAAAAAAGTGTTAGTAAATTTGGCTGCTAAGTAAATAAGTACGAAAGAGAAAATATAAGAAAACCGTATGTCAGATATATAAGACGGGTTTAATAAGATTCACTTTCTCTTTGCACTCACAGCATCATAGATGACCTCCACAGGCTGAGACTGAACAACAAGAGTTTGGTCAGCAGTACTGTTCTCTGGGTTGGTTTCAAATTCAATTTTAAGCAACGATGATGCAGTATCACCAATTGAAGCCACAAGTGATGGTATAGTATCCTGCTGTCTCAGACCTGTTATGTACCAGTGTTCTAATTTTGCTTCCACCCTACAATCCAATGAGGGGAAAAAAAGAAGTGATATAAACAAAATCCTTTGTAATATAATGGTTTAAAACACAAATTTTCCTTTAAAAATACTCCACTGAGAGTCCCAACCATGCCCATTACAGAGTTGAAGTCCAGACTTCTTAGACTAGCATTCAATAACCCTCACAATCTGAGGTGGGGTTTTTTTCCATTTTTGGTTTGGTTTTTGTCCCTGTCATCCTCATAAATCAACTTTAGCCAATTCCAGAACACTGTAGAACTTTCGATCACTGTGGCATGAATATAAACTATACTTAACTCATGAGGCTCATATCCCTATTTCATGTCACCCTGAACGCCCCCCTCCTTCCACTAGTGCTTTCCATTCAGCTAGTTTAAGCCCCAGTTCTCTTAGGCCAAGTTTTTCTCTTCCACAACTGAATCTGTGTGATGTTAACAATAAGGTATCTAATTTCACAGTACCTTTTCACTTATGAGCTCTCTGATATGCTATATAGATCTTAAATTATTAACTTTTTGAATATCCTCTCTTGTCAACTACAGCATAAGCTTTCTGAAAACAGAAAGTTTTGTGCCCATAGCCTTTATGGCATCAAATCTATAAACTAAATAGTACTCAATAAATATTTATAAAGGAAAGAAGAAACGATGAGCTTGTCATGTAATTCCATAACAAAACAAACTCAAATATAAAATGACTAATCTTGACAAACACACACACACACAAAACTAGAGAAAGACTACTACTAATCAGCCTTTAACACTAAATAACACTACATTTATGGGGCCTAAAGTCATACAAAAAATAAAATTTGAAATAGCTTTTTAAAAACTTACTTAAGTGCTTGTGCTCCTGGTCGCTGAGATACTTCGGTGCCAAGGCCAATTATCTGAATTTTTAGTATTTCTGGGACATTTTTGTTTTCTCTTATTGTAACAGAAGTGCTTACTAATTTCAGTGTCATTATATGAGCAACATACTAAACAAAAGAATAAAAATTATTAAAGTTTCAGTAATGACTCCTTTAATTAGTAATTTACTTAGTTTCTTGAATTATAGTGATCTATAAAACAATATTGGAGGTTTCTGTACCAATGTGCTCACTGTAAAAAAGTAACATGAGAAAATTCAATGCAAATTGCTTGCTCAAATAGGACTTTTACAAAATCCGAAACTAATTTTTCTTAAAGATAATAAAAATGCAACTTGATAAAATATTTTGTGGCATAAAGATTTAATTCAGCAGATGTCATTAAAGCAAGCTAATTCAGATCAATCCTTGGGCTCAAAAAACTGGACAACATATAAAGAACATTTGCTTAATGGCTTTGGAGAGTTAATAAGACATTTAAAAAACTCCTGGCCCCAAAATTAGTAAGTCAAAACTAGAGGTAAAGCAGAGAACCAGGGAGATGATTCTCATCAAACCCCACAGGAACATAGCAAGAAGAGAAATATGAATAAAATATCTACAAAATAGTCAGAACAATTAACAAAATGTCAATAGTAAGCCCTTAGCTATCAATAATTACTTTAAATGTAAATGGTTTCAATTCTCCAATGAAAACGCACAGAATGGAGAATGGATTAAAAAAAATAAGATCAAACATTATGCTGCCTATAAGAGACTCACTTTAACTTTAAGGCCAAACAGACTGAGAGTGAATGGATGGAAAATATATTACAAACAAGCATAATCAAACAAAAACAAAATAAAACAAAACGGAGGCAGCTATACTCACATCAGAAAAAAAAGACTTAAAGTTAAAATCAGTCCAAAGAGATAAAGAAAAACATTATATAATGACAGAAGGGTCTATCCATCAAATAGATATACAATAACAATTGTAAATACTTATGTACCCATTGGAGCACTTAATGTAGGCTAACAGAACTAAACTATACACAAGAATAACCTGAAAATGGGTGAAAGACTTAAATGTAAGACTCAAGACCATAAAAATCCTAGAAGAAAACATAGGCAGTAAAATTTTGGTCATTTCTCATAGTGATATTTTTTCTGATATATCTCCTTGGGCAAGGGAGACAAGAGAAAAAAGCAAATGATGGGGACTACATCAAACTAAAATGTTTTGCACAATAAAGGAAACCATCAACAAAATTAAAAGATAACCCACTGAACGGGAGAACGTATTTGTCAATCATTCATGTGACAGAGGGTTAATATGTAAAATTTATAAAGAACTTCTAAAACTCAAAACCAAAAAAACAACACAATTTAAAAAATGAGCAAAGGACCTGAATGAACACTTCTCCAAAGAGGACACACTGATGGCCAACAGACATATGAAAACATGCTCAGTGTCACTAATCATCAGAGAAATGCAAATCTCATGGGACACAATGAGATGTCACACCTGTCAAAATGACTGTCATCAATAAATCAACAAATAACAAGTGTTGGTGAGGATGTGGAGAAAAGAGAACTCTCATGAGCTGTTAGTGGGAATACAGATTGATGCAGTGACTGTGGAAAACAGTATGGAGTGTTCTCAAAAAATTCAAAATGGAGCTATGAGCCAGGGATTCCACTTCTAGGAATATATCCGAAGAGACCCAAAACATTTGAAAGAAAATAAGCACTCCTATGTTCATTGCAGTATTATTTACAATAGCCAAGATTTGGAAGCAGACCAAGTGCCCACCAGCAGATGAAAGGATAAAAAACTGTGGTACATTTACACAATGAAATACTACTCAGCTGCGTAAAAAAAAAAAAAAAGAAGGAAATCCTACCTTTTGCAACAGCGTGGATGAACCTGGACAGTATTATACTAAGTGAAATAAGCCAGTCAGATAAAGACAAATACCGTATAATTTCACTTGTATGTGAAATCTAATGGACAAAATAAGATAACAAACAAAATAGAAACAGGTTTATAAATACAGAGAACAGACTGACAGCTGTTAGGGGGAGGGGTGTTGGAGGACTGGGTGAAAAAGATGAAGGGATTAAGAGAACAAACTCATAGACACAGACCACAGTATGGTGATTAACAGAGGGGAAGGGGTGGGGGAGGAGGTAGAAGAGGGTAAAAGGGAGATAAATGGTGATGGAAGGAGACTTGACTTTGGGTGGTGAACACACAATAGAATTTACAGATGATGTATTCTAGGATTGTACACCTGAAACCTATGTAATTCTATTAACCAATGTCACTGTGATAAATTCAATAAAGTTTTCAAAAAATAAAAAAAAAAGGAAAAATAAACAGCAATACAGTATTACTTGGGGACTTCAACAGCCCACTCTCAACAACAGATAGGTCAACTAGACGGAGAATCAGTAAGTAAACAGTGGATTTGAACAATCTGATTAGGTGCCGAGGAACCTAACAGACACACACAGAACATTCCATCCAACAGCAGCAGAATAAACATTCTTCTCAAATTCACATAGAACACTTTCTAGAATATATCACAATTTAGGCCAACAAACAAATCTCAAAAATTTCAAAAAGATATAAATTATATAGAGTACATTTTCCAACCACAATGGAATGAAACTAGAAATCAATTAACAGGAGGAAAGCTACAAAATTCAAAAGTTCATGGAAATTAAACAACACACTCCCAAACAACCAATGGATCAAAGAAGAAACCTAAAGAAAAAAATATATCAGGAGACCAAAAATATATGAAAATGCAACATACCAAAAACTTATGGGATGCAGCAAAAGAAGTTCTAAAAGGGAAATTTATAGGAATAAATGCCTACATCAAGGGGGAAAAAAGATCTCAAACAATCTACATTTATACCTCAGGAAACTAGAAAAGAACAAACTGATGTTAGAAGAAAATGCCTGAAGTTAGAAGAAAAAAGGAAATGACACAATTAGAGCAGAAATAAATTGAGAATAGAAAAACATTAGAAAAAAGTTAACCAAGAGTTGGTTCTTTGAAAAGACAAAATTGACAAACTTTCAGCTAGACTAAACAAGAAAAAAAAAGAGAGAAAACTCATATACGTAAAATTTTAAAATGAAAGAGAAGACATTACAACAGAAACTACAAGACAGAGTCAGCCCTGCAGCTGCAGCCGCCATTGAGGAACAGCAGCCATAGCTGTCCGCTGCCCCATGGCCATGGGCCTCAACTGGGCCACAAACTGACAAAGAACGTAAGCAAGCCGAGGCACACCTGCCACCGTGGGCACCTCACCAAGCACACCAAGTTCATGCGGGACATGATCTGAAAGCTGTGTGCCTTTGTCCCCTATGAGCAGCGAGCCATGGAGCGGCTCAAGGTCTCTAAGGACAAGAGGGCCCTGAAATTCATCAAGAAAAGGGTGGGGACACACATCTGGGCCGAGTGGAAGAGAGAGGAGCTGAGCAATGTCCTCACAGCCATGAGGAAGGCAGCAGCCAAGACTGAGCCTCATCCCCTCTGTGTAATAAAACCTGTTCAGAAAAAAAAGAAGAAACTAAAAGAGACTAGCATGAAAAACTATCCCTCAACAAACTGGACAACCTAGAAAGAATGGATAAATCGTAGATCCATACACTCTACCAAGACTGAATCATGACGAAATAGAAAATGCCAACACACTAATGATAATGAGTAAGGAGATTCAATGAGTAATGAAAAACCTCCCAACAAAAGAAAGCCCACAAAGAGATGCATTCACTGGTATTTCTACCATACATTTAAAGAAGAATTTATTCTAATCCTTCTCACACTCTTCCAAAAAATTGTTACTGGAGGGAAACTCCCAAACTCATTTTACAAGGTAAGCATTACCCTAATACCGAAGCCAGAAAAGAACACTAGCAGAAACAAAAACTACGGGCCAACATCACTGACAAATACATATGCAAAAATTTTCAGCAAAATACTAGCAAACTGAATTCAGAAGCACATTAAAAGGGTCACACCATAATCAAGTGGGATTCATCTCTGGGATGCAAGGATACAAATCTGTAAATGTGACACATCACATAAATAGAATGAAAGATAAAAAGCACCTGACCACTTCAATAGATGAAGCAAAAGCATTTAACAAAATACAGCATTCATTCATAATAAAAACTCTCTCAATAAGTTTAGTATAGAAGAAATGTACATCAACATATTAACTGCCTTATCAGACAAGCCCACAGCTAACATCTCATACTCAGTGGTGAAAGGTTGAAAGCTTTGCCTCTAAGATCAGCAACAAGACAAGGCTATACACTCTCACCACTTCTATTCAATACAGCATTGGCAGTTCTAACCAGAGCAATAAGGCATACAAATAAATTTAATAAAAAAGAAAAACGCCCTAGCCAGATGGCTCAGTTGTTTGAAGCATCATCTTGTACACCGAAAGTTAGCAGGTTCGATTCCTGGTGAGGGCACACACCTAGGTTGCAGCTCAAGCTCCAGTTGGGGCACATAGAGGAGGCAACCAATCAATGTCTCTCTCTCACATCAATGTTTCTCTCTTTTCTCTTTCTCTCTCCCTCCCTAATCAATAAACATATCCTCAGGTGAGGGTTAAAAAAAAGAAAAGAAAATACTGTTGAAGATGTAAGTACTGTCATCCTGACATCTGGCAAATAAAAAGGAGGAAAAAAGTAAAAACATCTCTGCTTATAAATGGTATCATCTTATATATAGAAAATACTACGCTCCACCAAAAAAATGTTAGAACTAATGAATACATTCAATAAGGTTACAAGATACACAATCAAAATGCAAAAATCAGTTGTGTTTCTATATACTAAAAATGAATTATCTGAAAAATGAAGGAAACAATTCATTTACAATAACATCAAAAATAATAAAATACTTAGGAATACACTTAACCAAGGAAGTGAAAAATGTGTACATTGAAAACTATAAAACAGGGGTGTAAAATTCATTTTCACTGGGAGCCACATCAGCTTCACGATTGCCTTCAAAGGGCTGAATGTAACTTTAGGACGGTATAAATGTAACTACTCCTTAACTAGGGGCAAGGAGCTCGGCGCTGCCACCGGGGAGAAACAAGGTGCCGGGCCAGATAAAACAAGGTGGAGGGCCGGATTTGGCCCACGGGCCTTTTGTCTGCCACCTGTGCTATAAAATGAACATGAAAAATAGTTGAGGAAGACATAAAAATGGGAAGTTATAGATTGAAAGAACTAATATTCTTAAATGTCAATTCTACCCAAAGTAATCTATAGGTTCAATGCAATCCCTATCAAGATTCCAATGGTACTTTTACCAAAAATAGAAAAAACAATCCTAAAATTCGTATGGAACCACAAAAGATCCTAAATAGCCAAAGCAATCTTGAGAAAGAATAACAAAGCTAGAAACATCAAACCTCCTGATTTCTAACTATATTACAAAACTATAGTAATCAAAACAATATAGTCCTGGCATAAAAATAGATACACAGACCAACGGAAACAATCAAGAACCCAGAAATAAACACATACATATACAGTCCATTAATATTTATAAGGGAGCTAAGAATACTGATGAAGAAAATATAGTATCTTCAGTAAATGGTTCTAAAAGAACTAGATATTAAACTGGACCATTATTTTATACCACTCACAAAAATTAATTTGATAATACAAGTTAACACAAGATAGCACAATAAAATGAAACAAAATACCTCTTTGACGACCTAAATAATTACCTGTTTGGGTAAAGTTAGGTTGTGGCTGCTCTCACTATAACCAATAGCTGTGAAGAGCTTATCTTTTTCTTCTGCAGTCATAAGGTCATCAATAGCTACAAAGAAAAGACAGTATTTTAAGAAATCAATTGCTTCAGTTTTACAGATACAATAAAAAAATTAAACCAAACTAACAAGTGCCCTAAAATCAATAGAAACAAATGCTAAAGCAAAGCAGCCAGATAATTTTTAGATCAAAAAAAAGCAGACACACACAATATAAGGGAATTCAGTGTCCTATAAGAATTTTAGAATTCCCTAAGTATTTTAAAAACTAAGTGAAACTTCTAATTAATTACCCATGTAAAAAGTAACAATTAGGAATTCTAAATGTGGTGATTTCTGAATTTCAACTTTTTAAATCTCAAACAAATAACTTTTCTTGAAAAATATAAAAGTTTTGTTTTAATTTGATAAACACAGAAATGTGCCAGCCTGATGTATCTGCTTATATGTTCACTACATTGAATTTTTATTTCAAAAGAATTGTGAAATAAAATTCAATGGACTAAAATACAGTTTATATAGTTTTGTCTTATCAGTGTATGATAAATGACCTGACTTGGAACTTACTTTCAGGAATCAAAGATTCTTCATCTTGTTTCTTAGATTCCTTCTTACCCCAAAACCCACTAAACCAGCCTCCACGTTTCTCCCCTGTGTCAGTAGGCTTTTTCCTTAATTTTTGCCCAGACCGAATCACCTAAAAAATACAAATTAAAAAGTTAAAGTAAACATCCTATTCATTTTCAGGTGTAGTGAGGTAAGAACAATGGTTAACTTTTTTAAACACTACTTTAGGTTAAAAATAGTCAAGAAAGACAATTCCTTCTGAAATTATATTCAACATGTAATCAATGTACTCTATTAACTTACTTTTCATACTTACCAATAGCATTTTGTTGCATTTTGTTAAGAATATAGCCAAGGATTCAAAACATTAGATTTTTCTGAGCAATATGTCTTCCAAAATTTTTTAAAGATTTTATTTACTTTTTAGAGAGGGGGAAGGGAGGAGGAAAGAAACATCGACAGGAAGGAGAAACATCTCAATCAGTTGCCTCTGGTACATGCCGACTGGGACTGAACCTACAACCTAGGCGTGTGCCCTGACCAGGAACAGAACCAGCGACCTTTTACTTTTCAGAATGACTCCCAACTGAGCCACAGTGGCCAGGGCTCTTCCAAATTTTTAAGTTAAGGAGCCACTAGGACAGCATATTTCTGAGTAATATTATCTTTCAAATATTTAAGTTAAAGGGCCACTATGGCTGAAAGAATAAGGCTTCCACGTTCAAATTCCAATCCATTCCAATTTCAGAACTCACACTGCTGGCTGGCTAACTATGGATATGGTGGGGGTAAATTATAAATAAAAATAGATAGTCCTCAAATTTCATTTCATCCTGTTTTCTCAAAAAATCCTGGTTTGATTTTCTGTTGCTCCTTGTCTTTGCCTACTTCTCAGTGAAATACAGATAAGAACCAAAAATCAAAAATAGAAGGATAAAGATAATAAAAGGGTAAGGCATTTAGACTCTCTCTTAATAATTTCCCAATTCAATTTTTTTTTTTTTTTAGGAGGCACAGTGCCTGGTAGGCCTCTATGGACTTTGAATACAAAATACTCCTTGTTTGGGATGTTACTTTGGCCGATCTATTCAGTGCCCCCAAAAGCTAACTAGTTGTTTTATTAATTTATTATTTCATTTTTTCCTTTTTTAATAAATATCGACATTCAATGTTATACTAGTTTCAGGTGTTCAGCATAGCAGTTGGACATTTATATAACTTACAAAGTGATCCCCCCATAAATCTAGCACTCACCTGATACCATACCTAATCATTACATTATTATTATTTTCCTTAGAAAGTACTTTACATCCCTGTGACTACTGTGTAACTGCCTATTTGTATTTCTTAATCCCTTAACCTTTTTCACCCAGCCTACAAATCCCTCTTCCATCTGGCAACCATCAGTTTGTTCTCTGCATCTTTGAGTTTGTTTCTGTTTTGTTTGTTTGCTTCTTTTGTTTTTAAAATTCCACATATAAATTAAATAATATGGTTTGGTCTTTCTTTGTCTGACTTATTTCACTTAGCATAAAACCACCTAGGTCCCTCAATGTCCCAAATCGTTAAGATTTCTTTTTTTTTTTTGCCAAAGAATATTTCATTGTACATATGTACTACTTCTTCATTATCTAATCATCTATTGATGGGCATTTAGGTTGCTTCCATATCTTGGCTATTGTAAATTAAGCTGCAATGAACACAGGGGTGCAGGTATCTTTTTGAATTAAGTGTTTTGGATTTCTATGGATAAGTACCCAGAAGTGAAATTGTCAGGTCATATGGTAGTTCTACTTTTAATTTTCTGAGAAACTTCCATACTCTTTTTTTCCATAGTGGTGACACCAATTTGCAATCCCACCAACAGTGCACAAGGGTTTCCTTTTCCCCACATCTTTGCCAATACTTGTTAGTCAATATATTCACAATAGCCATGGTGACAGGTGTGAAGTCAGTGGGATTTTAATTTGCATTTCTCTGATGATAGGTGACATTGAGCATCTTTCCCTATGTCTATCGGCTATCTATACATCCTCTGGAGAAAGTCTACTCAGGACTTCTACCCATTTTTTAAGTGAATTGTTTGTTTTTTGTGTGTAAGTTGTATGAGTTCTTTATATATTTTATATTAACCCCTTACTGAATGTATCATTGGCAAATATCTTCTCCCATCAGCAGGTTGTATTTTCATTTTGTGGATGGTTTCCTTTGCTGTGCAAAAACTCTTTAGTCTGATGCAGTGCTATTTATTTTTTCTTCTGTTTCCCTTGCTCAAGGAGACAAATGCAAAATAATACATACTAACAGCAATATCAGAGAGTTTACTGCCGATATTTTCTTCCAGGAGATAATTTAAGTATTTTAAATTGGTAGTGACTTGGTAACATATTGCCAGCCTCTATGTGTACCAAAAAGTGCGATCATCAAAAAAACAGAAATTAAAAGAAAAGAGTTGAATTCTATAGTAAAAAGGATAGGTTTGAGTAACAACAGCTCAGTTTAAACCAAGTTAAATAAGTTATCTTTATCAAATAGACATTAAATAAACAATAAGGGAACAGGTCTGCATCTTTCCACAAATCTATTAAAGGTCCCAGTCATATCTCAGCTATAACTACCTTCTGTCAAGCTTACCAATTCATTTTCAGCAGTCAAAATGTATTGGGAAAAAAATATATAGCTGATTAGTTTATGTTCTATATGACATAACACTTAACTTCTTTATTTTCTCAGCACAGAAGATTAGTGTAGTTTTTCACTTTTGATGTTAAGTAAAACTTAGATGATTTAATCTCTCTATGCCTCAATTTCCTGATATAAATTGAAAATGATAATAGTATGTTCCACAGAACTAACAGTACCAGTAAATTACATCAAAAAACGTTAGCTACTATTTTCTTTCTTATCACTAAACTTTTTACTTAAAAATTTTATGCATACAAAGCTTCAGCAAAAGGAAATCAACTCTTAGCCACCAATATTTTGAGTTCATTGCAGACTTAGGCACAATCTTGTTAATCCAAGTGCTGCTGAAAACCCCAACAGAATATTGACTACAATAGGCACTCGATATGATTTAAACCCATTTAAAAACATAAGTACATGTACGGAGATCTATCAGTGTAATAAAGACTAAAAGAATATACAGAAATGTATTAACAATAGTTATCTTTGGTATGTGACATAAAGGGTGTTTCTAAATATTTTGGGTTTTTGTGGAGCTTTTTGTGTATATTTTCTAACTTTTCTTTTTTTTTAAGTTTATTTATTTTTAGAGAGAGGGAAGGGAGGAAGAAAGAGAGGGAGAGAACCATCAATGTGTGGTTGCCTCTCATGCACCCCCTACTGGGGACCTGGCCCACAACGCAGGCATATGCCCTAGACTGGGAATCGAATCAGTGACCCTTTGGTTCGCAGGCCAGCACTCAATCCACTGAGCCACACCAGCCTGGACTTATTTTCTAACTCTTCTATAATGAGTTGTATTATATTTTTAATTTATTTTTTAAATACCAAAATAAGTCATGTTACAGAATAATAAAAATAACATGGAAGATTGTCACTGGGATAAATCATAAATAAATTATTAAACATTATAAACAGGTTGATTCCAATTTTGGAAAAAAGAAGAGGTTGAGAGAAGGAGGGAGAGGGGGAAGAGAAAAGATCAGTGAAGGGAAGGAGGAAAGAATGGTGTGAAAAGAAGACAAACCAAAGATAAAGTGAAAAAAATGGGGGATAAGAAGCATAAATAAGATGCATGAAAGAAAAATGAAAAGTCTATACGCCAAAACATTACAGTCAGCACTGTGTACTGTTAGAATTATGGGTGACTTTTATTTACTTGCTTTGGGGGGGCAGGGAGTTTAAATTTTTTATTACAAATTTTTTTTTAATTTTGCCCTTAGTGTCACCTTTTTATCCCCAGTATTTCAATTTTTTCCTCCTGAGACAAAATTAAGCTCTAAAAACTCAAGTTTTATTCTCATTTGAGTAAGTCTCAAGAACTTCCCATGAAACTGAGATTTCCTGATCCTAGGTTTAAAGTAGTATTAACATGTTTAAAACATAAAATCAGCTAACAAAAATAATTACCTCAACTTGTGCTTGTTGCCTTGCTAAAATTATGTTAAAAACATCTAGAGTCTTCTCCAAATCCTATAAAATAAAGAGACACTTTTAAACAAGGAAAATGATCATTAGAAAGAAAGAGTATTTTTTTCTTCTATGATATCTAGGCTTATTAGTCCATCAACAAACAGTATTTGTGATCTAATGAAAGTTAAGTATAAATTTGAACATGCACTTGGCTTTTACATTAGCTTTTGCAATCTAAGAAATAAGTTTTCCAAGAAAGTAAATCCCCATTGAATACAGAAGTGAGAACTTTAATGGGACTATTACAATACACAGATAGCCAAAAATGCAAATGGAAACAAGAATATTTAGGAGGGGGACTTGTTTTAGGTATTATACTATGGTTCTTCTGACTCCCTCAATTCTATATTATTTTCCAAGCACTATGCTAAAGGCACCATTATAGAAGACAAAATTTTAAGTGTAAAATTCTGCAAATCACACATAATCTAAAGTAGAAACTGATTTGGGGAATTTACATAAAGTATGTAAGAGGAATCGGCATGTACTAGTGACCTGTGTGTCAGGTGCTCTGTGTGTTCTCTCATGCGCACCTCACAGTTCTGTACAACAGATGCCGTTTCCACTACATGCGTGAGAACACGAGCCCTGAGATGTTAAAAAACCTGTTGCTTCTCTAATATATAATACTAATGATCGCCACATACTTCAGAATAACAGGAATCCAATTCTTTATGTTATGAATTTGTGGCAGATTAGATGATATTAAGTAAATTATATATTTAGTGTGGTATTTTTCTATATTTTGAAAGGAGGTAAATAAGATTTCTATCTTGTAAATAAAAGCTATTTTTATAATACTTTGCTTTTTAAAAAGCCAGTAACCTAATAATATATGTACTTCTAGCTAATAATAAACAGCTCTGATGCTGATTTTCTAAATATTATTACCAATACCAAACATACTTCTCCAAACAGTTTATAGTAACCTCATTTTATCTGATATTAGGATGAATGGGAAAGGCTCAACAGTGTGATGATTGCTGCGGGGAGAGGGGGTATAAGGGGACTAAAGGGTAATGGAGAAAAATACAATAAAGATTAAACAAAAAAATTGGGAAAAATACTACGCATTTTCCCATAACATTCTCTCAAAAAGATAAGCACTATTCTTTTTATTGAATACAATTATATTTTAATTGAATTAAATTTAAAAGGACAACATTAAAGAATGATTTAATAAATAATTCCTTTCACCAATATACTCAAGATATACCTGAATTTGTTTCTGTATTTCTTCTGGGACTTTAGTCTGAGTTAGCTTGTTTTTGTAGACATTTTTATAACTCTTCAGCAACTGCCTGTGCTTTTTTATGTTACTCCATGACCACATCTGTGTACACCTTCTTATATGAACCTCAAGAACAGAATCAATTGCATATTTCCACCTGCATATCAAAAATATTTAATGTGCATCTCAATATAAAGGTTTAAGAAAAAGCAAGAAAACAGCTTTGACATTTTAGACCTACCCTGTTATACTTATTGTTATTAACTGTTTTCCTGTGACAGCTCAGTAGTAAGACTTCAATTCCCCAGTACAATTCTCTTATTTAAATAGATTATGAAATGAACAAACCACTCCAGGAAGAGGGTTTATCAAAGCAAAATCTCAAAGGCATAAAATGACATGTTGTGCAAAATTGATAGTATCCCACATGGTTTAACATTGAGTCCATTTGGATGACTAAAGGGAACTAAAACCAAAAAATGTTGAAAGTCATGAACACTAAGTTAAAAATTTGGAAATAATTTGGGAGCAGAAGTATAAAAGAATGTGTTTATAAAAAAAAGTAACAAGAACATAACATAAAAGATACCCATCTCATGTCTATATAAAAGAAAAAAGTGGCTTCATTACACAGCTTCAAAGGTGTCTTAACTCTGAGACCCACTAACTTTATGATTACATGTTTCTTATTAAAAAACAAAAATTCTAACTTACCACTGTCGACCATTGTTATGAAGTGGTAAATAAGGTTTATATTTTCTGTAAGGAGCATTTCTAACCATGTAATCCACTGATTCCAAAAGGTCAATCATACTTAAGTACTATTAAAACAAAAACAAAGTTACATTGATTAGACTGCACACATGAATAAACACTTAAGTAAGATAAAGCTACTTAATTGCCCATCTGACCACCAATACAACAAATCTGTGTATCTGGTAAACACAGTAGCTCAAACAGGGACACACACACACACAACATGACTACAGGTAAGAAAAAGAGAAGGGCAAGTCTAGCTTCTTCTCTATTTTTCATAACGCATTTCTACCAAAGGGTTACCATATGGCTATTTAGCACTTAATATGTGGACAGTCTGAACTTAAATACATTTTAAGTGTAAAATATACCTCAGATTTCAAAGACATACAAAAATAAAAGGATGTAAAATACCTTAACTTTTTACATGGATTACATGTTAAAACGATAACATTCTAGATAGGTTAAAGAAAATGCTAATAATTTTGTAAATTATTTCATCTTTTCTTTTTACTTTGCTAATGTAGCCACTAGGAAATTTAAAGTTACATATATAACTTGCATTGTATTTTTATTAGACTGCATAGAGCCAAAAGCTCAATTAGTTAAATCCTTGTCCTCCTTCACTTCTCCAGGTCTGTTATCCAAACCCCTGGGCATGTGACCAAACTTAAGAAACAAATGGAAAAGAAAAGTCTGTCAACATAGTTGTTCTAAAGAATAAGTAAACAATATTTAATGAGTGCCTGCTATTAAAATCTAAGAGGAAAAAAACACATTAAAATCTCCATCAACAATTGCGAATTAAATGGAAGTAATGTCATTCACTACAATTTGGTAAGATTCTCCATCAATGAGGTAAATATCAGATAAAATAAAACTATTTCTTAAATTTGATATATACTTTCTTTTTTAAACATATGTATAGTACATCTACTTTTACAAGTCAAATCTCAACGTAACAAAGCAAAAGAACCATCAGAACAATGGAAAAGGAATAATCACAAATGACAAAAGCAGTCAAGATTCGAGGCTAATCAAAGTTAGAAATTTCCAACTAATCTTACCTGAGGTTTGGTTAGTTCAATAGCAATATTTTGGACTTCTATGTTCCAATCAAGTTTGGGTGTTTTGAGCTCTGTTTCTGCATAAGGATTCATGTAGAGTTTTGCAGAGGCTGATATTGGCTGGAAAACTGATACCACATTAGAAGTAAGATATTTTTATATGCTCTGACACATGAACAATTGTAAATAATTATAAAAACAATGTTACCCTGAAAGTAAAGAAAAATGATCAAAAAAAGTATGTAAAAAAGTAACTACCAAAAAAATATTTACGTATTTATTTGCATTGTACCAACTGTCAAGCTCAATGGTTAAAGTGGAATCCCCAAAAAGGTAATTAGTGTTCTATGCTTCTAAGTAAGAAATGTCCAATATACAAACCAATCTACTCTTGGTATTCACACTCTGTGTAAAATTAGGCTTCTCTTCCTTGCTACAAGACATTTAATGATTTTATTATTCATTTAAAATATTAATACAAGGTAGGAAACAAAACCTGATTAATTTCTTATTTAATCACTGGCAGAATTTAGGAACAGAACCAGGAATAACATTCACACTACCCAGAAAAAAGTTGTTTATACCATTTTATAATTTTCAAGACAATCACTGCACAAATTCTTAGAATAAACTAAAGGAAATATTCTTGAAGTTGAGAAGTAGTATGAAAAGGTGTACTAGGGAAGATAAAAGAGCAAAGTAAAATGATAAACATTAACTATGAATAGTATTAAAATTATATAAATTGCAGTACCTTATATAGTATATAGCATGACAGTATAAAACTTTAACTAATTTAGATGTTATTTATAAGTGAAAGATGCCTAAGAATGAAGTTGTAGATTTTTCCTAGGTCTTTCATGAGTAAAAATGTTTTCACAAACTAGCAACACGTGAACACTTTGTCATCACCAAACAGAGAGATCAATGAACATAGAGAGAAAGTACCAACTCTCATACAATGGCAATCCACTGTGAAAGAATACGAAGAAAACAAGAACTGAAGCAGAGTAATATGGAATACAAAAGAACATGGGCACAAATTTGGAGAATGGACATAAGGGGCATACTAAATATAAACAAGCCAACAGCTTCTTCAGAATGAAATGGAAATGGAGAAAAAGAGGAGCTAAATAAGCAGGCAGATTTGTTAGAGATCTATTTAAAATTATAGTGAGGCTGCCAAGAAAAACTCACTTAAAAAAAATCTCTAATGTGGTTCATTTGTCTTAACACTACAATAATGACATGCTAGAGGTGACCTGAATAGCAAGATCTCAGAAAACTAGTTATTAAGCAAAGCAAAGCAAAGAAAGGCTAACTTCTAAAATAAAAATGACGACAAAGTAAGAGGGAAACATGGAGGTCAAGGGGGGTTAGCTGTTGGCAGTGAACTACAGCCAAATTGTCCTTCTCTCCAGCAATGTGTGTGTTATAGCTATTCCTAAATAATTAGTTTTAATCCAAACATGCTATATGATAAAATTAAGGTATAAAATACTTTTTGTCAAAGTAATTTTATCAGAAAAAGTATATTAAAATAAAGCATTTAATAACAAGCTACCTATAATATGAAATGAACTTTACCATTACTTACTGTATTGGTGGTTTGGGGGTATATCATTACTTGTAAGAATTTCACTTTTCAGTTGATCCTATACAAAAAATTTAAATTACATAAAAATTAAAAATAAAATACACACATACTCAGCCACACATACAAAAATAAATATTTGGTCTTAAATCATTACCCTTATTTCCCTCTTTATAATTAGTAACCCATTAAAAAAAACACTAAACATTATTTACAGATATATGTCCTTAGAATAAAATACACAAGAGAATTTTTTTAAAATTATAAGTATCTAGAAACATTGTAACATTGTGACTTTAAAAATACATATTTATGTAAATGTCCATGAACATGGATCTCAATTTCTAGACAAAGGCAAATTATTTGTATTACAGTATCTGAGAAATAAGAGACAGAATCTTAGAAATAATTCAGTTCCAAAATTCAACTGTTCTTTTCTCCTCTAAGTAAATAAACATGGCTTAGCACATGGAAGTTTTAAATTACTGGTAATCTTTCACTGTTTAGGAAATTATCATCACAAATGCTTAAAACATTTGCTAAGAATATAGTCTTTAGATCTGAAAGGTATCGTCTTTATTTACAATACTCTTCAGAGGAGATCAGGCACGATCGGGGTGGTATGGCCGTAGATACAATACTCTTCAAGTAATTATTTTCATGTAAAACACCACTGTGTGACCAGATGCTATCAAAATGAGAGTGTATTGGATTGGCCAAAAAGTTAGTTCAGTTTTTAAGTAAAAGACACATTTTTCATTTTCACCAGTAACGTTATTGAACAACATATTCACTGTTTTGTTCAACTACTTTCTGCCATCTTTCAGGCAAATTCATAACTCCATCTTCCCAAAACTTTTTATCTTTTTGGGCAAACGACTATTCCAGGTGCCTTTTGCAGCCTTCCAGGGAACTGAAATATTTTCCATTAAGAGAATTTTGTAAAGACTGAAATAAATGGAAATCTGAAGGCGCAATGTTTGGTGACTACAGTGGATGAATCAGAACTTCCCAGCCAAGCTGTAACAGTTTTTGCCTAGTCATGAAACAAACATGCAGTCATGCATTTTCCTGATGGAATATTATGCATTGTCTGTTGACTAATTCCAGATGCTTTTCATCAAGTGCTAATTTCAGTTGGTCTAATTGGGAGCAATAGCTGTTGGAATTAATCATTTGGTTTTCCGGATGGAGCTCATAATAGAGGACTCCCTTCCAGTCCCACCATAAACACAGCATCATCTTCTTTGGATGAAGACTGGCCTATTGGCGGTGGTTCATTTTGCTTGTCCCCACAATCTCTTCCATTCCACATTATTGTAAAGTATCCACTTTTCATTGCCTGTTACAATTTGTTTTAAAAATGGAACACTTTCATTACGTTTAAGTAGAGAATCACATGGGGGAATATGGTCAAGGATTTTTTTGCTGAACTTATGTGGAACCCAAACATCAAATCGATTAACATAACCACACACATTTTCTTCCATCTTCAGTATTAAAATGGCTAATCAAAAACTCACCAATTTCAATAAGGGGACTAAGTGGTAATGGAAGAAAACACAATAAAAAAACTGTCATATGTTTTTATAAACTGTTTTCCCTCAAAACTTCCCAGTAAAATTTAAACAGATAAAAATCATGTCAACAATTAAAAATAAATAAATGCATGCCGATATGACAACTCTCACAACACAGTCTAACCAAACTGTTTCAAATGAAGTTAAAGACAACTAAGTGCCACTAGAACCACCATAGGGAAAATAACCAAACAAACTTTTTGGCCAAACCAATAAAAGCTATAAATGCAGTTTTGATTTAATAGTATAGGTTCTCATCTCACTCTCTAGTGAATGATTTCACAAAGATCTTCAAAAACAAGAGTGCTTGTTTCAAGTACAGACTAGATACCAAATACTGTGTTTCGTACTTCTGATTTAACATATACGTCAACAAAAGACTGCTATCTTGTCCTCATTAAAAATCTCTTTGTTAAATAAATTTAGAGAGTGTAGTTAGCTCTTCTAGGTAAAAACAGAAATTACCAAAATCTGTTCCCTTGATCCCTGGTAAGACATGCTGCAGTTTACATTCCAGTAGGCACTAAGGCTATCAAGTCGGATAAGCTATAAAAGAAAAATTGAAAGAGATCAAGCAACTAATACATTGAAATTATGAATCAATATTAAAGATTCTTCTCATGTTCGGTATTCCAAAATTATCCAATTGTCATTTTGAACTTCTAAAAGAAAGAAAGTAATGCAAAAATGGGGAAAATAATAGCTTCTTAGCCTTTTGGCTAAGTGTAAAAATGGGGGCAAATATATGCATGTTATTCAGACTTTATTATTAATCTAGTATTTGCTAAACTGTGCTTCCAGGAACACTATTTCCAAGGGAATCCATTCATTCAATTATCTAATACTTATTGAGAATTAAGGTTTTCTTAAAGATATTTATTTATTTTTAGACAGAGGGAAAGGGATGGAGAAAGAGAGGGAGAGAAATGTCAATGTGTGGTTACCTCTTGAGCACCCCTACTGGGGACCTGGCCCACAACCCAGGCATGCGCCCTTACTGGGAATCAAACCAGCAACTCTGGCTCATAGGCCAGTGCTCAACCCACTGAGCCACACCAGCCAGGGCAAGAAATTAGTTTTTAACAGCCCCTATACATGTTTTGCTGAATAAAACACTATGATTCCTCCAATGGATATGAATGGCTATTCACAGCAGGGAGTGAGGGGAGAGGCTTCTATGATCAACCAGGTGGGGAAAGCTACATACTAAATAACCCTCTTGAATATTCACAATGTTTATTAGCATATTTAAAGTATTGTGGAGTTCTGTAGTTTAAAACAAAATGAAATATACCTATTTAACTATGTATGGCTTAATACTTTAGTCAGCAATCTTACCTGACCACAGAATATTTTTCTACAAATCTAGTATCTCAATTACCTAATGCTCCATAAAATACAAGCTGGGATATGTTCATTTTGTACAGTTTCTTTACATGCGAGGTGAAGAACCTAAACCTCAAAATAGTTAAGTGGTTTTAGAAAGTTGTATGACTTGTGGTATATTAAGTAGCATTACCAAAACTAGACTCTAGATGTTCAACTCACACTCCAATGGTACATTCTGCTCCATCAAGGTTTCTCAAGAAAATACACTGTGTTCACACCTAAGAAAATCAAGAAATTTTAATATAGTCTAATACCTTATATATAATTTTTTCTGCTTCATTTAATACACATGGAGTCCAGTATTCATTTGCAGTCTAAAAGAAAAAAAGAATTAACTGTGAAATAAAGTGTGTATATATATGAATCTCAAAATAATACTCTAATATTTGGAAACCGTAACAAAATAACTTAAAGAGAAAACACATATAACTCATATTGGCCACTCTAGCAATCTGTTTTTTACATATCTTTCAGATAAAAATCAAAGGAACAGTGAAAACAGAACTGAGTAGGTTCTAATTTAAATGACTTAATTCACCCAGAAAATAATTATTGAGCTACTATGTGTCTGAAGTATGAAAGGAATTGGGTAAGAATAATAACAGAGAGCTTGCCTATAAGCTATTGAAAAAGGTCCACATTCTCTTTTTTAAAAATCAATTAATTATTGCAAAGTAGGAAGAAAACCATGAGAATATGGAAATCATAGCAAGACCATGTTTTCAGGAAATCAGCACGGTCAGCAATGCCAAATGCTGCCATGAAATAAACTAAATTAAACTTATCTAACAGCCAGGGTGCTACCAATGAACTTTCTAAGAACAGGTTCGGTGGAGTATTAGAGTCAGAGTACAATGGGTAGGGAGTCAGCAGGAGGCGGGGAAAGAAAGAAAAGGCAGGAAATTCTCTCAAAAAGTTTAGTTAGAAAAAAGAGAAAGAGAAGGCAGGTAGTTAGATGGGGCCTGGGTGGAACAGGAGAAGGTTTAGAACAGGCTTTTAAATTTTTGTTGTAAGGAGACACTTGAATATATTAAATGCTTACAAAAAGGAGTGTGGTGTAGGGAGGAAGGGGGGGTGGAGGGAAGGGAGTTGAAGATTTAGGAAAGAGAAGGAAACTGACTGAAAGAAGAGAGAGATGAAGGCCAGGAGGGCTCCTGAGGACATGGAGAAGGATAGGATCCAGATCAGCGGTGGGGAGATTACTCACAGAGTTCAATTATAATTGGAAAGACAGGAGAAAGGAATGGTATGGACACGAAAAGAGGTAAGTTTACTGTTGTTATAACACTCAATGTAGTAACTGAAGCAAGAAATAATTCAGCCAGCCGAAATTCAGCCAGCCGATGTGCCAAATGCTTTATTTTATCAATACTGTATTTCATTTTGTACTGCATCAGTGAATGAATGAATGTTAGTAGCAGGAGCCCAACATGGTAACCAGTACAATAACATGTTACAGGTGCTTTCATAAAATATAATGAGGAGCATAAAAGAAGGAATGATAAATTCTAAGAAGGATATAAAAAAGGAACAAGAAAGAAGACAAGCTAATTATTTCACACACATATTAAAATCTGAATAGAACTGCCGGGCAGGCAAAGGAAGAGCGTAATATATACAGAGGAAACAGCATGAAAAGTCTGAGCAAAGATACAGAGAATCAAACAGCGCACACTAAGAATGCTAGGCATCATTCTCATGCACTAGTATGCCCGTCCATTATTAGTCAATGGCAAGTATCTGACTATTTCATATTTGTTTGTTTTCTCACAAGTATGTTTCTACCTTCCAGGACACAGATTTTGGTTTCCTTAAAGGTATTCTTGATCATAAGTTACTTCAAATTCACTTTGGAAATATGCAGAAGACAAACTGAACATTAAACATTAGCTTCCTGACTCCCTTTCCTGTTTCTCTCGTTCTTTTTCTTTAATGTTTCTGCTTTGGGCTTCCACTCAGAGTGTATCTCTACCTCTGTATGCATTTCTTCTTAGGGTCTCCATGTAAACATGTCCTTTTTTCAGGTCTTCTGCCAGTCCACCTCTCTTTCATTTTCTCCTCTTCTTTCTCTAAGACTCTACCCACATAACTAACCATAAGGCAAACATGTACCCAGTATGACTTACTGTTTACTGTCCTTAACTTTAAAACATGTTTCCTACCACTTAGTTGTCCATAATGGAAAAAAAAATGGCTAATATGGATATATACACTCTCCATCCTTAAAGACCTTTAAGAGAAAAACCAAACTGCAATATAAAATACTTAATCAAAATACATTACTTATACACATCTCAGATGATACACACACATATCAGTTACTTGGAAATTCCGTTTACCTAACCAAGAATAAGAACATGACTCTATAAACATTTATCTTCCCCTGCTTTCTCACATGTTTAAGAGACAGCTTTTATATTTTAGAATGTTTGATATTGATATTTGGGTATTTGTTAAATTCAAAGACAAATCAAAATAATTAGAAAATGTAATAGTAATCACTAAAGATTTTGAACTTCTAGAAAAGTTTTAGAAAGATGATACATAAAATACAATAGTTATTTGTAGCAAGAGTTGATTTTAAGCAATTGACCCCATGACTTGAGAATATTTTACAAGTTCCACAAATATTTAAAATAAGTGCAACATTACCAACAGACTAAGTTCTCCCAGCGTGACACCAAATGAAAGAGGCCGCTTTGGATCAGTAATCTATCAAAGAAGAAAAGCTGACATTAAAATAGACTGATGGTGAAGGTGAGTCCATGCTCCACTCTTTACAATAGGCAGCACAGAGGAATTAGCTTACTAATAAGTCACACACACCAAGTGGACTTGTGAAAAAGAAAGGGCAAGAAGGCAATAACATGGCTGAAATTATCCATATTTTGTAGGCATGACACTCACACCTTCCCAGCAAAACTCTTTTCTTACTGGAGGTGAGAAGACTCACTACAACTAAACAAATTCTTGTCCCCATAGTTAAGAGTCTCTTTATGTATTTCACAAATAAAACAAAGTGTCACAGAGAGTAACACTGCCACTAAATTATTTCTAAAACAGTTAAGATGTTCACACTCAGACATGTGAACTATCTCTTTAAGTTTTAATTCCCTTGACACTTCAAAAATTTCTTTTGATAGAAATGCCCAAGATTCTTAATATTTAATTTCCCTAGTCTCTTAACCCCAAATCTGACAATATTAAGCTTTTGTTCTATTTCTGATCTTCAATACCTAAGTTGAATCTACCCACGGTGCTTAAACTGCGGCACAGTGTGTACAGTATCATTGTTTTAGACACCTAAAAGATGTCCAAGTCATCGTTTTTTGGTTGTGACAGAACCTAGGGAAACTAGAAAGAAGAAGAAAAACAATGTTCTAAGTCACCCAACAGTGAATCCAGGGTTTACTCACATAAACCCTTCTCAAATAGGAAATATGTAGGATGTGATAGAGCTGAAAAGTACAAATAGCTTTTTGAACTTTGTTTTTAATATCAGATGTATTATGATTGTGGCAACATATTTTCCTTTATTCCCACACTCATCTTTTTATACCTGCAGATAACTGGCTCAAAATAACTTGTTGCTAATTAGAAGGAACTTCAATAAAACATAAATAAGTCCTCAGTCGCCAATGTATTACAAACTACTACCACCCAATGAGCATCTTTGTAATAAATTATTATGTTGGGTTGGCCAAAAAGTTTGTTTAGTTTTTTCTGTACAATGGCTCTAGTAGTGCTTAGTTGTCTTTAACTTCATTCAAAAACATTTTGTTAGATTGTATTGTGACAGCTGTCCAACCTGCATGCATTTAAAAAAGAAAAACCTATCAAAATTGGTGACTTTTTGTGCAGCCATTTTAATACTGAAGGTGGAACAAAATACAAACATTTTTGGTATATTATGCTTTATTATTTCAAGAAAAGTAAAAAACACAACTGAAATGCAAAAGAAAAGATTTGTGCAGTGTATGAAGGAGGTGCTGTGACTGGATTGAACATGTGAAAGAGGTTTGCAAAGGTTTTTAGTACTATTGACTTTTTGGCAAACAATTCTTTGCTGTGGGGCTGTCTTATGCACTGGAAGATGTTCTGCAACATCCCTGGCCTCTACCCACTAGAAGCCAATAGTGGGAGATAGCCAACATACTCAAAATATCCAAATCAATAAAGTTACTGGTGAAAATGAAAAATGTGTCTTTTATTTTATGGAAAAAACTAACTGGACTCTTTGGCCAACCCAACCTTCCTTATTCCCACTTCCTATACTATATTTTTCATTATTCTTCTAGGTATAAAAATTAAATGTAAATTGCATTGAAAGATGAATCGACAATGAAGATTCCTTTACATCTTAAAATTATTTTCCTTTTAGATTATTTTAATATATTTTGTCAATGGCATCAATTTAAACACAAATGATGTTATTTATACCACTCCTGTGCATCTCTGTATTCTTTTCATTAAAAAGAGAGAAATAATGTACTTTTCTAATTGTACTTGGTCATTAACAAATGCTTAGTTTAAGTTCCAACTGAGGTTTCTCTTTCATCAATAAGCCATTAGCTTTAAGAATAATTCTCTCCATGATGTGTTGACTAGATTTCATTCTCCTAAGTTTGCTTTACATAAGGGCACTGATGAGTAGTCAGGTTTTTGAAACATTTATTTACTAACAAAATTCAGTTTAATTACTATGTAAAACCAAAAGATAAAACCAAAAGTATAAGTTAGAGATGATATGTACTAAAAAACTAAAGAAAAAAAATCTTTAAAGAAGAACTACAAGTATGTCTTACTGAACATTAATTTACATATGAAATTTATCAGAAAAGGGAAATAAAACCTATGTCAGTATTGCTTTAATTTAATCCAAACTTAAAAAGCAAATTAAAAACAAGAAAGAATGCCAACTCATAGAGTTGTCTAAAATAGAATAGCATTTCCAATTCCTAAGGTAAATGAAAAATCTCAAGGTTTCTTATATATGTTTCAAACTTTAAAACAAAGCAATATTTGGTACATTTTAACTAAAATTAATACAATCAATAAATCAATAAAATCAGTAAAACAGTTCTTAATCAACTAATATTAAACTTTGGGTTATAAATATAGATCTTCAAATATATCGTCGCCCATGTACCTGAGTAGATGTGGGTGTTCAGGCCAACTTGATGGAACATAAAGACAATGGGACTAGCAGTCACGTGACCTGGGCTTTAGTCCCCTCTTTACCAACTACTATTGTAATTGGTAATTCATCATCTCTTGGAATAATTCTTTGTCAGTATAAAAAAAACTAGTTCTTAAAGTTAGAGTAGTATATATAAGTCTTAAGAAAAACAAAATTCAAAATAAATACTGACGACAAAATGCAATCTCATATGTAATCTCAAAATGCAATCTCATAAGCTTTAGAAAGTAGCATATTGTGGTTTTATTACATATTTACACTCGCAGGTGTCCCGTGATAAAAGCCTAACACAGGAAAAGAGAAATGGTAGTGCACTCATCAGGAAAAACTCAACCTTGGATTTAAAACTGGGCACGAATAATACATATGTGGACATATCAAAATTAATATAAAATACACATTTAATTACTAATCTAAACTAAGGAACCTGAAATTACTTACATCATCTTCATATTTAATGTGAATGTCTGTGATTTTTACTTGTACATTTTTAATTACTTGAGTTGCCAGTTTTTCCAAAAATGTATCCTTCCTGGCTTCTTTTGGTTTATCTACAAAAAATAGAAATATACAAGCATAAGAGTTGAAATTCTCACAAACCTCATAATCAATGACCAAAGGATAGCTAAGGCACTACTCAATGGAAATTACACCCTTTTCTAGTGCCCTTGTTTTATTTTAGATTTATTTTAGATTTGAATGTGCATTTCCCATTTATTTTTTGAAGTTACATTGTAATCTAACATTCATTTTACCTTAGAAGACAGAAATTAAGTGGCAATGTGTATAAATAACACATGGCATAAAAACTACTTTTACCTACCTTTTGAGCGATCAAGACCTTTAAAAGGTTTCTTAAAATGTTTTTTGTGCTTTTTACGCTTACGTCCTTCTCAGTGGAAGCATTTTAGTGAGAAAAGGATAAAATTCAAGTTAGCAGACTAGAGGACAGAAAAGAAAGCAAGAGAATTCTTCCTGACATAAAATTCTAGTACAATTCACCTTACTTTATTCTAAGCTAATCCATTATTTCAGTATAGAAATTCACAAATCTTCCTTAGTCTAAAATAACCAACCTTCTTTAATCTAGAAAATAACTTGGCAGGTACAATTATACAAAAATTGGGTAAAATATCCATACGCAATGCCCTTTATAATATTTATGAATTTTCACAACACAAAGTTTAATTTTAATTTGTGTTACCAAAATATTGGAAATGTAATGACGACACAATATAAAACTTTTCAGATAAAGTTTTTGATTAACATGTGGTAGGGACAAAGGAATACAAATGTGATGAACGGGTAGGTTGCCAACGATGACTTCCTCTGGATGGTAGATCTCAAAAGAAAAATCCTTTAATGACTTAAGGATATAAATACGAAAAGGGCATAAAATGTACACTGAACTGTACATTGCACCTGGCTTAATCATTAAAACCTAATCCTCTTTTATTTGGCACTCCCTCATTTTATGGCATTACCCAGCACCTATCTCATCGAAACTATAAGTCTTTACAGTCAACAAGACATCAACTCTACTCTGTACTTTTGAGGAAGTTACTGTACAGCCTCCTCTACCTCTAATTTCCACTCTACTCCTAGTAAACGTCCTTCTATCCTACTACAAGACTATTACCTTCTAAAACACTATTAACAGCTTGCTAGTCCCCTGTTCAAATTCTTTTAAAGGCAGGCTTCCAAATAAAAGACAGAAGGTCCTTTCATGACCTGACTCCATCTCCCTATTTTGTTCCATCCCTGCCACTCATCCTTATACTGGATACTTCAGAAATATTTATACTTTCCAAGACAAAATAAAACTTTCCAATGCCTAATGTCTCTACATGTGTCATTCCCTGTGCCCTCCCTGATCACTAGGCAAATTCCCAGGAAGCTTACAAATCTCAGGTCCAGCAATAATGCCTATGTGAAGCCTCTGACTATTCCAAGCAGTTCCAAGCAGCTCCAGGCCAGCTACTCCTTCACTAGACTTCTATTAAGTAGTGGTTGCACTGTACTTGGAGTGTTTGCACAACTGTGGTGCCCACAGGCTTCATAAGGACAGAGTTTATCATAGTATCTGGGCACAGAGCATATAACTGTTCAAATAGATGAGAAAAAATGCACATCTGATTATAATAAAATATGTAAGTCCACTTAATGTTACATGTATTTAAAAGAATATACACAAAAGTTGCTTGGATTTTTAAATTTGTTCTTCCTTGATATTTTAAAGCAAATAGCCCTCCTATTACAAAAACTAAGAACAAAATCCTGGATTCTAGAATAAAAGCCTGAGGCTTTTTTTTTACTAAATTTATTGGGATGACATTGGTTAATAGGATTATATAGGTTTCAAATGCACATTTCTATGATACATGATCTGCCGACTGCATTATGTTCCCACCAATGAAAGTCAACTCTCCTGTCATCATACATTTGGTCCCCTATATCCTTTGCTACCCCCAACTCCCTTCCCTCTGGTAACCACCATAGTGTTGTGTCTATGAGTTTCAGTTTTACATCCCACATATGAGTGAAATCATACAGTTCTTGGCTTTTCTGACTTATTTCACTTAGCATAATATTCTCAAGGTCCACCCATGTGGTCACTAATGGCAGTACTTCCTCTTTTCTTATGGCCGAGTAGAATTACATAGTATATATTGTACAACATCTTCTTCATCCAATCCTCTATCAAAGGACACTTTGGTTGTCTCCATGTCTTGGCCACCATGAATAAAGCTGCAATGAATATACAGGCGCACTATTTTTGCAAATAAGTGTTTTCAAGTTTTTCAGGTAGACACCCAGAAGAGGGATTGCTGGGCCATATGCTAACTCTGTTCTTAGTTTTTTTAGGAACAACCATACTGTTTTCCACAGCAGCTGTACCAGTCTACATTCCCACCAACAGTGAATGATGGTTCCTTTTCCTCCGCAACCTCTCCAACACTTGTTATAACCTGTCTTGTTTCTATGCCTTCTTGGAAGAGGTATCTGTTCAGATCTTCTGCCTGTTTTTTAATTAGATGGTTTGTTTGAGGTTCAGTAGTATGAGTTCTTTATATATTTTGGATATTAACCCTCGTCAGAGTTGTTGTTTGCAAATATTATCTGCCAGTCAATTGGCCTTTTGTTTTGTTGTTGTTTTCTTTTGCTGTACAGAAGCTTTTTAGTTTGATATAGTCTCATTCATTTATTTTGGCTTTTACTTCCCTTCCCTGTGGGGTCAAATTCATAAAATGTTATCTACAACCAAGGTCCATTAAGTTTAGTGCCCATGTTTTCCTCTATGTAACTTACTGTTCCAGATCTTTTATCTAGGTCTTTGATCCACTTAGAAATAATTCATAAATCGGGACAAACTGCAATCTAGTTTCATTCTTTTGCATGTAGCCTTACAATTTTCCCAGCATCATGTATTGAAGAGGTTTTCTTTTCTCCATTGTATGGTTTTGGCTCCTTTGTCAAACATTATTTGCCCATATACATTTTATTTCTAGGCTCTCAATTCTGTTCCATTGGCCTGTGTGTCTATTTTTCTGCCAATACCATGCTGTTTTGATTATCATAGCTCTGTATTATAATCTAAAGTCAGGTAGCATGATACCTCTCACTTTGTTCTTTTTTCTTGATTGCTTTGGATTGCTTTGGCTCTTCAGGATCTTTTGTAGTTCCACACAAATCTGATCATTTTTTGATCTATTTCTTTAAAATATGACTTTGGGATTTTGATGGGGACTGCATTAAATCTGTATACTGCTTTCAGTAATATGGACATTTTAACTATGCTAATTCTTCCAATCCATGAACATGGAACATCTTTCCATTTCATGTCTTTTTCAATCTCTTTTAATAATGCTTTGTAGTTTTCAGTATATAGGTTCTTCACATCCTTTGTTAAGTTTATTCCTAGGTTATTTTATTCTTTTGGTTGCAATTGCAAAAGGAATTTTCTTCATTTCTATTTCTGAAGTTTCATTGTTAGCATAAAAGAAAGCAGTGTATTTTTGTACATTGACTTTGTATCTTGCAACTTCACTGAATTTGTTTATTGCTTCTAATAGTATTGGGAGGGGGGGGCTTTAGGGTTTTCTATATAAAGGATAATGTCAGTGACACTTTTACTCCTTCCTTCCCAATTGGATGACTTTTCTTCCTTTCTCTTGCCTGTTTGCTCTGGCTAGGACTTCCAGACTATGCTGAATACACTGGTGAGAGTGGGCATCTTTGTTCCTGATTTTAGAGGAAAAGCTTTCAGTTTTTCACGCCTGAGTATAAAACTGGCTGAGAGTTTGTCATAGATGGCCATTATTATGTTGAGGTACTTTCCTTCTATAACCATATTATTCAGTATTTTATTCATAAATGGATATTATATCTTATCAAATGCTTTTTCTGCATCTATTGATAAGACCATATGATTTATATCCTTTGTTTTGATAATGTGGCACATTACACTGATCAATTTGTGTATGTTGAACCATCCTTGTGCCCCAGGAACGAACCCCACTTGATCGTGATATAGTATTTTTTTAATGTATTGTTGTATTTCATGTGCTCATATTTTGTTTAGGATTTCTGCATCTGTATTATTCAGACATATTGGTCTGTGTGGTGTTCTTGCAAGGTTTTGGTTATCCAGGTTACTTGGTGGCATCATAAAATGTATTAGTAAGTATCACCCCTTCTTCTATTTTTTGAAAGAGTTTGAGAAGGCTAGGTATCAAATCTTCTTTTAAACACCTGAGTTTCAAGAAGAAAACATTTAAAAAATATATAACAGAATGTGGACTTTGCTATTACCAGTATTTCTTGCATAGTGATGATCCCTAAATCTTTGTCACTCATAATTATAACATTTAGAAAAAGATTGAGTTCTCAAAGAAATACCATTTGGAAAGAAACAAGAAGGAAAAGCCAGAGTAACGTTAAAAATCACCCCACTTGTCTAGAACAGCTTTTAGAGATAGAGGTTCAGCTGAATGGGTTTAGATTCTCCCATAACTCATTCTTCTCACCTGACCTCCCTATTGTATTTCTGATCTCACATTTGTTCTAGTGCTGTGTTCCACCTTTGGTCTCACCATGTTTATTCTGTCCATATAGTTTCAAAATCTAATCTGAGTATTACACACTTCTTTAGAGAAAGAGTCTATTTAATCTGATGAATAATAAGTGTATGATTCCCAATCACTCTCTAATATTTTGGTCAATAGTTTCAAATATTTTGGTCTCGGGGCCCCTTTAGCACACATAAAATTTGAGAACCATAAACATCTTTTTATTGGTATGGATTAAAACTACTGATAATTCTATAATGGAAGTCAAAACTAAGAAATGTTTTAAATGTTTATTTATTAACTCATTAAAAAAACCATTACTCGACAGTATAGATAACATATATTTATGAAAAATAAATGTTTTCCAAACAAAAAGTTATAATGAGAAAAATGACATGGTTTTAGATTCCTACAAATCTCTTTAATGTCTAGCTTAGTGAAAAACAGCTGGATTTGCATATACATTTCTGTCTTTGATCTGTTATGTTGTTTAGATTGAAGCATATGAAGAAAATATGATTTCACTACAGATATATAATAGTAAAAGGGAGAAGCATTTTTTCATGTAATTATGAATACTACACCCAAACTCAACAAGTGGTTGTTTCTTAAAGGTTGATTTCATCTGTGATCTGAAAAGTCTATTAATAAATTTTTCATCCAAATTAAAATCACTTTGCACTTTAAATGGACTTTTACACATTCCTAAATTTTTATCATGCCTTGGTAATATGGAAACATTACTTCGATTAACTATGCAGATCTTCCAAATGTTGAGTCATTTCATTATTTAATATCAAAAATCACATTTTTTAATATCACTAGCAATCTCATCAGAAAAGTCTTGAAGTACTAGGAAGCTGTCAAGCTTATGGTGGCAAGTACAAGTTTCCTAATAATTCTAATTTTTGCTCAAAAGCTCTAATCTTATCATGGCAACAAATACTGCCAGTTGTTTACCATGAACTTGTTTTTTTGAAGTATCTTCCAAACACCCAATGTCAGTCACTCTTCCAAGTGAAATGGTTCTCCTTGAAAAAAGCAACTGGTTCAGGTAGCAAGACAAATAACTACCAAGTGCTTTCCTTAAGACACTTATCTTACACTTCCTCTTTTGTCACATGACATATTGAAGAATCATGTACTCGAGAGCTGAAGTTTATTAAAATTTTCCTACTCTATCAATGGCATTTGTAAGTGAAATTGGGGTTTTTTTGTTTAGTTTTATTTTGTTTTTTACTGTGAGCACATGGGAGTCAGAAATATAATGGCTAGGAGCACTATTTGGGACCACTGCGGTGATTCGTGCTAAGGCAGCCAGCTATTTTACTCAATATTCCCTTTGTACCATCAGCACCAAAGTCAACACAGTGAAAAAATCAAATAATGCCTTAGTATTATTATGGAAATAGTTTGACTTTTTGAGAACCATGGTTCTACAATTTAAAGAAATGACATCAAATAAGAAGGAATATATATTTAGAAAGTAAAATGATGAAAGGATCATAAAGTACACATTAAGTTCTAGCCAACTGAATAAAAATATCATCAATAAAATTATTTTCATTTCAGAATCATCAACATTCCAACTCTAGTTTTTCACCCAGGCTAACATCTTTCTTGAAAAAACAAGAAACTCTGAAATAATTAGATTTTCATTCATAGTAACCTTTATAAGTTCGCCTTTTTTAACAGTGCTATCCAATGATTTTGTTGCATATTTAAATGGACCACTGAAATTCATTTGTATCTTGGGGGCAGGTTACTCCTAGTAGGATCAGATAACATTGCCCATGGCAGACTACAGAAAGGTGGTTCAATGATAACCAACAAAACTGGACAATGAGCCATAAGTATCTCCATGCTAAAACATACAACCTTCCAAAACAAAATCATAAACAAAGAGAAAGTCTGAATAGACCAGTTATTAGTAAGGAACTTGAATCAATAATTAAAAAACTCCCAACAAACTACAGTCCAGGACCAGATGGCTTCATGGTGAATTCTACCAAATATTCAAAGCAGATTTTAATACCTATCCTACTTGAACTCTTTAAAAAAACTTAAAAAGGAGGTATGCTCCCAAACACATTTTATAAAGCCAGCATTACCCTGATACCAAAACCAGACAGACACCACAGAAAGAAAAAAAAATTACAGACCAATATCCCTAACAAACATAGATATAAATATCCTCAGCAAGAAATATCCTCAGCAAGGTAGTAACAAACCAAATTCAACAATACATTAAAAGGATAATACACCATTATTGAGTGGGAATTATAAAATCACACAAGGACGGTTCAACATCCACAAAATCAATCGTCTTAACAAAATGAAGGATAAAAATCATATGATCACTCCAACAGATGCAGAAAAAGCATTTGACAAGTTCCACACCCATTTATGATTTATAAAAAAATCAATAAATTGCATTTTCTCCCCTTCCCTCCACCCCACCCCAGCCAGTCCCACCTCCCTCCCCCACCTCTACCCTCCCCCTTGCTGTGCCTATTAAATGAGGAAAGCTAGGCACACATGTGTTTATGGTATTCCATTTATGTAAAATGAAATATGAATAAAATACTTGAACATACAAAATAAATCAATAAACTGGATATAGACAGAACATATCTCAACATAATAAAGGCCATATATAACATGCCCACAGATATCACACTCAATGGTGAAAAGCTTAAAGCTTTTCCCTTAAGACCAGGGACAAGACAAGGACACCCACTTTCACCACTCATTCAACACAGTATTGGAAGTCCTAGACACAGCAATTAGGCATGACAAAGAGATAAAGGCATCCATATTGAAAAGATAAAAGTCAAACTCACTAACTGCTCATGACATGTTTTTATATAGAGAAAACCCTTAGCCCTGGCTAGCATAGCTCAGTGGATTGAGCACAGGCCTGTGAACCAAAGGGCCACCGGTTCAATTCCCGGTCTAGAGCACATGCCTGGGTTGCAGGCCAGGTCCCCAGTGGGGGGCATGTGAGAGGCAACCACACATTGATGTTCCTCTCCCTCTCTTTCTCCTTCCCCTCCCCTCTCTCTAAAAATAAATAAATAAAATCTTTTTAAAAAATGATAATACTTTACATTATTAAAAATAAAAAAAGGAAACCCTTAAAGACTCCACCAAAAAACTGTTAGAATAAATAAATTTAGTAAAGTTACAGGATACAAAATCAACATGTAAAAATCTGTTGTGTTTGCAAACACTAATAATGAACTACCTGAAAGACAAATTAAAAAATCTTGTTTACAATTGCATCAAAAACAATACAATACCTAGGAAAAAATTTAACTAAGGAGGTGAAAGACCTGCACAATGAAAACTGTAAAACACTGATGAAAGAAATTGAAGACACAAATAATGGAAGATGTTCCATGCTTATGGACTTAAGTTCTTCAAAATATATGAAGAACTTATCATACAGCTCAATAATGAAAAACGGGCAGGGGATCTGAAGACACACTTTTCCAAACAAGAATTACAGATGGCCAATATGCACATGCAAACGTGTTCCACATCACTAATCACCAGGAAAACGCAAAGCAAACCACCATGAGGTATCGTCTCACACATATCAGAATGAGTTATCAAAAGAACAAGAAATAACAAGTGTTGGCAAAAGTGTGTGGAAAAGGGAACCCTCAGGCACAGTCGGTCAGAAGGCAAATTGGTGCAGCCACTATGGGAAAGTATGAAGGTTCCTTGAAAAAGAAAAACCAGAACTGCCACAAGACCCAGCAATTCCACTTCTGGATATTCAGTGAAAAAAAAACAAAAGCACTAATTTGAAGAGATATGTACACCCCATTTTGCTGCAGTGTTATTTACAACAGCCAAGGCATGGGAACAACCTAAATGTCCATCAGTGGGTGAATTGATAGAAAAAATGTGGTATATATAAACAATGGGATACTAATCGGCCAAAAAAAAAAAAAAAGAAAGAAATCTTGCAATTTGCAACAACATGGATGGACCTTGAGGGGATTTTGCTAAGGGAAAAAAATCAGACAGAGAAAGATAAATACAATATGATTTCATTTATATGTGAAATCTTAAAAAATAAATAAATAAAATAACAAAAAACTCAAAGATACAGAGAACTGTGCTGGCTGCCACATGGAAGGGAGGCTGGGGGATGAAATGGGTGAAGGAGATCGAGGTACAAACTTCCAGATATAAATAAGTCACGGGGACATAATGTACAGCATGGTGACTATAGTCAATGATGCCACACAGCAAATTTAAAAGTTGCTAAGAAAGTAAGTGTTGAAAGTTGTTTTCACAAGAAAAATAAAATTTTTGTAACTTCCTAAGGCAACGGATGGTGGCTGGACTTGCTGTGGTGATAACTTTGCAGTGTACACAAATGTCAAATCATTACGTTGTACACCTGAAACTAATAGAATGTAGTATGTCAATCATATCAATAATTCAATAAAAAAGTCATAGAATTTTCTTAAAAGGAAAGTTATCCATAGATCAAATTGTAAGCTTCTCCACAAGAGCAGTGGATTGTGTTTGTCCTACCCCATGAACCTTCAGCACGATCACAGCACTAAATGTACAGTGAATGAATAAATGACTGCAGAAGGCAGGAAAAAGAAATGATGGGAAAGGAGAAAAACATGAATTACATTTCCATATTTTCTAAAACGGTGGCATGTCATCAGATGGACTCCATTACAAGCACAAGCATGGATAGGAATATAATTTTTATATAGTTAAATATAATTAACCATGCATACCCACCAGGCTTGACGTCCTTGTAAACAAAGTTTTCCAAGCCATATATGAACTCCCCTGAATGTGCGCCTGCATCCGCATGGCAGCAATAACCAAAATGCAAAGCCTTTAAATGACACCTTTAATTTCACATGTAAAACATGTCTAAACTTAATTCAAAGACTTAGAAATGTAACAGAACAAGCAAAATTCAGTGGCACCAAAGTGATTTATTTCTAAGGTAACATTCAATGACACCATTTTTATTATTTCAACATAAAAGCTATTTTCATAATATTAAAACAAAAATTCTCAGTAACTAAAATTGTAATAATTTCAAATTAAGCAAGGCAGACAAATATCAATTATGGCTAATGTCTCATTAAATTATTTGACACATTTTCAAACAGAGCAAGTCTGCTATTTTCGTTCCCCTTTTGACTACCGCTTTGTCCATTTTCAGAATGAAATATAACTTTCATATTTATACTCATTTTAGAGTTAGCTGAAATGAACTCACCTTACTTTTGTCTCATCTGAATCCTTTCTATCCATCCTGGTTAATGATGACTAGATAGTATCATCTCCCATTCCCCCGCCCCAAATCCAGCCTAGACACAGCAGGTTTAACCTTCCTCAAACAGCTCTCATCACATCACGCCTGGGATTTTTAAAGAAAGCAAAGGGAAGTTACTGACTCTCCCATGGGCTACATGAATGTCCATCAATTCTTGCTGTGTGACATAGGACAAGTTACTTAACTTTCAGCTTTTCTCAAATATTAAATGGGAATAATAACAGCTTTTATACCACAGAGTTATGATTGTTAAATGAGTCAACTTCTATACAGCATTTTGAAGAATGACTGGCAAACAGTAAGTGCTCAATAAATGGTAGCTGCTATCATTGTCATTATCATCATCATGGCATTCAAATAGTTTAAAATTGACCTAAACAGTTTTCTAACTTACCTCTAACTACACTCTAGCAAATTCCCAAATTCCTAGCTGTTCCCATACATGCTCTATACTTCTCCACCATCACTGACCTGTCTGCCTAGAATGCCCTCTTCTCCTTTCTGCATACTCATCCTTTAGACGCTGCTGAAACATATACCTTTGGTGTCTGTGCTGATCGCCTTGGCTAAACCTATGCCCATTCTGAACTCCTTAACACTCTATCTGTATTTCTTTGATGGGACTCAACATCTTCTCCTGTTTATTATTATACACGTCTCATTTCCCCCCCTAAAATATAAGGTCATAGACAGTAGGACTCAGGGATTTTCTAATTTTTATGTTTCCAACAATGTGTCGAGCACATTTGCATCAGACCTCTCACAAGTTCCTATAAGGCTTACAGTACCTAAAAGTACCTAAAAGGCACTGCTTTCAAAATTCTACTTTTAAAACTAGGATTCTATCTCCAGCCAAATCAAGCAGGTGTGGAAGTAAAATACAAATACAAAATAAAATTTTGAAAGGGTTTTTAAAAATTACATCCAGTGCATCCTTTCTTAAACACTATTAGATATTTTCTATCAAAACAAAGGAACAAAAGGCAAGAGACCCAGAAAACAACTAATTAAACAAGGAAGATCAAAGAAGACCAGTCCCAGGATAACAACTGTGTAGCAGGACTAAAAAAACAATCAATTCAACTGAAGATCTCCATGAGAATAAGGGGAACAGGGGAGGAAAGCAATAAATGGGTTTGGGCAACTGGGAAAGATGACAGTCATATAACAGATTTCAAATAACACATGAAAAGAATTACAACTTTACACAGAAGACTAAGCAAATAGAAAAAGAAGCATTCACAAATGAAAAAAAAAACAAGATTGCATAAGAAAGGAAATATAATCATAGTCCATCATTTGACCTAGGCAATGAACAATAATTATACTGTCATAATACTGTAAGTTTTTACTAGTAATTGGCCAAAAATTATGACAGAACTATATTATGAAGAAACAGGGAAGGAAATTGAGGGTGGAAGGACATGGTGAAAGAGGTAAACCCCTTGACTACCATAGGAAATCCCAGGTAATGTCTTACGTTAGTAAATGGGATAAGGGCAGAATGTTAGCATTTCTAAAATGATGAGTCTCTCTAAGGAGTGTGTCTAAAGCGTAGAGAAGGGTGGAACAAGGGACTGACATTTTCCATTGGAAGTCTTTTTGGCAAAACTGTTTGATTATAAAGTGTGTGTGTATATTACCTTGATAAATTTAAGGGTTTAAATACACAATCTATAGTATTTGAGAATCCTTTGGCCTCACAAGGAATTTAATCTTTTACTTTAAAATAGACTTTCATGGAAAATAAACTTACTACAATGAAATGAAAGGAGAAAAACATCAAGTTTATTTTTACAAGTACACAAATTCTCTAGAAATGAACTCATAGTTATATTTCAATTTTCTTTTTTCCCCACATGATGGTGGGCAGCATTGTTTTACCAAATGAAACAAATTATTAAAAGGGTTTTTTAGAGCATATCAGCATAAGGCCTTTGTTTTCATTTTATCATCTGCTGCTTAGAACTGAATCACTTCCTCTTCTCACATGAATCTCTATACATGTATGATGGTGCTTTTGTGCTTTTAAAATCAAAAAGTATTTGGGAAAATAGTAAGTCTGAAAAATAAACAAAGTATGATGATTAAGTAATAACTATTAATAATGGTGAAATGCAAAGCACCTCAAAGGCCAACGTTGTCTTCTATCATTCATGTGAATAATATTGTGTTAAAGGAGATGACCCCTATTCATACAAACTAGAAAACAATATTTATATTCAGTCAAGATAACTAACTATATTTCTTAACAATCTCTATCAACGTATTTCCCCAATTCTAAATTCATCTCTTCTATCTACTCAAAACACTTTTCTGACAAATCTAATAATGTTAAAACTGTGTTTCACTTTCTGAATCTTAGTTCTCTCTCCTCAAAACTTAATTTTTATCATCCAAGCTACAGTGTAATTATTATATATTATATAAGCCTCATAGTTCTATTGATATAAATTTAATACTACAAATGTTCATCCCCTATAGTAATATCAAATAATCCATACTTGCATCTCTGCCAGACCCAAACATGTAAATTTTCTAAGCACTGAAGACCCAGGAATAAAAATGTCATACATACTCAACACAAAATGTGTAACAGGTATAGTTTTGTCAATTAAGCTGTCAACTACTAAAATAAGACTACTATACCATGCTGTTTCTTACAGGTTTCTTTAGTGTTTAGAAACATTACAATATTTTTTAAGTAATCTCTTATTTCCATCCCCCTCCCCCAAAACAGAGGGCTTTTGGGGTTTGTTTCTCAAAAGAGAAAAATATAACTTCATGATATATATCAAATAAATTGTTGTATCAGTATATCTAAGTATATGTGAAAGTAACTATTGATGAATATGTGTGTGTCAAGAAAATACATTTAATCCAAACTGTATCAAGGAAAACGTTAAATTCTAGTGCTCTTCAAGTTTTTCTCCTCATTTTTATAATACTATTTCCACATATGCTAATTAACTAAAAGTGAATAAAAAGAAATAATTATACTGAACTGTCATAATATAAAACCATTCCCACCTTCCTTTATCTGGCACATAAAAGGAATAGAAGAAAGCTTTACATGAAAATATAGATTCTTGAGCTTAGCAGAAATACAAAATATGCTGCCCTGACTGGTGTGGCTCAGTGGGTAGGGCACTGTCCCACAAACCAAAGGGTCGGTGGTTCAATTCCCAGTCAGGGTGCATGGCTCAGTTGCAGGCCCGGTCCCATGTTGGAGGCATGAGCGAGACAACCGATCAATGTTTCTCTCTCACATCGATGTTTCTTTCTCTGTCTTTCTCCCTCCTTTCCCCTCTCTCTAAAAATAAATAAAATCTTAACAAAAATACAAAATATGCTTAAGTATGAAAAAAGGAAAAATATTTTTAGTCTTTTAAAAATTTCTTCCATTAAGAGCAACTCCATATTATATGTATTTTAGTAATTTTGTGTAAAATAATAAATAATTCTACTTAACAGAAAATCCTTGGGGCAAAAGGAATTAGTATCATAAGGAATTTTAATGAGGAGAGAACCAAGATGGCGGCGTAGGTGGACACACTGCGCCTCCTCGCACAACCAGAACTGACAGAAAATCAAACGGCAAGGAAGTCCGACACCAAGTTGATAAAAAAGAAACATTCATCCAGACCGGTAGGAGGGGCAGAGATGGGCACCGGGGTGGAGAGGACTCGCGTGGCTGTGGCGGGACCGAGACTGGCGGAGTGTGGGACAAACGGTTCAGGCAGTCTGACCACTAGCAGACCCCGCAGCCCCACATTCGCGCACAGATAAACCCAGAGGGCCGGACTCCGCGTGGTGGAGAACGGGGAGAACGGGCAGGCAGAGCGGCGGGTAGCACCCTGCGGCCCCACATTCGCACATAGATAAACTGGGAAGAACTGCGGGGAGCGAAGCAGACCATGCAACCCAGGGCTCCAGCGAGGGGGAAATAAAGCCTCAAACCTCTGATTGAAAATGCACATGGGGGTTGGGGCAGCAGCAGGAAAGACTCCCAGCCTCACAGGAGAGGTCGTTGGAGAGACCCACGGGGGCCTAGGGCGTGCACAAGCCCACCCACTCGGGAACCAGCACCAGAGGGGCCCAATTTGATTGTGGGTAGCACAGCGAGTGACTGAAATCTGGTGGAGAGTAGAGCAGGCGCCATTGCTCCCTCTCAGCCCCTCCCCTACATACAGCATCACAGCCCAGCAACCAGCGTTACCCCGCCCCAGAAACACCTAAGGCTCCGCCCCTTTAAGTAAGAGACTCGCCAAGACAAAAAAAAAAAAAAAAAAAAACGAACAAAAAAAGGCCCAAGTGACAGAACACTTCAAAGCTCCAGAAAAAATACAACTAAGTGAGGAAGAGATAGCCAACCTATCGGATGCACAGTTCAAAACACTGGTTATTAAGATGCTCACAGAATTGCTTGAATTTGTTCGAAAACCAGATGAAAAAACAAAGGCTATGCCAAGAGAAACAAAGGAAAATGTACAGGGAACCAATAGTGATGTGAAGGAAACTGGGACTCAAATCAATGGTGTGGACCAGAAGGAAGAAGGAAACATCCAACCAGAAAAGAATGAAGAAACAAGAATTCAGAAAAAGAGGAAAGGCTTAGGAACCTCCAGGACATCTTGAAACGTTCCAACATCCGAATTATAGGGGTGCCAGAAGGAGAAGAGGAAGAACAAAAAATTGAAAACTTATTTGAACAAATAATGAAGCAGAACTTCCCCAGTCTGGCAAAGGAAATAGACTTCCAGGAGGTCCAGGAAGCTCAGAGAGTCCCAAAGAAGCTGGACCCAAGGAGGAACACACCAAGGCACATCATAATTACATTACCCAAGATTAAAGATAAGGAGAGAATCTTAGAAGCAGCAAGACAAAAGGACACAGTTACCTACAACGGGGTTCCCATAAGACTGTCAGCTGATTTCTCAAAAGAGACCTTACAGGCAAGAAGGGGCTGGCAAGAAGTATTCCAAGTCCTGAAAGGCAAGGGCCTACATCCAAGATTACTGTATCCAGCAAAGCTATCATTTAGAATGGAAGGGAAGATAAAGTGCTTCTCAGATAAGGTCAAGTTAAAGGAGTTCATCATCACCAAGCCATTATTATATGAAATGTTAAAGGGACTTATCTACGAAAAAGAAGATAAAAAATATGAACAGTAAAAATGACAGCAAACTCACAGTTATTAACAACCACACCTAAAACCAAAAGAAAAGAAAACTAAGCAAACAACTAGAACAGAAACAGAACCACAGAAATGGAGATCACATGGAGGGTTATCAATAGGGGATTGGGAGGGGGAGAGAGGGGGGAAAGGTACAGAGAATAAGGAGCATAAATGATAGGTGGAAAATAGACAGAGGGAGGGTAAGAATAGTGTAGGAAATGTAGAAGCCAAAGAACTTATAAGTATGACCCATGGACATGAACTATAGGGGGGAATGTGGGAGGGAGGGGGTGGGCAGGATGGAGTGGAGTGAAGGGGCGGAAATGGGACAACTGTAATAGCATAATCAATAAATATATCAAAAAAAAGAATTTTAATGAGCAAGCTATTTAAAGACAGATTTCTTTTTGATTCAATTAGATATCAGCAGCTTAAGCTACAAAAGAAACCTTACTATATCTAAATATTTCTGTCATTTCTACTCAACATTTGTCATACATTTTGAGAGACCGAAGAGAAATGCCTTAGCAACAAGAGAAACAATCACAGAGAAAGGCAACAATTCCTTAATGTGAGTCATTAACATATTTCTCATCAATGTTTTGAGATATAATTCTAAAAAAAGATTCTTTCTTTGGAACTACAGTTTATGAAGGTTTATAAACGCTTCCTGTTAACAGTGCACTGAATGTATCTAAAATACAGGTATATCTACGTTTATCTAAAACATAAACTTATGTACCTTTCTCTGCTGCTTTTTGAAGGGCTTCTTCAATTCGTGACAGCTCTTTCTGTTTAATATCCTGCAAAGACTTTTCTTCCTTTTCAGCATCATATTTAATACCTAAAAGTATACAGTTAATTCACAAATAAAGAAATGTAGTTAATAAATAAATAAGAAAAGTTCAGTCAGCCTCATAATTGTGTGTATGTAACATGTCATTTTCTGTTAAGTCAAAAAAAAAATTGCATTTTTTAGATTAGTTTTACAAAAAGTTTAAACAATAAGTGATTTCTATTTCTTTACAAAGCTCATATCAAAAAGGAAAGAAGGGAAGAAAGGAATTCAAAGGGAGAAAAACATATTAAAAAGGATAAGTAAAGAAAAGAGTGAGTATAAAAGTAAAAGGGAGAAACAGGGAGAGCAGAAAATACATCAGAATACGTCCAGTTATATATGAGTGGTAAAATTTTGAGTAACTACAAAAAATATGAAATATCCAATATCAGCTCGTATCAGTACAGATAAAAATACTGTTAGAAAGTAATTTAAGAATACGTATCAACAATCATGAATATACATATCCTTTTTTTCTAGTAATCTCATTTCTGATAATGTATCCTAAGGAAATAACTTCAAAGAATAAAGAAGATATCTGTACAAAGGAGGCAGTTATAATATCCACTGTAATAGCAAAAACAGTGGGCAGCCCACAGTGGAATATCACAGCCTTTCAAAACTGTCACCATAAAAACTGAAACATATCAAAACACATAAAGTAAAAAAGCCAGTTCCATGTTGAACATATAATGGGATAAATGCTAGATCAAATCAAGTATGTATATGGTAAAGACTATAAAGCAAAACGGAGAAAGAAAAATTGTTTGTTTTATGATTGAAAAAATAAAGTTTTTCCCTAAAATACCCAAACTTTCCTTAACATTATATTGTTCTTACAACTGAAAAAAATATTAGTGATGAAAGGTATTACTTAAATAAACATCACAGTTTTAAGACATTCATTAAAATTAAAATACTATAATTTATAATTAAAAATTACCTATTTTGCATACATTTTTGAGAGAGTATCACTCAAAATCAGAAGAAACATAATGCGGAAAATTTTTCAATATTGAAACCTGTAGATTAGCACATCAGTACATTTTTAAAACCTTACTTTACTTCATTTCATTCCCCCATTGTAAATCTGCCTAATGTATCTTAACTTAGTAGGAAGCCTTAGTTAAAAAATAATTATTCATACAGAACAGAATAAATTTAAAAAATGGTTGAAATTATTTTTTCCACCAACATAAAACTATTTTATATACAAATGTGATGATATATATGTGGGTATATATGTAAAATATACATGTTGTAGACACATGCCTATGTATGTATATGATTTGTTTATTTAAATTATCTTCTATTTTGCTAGACATAATAAATAGTTAACCCATGTAACATTCAGTTTCCCTGTGATGGCACTAAATGGTTACAGCCTAAAGTAACATACTTGCTCCAGGAACGACAAGCAGGTATAATCCCTCTAGGGTTGCAACAACTGCTTCTCCATAAAGGTTCTTCCAAGGAATCTTCAAAGTTAATTTATCTGCAGAAACATAATTTCAACCTTAAACTCCTATCTGGCTGTGCAAAAAGATACACATTTCTCACTTTCCATTAAAAGAAAAAGTATAAGGAAACTGGTCATGCATATAGTTTATCACTTAGAAAAAAATGAAAAAATTCAACACTAAAGTTTACAAACATCTTTTCCATATTATATTACTATTAGAAGTGACTATTCACATTGTGCTTTATACTTTTCAAAATTTTTGATAACTATTATTTTATTTATATTCCCAAATTGTAAGAAGAATAAGGCAGCTATTACTTCAGTTCTTAAAAAAAAAGGGAACTCAGTCCCAGAGAGGTTAAATTACTTGCCTAAGACCACCCAGGTCATCGGTGAGGATGCGGGAACCTGAATCGGTACTCTCCTCATCCAACAGCTAGATGATGATCTGAATGCTGTGTATGCTCATCTATACACATCAGTAAGTACATCTCTACAGCTCAAATGTAAAATAGTATCTGCACTAGATCCCAGGAACTGAAGCAGCAACAGAGTACCAAAAAAAAAAAGGAGGGGAGGAGGGGAAGGACTTTGATAGTATGCCTATTGCTACAATTGGATGAGGCCAGCTCTAAAGGCAAGGTATGCTGTTTTATGATTAACATTATGAGTTACAGACAGTTCAGACAAATTATATTCCAAATTTCTACTTACAAATCACTAGAAAGAACACATTTTCTCTCTTAGAAACAATGAATGGTATTATTATCAGATCCTTCAGAGACTAGCCTGCAAAAATTTTTTACTCATAATATAGATGAACTTTGGCTCTAACTGTCACTAAGCCAAGTTTGGGGTTTTGTGGGGAAAGGCTATGCAGAGCAGTAGGGAGAAGACAAAAAGAGCACACTCTCAGCTAAATTTTAAAATGGGCAAAATCTGTCTTTGGTATTTTTCCACATTCCTTTCTTTTATTTTTATTTTTACTTTTTGTGATGTTACAGTTGCTCCTGCTTTTTCTCCTTTTCCCTACCTCCCCCCAGGCCCACCTTCTCCCCTCCCCCAGCCAATCCCCGTATTATCATCGATGTCCATGGTTGTGCATAAAAGTGCTTCTATTAAGCCTTTCACCATCTTTCATGGCATCCCCCACCCCCTTCTCTACTCATTTCCCAATCTCTAGTATACCCTCTTTCGGGGTCTCCAAGCAGCCAATGTCCTGATCTGTCCCCAGCAATGCCAGAGCAATTCTATCCAAACCTTTTCTAATACCCAAAATTTTCCATGTTCTGAAACCAAACACCTTCTCTTACCACAATTTTTAAAATAACAACCCTAAAAAGCCCTAATTCTCTTGTTTTTGATCAAGACACTTCAGAGAAATAAATAATTCTGATTCAACCAGATCAGGCTAGTATGTGAATGACTAAGCTACTTACACCACCAGAATCACTGGCAGTTTTAAATAAAGATGCTCAAAGTTCAAAGAATTGTTCAACAGTGTAACAAGCTTAAGGAGAAATAATGCAGTGTAAGTAAGAACATTTTGATTCACCTGGATGGCTTATGCAGGCAAGCCAGTTTTACCTGGGAATCTATTCCCAGGGTTAAAAGCTCAAATTACTTCTCTATTTTTTATTTTTCTTCAACTTTTAAACCTACTGAGTTTCTTTTTTTTTTAATTTTTTTATTTTTAGACAGTGGGGAAGGGAAAGAGAAAGAGAGAGAGAGAAACATCAATGTGAGAGAGAAACATCAATTGGTTGCCTCTCCTATGCACCCTAATCAGGAAACAAACCCACAACCCAGATGTGCCCTGACGGGGAATTGAACCAGGGACCTTTCACTTTGTAGGACAACAGCTAACCAACTGAGCCATATTGGTCAGGGCCTAAGTCTGGTGGCTTCATTCACAGTGAGTACCAACTATATTTATAGCAGATACTATATATATATATGTATAATTATCTCATAAACTACTAAAAGACTGATTTGATTACCTTCTAGGTGAGCATAAGACTGAAAAAGTAGAAAACACCCTTTTAACTAGCATACCAAAAAGGGATTGTCTGCTCTCTATTCTTCTGTCCATTTACCCTAAGCCATTATCCTCTCATCCTTCATTATCCTGAATTCCACTGAAACTCACCTAGCTATATTACTCTTCACCTAGTTATATTACCCTCTCTCTTTCTTTAGTCAATAAATAAGAATTTAAAAGAGAGAGACAAGAACATGAAAGTGTTACTTTATATTAAAATGAACAGATATAAGTGATAAAAACTGGACTCGAACTGAAGTATTCGAGTAATTGTTAAGAGATGCCAGAGTAGTGAAAGCCAAGCCTTCCTTGAATACAATGACATATGAAGAAGGAAAGTGACATGGTGAAGTAGCAGGGAAGTCAAAGTGGAAAGGACGATGGTGGCATAAGTGAAAATTCTAATATAACAGTATGTCATCTAGAGTTAAAGTTTGTATTTTTTAAAAAGTAAAAATCAGGTAGTATGAACAAGTGGACTTCACAGATTAAATTTACTACTGAAAAATTTCTTCGAGAAATGTATGCTCAGTTATGGATGATCTTAGTATAAGAGTTTAGCTGCAAAGAAAGACTTTCTACTTACCAAAACATATCCTCCATACCACATTGCTGCATAATATATCAAGTGAAATGGTTGAATAAAACATGAGAAAAATAAGCTACACTTAAATTTTATTTACCAGAATATGCTACTTTCACATACAAAGAAAAAGCACAAAATATGCATACCAATTTTGCAATTATTTGTACAGTGGAATCGAACCCTGAAAGGTATCACTGCAGTTCAAATATCCTTCCATTTTGGACGGTAGTCTCCACCCTACTGTCAAAAACTTTGAAGTTTATATGTACTATACACTATACACATTAGGTTCAGAACTACAAAAGTTCTAGTCAAAATAAGTCAAAAAAACTCTCACATTTTTTTATTCAAGATAAAAAAGGTATTTTAAATTAAATAACACAGGAAAAATAAAAACTAAAAGGACTAAAAATAACTCAAATTGAGACTGAAGTACTTACCAATTTGTCCAGCCTTGACTTTAAAAGGAACATCCAATTCACTCTGCAGAAGGAAAAAAAAGTTTCAAGGACATCTTGAATTCTTAGCCCTTCCCTCAAAATCACCTCTGTCTCATCACTTAAATACACAATCATCCCTAAGGAAAAACATGAAACAAATTTTCTATATTTAAATAACTCATAAAGGATGTTTTATAGCCAAAACAAAGAGTTTTTATTAACTTAAACTTTGACTTTGAAGAAAGAATTCATGAGAAAAGCAACATTATAAATAGGAACAATAAAAAAAAAGTTCACAGAGGGGATGCAGGGCAGAGGGGGAGTAAGGGGGGGAATGGGACAACTGTAATAGCATAATCAATAAAATATACTTTAAAAATGTACGCACACAAAAACCAGAAAGTAATTAGGTGAACTGGTTGTTTTAATAAACCAAACCAAGCCAGATGGAAATCCCATAAACTTTTAAAGTAATAGGTGAACACCATTTATCTGAAATACTAGAACAGGAAAAGGAAGAGTTCCTTCCCGTAAATAGGTTGAAAACAGTAACTAAAAAATTATTTCTCAAATAGTATTTAGTAAATGAATAAACAAAACAATCTTTAAAGAAAAGGCAGATTCCCAACATATTAGTAACCAAATTAGCATCTACTGTAGATTAGTGATAATTACCGATCAATAATAATAAACTTTCACTTTCTAGATTCCAAACCACTATAAAGTATAACTTTTTTATGCACGGAGTACTAAACAGTAACTGATATTCACGGTGATCACTTGAGTCTTTAGAATTATTAAAAATTGAACCAATCAGAGTAGCCTTTCTGTCAGGTGCACCTTAGTGCATACTGGTACTATCAAAACCTGGTGAATGAAATGCAGTACTTTAGACAACAATTAACACCGAGTTCATAACAATTCTATGCGGGTTAAATACGCATCCTGTCACCGCAACTCTATTTACACTTATTTCCTTCTAAAATAAATAGAGAAAAAAATATAAATATAATAAAATAAATAGAGAAAAATAAGCTTTATTCCCATCTCTGGCAATAGAATCAAGTTCTAAATTTTGAGATGTTTAAAAGTTGTAGCACCCTATATAGAGAGGGAAAGAAAATTTAAATATTTTGAATGCCCACTACTTGCCAGACTCTACCTCTCATCTTTTTCAAGCCACAAAGGCAGCGATATTATATTGCTTTGTATTATTAACTCCACTTAAAAGATGATTAAACTAATGCTCAAATAACTTAAGAAACTTGTCAAAAGACACAGAGCTGGTAAAAGGTGGAGCTACCACTCAAACCCAAATCTTCCAGACTTCAAGGTCCATGCCCTTTCCACTATGTCAAACTTTTTAACAAAATTAAATGTTACTACTCCTTGTGACAAAGTCCTACTCCTAGCATCTTCAATATCCCAAATCAGCCTCCCTGGGACATGTCATGGAAGCATTCTATGTATAATGTTCTCCCGCATAACAGTTCATCAGGCAGAAGTCAAAGATAGGATTTTAAAACATACTGTAGGTTAATTAGAAATGTGACCTACTAAATTAAAGAATAAATTAAAGAACAAATTAATTCTTAAGTGATTTCACACACTCAAATTAAGTCTAATACATTGGCTAAAGCTTAACAGGGGGTCAGGAGTTGGGAGAATGGGGTATTCTTTTGTTTTTAGCTCAGTAGTAAATTACACAAACTACTCTCTGGAGCTAAAGTCCAAAAAATCTGTTTAACCTCTTAATATTACCATAATATTATATGACTGGACTTTTAATATATTTCCAAAATACTATTATTCATTAGATAAGTTGTTAAAATCAAGCCCTTAGCTGAAAAACAAAGATAATTCTGAAGAAACTTTTTCAGTAAGACAAATGCCTACTATAAAACTACACAGTCAACTTAGGTCAAGGAAAAACATTCCATTTCCAAGACATACAATTTTGACCAGCAGGAAAAAAATTTATACATCTTTAACATCAGATTTTCCTACAGCAAACAGTTAAACAAATAATCCTTCTTTGAGCGACTCAACCACTGTATCTGGTACCTGGTACCAGACACTGACTAACGAAGGGTTTCTAAGACTTTACCAAAATAAATGAGTAATAAATACAGTTTAAACTTACCAGAGCATTTTCTTTTATCTGTAGGTTATCTAAAGCCACATTACCTTTAAAAAAAGAAGAAAACATAGTTAATATACCAGTGAGGAAAGCCTGTCAGTACCAAACACTGTGCTAAGTGCTAAGAAGACAATGATGACAAAGCAAACTTCAAGAACTTAAAAAGCTATTAGCACAAAAGATTTGCTATACATGGACAGGACTTATTAGCTATAACATATTTTAGATCAGCCCAATGCAAAAGAAATTACAAAATATTTAAAATGCCTAACATTTAAATGGACAGTTTAAATAGACAGAATTTGGAGACTTTCACACTGAAAGAACTTTAGAACAAAAAAAAAAAAAAAAAAAAAAAGAATCCAGCATGTTGAATGAGTAAGCCAAAATCTCAAAACGAGGACATAAAGAGAAGACTATTAGAACAGATCGATGATCCTGTAACTCACGAATTTTTCTTTATGTTGTCAATGAATGTTTTCTACAGGAATCTGGTTTTAATGTTTTAAAACTCTAAATATCTGCCCTGGCTGGAGTGGCTCAGTGGATTGAGTGCCTGCCTGGGAATCAAAGGGTCGCCAGTTTGATGGTTTGATTCCGTCAGGATACAGGCCTGGGTTTCAGGCCAGGTACCCCAGTAGGGGGCATGCGAAATGCAACCACACAGTGATGTTTCTCTCCCTCTCTCTCTCTCCCTCCCATCCCCGCCTCTAGAAATAAATAAATAAATAAAACCTTTTTTAAAAATTCTAAACACCCTACCTTCCCAATGATTATTGGTTCTAACATTCTTTAATTAATCCAACTTTTCTTAAATATATTCAGGTGTTAAGTTGTAAAACTAAAGCCATAATAATACTGTTACATGACTCAAATTTTAAATACTGTACCTATACTTGTCAATACACGATATTTAAATATTCTTACATAGAAACGTAAGCAAAAGCCTTTCTTTCACTTACATCTCTCAAGGTTAATAAAACTATAGTTTCAACATTAAATATAATCATAAATTCTTCAGTTTTATATATATATTCTTCATCACTCATGCCACATTTATTTTGAAAAAATCCTATGCTTCCTATATTCTCCATAAATATTTTTCAATAAAGTAAATTTTTCCTCACAGTATTCTGGAGTGAATTAAAAGTATACTTAGTTTTATTATGCCATTGTTAGAGATTTGTTTTTCTCCAGACCTCAGATTTATTCAACCATTTATTAAGCACCCACTCTGAGTTAGGTCCTGGACAGAAAGAGGTGACTAGTACAACATCCCTTCTATTGAAGAGCTCACAGCCTAGCAAAGGAGACTAAATTTCTAAAATTTTGGAAATATTCTATTGTAAACTAAGAGTTTACAGGATGCAAAGAAGGAACCACCTCACTCTGCGCCTAAGGAGATCAAGAATTTCACAAGAAAGCTTAGGCTAGAAAGCTGAAGAAATATTTACCAGGTGGATGAGAAAAGAGGGCAAGCAGACATCCGTGAGTAAGACACATTTTAGAAACCACAAGTAAAGGTTTGGTGGAGCTGGAGGGTGTGAGAGAAGAATAGAGAGATAAAGTCAGAAAGCCCGGAAGAGGACAGACAGACAGTTCTTAGGACGAAAAGTTTAGACTGCTGACAACGGAGAGACGAAATATGTATAACAGAGATGACAAAATCAGAGTTGCTTTAGAACCATTACTCTAGAATCCTCAAAATAACCATGAAACTGTCCAAACAATTTAGCTACAAGGATATTGCAACATTGGTTATAATAGCAGGAAGAATGGCTGGAAGGATGGATGATGGGAGGGAGGGAGGAAGGACCTAAGGAACTAAATTCCAAGAAGCTAAAATGTCCAAGAAGCAAGGATAAATTATAATAAATCTGTAAAATAGAGGAAAAAATAGACAAATATGGAAAAATGTTCACAAAACATCAAATTTTTAAAAAGGTTAAAAAATGCCCACATCAATCCAATTTAAAAATTACATATGCACACATAAACAGAGAATAAACAACTGTCAGACTGGACACTATAATCACAGTGGCTATCTCCACACAACAAAGCTCATTTTCTGTGTGTATTTACATTTTTCTAAAATAAATTGTTGAAAACTGTAATTAAAGGAGACAAGGAGGTAAGAAATGGGAAGAAAATACTACTTAACTGCAGTTAAGTAGTATTTTCTACTACTGGACAGAAAAGGAAAGAAAAAAAATACAGGCAGCCAGGTAGCTTCTACAATATACTGAAGAGAAATTAAAAGTGGAAATAGGCAGTAACTTCAGGTTTGAAGTAGAATCAGAGTAAAATGTTATTTTGGAAGTAGAATTGACTAAGATGTTGTCACTAACCAAATGTAGGGATATTAAAGTACTCATGGAAAACTGACGTGTTTGTGAATTGAAGATAAAAAGTCTTAAGTAACATGTGAACAAAAACTACATAGAATAGAAAAATACTCCTGGATTTAATCCTTTCAGATAATGAATTACAAAAAATTACAATTGGGAACTCTATACAAAGCAAAAGACGGGATCTGCACAGATGCTATACGTATTTAAAGCAATCCAAACTAGTTTAACAAGATCTAAGGCCCATATGGAGACTTGCAAACTTGCTCATAAATTTTGACTGTTCTACCCAGTGATACTCAACTAGTGGGTCAAGTGTCCACCAGAAGGGCTCTGAAGTAATCTGCATTACATGTGAAGCATTTTTTTTAACAATGGTTAAGGCACTAACATAATTTGTATAAAAATATAAATGTCCTTATAAAAAGTGGGCTGTCGGTACTGCTGCGGCACTCTGGTTCTTTAATGAGTAGACGGTATTTACATAAGATGTGAAACACTGAAAACTTCCAATATGGCTAACAGAGTTGAACAAGTATATTTAGAAAGATAAAGAAAAAGACAGTATCACTAGGGGCTAGGATTTAAGGATTTTCTTACTAATGTTTTCCAGTACGTTCAGTTTTTATAATAACCAGATACTACTTTTATATTATTAAATTATACAAATTATAATGGGGAAAAACAAAACAAAGGTAAATTCTAATGTCAATATGATCCCAATGTTTTATATAAATTGCTTGTATATCTCATATCTATCTTATCTACAGACACATAAAAAATATCTATTTCTGCTACTTAGCATCTAGCAAACAAATGTATACTTCCTCTCTGAAAAATGGGAATATTATCTGACAAACAGTAAATATAACAATAAAATAAGAATGATACATTCAAAAAATTATTTGCACTGAAGGAGGAGCCACTAGTCCTAATACAAAGAAAAGGGGAGGAACAGCAGCATATTTCAGATTAACACCAGGGGGAAAGTGCATTCATTTGTTCAACCAGTAGAAGATGCCTTAGCTGGTAGGGCTCTGTGCTAACAACTACTCTTCCACTGAAGTACGTGCTCTTCTGCAGATGCGTACGTAAGAATTTCACCGTCTAGCCTATGAATGTCAAAAATTCCGTTAAAATAAGATAATTTAGAAGCCTAAAATTAAATACCCTTCCTAAATATCAACCATTTTATATTTAACTGAATACTGAGGAGAAGGTTAATATTTACTTTACATTTCTACATCAAGATTAACATCATAATTTCATACACCTGCAAGTCACGTACTGCCATAGCCAGATTACCTGGGCTAAGAATACATAGAGGCCATAGGAAGTTCCTGGAGAACTGGAAGAAGGGTAAATATTTGTGTCTAACCTTAAAAGTGGGGTGGGGGAAATGATGAATAATTGTGGGGATGGATAAACTTAACTCTGCCAGCAAAGAAGGCACTAAAGCCAAACCCTCAATCCAGCATCTCTAATTCCGTACAGTTTGGAAGAGACCAAGGTAACAAACAAGTAAGGAAATTCTACGAAGTAATTTTCTTCTATGATGGACTCACAGGCCTAAAGGGTGAGAGTAAGCAGTAAATGTAGTCAGTGCTTCAGAAGAGAAGGTTTCTGATTTTGACCCTGTATAGTTCTCAGCAATAAACTAGAAACATTTTTGGATGAGCATACATGGCTGGAGAGTAAAACACGTAAGTTTCAAAGCTACTCTTGAAGGATATTTTAAGTACCTTCAAAGGGTAAATACTAAATCAAAATTTATCTAGTAATTTTTACCAGTGAACCAGAACACAGAAATGGAAGTAAATCCATTAAATTAGGAAATAACACCAAGGTAAGCAGAATTGGAGTCATCTCAACAAACATAATAGAAAAAGAAATGTTTGCTAAATTATAGAAAATAATCAAGTTAGTATATTTATGCATAAAAATCAAATGGTCCTGGCATACTATGGAACAAGCCTGCCTCGGTCCAAGAATGGCTTTTAAAACACATAAGAGCCTGTGCAGTAAATGTAAGAAATATAGTGCTGATGTCCAATACCTTCAGTCAGAAATAATCTGTCTGAACTTTCACAGAGGTTTAGCTGTACCTTTCTTATGGTGCTGAACTATATAAATCCCCAACCTGATTTATAAACTCCTTTCTGATTCTCCTCATAGTAGGTGCTCCATAAATATTGACTTAATTGATTCAGGATGCACATTATACTGGGGTAGAAACAACCATAAGACTATAAACCTGTATTTTAGAGAACACTTCTCAGATCTTTTACATTACTCGATCCTACCAGCCTCCTGTGAAGGAAGCAAGACAGGTAGATTAAGCAAAGAAACTGAGGCTTAGAGGGGCTGAATGACTAGTCTAAGAATACTAAGTCAACCTAGTAAGTCAGGGGTGTCCAATTCATTTTCACCAGGGGCCACATCAGCCTCGTAGTTGCCTTTAAAAGGCCGAAATAATTTTAGGACTGTACAAATGTAACTACTCCTTTGCTGTTAAGGAGTTGAAATTACACTTGGCCCTTTGAAGGCAACCACGAGGCTGATGTGGCCCCTGGTGAAAATGAGTTTGACACCCCAGTAGTAAGTGGTAGAGCCAGGCCTCAAATCTGATGCCAATGCTGTGTTCAGAACATCACACAATCCCCCTTGCAAAAAAATAGCACAGCAAAAAGGGTTTTAATTCAGAAGACAATTCTATCCCCCTTGAAGGAAAAAAAAAATGCCATATAAGAATTAGACTCAGCATTAAGAGTCCTGTAGTTGGTGGACTCACTTCTGGTTTTTGTATTTTAAGAGTGTGAAGAAATTCAAAAACCAAAATGGTAACTAAAATCAGTGCAACTAACAAGAAAATAACCAGAAAGTTGGATAGTCAAGGTTTGCATCAGTATAGTACCACAGTGGAAAACACACAAGCAGAAGCTAACACTGTGAAATGGCCGTGTTAGTACTTTTTCAAAATTTGCATTTTTCCTAAAATAAAAGACAAAAATTCACAAGTTATGATTTAGGACCCTTTAGGACCATAAAGATCTTTAAAACCTAATCTCCTCTCACTTGTACATGAAGAAATTAAAGCCTAAAATTATACAATTAATTTGTGGCAGCGCTAAGAACAAAAACCCATGTCTCCTGACTGCCTGGTCAATGTTCCTAAAATAAAACACATAAATTATTCCAAAACTGTGATTAAAAACAAATAAATAAACCAACAAACAAAAATGCCATGCCCTAGAATATGAAACGAGCTCTGTATACTGTAAAATAATGAAAAAAAGAATATGTAGTGCTTTGTATTTATTTTTAAAGATTTCCTTTATGTATCTATAAAATAAACATCAATTTATTTAAAAGTATCAAAATATTTAAACATTCATTTTCCACAGAAGTGAGCTAAATGACTGATCAGTTGTTTTAAGAATAAATCAAATTATTTTAATAACTAATGTTTTAGTGAAATATTGTAGCAATTCATTTCTGTTGAATGTAACTTATTCAACCCAAACTAACCAATCTAGACACCTTTTAATAGGAGTTCAGAGTGACTTTGTCTGGGAAGGGGAAAGTGGGAGAGGGGGAGGAAACAATTAACTCTCACTCTTTCCATTTCCCTACTGAAACAAGTCTGGGCAAAGAAAGCTGGAAGTCTGCCATGTGACCACGGAACTTTCCCCTTTTCAAGTGTACTTCAGGGATCTCATAGCAGTGTGGCAAAGCAGAAAGGTTACCGAAGTACCAACTTCCAGTTTTATTTCCAAAAAAGGGGTAAATTTTAAATGTTTGATGCTATTTAAATCTGTGGAAAGGTGTTTTCAATGTAAACTTTTAAGCATTGCTTTAACCGGTGATAACTGAGCCTAAACATATACATTACAATATTGAACTTTTTGTTCTTTATTTTACATGCTATAGACAAGCTAATAAGAAACGTGGACTTCAATACATCAAGTGTTGACTGGGACGATAGGACTAAAAAAATTCCTCTATTCCTCTGCAAGTTTAGAAATACTTAGATGTGCCATATTTTATGTGTCAAGCTAAAAAGAAGCAAAGGGGCCTGCTTTTTCTTGCTCCCTACAGCCACCTATTAAGATAGTATAATATATAGATCTGGATTTGCAAACATCACCAAAAGATTGCAATTTATCCTCATTTATCTTGTCATATTTCATGACTGTGGCCTTTCTTCACCAGTACTGAGGGAAGAACATAACAGAAAGATACATTATTTGACTACCATTTCCTACTGTAGAAGTAGAGCAAGTAGCAGTGTTATCTAATGAAGCAGCACACGCTGCTCTGAACTTGTTCAAATCACAAAAGTTTAAAGCCAGAAAAGATTACCCTGAATAACCCTCTCACTTATATAAAGAAGCCAGTGATCATTGTTCAGTAACTTGCCAAACGCCACACACTTGGACAGCATCGAAGATGGAATTAGATCCCAGGTTTCCTCCTTCCGTAGGCTGCTCCTCTCCAACAATAACTGGCAGGTGAGGTGAAGGACAAGTATGGTAATCAATCAGCACAGGCTCCGCCTGGTTTGCAGAGCTTCAAACTATGAGAGCACTCCACCTGGCAACTATTCTTGGTCCCTATAGCCACACCTGACATCCAACACATCAAGGCTTATAAGTAACATTCTACTGGTCAAATGGAAATAAGAGAAACAGAATTCTGAATGGAGGATTTTCCTGACTTTACACAGTAAATCATTTTGAAAAATCAAATTGACAAAGGTTCTACATAACAAACACTACTACTTAAACCAAATCGTCAAAGATCTGATGTTTCAACATGCCTTTTCAAATATCTGTTACTCTTAAAACAATTATATCCTGGACACACCTCAAACCGCCAAGGGCTGTGCAACATGTCCAGATAAACCTTCCTAGCTGCGTAGGCAGCAATATACCCACAAGGCACTTTTCTCAAACTTTGAAAACCCGACTTACAAAGTATTATTGGCAGGTAATAAAAGCATTTTAAATGTAAATTTAAATGCAAATAGTTTGGTTTTGTTTATTTTAAGAAATCTGTTTGGGAAATAAGAAATGTTTATCTACATGGTGTTGACTTTACACAAAATCATCACACTACAGACTATGAAAAACCTACAGTCTAAAGTCTAGAAGAAACATACTCATGAAAATAAGGTAAAACAAAGCAGGCTGTTTTCCATCACTCAGCTAGGTTTGTTTAGTATCACTATTTCTATCAGCATTAACACTTTAATGATTATAATTACAAAGCATTTTCACATTTTTTTATCTCACAGTGTTTTCTCCATTTCACAGATAAGGAAACTGACAGTTAAAGAATGCTTCTCCAATTTAAAGATAATATCCACATAATACTTCCTGATTCTACACATTCAGGTAATTTCCCCATCCTTCTCACTCTGCAACTTTTCGTTGTGGATTTCACTGTGAAATATACATGTGTATATGTATGTACCTGTGTGTGTGTGTATATGCATAGATATGAATGTATATACAGCACAATCTTTTTCATTTTGATTCTTAAAACTACTTCCTGATTTCATCCAAGCAAAGATTATGCCTTTTTAACACTGCATCTTTCAGTCACTTCTTAAGACATCTGTTTCTTAGTTATAAATTGCATGAGATACACTTTCTTTAAGTCCTTATTTACTTCTTTCTACACCTTGGTCAGCCCCTTGATGGTCTCCTATAAATGCAAAAACAATCTCAGTATTTTCCTTAGCCTAGGGTTTCTGAACAAATATTTGGGGCTGGATAATTATTTGTCCTGGGGTCTACCCACTAGATACCAGTAGCATACTTCCACCCCTTATTGTGACAATCAAAATGTCTCAGACATTGCCTAATTTACCTGAGGGGGCAAAGTTATCCCTGGTTGAAAATCACTGCCTTAGCCTAGCCAAACATTCCAGTGAAGAAGTATCAACTTAGTTTATCATTTGGAATAGTAAGATCACCTATGTGAAATGCAACCGGTTGAATTCTTCCCTTTCTCAAGATGTTAAAATTTAACAACACCAAAAAAAACTGGAAAAGCCATACTTTATGGCATATAAACCTTATTTGCTAGAGCAAATAGCTTTCAAATAAGATTATGTAAAAATTCCAATTCTTTATCAAATTTGTCTATACCACGGATGTATAAAGATCAGCTATCTTATTAAATTGACTTAATATTCTCACTTGTTAACCATAAAAAGTCTAAATTTCTTCAAGGATATTTTCAAAGACTAGAAATAGCCAACTCACATATTTTACCTTTCTACTTTAATGCGGCAATTGTGTTATGAATAAAATATTCTGAGCAATAACGGTAAAAGGTCATGACTTAGAGCTTCCTTTATAACCACCACAAAAATAAAAGGCAGCAAAACATTACAGAAGTGGACTCATAGAGTTGAGGGATCTCTGATTGGACTTCCGTTGGATATGATTCCTGAAAAAGAAAAAGTTTATTTGCTCAGGCCTATTATGAAGTTGATGTTGGCCATTGGCAGAATACTTTATTCTAAAAGGAAGAAAATGAGATGAAAAAAAAAGTCTGTTTTCATACATTTTGCCAAAAAAAGTGGGGTAAATGAAGTAAAATTATGGCATTTTAATTTCAGTTGTGAAAAAGTTCAAAATCTTCAAGCAGTGTACTTCAAATTTTCACAGTAAAAAACATTTACATTAGAATTACAGAGCATTGACAGTGCACAGACCCTACTCTAATCCCTAATTTTGAAGAAAAATAAAAAGGAAAATAAGATTTGGTAGGGAGGAAATCTTCAAAATCATCAATAAACTTTATTTCTTTTAAAAAAATTATGAGGTAAATAGGGCACAACGTTATAACTAAGTGATTCTGAATAGTGATTATATATGAATGTCATATTATCTGGTATGATTTTTTTCTATTAAAGTTTAAATTCAGGTGAAGAAACTAAAGCCCAGTAAGGTGCTTGTCCAACACAAACTAGAATCCAGGTTTCCTAAATGCCCAGTGCCTTTTCAGATTTCAAGTAACATTTACAAACTAGAAGGAATAATTTGTATTATTTCACAGTATGTTGAAGAAATACTTGGTTCCTGCACAAGACACTGGATATTTAATTCCTTAAATGTCTCCTTCTTTCCTTGGTGCATGTGAACAAAGTATGTATTGTTGGGCAAACCACACTGAACCAAATGATCGGGATTAAAAGCAGGCCGCTGCACACTTCAAGGTAGCACTCCATGGTTCTCTTAACAACACTGCCCATACAAATACATACTGTTCACACAAGTAATTACGGTCGACCCTTGAACAAGACAGGTTTAAAAAAACTGAGTGTAAGTTGACCCACTTAGTTCAAACATGTTCAAGGGTCAGGTTGTTTTTTAAGGTAAAAAGAAACACAGGGAATAAACTTTAATACAAGAAGGGACCCCCAAAACCAGAATTTATTTATTAAAAATTGTGCATTTATTCTTACATGCTTAAACTTCAGTCACCTTCAGTATACTCTCCATTTGATGTAATACACCTATCGAGACTTTTCTCCACTGCTCAAAATAGTTTCTGAACTCCTTGACTTCGATGCCTTCTAGTGCTTCTTCCGTTTGTTTCACATCTTCCACATTAACAAAATGTTTCCCTTTGAGGACTTTTTCATCAGGGAAACAAACAAACAAACAAAAAAGGCACTCTGGGGAGAGATCCGGGTCAAAATCTGCCAAAGGCTCGGCATGGAGAGGGCCTAGTAAATTACCCATCAGGAAATGGGCAAACGTGTCGAAAGGGTGTTCCAAAAAAACCCACTGACGCTGAACCCAGTCTCTCCCAACAAGGCCGCCTGGTTCACCGATACCGACGGGATCCTGAACACTCAGATGGCCCGGTACAAGGGGCCCGCCCCCCAGAAGATAATTCTGGGTTGTTTTTTCTTTGATTCCCCCTTCCTACACTGTATTTAATCCAATATAAAATACTATCATTTCAACACATAATCAACATAGAAATTGATATATTACATTCTTCCCCCTCAGTATTTCCAAAACTTGGTGTGTATTTTATATTTAGAGCACGTTTCAATTCACGATAACCACATTTCAGGCGCTCAACAGCCACAGTCTATTTGTTGACTGAATTAAGAGCAGTTCCATCCTTCTGAGCCATTCTTTCGATTTCCTTCCAAAACTGACAAAAATTCCCAAAAGTCTTCGGTAGAGCTAGAGAGTATCCCTACCTATGTCCCCAAAGCTTGACGCGTTATTACTGCAAATAGTTAAGAGTGCAAACATACTACTTACTGTCTACCTCTATCCACGTTAACCCCTACAGACAGACACACTGGCATATTCTTGGGCATGCACCTCATTAACGAGGCTTCCGGTCGTGGCTCGAATCCCTTTCTATTGCTCCAAAACAAAACTGAAAGTCCTCTTCTCTTTGAGGGAAAAGTAAACGCGATGAGAAGAAATCACTTCTTCGGAAGCTGGCAGTATTAAAAACCAGAAGCCCTGCCGACACGCCTTTCGCAATGGTGTTCCCTGCCCATCCCTTCCCAAACCCTGCAATCCCAGGGGACGAAGCCAGGTCCAAATCGCTATAAAATTTCAGCGAAGATAACTGCGAAACGCAATTTTCTTTTTCCTTGATGACACTTTATTTGAACGTGTGCGACCGCGCAACCATCCTCACTCCACGCGGCACAGGGGCAGAAAAGGTTTTTTTACGCTATGGAGCCGAAGGGCTCATGCTGAGGGCTGCGAGGGGAGACCCCCCCCCCGCCAAGGTAGGCAGGGCGGGACAGGGCAGGGGCTTGGGCCTCAGAACCCCGGGCAGCGCGAGCGCGACCCTGCCGATCTCCCCTGCCGGACCGGATCACCCGAGACCTAGAGGAGGCAGAGGCAGGCACAGGCCTCCCGGCGCCTCGCACCTGCCGCCCAGAGAGAGGGCCCCGCCGTCCGCCCTCCTCGGAGGCGGGGTCTCGGGCGGCAAAGGGAGCAGGGCCGGGGCTGGAGCCCGGGCGGGGAGCCCGCACCGTGGGCCCGTTAGGCCGCTCCGGTAACCCACCGGCCGCGCCCTCTCGCTTACCGCCCCAGATCCCCAGCTTCAGCTGGGACTTGTTCAGGTTCTCCACATAGTCCCCCAGGAAGCGGTTCAGCAGATCCGCGACCACCGACTCCAACACCATGGTGGGGCTGAGGCGGCGCGAGAGGGAGGCGCCGGAACAGCCGGGTGCAGCGGTGGGCGGTGAAAATTCGGCGAATGACAGCCCCTCCGGCGCCGGCCCGCCCCGCCGCCGCGCGCGTGACCCGGCCTGTGCGCAGGCGCGCCGCCGGCGGGGACTGCGCGGTGCCTAGACCCGGCGCCGGTCTCGCGTCCTCGTGCGGGTTTCCGCGCCGACCAGTCCAGGGCGGGCGGAGGGGCGGCGGAGAAACCGGTTTGGGGCCTGCCTTGGCGGCTGCACCCGAGCGCCTATACTGGAGAAAAAGGATTTTTACTAATGGAAGGCCGGCAGGAGTTACTGAGCACAGGGACAGCTCTGTGGCCGCCCTGCTTGCTCGCCCTCGCCTTCTGTTGGCCTCGGGTCCGCGGACCGGGCTGGGCGCTTCTCAGACCTGAGCAAACACCCCTTCGGGTGGCGAATGGGAGGTTCTGCACGCTTGTTCTGCTACAGATCAACCCCGCCTCGGGCAAGGTCTCCCCTTCCCTGGGCTTCTTTAAAACACACTTTTAACTATTTAAAAGTGGGAGGCGCAGGAACAGAGCCGCACCAGGAGGTGGCAGATAGAATGGGAACTGAATCTGCATTTTGTTCTTAACTCTTTCTTTTACTCCCTCTGTGTTTGATTCGCTCTTAATTAACTCAAAACCACTCCTTAGTTATCTGCCTCATTAAGAAAATAAAGAACAAACTGTGGTACTTCCTTTTTTTAGTTTACATGCGGGTTGCACAGGTGGGTTATTTACATGTCATTTTCTTTCATGCTATCATTGAACTGTCTGATGTAGCAAGACATTGAAAGGAGTGCTTTTATAATTAAAGAACTTTTTATGTTACGGAAATTTAATTCTCTAGAGAACTGGACTTGTTTTCTAAAATATATTTCAAAAAGCTGTGGAGGTACAGTAAGCTAATAAACCTCAGAAATGATAGGTTCCTTGTAGTCCCTAGCATTTATGAAATGCTTTTCCACACATTACATCTGAGAAACTATGTGTGATTTGTTCTTAAACAACTGCTATAGGCTGAATGTGTGTCCTCCCAAAATTCATAAGCTGAAATCCTGTCTCCCAATATGATGATATTAATAGTTGGGACATTTGGGAGGTCCTAATTGGGTGGGTGATTAGCAGAACCCTCATGAATGGAAGGTACCCAAAGGACAGAGACCCCAGAGAGTTCCTTCCCCCATCTGCCATGTGAAAAGATAGGAAGAAAACCACCATTTAAGAACCAGGAAGTGGGCCCTCACCGGACTGAATTGGCTGGCACCCTGATCTTGGTCCTCGCAGCCTCCAAAACTGTGAGAGAGAAATTTGCATTGTTTTTAAACCACCCTGTCTATGAAACTTTGTTATAGCAGCCTGAAAGGACTAAGGACCAAAAAGAAAAATTTCTTAAATTTAAAGTCTATTGGACAAGAAAACAAAGTCAAATGTCTATAATTGATTTTATGTAAATGGATATAAAAGAAAGAACCAATACTAACCAGTACTATCAATATCCACCTTTGTCCTCCATTCCTGCACACAGAAAATGAATTTTTTGTTTTTTTTATTTAATCTTTATTGTATTTTTTTCCAGAAAATGAATTCTTAACCATTTGTTTTTCCTAGCTCAATCACAAAATACCTAGGAGCCACTTTGCACTTCTTTCTTTCACAATCCACAACCTATTAACAGCCAAAGCTGTCCATTTAGCTCTTGCCATAGTTCCCAAATTCTCTATGTCTCACCTGAACCATGCAATCACCATCTAACTGGCTTTCTGGCCTTCAGTGTTGCCCTTCACCAACCATCGGCACCCTGCCACTGGAGCTATTTCCGCAAAGCACAGGTGAGCTCAGGTTAGTCACCTGATCAGAAACACCCAGTAGCCCCGACTGGTGTAACTTGGTGGGTTGAGCGCTGGCCTATGAACCAAAGGGTCTCGGGTTCAGATCCCAGTCGGGGCACATGCCTGGGTTGCAGGCCAGGTCCCTAGTAGCGGGTGCATGAGAGGTAACCACACATTAATGTTTCTCTCCCTCTCTTTCCCTTCCCCTCTCACTAAAATAAATAAAATCTTAAAAAAAAAAACCACCCAATAACTTTACAGTGTTCAGAAAGCCCTTCTCAATCTGTGCCCAAGTTGTTCCTGGTCCACACCTGTCCTTCAACAATCCCTCTCTCCTTGCACACTCCCACCAACTATGCTCTGAGGGGAATGCAAAAAAACATAAGTTCTGGTTGGGTTGGTCTCACGCATCATAAAAAGTTTAGAAACAATGGATGAGTAACAAGATATGAAAGATGCCACAGGCAGAATAAAAAGATCAAGTAAATGGAACAGAGGTGGGATCTGGTTGGAGAAGTGGAAAACATTAATCCTTCTACAATAATAATTCCTTGTACTTCTATGCCACTTTATGCTTTTGAAAGAATAAAGCATGTGGGTACATTTATATTCTTTATTCCATTTTATTATACTTCTTCAGTTATACAGCATGAGCTCTCACGCCATTATTATGCCAAGGTATGTCCTTTCATGTAATCATCACAAACGATCTGTAAGATAAATAAGGCAAGTAGTAGTATTCCCATTTTGTAGGAAATTAAGGTCAGAAATATTAAGTGACTCACCCGAAATTACACGGCAGGCGTTAATTTCCTCCAGCTCCCTGAGCACTGCCACCCTTTTCTCTTTCGGTAACTATAGTTAAATCACCGCTGGGCTAGTAGTACTTCTCAGAGTTCTTACTTTGAAAGGTTAATGATGGAACTGAAAATCTCAGGGTGGAAAAATCAGCTCAAAATTGTCACTACAAATAATGCAGTTACTATATAGTATTAAAAGTTTTTGAATTTTAATATTTTCCTTTTTAAGTATGCTTTGAGGGATTGATTATTATGTGCACACAGTAATGCCCCAAATCTTCCCTACTTCTTTTTTTAAGTGTAATTATAGATACATATAAGATTTATTATTGGTTTTCTCAAAGATTTTTTTAAATTTTTTACTGTGTTTCTCCATTACCATTTAGCCCCTACACCACCCTCCCCCCTGCAGTCACCCCACTATTGACCACGTGCAGTAGTCCGTTTTCCTTGTTGTTCAGTCCCTCCATCCTCCAGCATCCCCACCTTAGCCGTCATCCTGCTCGCGGTCTGTCTCTGTTTTGCTTGTTAGTTCAGTCCGTTCATTAGATCCCACATATGAGTGAAATCATATGGTATCTGTCTTCCTCTGACTGGCTTGTTTCACTTAGCATAATGATCTCCAGCTCCATCCATACTGCTGCAAAGGGTAAAACTTTCCTTTTTAGGGCCGAGTATGGAAAGCAGTATGGAGATACCTCAAAAAATTAAAAATGGATCTGCCTTTTGGCCCATCAATCCCACTTCTGGGAATATTCTGAAGGAACACAAAACACTAATTTGAAAGAACTTGCAGCATTATTTACAATCGCCAGGATATGGAAGCAGCCCTAGTGTCCATCCAAACGCGTGGATAAAACAACCATGGGATATTTACACAATGGAACACGTCCCTCGTTCTTGAAGAAGAAATTACAGTCCTTACCCAAAATGAACTATAACTAATGTCAAGAAACACCACTGTGTAGCTCAATACCCAAAGATCTATTTATGCTCACTTCCCAGAATTGGATACAGAGGTTATCTAAAGGAAAGGAACATTCTAGTAATTATAGTTCTTAAGTTAATTCTCACCAAGAATAATGAGAGGGCCCTGCCTGACCAGTGTGGCTCAGTGGGCTGGGCATCGTCTGGCAAAGCAAAAAGTAGCCAGTTCAATTCCCAGCCAGAGCACAAGCCTAGGTTGCAGGTTCAGGCCCTGGTCGGGGCACATGGGAGAGGCAACCAACGGATGATGTCTATTTCTCATATTGCTGTTTCTCTCCCTCTCTTGCTCCCTCCCTCCCTCCGTTAAAAATAGAAACAATACCGAGGGGGGGAAAGGCAGTTGCAAAACTAAAGCACAATGAGAGATCAAGCAATAAACACAAAGGAGCAAAATAGCTTTTTCTGTTAAAAACAAAAGTCAAAATTAGTGACACTTTAAAAAGTCACAACTCTTGCTTAAATACAGAAAAGTAAGATATGCCCTGGCTGGTGTGGCTCAGTGGCTTGAGCGCTGGCCTGTGAACTGAAAGGTCACCAGCTTGATTCCCAGGCAGGCAGGGCATGTGATTGTGGGCCAGGTCCCCAGTGAGGGGCATGCAGGAGGCAACTGATTGATTTATCTCTCGCACATTGATGTTTTGCTACCTCTCCTTCTCTCTCCCTTCCCATCTCTCTAAAAAGTAAATAAATAAATGCTCTTAAGAAATAGAAAAATAAGAAATTCTTATTTCCCCTTACCCATGACCCATGAAAGTGTTAGAGCCAGGGGAAAACAAGTATCATCTGGTTAATCCAACCCTCTTATTTGTCAGATGGAGACACTGAGTGGCAAGAGAGAATTAACGGATTTGCTTAAGTCCCACAAGTTAGTCCCACAAGTTAGTGACCATCAGAGCTAAAACCCAAGTGTCCTGACTTCTGGTCTGCATTCTTTCCATTACACCATACTCTAGTGCTAGTGAATGAGTTGGATAAGTCACAATTCCAGCATTTTATTGGGTTGTAAACTTTCTCATTCTTGTTTCCCTTGGCATCCAACCTTCTATATATTTTTCTTAAGTCTGTTTTAAATTATTCAGTTTCTTTCTACTCCAACAGCACCTCTGGCCTCAATGGTTGGTGATCTATTTATGCTCACGTCACAGAACTGTTTGCCGCCGGCTCCATCACTGGATGTCCCCATGGCTACGGCTCTGAGCTCAGAATGACCATCGTCTTCCTCTGAGTAGATTTGTGTGTTCCAGGCACAGGGCCTCACGCTTTTACACCATCCTCCCAAGCACCACATGGCTCATGCTTCCAAAGTAAGTTAAACATAAGGCTTACTGCGGTCACACTGACTAGCCGTGCAAGGGCACCTCTCAGCTGTTTCAAGAAATCTTATACAGGAAATGCTTCTAAAGTGTTATCAAAGATGGTGCAATCTTAAGAAAAATAAAGCAAGTACGCTATAGTTGGCCAAGAAGAGAATTGTTTTTAAAGGAATCTACTAGTGAATCAGCTAATCCCTGGCCAAGCAAACCTTTATAACAATAATTGGTAACTGTTAGCTAGCACTTACTGTGTGAGAGGGATTTCATGCATTTTTGATCCTCACAACAATCTCATGTGATAAGTATTATTACCTCCATTATACAATGTGGGCTCAAACAGGTTAATTAACTTTCCCACAGTCCTATAGCTAAAAAGTCGCATAATAGATTTGAACCCAGGACAGATTCACTCCAAAGTATGTATTTCTTCACCCCTGCATCATTTCTCATGCCCTGGTGCTTTTTTTCCTTTCTCCCACCACCACATAGGCTTTCTTAGCAACTTCTCAGCCACCTCAGAGTGTGAGTCTCACCATTTTGACCGAGAGCTCTCTGGGCTCTCACATGTAGAGCGAACAGCATCTTGCCTTCTGAGAAAAGTTAAGTCAAAACACATGCACGGGACTTACAAGTATATAACTTGGTAATTATTCTCCCACAGATTTAGCACTGGCTCCAGAATTTTGACCAGGAGTGGAGATGATATAAAGACCTTAAGTAGCTAGTCAAGGTCCTGGTAAACCCAGGGACTCACCAACCCTGCCCCCTAGACTAAACATATAATTAATGTTCAATAGTCTCTTCTCATTCCTGCCTTCGCCATATGGAGTTCAAATGTTTCACCGTCATCATTTCATTCCTCATCTGAGCGATGTACATAGCCAATGTGATCTTGGACAGCCTGGATCCACCTGCCTAGTGTGGTGGCTGGAACTCAGGAAGCATTCAGTAAATATTGCTTTGAATGAATAGTTGAATTAATGAATTTTTGCTCTCTTCAGTAACAATAATAAATATCTCACACTGTGTATGTCGGGGGCTCTATGCTAAATTCTTTATATGCATTGTCTTAATGATATACTCACACAACTCTAAGGTAGGTTGTAATGATGATGATGATGGGTCTCTCTTATAAGGTCACTAATCCCATTACCTCCCAAAGGCTCTACCTCCTAATTTTACCTTTGGTACTGTGGCTTAGAAAGGTTAAGTAACTTGTTCAAGGTCACAGAGGGAGCAACCACTCTAGAATCAAAACCAAATTTGATTTCAGACCCTGTTTTCTTAATCACTACATTCTACAACCTCCCTTCTGTTTATTAGTAATAATGATCACTGCTTCTATGTATTTAGCCCTTACCGTGTCCCAGACAAGCACAGTGCTATTTCACATGATCAGATTTATTTACTCCCCCAAACAACTCATTTACGATCACTAGTATGTATCATTTCCTCCATTTCCCATTACTCTGTGAACTTGGATAAGTTACTAAGAGTAATCATAATTTGCAGGGTTTATGTGACAATTCTAGAGACTTACGTAAATCATCAAACATAGTGCCTGTGTGTGTATGTATATCCTGTAAATAAAAATGCATGATCCCATCCTGAAATCACCTTTGCATGAATTCGATTTAATTTATTACAAATTACTTGGAGAAGAAATTAATGGGCAAGGCAGTATCTTACATACACGCAACACTGAACAAATGCTCCAGATCTCTTTTAACCTGAGCTAGCTGGAAGCAGCCCTCATACTGAATTAACACGTGTAAGTTTCAAAAGGAAAGAAAAGGGTCTCAGGTGGGCACGGCCTAGGAAAGCCGGATGTGGTCAGGGTGCCTGCAGAGTATGGTTCCAACAGCCCAGTTTTATTCAGGAATATATTTTCCCAATCAAAAATCAGCACTCTGGGATTCCTGGGTCAAAAAAGCAGGGACCGATGGCCTAGCAGGGCACACGGACTGGGACCCGTAGGCCTCAAGTGGGTCGTGATTTTTTGAAAATAGAGGTATAAGATATATAAAATCTTATACGTAATCATTAATGCATACTAGATGATTTTTTACATAGTGATACACTCCTGTAACCCCACCCAGATTAAGATGTGAAATATTTCCAGCCACCCCATAAAGTTCCCGTACGCAGAGTGATTTATAATCAACAAAGATAAATCACGTGAAATCAGAAAGGAAAACCAGAAAACAAGTTAAGAGACTTGGAAAGCTGGGCACGGGAAGGCCCAATTTGGGAGATGGTACTAAGTAAGAATAAGCCAACGGCGACTTTCATCTTCTCTCAGTAGTGGATGTAGAGTGCAGGGCTGTGCATTCATAGTCATTGTGTCCCTGGATCCTCGCAGCGACTCTGCCACATAGTAAAGATTTAGCCCTCTTTTGCACGCAAGGAAATAAAACTTGTTCAGAATTTCTGAGGGAATTTCTTTCCCACCCCAAGCAGGAGAGGAAAAGAACTGCATCTCTTGAATTTGCGCAGCGGACCCAGCCACGTGGCAGAAGAAACTCGGCTGGGGGAGGCCTGGAGTCAGGTTACCAAGCAGTGTCGCTCCAGCCTGCTCATTGGCGGGCGTTCCAGGCCCCAGGTATAAAGGCTCAGGCCGGCTGTCCTTGTACTTTAGTACTGAACCCGGCCGCGCGCCCTTTGAATTTCCCAGAGGCTGCGAGTCCCTCCGGGTCAGTGCCGCAAGCAGAACGGTGCGAGACCCATCGGACGCTGGATCTCAGGTACATTACATGGGACCCCAGACCTTGCTTAACTCCTCCTTGATTCATCCGAGGTTCTTTGCGCCTAAAAAGGGAGACCAAGCCGAACGTCCTGGAGGGGGTAATTATTTTAATTCTTTCTGAAGACTAGTGCAGTAATCCAAGGATTCAGGAAACAGTTGCACAAGCAAAGCACCTCTTGGCAACGAGGACAGCGCGAGGCCAACATTTTGAGAATCTCCGCTTCGGGCCAGTTAGGATAGATCGAGATTAAAGCAATAAGCAATAAGCTCCTTAGTGTACAAGACTACGGAATGGAGACAGAATAAAAGAAGAACGATTGCTTTTCAGTTACCAAAACAAGTTTGCAATAGCAGCAGGGTTAGTGGGGGAGCGGGAGGACACAGTTTACCTAGTCCCGAGGGAGGCAGGAGAAGGCACCCCAAAAGTAGAAGAATAGAGAAAGTAATTGCTGTGCCTTGGGAGTGGGGCTCACTCTGACAACCCTTATGCGCTTGTACATTGCAGGCAGATCAGGTCCAGCAGTCGCCCAGATCCGGCACCTGCCTCTTGATGTCGTGCCTGGAGCGACACCGCTTGGGCCCCCCGCGCCTCCTGCGGGGCGGAAACTGGCGTCTCCAGGGTCGGGCTGGCGGAACCCCGGCCCTGTGCGCAAACGTCCTCACCCCAGACAGCATCCCTGAGTTCTGCATACCCCCGAGACTCGCGCCCTGCCCCGCCCTGACTGCACTCCGAAACTCCTGGGTGAAAAAAGCAGGGGCGGACGACGGCGCGGGTCTCACTGACTGGGACCCGCGCTCGCAGGCCGCGCTCTCGCTGCCTCACCTGCCCCGCGCGCGCACCGCCTTTGGATTCTGCGCGCTGCTGGAAAGTCCTCACACCCGCCGCAAGGAGTCGCTCTTCCTCGGGGACCCTGGAGCCGCCGGGCTCCCGCCGCAGCGCGCCGCCCCGCCCGCGCTCCACCCCCGGGCCCACACCTACCGCGGCTGTGGAGGAGACGCCCCCCTCCAGCCCTCCGGTAGAGCCCCAGGCACCACCCCCGCGGCTCCCGGCTGCCCCCGCCCGCCCGGCAATACACTCGCTCTGGGTTCCCGCGGCCACCGCCTCCTGCACGCCTCCGAAAGGCTGCTGAACCGCGCGCTGAAGACTTCGAGGAGTCACGACCCAGCCTGCGCCGGCTCTGTGTCCAGCGGGGACGAGGATGAGAATAAAGAGCGCGACGCTGGCTCGGGGTCGCCGGCCCGGGCCCTCTCTGCGTCCCCTCCGTTGTCCCCCGGCCCGCGGCCAGAGCGCTTAGAAGCCGAGGGCACCGTGGCTCTGGGTCGCGCCGGCAGCGCCCTGCGCCTGGCTGCTGAGTACAGTCCGGCCAGCGGGCGCCTCCGACTCCGCCTGCTCCACCCTGAGGGCCCGGCGGGAGGAGCCGCCGAGCCCCGCGCCCTCGGCTGCCGTGTCAGCCTGGTCCTGCAGCCACCCGGCAAGACGCGCCAGCTGCGCAGCGCCGTGATGCGCGGGAGCCACAAGGCCGTCTTCGACCAGGACTTCTGCTTCGACGGACTCTCGGAGGACGAATTGCGCCGCCTGGCCGTGCGTGTGAAGGCTGAGAAGAACGGCCGAGGCCAGGGCGAGCTGCTGCTGGGCTCCCTCCTTCTGCCCTGAGGGCGCCCAGGACTCAGGCCCTGCCCGCGGGGTGCTTTCCGCCTGATGGGGGCTCTCGGACACTGGCAGCCGCTTTGTACGAAATGTCATTTATTCCTCTACTGAAGCCTTTAAGTGTAATATTGGGTATTAATAACAGTGGGTATTTCCGAGATTATACTGCATTAATTATCACGGAAAAGGATGTTGTATTTTGTGTACATTCAAAATTGTTTTTTAGCAAATGGCACGGTGTTCTGCAGTAGGATCTCCAAATGCAGATAGGTGATTAATTGCATTTCATTTGTTCTGTACAATTATATTGGGAGATACATGAAATCTTAAAACCAGAGGGTTTCTTGTCGATCTGTTTGCTCCACTCTCCTCCCTTTGCCGTTTGCTCATCCCACAACATCCCCTGAAACCATTTTAGAGGACTTACTGCTTTTGAAGCATTGTTTAAGGCCCTAGATTAGAACAAGAGTTGAAGTGACTTGTCCAAGTTCAACAGAGAATTAGCTGGAATTCCAAGCTGATACTCTTGGCAACATCTTGTTCGAAAAGCATTGGAGGAATTAAAACCATTTTCGTATTCTAAGCTTAAATAACGTAATAGTTTACAAGTATTAACTTGCAATTCTTAAAAGCCCCCTTAAGAAGGAGGCATTGCAATCTCATTCTAGGATGAGGAGATTGAGGCACAGAATGGGGAGCAGAGTCAGGGTTTGCACCTGCTCAACCAGTATTGTACTCATTGCTCTCTGTAAGTAATACCGCAGTGTCTCAAGGGCTCACCTCACTAGTATTGTGAGAATGCAGCTTTAGCTAACATCGTGAATGCTGAGGTTGGGGTCTCCTCACATTCCTCACCCTCCTGTGTCCCAGCAAGTCAGTCAAATGAGGAATTCTCTCCTGATAATGACTTCACCCATTGAGATGAGCGGAGTCTAAGATTCTGAAAACTACTTGGCCTCCAAAGGGGAAGGGGTGCCAGTCGTATTGGCACCACGTATGCTAACGTGTCAGGGCAAGAAGTCAAGAGTGTACCCACAACAGTGTTCCACCTCTGACTTTTGATGATAATAATAGGTTTAATTTGTTTTAAAGGATGATTTTCCTTCATCCATCACATTCTTTGCCAGCCAGGCATATTTCTTCCTTTCCAATGCACACAGGAGGAAAATGTGTCCTAAGTGAAAATATTTAAATGTGTGGTATGATGTTAAATGTGACTACATTATCAGACTTTATGCAGAAATGGTTTCTGCTTTCATTAAACTGTCGACAGTTTTATCCATTGGTGCTCATGAAAAATGTTATTTAGAGAGTTTCCATTGCAGTCACAACTCAGGTACAAACTGAAAATGGGTTGTTGTGCTGGGCATCACAGTACATGTGAAGAGTAACTGTGAATTCATTGACTGTCAAAATCAACCGCATCCAGAAGCTAGGAGGGGTCGACCAAATGAGTGGTGGACCCACAGCAGTTCAGACCTATCACGTGCTCCTCTGTACTCAAAGTCACCATTTTGGGGGGCCTTCAAGGCAACAATTATTTTTTCAAATAATTAACCTTCCTCATTTTAGAACTTTGGTTGAGTAAGTAATACTGACTCCACACATACAATACTCTAAAAGGGAGATAAATGGAGAGTGAAAACCACTTGGCTATATACAAGACGATTGTTGGGCTTCATTTTTCTGCTTTTTTTTTTTTGCAAATAAAAATACTTTGATGGCTTAAATTGTAAAATCTTACTCCAGAAAACATTACAATCACTATTGTCACTAGATTATATACAAATAATAGTTTGGGGGCAGAGGTGTGATTTCATTAAGAAGGTAAATCAGTGCATTTCAGGGACCTGAATTTTCTGTGAAATAACAGTGGGTATTTCCAAATGATTTCAGCTAACATCATCAAGTTATGGTTGGTCAAGTAATGTAAAAGCCTGAACAACATAATTTTAAAATGACTAAAATAGAATCATAAACCACAAAACAGTGGAATTTTAAAGTAAAAAAAAAAGTAAGAATCATCTTGTGCAAATCTGTGTATCAGAGAAAAGGACCAGAGAGGCAAATTGTACCTCAAATCACAATCAGTAAAAGAGGCCAGGGCGAGCTGCTGCTGGGCTCCCTCCTGGGACTGGAACCAATTCTATTCTCATTTTGCTTTTCTACCTTGGATCACTAGTTTCATAAAAGGAGAAACATTTGTACATAAATTATTTTATATCACTGAACTAATTTGAATTTTTTGCATTTAAGAAGTCTTTGCAATATAAATTTTTGGTGTGTGATAACATCAGCTTTGGACCCCCCAACCCTCCCACCCCACATACACATTTATGTTTGGTTTGTGCTTTGCTGCCCTCTAGTGGATACTTCATGTGTTTTGTAACTGGGTCTGTCAGTATAAGACCATCTCAACTGACCAATCTAATACCAGAACCCAATAACCTTGATGGTGTGTGCTAGCATCAGATTGTAATGAAGATTTGCATCACAAAATAACTAAATATAGCTACCTGAATGTAGAAGGTGCCAAAAATATTTGTATTAAAAAAGAAAATAGAAGAAAAACTTTTCCCGGTAGTAACGAAGCTGGGAGTGTGTGGCAATGGCATGCAGGTTGCAGAAAACTGTTAAGAGTGGTCATGTTTCTCACCGGGCTTTAGGCATGTGCATCTTCTCCACAAATGATAGGGCACAGTCTTGCCTCTTGAATATGAGTGTGTGCAAAGAAAAACAGACTGGCAGTATACCAGTTTTAAAAGCATTACTTAAGTATGAATTTAAAGATAAAATGAACAGCTCTGGCATTTGGTTTTGCCAAGATAATGCATTCTGCACCTAAAATGTTAGCTTTAATGTGGCTCAAACTTGACTAGAAGGTTACTTCTCTAGAATCTGATTTTCTTTTACACAGACTTCAACAAGCAATAAATATTTTCTCCAGGACTTAGGTCAAAATGCTATTTTTGGTAACGACACTTAAAAATGTTAAAAGACAGAGCAAAAAGTGGGTACCAAGGGTCTCTATAATGTTAAAGCCATAATATATGGTATGTGGGTATAATAGAATCTGATGTTAGCACACATCTTTAAGATCTTTGAGTTCTGGCATTAGATATGCCTACATGTAGATTGTTTGGTATTTATGCTCCTTGGTGGTCTCTTAGTTTCCTGTATTTGTTCTTTGGTAACCAACTCTTTCATTTATTCCATTCTTTCTTCTCCTCCTGGTTTTCCAACCACTCATAAGCTACACCTGTTGAAATTATCTCACAGTTCTGGGTGTTCTCTGCTGGGGAGTTTCTTCATTATTTTTTCTCCTTATATTTCAATTTACAAAGCTTCTATGGACATATCATAATGCTCGCTGACTCTTTCTTTGCCTGTATCCAGTCTATTGGTGAACCCATCAGAATCTTCCTTCATTTCTGTTAAAGGATTTCAATTCTAGAATTTCCTTTGGATTTTTTCCCATCTTTCTGCTTACATTACCAACGTGTTCTTGCACCTTTTCTACTTTTCCATTGGAGCCCTTAACATATTAACCATAGTTATTATAAATTCCCTGTCTTATCATTTCAAAATCTGTAGCATATCTGAGTCTGGTTCTAAGTCTTTGCTTCGTCTCTTCAGACTACTTTCTCCTGCCTTTTAGCATGCCTTATCATGTTTTATTGAAAGCTAGACGTGACATACCGGATAACAGTAACTGAGGTAAATAGGCTTTCAGTGTGAGAGTTTATATTTATCTGGCAGAGTTATGCTATGTCTACTGCTTGCTATAGGTGTGGGTGCCTGAGGCTTTGATTTCCTTTAGTGTCCTTGTTCTTGTCTTATCTGTAGTCTTTGGGTTTCCCTAAGAATACCTTCTTAAACAGGGTATCTGCCTTGCAGCTTTTCCAGCCTTTACCCACTGATACAACATTAAACCCTGTTGGTATAGTACTATAAATCCTGGGGTGGGGAGGCAGTATATAATCCTATGATTAGATCTCAGTCTTTTCATGGGCCTTTGTCCCTGGGCTGTGACCGTCACAATTTTTTTTTTTTTACTTTTTCTTCTTTAGGTGAGATGGAATTAATACATAGGTTAGAGTTGGGTTGCCCTTCTCCCAAAGTCAATAAGGTTTTGGTAAAATATTTTTGCCCATAAAGTAGTTTTTTGTTATGGAGAATGCACTGAGAGTATTTCAAAATGGTCACTACTAAGATTTTTGCTAGCTCTTCACCATAAGAACCTGGTGGAGTTCCTGGAGGTAAAACCCATAAAAAGTATGCTACCCACACCCATCCAAACCCCAATGTCTATGAAATAGTTTAAAGTTCAATAACAGTTACTGACTTTCTTCCCCAAAACCATTTATTTTGCCATTTAAAACCAATACAGAGAGAAAGAACTTGTGGACACGAACAGTGTGGTGATTGAGAGGGGAAGGGGGGTAGGTGGAGGTGGAAGGAGGTATGGGGGGAATAAATAGCAATGAAAAATACAATAAAAATGATGTAAAAATTAAGAAAATAAAATTACAAAAAAATAAAACCAATGCATATAAAAGAAATTTATCTTTGCACAGGATCCAGTTTTGTGAGAGTCTCTGAAAGGAAATAACAATTGTATCATTAGAGAAAAGTCTGAATGGAGATGGGGCTTGTAGACACCTGCTTTTCCTCTAGGTAGGCTAATGAAGATCACCTTTGGTAAGGAGTCAACAATCCCTCCTTTCTTTTCTGTATCACGCAGCAGCTGGTGGAGCAGAAACATGAGCTCTTCAGTGACATCAGAGCTAGAGCGCTGCTGCAGAGCCAGTTTCTACAGTTATTGGTCAGAAAGCTACTTCACCTGCAAAGCTGGTATTGAATAATGGGCCCTGGGTACTAGCAACTTTACTAGTGCTGGGCGTTACTAGTAAATTCACGTTTTAAGAAGCGTTTGTATTCCAACTTAGAGAGATGTGCATTCCAGATCTCAGTTATCGTTTCTACCTGTGTCACTGGGTCTTGTTAAATAGCCTTTCTAAATGTCTTTTCTTCATTAGTAGAGAGGCAGTAATATTACCCACAGCATGGGATCTTTTGTGAGGATTAAAGGAGATAATGTATTCAAAGTCCTCAGCACAGTCCCTATTATGTAGAACCACTCAATACATTTTAGTTCTATTTTTGGCTTCTTCATAATGGATGATGTTACTGGACTTCCCCTGCAAGCTTCTAGACCGTTCGATAGGTGCATAACCTGTAGCTGCAATCCTATATCTAAGATATTTAGTAGGTAAGTTATACTTCTATGAATCATTTGAAAAACATTACAAAGTACCAAAGTAATCATTACAAATGACAGTGCTCTAGACAACGATTCTTAAAAAGATGGAATCGGGAAATGAGAAAGGTTCTGACATTAATTTCTTACTCACTAACTTCAACACTATGCTAGAGACACATTAAGTATTCAATCTCTTTATTCCACAGCTACGTGAGGAAGGACTTTATAAGTAAGCCCTGATGCTCCGGGAAGGCGCGTGGTCACACAGCTGGCAACGGGGAAGACGATGATTTGGAGCCACGTGTGTATGACCACAAAGCCTCTGCGAGACCTTGGGTGCCCGCGAGGTGGGCTGGAATCGGTTCTAAAGAGAAAAGAGAGAATGGTAGACTTGCATAAGGGACTGTGTTGGATCCAAGGTACGTGAAATGTGTCCTGGAAACACTGCTTCTTTGGTCCCCAACAGCTCCTGGGAGTATCTTTGGTGATCATATTGCCACCTGTTGATAACTTTGACTTGCTGACTTACTAGCACAGAGAACTAAACTACAGGTATCATTGTGCCTTGAAACAATTAGAAGAGAGCAGCTCATCCTTTGTCAACAGTTATGATTTATTCACTCATAATATCACATGGTTCTTGGATAACACTATTTCCCCAGCCTTTGGATATATTTTACTGCATGATTAACTATGTAATAAGCAGCAGGTTAGAAATGTGAGCTTTTCTGAAGAGTGGATAAATCGAAGCTTTATGACCAGTTTTGAACCAGGACAGATATATTACTTTTTCTTTTATACAGCACATCTCTCTAAGCCTGAAACTGTCTTTCCTGGACCACAGCCCTGAAATTTGACAAATGTTTGCCATATTCAAACATTTTAAAACACTTCTAACATCAACTTAAATGAAGTAGAAAGTCCATGAAGGATAATAGAATTTAAAACTACAAGTCAACTTTCAAAAACATTGCTCAGCATCCTCCTTTTATAGATGAAAAAAGTAGGATCCGTGAGGGAAGGGTTTTCCAGGAAGACATTGCCGGTTAGTGGCATTTCCTAACTCCCCAGCTGGAGCGCCTTCTGCTTTCATTTGCCATAATACTAACTACCCTGGTGGACAATTCATTTTTTGTATTATTAAAAACATTTTGGAAAATGATCACCACAACACAACCATTCCCCTGCCACTTTTATTTAAATTATTTTTTGTCGTTGTCCACTACTTACTTTCCAACCATTGTTTATAAGTATGCTTGTATTTACATGGTTTCAAGGATAGTATATACACATACCGATTTTTTTCTACTTTTTTTATGATTGTAATTTAAGAGTTGCTCATGTTTCTACTCGTCTTTGGTATCATTGCCCTTGAAGTATGTATACAATAATTATGTGTGTATTCCCTTATTTTTTGAGTTTTTTTTCACTCTTCCCGATTTATTTACTTTTCTTCTTTTGACTTTTTCCCTAAGAATCAATTCTAAGTGATGAGATTATAGGATCAAAGGCTATGAACATTGCTATGGCTCCTAATACATATTGAAAAATTACCTTTCTGGCTGGTTGTATTTTCTTTTCCAAAGTGAAATGGGGAAAGGAAGGGCTGTGGGGGGAGGGAAAGAAAATTTCTAAATTTCACGCTTGTGGTTAAAGAACTGAAGTTGTTTATAGAGGGCACAGTTTCCCCAGAGACGACATAGCAAGTGAAAAGGAATGAGGATGGCTTGGTTACTATGGTAACTAAAACTATTATTGTTACATATTAATGGGTATTAGAAACTCTTTTTAAAAGGATCAGCTGGTTTGTGTTGCTATTGAGCAAGGACCTCCCCTCTCTCTCACACCAGGGTCTGGTTTACATAACAGCCCCCAAAGAGCAAAGATGCTATTTACATTGGGGTTTTAAAAAATCTACTTCCTTTAATTGCTGTTTTATTAAGTGCCCACTTAAGTGCCTGGGGAGAGAACCAGGAAGAACAATTAGCTCCAAGGCATCAAACTCAGTATTAAATAATCTGAGGAGAATAAACTAATTCCATTGCAAATGTGATTTTAGACTCATGCTTTTTAAATCTAATTTTCATTGTGAATGTGACTGATGGATTTTTCCCATTGCAATATTTAACCAGGGGTGTTTTGTGCAATTAGTGACTCTTTTCATTTGTATGAATGGTGCAGATTTTGGCAAACGGTGAAGGGGAACATGTACTTTAACAGATTTGGGATATCCTTTGTGGACCTCATTATAGAAGAAAGAGTTTGAAAACGAAAAACTTGAACTGAAATGTTAGATAATTCTTAATCATGAATTAAGCTGCCATGCCAGGCCAACCCAACGATACTAAATCAAAATGTCAATAGTGTTGGGGAAATGCCCTGCTTTCCAAATACCCGAGTAAACTCAGCCCTAGGAAAGATGGTCATCGGTGTTTGTCGAGCACCAAGTTTGAGCTCAGCAACTGTGTGGGGCACCCTTGGGCATACTAACAGTGCAGCGTGTTTGGTGACACTGAAGAAGGAATGAGAACAAGGAAGAAGAGACACTGGTTCTGGTTCTGTACTCCAAGAGCAAGTCACTCCCCCTTTAGGTCTTAATTTCCTGTTGTGGAAATGGCAGAGTTGGAGTAGTTCCAGGATAGCTAGCAGCTTTCCTCTAAGTGTAAGCTACCCTGCAGGGATAGTGGCTGCCAAGAGTGCTGTGGTGAAATTCAGAATACAAAGGCCTGGGCTGGGGGAGGGTGGGGGAGAGAGCTCTGTGATTGATTAGCTACGTCTGTACAGGTTCGCACTGGATTGTGCATGCTGCTACTACTTACGGGCTCTGGGATCCTGAGCTCTCAGGCTCTGATAGTCCTTGATGTTAAGAAAGATATGAGATTCTTGCCCTAAGTAACTTTAAACTAGTTTGGGAAAATAAGGTCAACAACCAGAAATTACAGTGAATAAATCAAGATGGAATAACTACAAGTCCTAAAATGAACGGTACAGATGATAAATGTCAAGATCCAGAGAACGGGAAGATCAGTAAAGATTTGGATAATCGCGGATATTTTCTCGGAGGAAAGAACACTGAAGTCGGGTCTTGAGGAACAGGGCGTGCACCGTCTCCACACATATTATCAAATTATGAGAGGATTTCAAGTGTGTTTTGTATTTTCAAGATATTCATAATTTATAGAGTTTTCATAATCATTATAACATTTAACCTTCAAAATAATCCTGGAAGTAGGTATCATTAGCCATAGCATACAGAGGAGGAGCCTGATGTTTAGTAGTAAGTGACTTTTTCAAGAAATGTCACAAACTTAATAAGGTCCATAGTGGTAAATAGACCCACAATCTAGACTTCGACTAAGGTAAGTCTACCAGTTAGGGTTGAGGATTAAAGAAAAAAAAGTCCCACTAACTAGGAAAAGACTCATTGTTGTATAACCATGGTAATGAGAAGACACCAAAACTGGTGTTAAACCTGTTTAACTAACCTGCTCCAGGTAAACATGCTTTTGCAGGCCAATCCAATCAGGGCAGCCAGTCAGGGATGAACTCATTTCAGAAACATTCCTGTGAGTGACAGCCAAGCAGCAGCGTTCTGTAACCAAGCTTCTGCAGACAACTTCAACACATTTATGCTTCTAAAAGGCCTCCAGTCCCGAACGCCATGCTTTTCCAAACTCCTCTACCGTATTAACAGACCGTACTCAGAAAGGGTGTGCCTGTTCAGCATAGCTCTCTCTTACTATAGTAAGCAGTAAATTCAGCTTAAAAAATTTTTTTTTCACATATTGAATGTTTCTTTTATGATCTTTTAATGCTTCTGGAGGTTTGCTAAGGTCATCTTGAAAACTGGCTTGGCAGTATTCCAGGGAACCATCGGGCCAACATGGGCACCCACTGGGCCCCCGTGTCCAACCCCATTGGGCTTTCAGAATCTGTTGCCAGGTGACTGAGTCTGACCAACAATCCAAGTGTTAACTAGTTTCACTGAGCTGTCATTGCTTATTATAAGTAAGTAGGTCTGTGCCTTGCTTAGGTCACTTCCTTAGATCACGAGGCTTAGGTCTTTGTATGAAGCAATTAGACCTCTTGGTTTGGAGGTGCACTCCATGGTAAGTAATTAGACTGAAGTCTTTGTATAAAGTCATTACACATTTTTGTTTTGAAAGTATATCATTTGATAAATATTTTTTACCATAAACCATCTTATTCTCCTGCTGTTTGCATTGTTTTTGCTGTTATTTGTCTGCACGTACAAAGTCTTGTTCTATGTATTTTTGTTTTGCTCTAGATTATCTTTTTTCTTGTTAAATGTGTAAGAGTGTGGCTCTGGCTGGTGTAGCTCTGTGGACTGAGTGCAGGCCTGCGAAGCAAAGGGTTGTCAGTTCAATTCCCAGTCAGGGCACTTGCCTGGGTTGCAGGCCAGGTCCCCTCTGGGGGGCACACAAGAGGCAAGCACACATTGATGTTTCTCTCCTTCTCTTCCTCTCTCCCTTCCCCTCTCTCTAAAAATAAATAAATATATTTTTTTAAATTGGTAAACTAAAAAAATAGAGTTCAGATCATTTCAAACAGTATTCTGGGATGAACCTAATACTGAAATAAAAGGGAAATTTGTCCTCTCTTTTTATAAATAGGCTTAAGTGTGAACTGAGGGATTTAATAAGGAAAAAATAAAAATGTTAAATTGCCAATTTAAAAACACTTAATATGTAGATAATTCCAATAGCCTTACTGAGCAAACAATCTAGAAACCCATATAATTTATGGATCTCTAAATAAAACACCCGAAGGGCCTCTGTTCTGTGAGATCGGAGCCTGCGCGTAGATGAGGACACCTGCAGGGAGCACCGCCATCACAATGCTGTGAGCGCATCACGCTGTAGCTCCTCTTTGTCAAACTGTTTCCTGAACAACAAAATCTCACTGAAGTACACATTCGCTACTCCTATGTGGAATTTCTTTTTCTTTTTTATTTAAAGTTGGAAACAGTACAATGGCCACTTTGTGGTTGGATGATTGCCCAGCTGCTTCCCGGTAAGATGCCATAAAGGAGAGAAGAAGAGTGGGGAGGTGGGGAAGGTTTGAGGGAAGATAATACAGAACAGATGGCGATGTTTACCACTGCATTCACCTTTGCATATGCGAGCAATGCTTGCAAAATTTCTAGGAACTGGGCATTGCCAGAAAGAAAAAAAAGTGATTTATTAGTAATAACAGCATCAATAAACTTAATCACACCTGGGGTGGTTGAGCTGGAATTAGAAATCTGAGCTTATCACCTACTTATAAACCTGTCACTTGCGGTAATCAGAGCTTTAAAAAAGGGGGGAGAGGGGAACAGGGCACAGCTCATGTTACTGCATCCTAGCAGTGAAACTCTTGATTAGACTAATTGAGAAATGCCGTTTCTCTAAAAGCAGGCGTAAAGATTTAAGGCAGGAGCAGGGAAGGCATTTAGGTGGGAATGATGAGTGTGAAACAGACTGAGGAAGGCTGAGATTGTATCAGGAGACATGAGTTGTCTTCCAGTTCTGCTCTAACTGGATGTATGAACCTCTGGGTCCAGGTTTCCCCATCTATGTAAAGGGAGGACTGGACCAGAGTGGTGCTTTCTGAATCGACCTTTTAGCTGCTGAATCTTTTCTTCAAATGGAAGTTTTTTGCAGAAGCTTAACATCAAAGCTGATTTTAAAGATGAAGTTGCTCTAGTTGACGAAGAGGTGGTGGGCCCAGAAACCCATTCATTCATTCATTCATTCACTAATTCATCGAGTATTTTTTGAAATGCTATTATGTGCCAGGCAGTGTTCCAATGCTTGGAAAACATCACTGAAAAACATCAGACAAATATCCCTGCCCCTATGGAACTTATTTGTTAGCAACGGTAGGGGGCGGAGGGGCAGACAAACAAGAAACCTTGTAAATCAACAAATTAGGTGGTATGTTAGAAGGTGATACATATACTAGAAAAAAGAAAAGTAAACCAGAGGAAGGGGGATCCAGAGTGCCCACTTGGTGTGGGGGAAACAGAGAAGAAAGTTAGGGAAGGCCTCATGGGAAAGAAAGGTTTGAACAAAGATTTTAAAAGGCAGTAAGGAAACCACAAAGCACTTGTCTGGAAGAAGAGCAACCCAGGCAGAGAACAGCCTGGGCAAAGGTGCTGCACGTTGGAGGGATAGTGAGACGCTGGGATGGCAGGAGTGCAGGGAGCAAGGGGGAGCATAATGGCGGAGGAGACTAGAGAGGTAATGGGGGGCTAGATTATTCAAGGCCTTAAAGAGTCCTGCCAGGAATTTGGCTTTTATGCAGAGTAAAATGGGGAGTCACAGAAGGGTTTTGAGCCAAGAAATAGTGTCCTGGTGTGACTTCTGTTTTAACAGGTTTGCTCCTGCTGCCGCACTGAGAAGAGACCAGATGGCAATGGGGATGAAAGCAAAGAGAACAGTTAGGAGGCTGTTGCCTGATTCAGGCCAGAAACGAGGTGGCTCAGACCAGGGCATTAGCTGCGGAAATGGTGAGAAATATGTCCAAGTTCCACCCCTCAGCCTCCTGCTCAGTCCTACAGCTGCTTCCGGGGTACCCCCTGGAGTGCCCCTGACTTGTAGGAGTACAGTTGGCCAATCTGTGGATGTTGTGACCTGCAAGTCTCCCTACTGGCTCTGGTGCCCATCTCCAGGAGAGCTCGCACACTAGCGTTCAAGGACCTCCCTATGATATGATGGATTTAACTTTTTTCCAGCCTAAACATTCACATTTCGGATAATGAGAAATGTTGTGGCTTATAAATCATCACTAAAGTCTACCCCAAACTCACCCCGACACCAGCAGTTCTGGCTTTGAGAATAGCCTCACGTGCCTCACTGAGGCAGGTGGTCCCTGGTATGCAGGTTCCATCCCTGCTTCTCCTCTGGATGATGATATCAAGGGTTCAGTACCCACTTGTCACCTCAAGACCCAGATCCCTCCACAGGCTGCCTCTGTGCTTCCTGCACTGTCGTATTCGTGATACTCCCATCTATCCCATATAGCAGCTTCTCAGAGGAAGTAGGTTGTTGTGATTCAAATCTATGGCAAAAGTTCCACAATTAAACAGTATTATAAGCAGCAAAATTTCAGAGAGTTTTAGAGTAGATGGATGTTTGTTTTTGTTCACTTTAGTCAGATCTTACAGGCAGCTGCTTGATGATATGATCTGAGGGGCCCAGAGAGCCCAGATGCCTAAATTATCTAACCCACAGGCTTCTATTACTTTTGGAATACTCCGAATTTAAGCCAGGATGTCAAATAGGATTTATTTCAAACATCAAATGTGATCAGTTCTGAGGCTACCTGGAGCAACGCATTGAGGATAGAGAAGCCACATCCAGGTTCTACAAGAAAAAAACTACTCTAATTGATTAATTAAGTCTACCACGGGCACAGGGCTAGAAGGTATTATTACACATTTTATCCCCATTTTAAACCTCCCTCTTACATTATATTCAGAAGGCACCAGTGAAAATACAAACATGAACAGAAAACATTACTGGTAAAGGAGCTCATTGAACATTCATTCAAATATTATGAATGTTTTTTTTAAACATTTTATTTATTTTTAGAGAGAGGGGAAGGGAGGGAGAAAGAGAAGGAGAGAAACATCAATGTGTGGTTGCCTCTCGTGTACCCTGCACCAGGGAACCTGGCCCGGGACCCTTTGGTTTGCAGGCTGGTGCTCAATCCACTGAGCCTCACCAGCCAGGGCCAAACATTATGAATGTTTTGAAGAGCAAACTCCATTTCTTAAGTATGAATCCTTAAATTGGTTATAACCTGGCCTAAATCTGCTCAGTTAGGAAATAATTGTTGAATGCAAAACTGGTAACATCTACTCCACTGTTTCGTCTATTGCCTTTTGGCACCATACCTTTTATGAAAGTTACTTTTTCAGCACTCCCTATTTGCAAGGCACAGTTTACGGGGTTTCCCTATATTATCTCAAATTCTAACGTCAAAGCAGAAAAGCAGGTGTGACTCATGTCCATGTTAAATAGAAGACTCTGGAATGTCACACAGTTACGGGAGGCAAATGAAGGTTCTGAAGCCAGTTCTGGTCACCTCTAACATTTAACTCTTTCCTTTTTAAAAACATTTGCAACCGGCCCTATGAGCTCACGCGAGGCCTCTTGCAGAGGGAAATTATCTACTAATGGCTGTCACCAGCTGACAAATGAGGAGGCTGTTCATCTCAAAGTTGACTCTAGAAGCTTAAGCCTGGTGATCTTTGTGATTTCACTAAGCCCTGAGAGTAATTAACACTGATTCAATAAAGGCTGAAGCCCCATATCCAATCATTTGTTTGCATCTCTTCAATAAAGTGTAAATGTCAGCTGGAGGGACGTGCCTCATTTTGCCCTGATATTTTAAAGGATGTGACTGTTTTCTCGGAATTCACGTTTCCTTCCTGGCCCCCTCCCTTTCCCATTCCTCCCTAAGTCACCTCCTGTGGAGTGGTTGCAGGGAAGAAGGGCAGGTTTCCAAATGCTGAGCCAGGAGTGGGAAGTTCCCTAGAAAGTATGCCTGATTTTCAGGTCTGCGTTTTTTATCTTTATAGAACAGAAACATTTAATTGGAGGATTCCACTGACATAGATAATATAATTTTAGGGAATAAAAGCAAAACTCCAAATGGGCTTTTTTTTTTTTTTTTACCTATGTATCTTTAATAATGCTTACAAGTGGAGACACTGAGTTAAAACATGGCAGGCCTTGCCCACAAGCATTTAACCCGTGAGTGCCTACTGTGTGATCCCTGCGACACCAGCATCTTTAGGATGGCAGGTGAGCAAGGGACCCAGGATTCACAGAACTTAAAGTCCACTTGGGGAGGCAACATGGACAGCTAGTATGTTTGGAGAACATGTGGATAATAAGAGCCTACACTTACATAGCTATTTTTTATATGACAGATCCTGCTCTAAATACCTTGCATATATTAACATATTTAATACTTAATTCATATGTTTAATCAGGAATTAGGTACTATATTTATTCCCACTTTACAACTGAGTAAACTGAGGCTGAGGTCACACTGCTAGTAAGAGGCCAAGCTAGAACTTGAACCCAGACCTCAACCACAACTTTGTCTTGCCTCTCACGTTAATTACTTGATAAAGTGGCCATATGCACAAATAAAGCTGTGACACAGAAATTCAGTGTAGCCTGTGTAATGCTGGAGGGCTTCAAGGAGGAGGCATTAATCCCTGCGTCTGCATCTCTCTCTCATCGGAAGCTTAGACACCTGGCTGAGGCTCTGGCATCTGGCTTTCTCCACTTGAATCCCAGCTCCACCTCTTACTATGTTTGTGAACTTGGACATATTTTTTAATCTCTCTGTGACTGTTTCCTCAACTATAAACTAGAAGTAGTGATTGAATCTATAAAAATTCTGTACTGGTTGTGAGAACAAAATATGACACTGGAGGTAAAGGGCTTAGCAAACTTAATACATCCGACAAGTTCACTGAGTATTCACTGTTGTTCTCCTTACTATTATTGTTTATGATCGGTTACAGGGTGTGGATAACTGCTGCCTTACACTGGCAGGAAGGTGCGCAAGGGAACTACTGTCAAACGGGGCAGAAGCTTGGATCTTCAAAAGAAGCTTAGCTATAGCAACGACACTCTATGTCTCTCTCTCTCTCTCTCTCTCTCTCTCTACCCCCCCTCCCCCGCTGTCTCCATCTTCTCCTCTCCTACTGTGATCTGGCTTTTTCCAGGGAGTGGTGGGGTAAGCGGGTGAAGACCGTGGTGTCAAAATTTCCAGCATATATCAAACTTGACTAGTGACCCCAGAGGAAAGAAGAGCAACGCAAACACTCCCTAGGGAAGCCTTTGACTGGCCTGGCTTAGTCATGTGGCATTTCTTGGCCAATCACTGTGACCAAGGGTACAGCAGTTGGCAGTGGTACCAAGAACTACAAGAAGAAGTGGAGGGACAGTTCATCTCAGGAAGGGGGTGCTGTCCCCAAAGAGAGACGGCAGGGAAGGGAGACAAAAACAACAGATGTTAGTCCTCCAACACCCACCCTTAGTACATAAAAACAAGCTTACTTTGCCACACCTGGGTACATAAATTTAATAACCAAATAACATTCTTTGTGATGAAAGAAAAATTACCATGTGTATCAGCTTGGAAGCTTAAAACCAAAGCAACAAAGAAGTGAAGAAGATATTTTGTCAATATAAAACAAATTTGAGACTGTAAGTCAGATCATTCTTAAATTTATAACTTCCTTTTGTTAGTTGCCTGGGGTTTAATACTAAGTTGTGGTAATTTTCTAGTCCTACAGAATTCCTTAACTAGTTTTTATATTGGGAAGAGAGAAAACTTTGTGCTATAGATACAGTGATGCAAGTTGTCAAAAGTAAATTTGTAATGAATATGCCTCAAAAACTCATTTCATGGTATATAATGCTATCACAGCAAATTTACAGATGATTTTCTCATCTGTAAAAAGTTTCTCTTTTTGATGATTTGGGGTAAGGTGGTAATGGGATTCATATGATTTGCAGGTTTGAAAGTATCTTTTGTAGCTTTTGTCAAGTTTTTATTTACTGATTCAATAAACATTTCTTAAAGTTGTACTATGTTACTTTTACCAGTTTGAATGAAATCTGCTGGAGCAGGAAATGCAAGCAAGTCAGCACTTCCAGCCCTTGAACTTCTGTGATTTTCTGAGCAGTCCCTGGAATTAAAACACTGCTGGGCGCCGGAAAGCGATCAGACTAGATCTAAGCATATTGATTGGCCAGAGCAGGTGATATAAAGTATTTAAAGTATCAATGAATAAATCCTTCTCTCTTCGGGGAAAGGCAGGGTAGGCACTGAAAGGGGAACCAGGAGGGCTCTGGGTGCTTGCCCTGTTCCATTTCTTTCAACTTAATTCGTAAAGTTACCGTACAGTGAAATTGACTTTTTCTTTTGGTGTACAGTATATGAATTTTAACACACGTACAGATTGTAACACCCCCACAACCAGGATTCTGAGGTTCTATCACCCAAAAAAACTCCCTCCTGCTAGCCCTTCACCGCCACATCCTCCACCACACCTGTACTCCTGGCAATCGCTGATCTGTCCCTTATCACCATCGTTTTGCTTTTTCAAGAACATCACATAAACGGAATTATACAGTTGCCAAGACCAGCGAGGGGAGGAGGTCCTTGAGGAGGGGCGATAGGAGATTAAGAAAGACACAGATATAGACGGTTTAAGGAAAAGTGGGGGCCAGGTGGGGCATTGTCCTCTGAGGGAGTGACAATGACCCTGAACGTGGTCTCCATGTTTATTTTATAAGGGTTAGTTAGATAAAGCTCAAGGACGTTTTGCAGACTCAGGGGAAAACTGCAGGCATAATTGCTCCATTCCCAGGCTATCTAAATGATAAATATTTCTTCTGCAAAAGTTACAGCCGCATTCTGCTATCTCCTTCTTAACCCCTGAGGGTCCCCACTGCTGTTGCTGCTGGCTTGATCCACCTTGCAGATGCAAGCAGTCGAATGCGGCCTTGCCAAGCACTCAACCTTAGCTCTGGTGCCAGCCTTCACCATCCTCCACATACAGTATGTAGCCTTTTGACACCTCCTTCTTTTATATACTTCCCATAATGCTTTGGTGATTCATCCAAGTTGTTGCATGTATCAATAGTTAGTCCTTTTTTATTACTGAGTAGTATTCCATTGTATGGACACACTATAGTTTGTTTATTCACTCACTCACCTAATGATTGAGTGTCCGTTTGTGTTGTTTTCAGTTTTGTTATGAAAAGAGCTGCTAGAAATACTTGTGTGCAGGTTGTGGTGTAAACATGTTTCATTTCCTGACATGGGTGGTATTTGACTTATGATTAATCTATGGTATGTGCCTTTTCTTTCTTGTACTTCTTTCTCTAGGACAGCAATTTTCAACCTTTTTTTTATTTCATGGCACACATAAACTAATTACTAAAATTCTGTGGCATACCAAGAAAAATATTATACTTTTACTAATCTGACAAAAAAATAAATATAACTTTGATACATTCACACTGGATGGCTATGGTTGTGTTGGCTGTTGTCAATTTTTTATTTGACAATCTAAGGGAAAAGAGGCCAGTGCCCCTAATTAAATAGGTATTGCATGGTTTAAAAATTCTTGTGGCACACCAGTTGAAAATCACTGTTCTAGGATGTTAAATAAAGGAGGATTTAAAATATTATTGAGTCTGGTTGGTGTCAAAGAAGGGAAATTTTCTGTGGAAGGAGATGACTGAAAATGTATTTTCATTTGGCCTTAGAACACGGAAAATAAATTCCCATTTAGTCCATACACTTATAATATTATATGACTCTAACAAAGACCTCTGTATCCCCTGGACTAAAAAAGAGGCCCCGCATCCAAGGGCTGCCCAGCACTGTGACAGACCTTTATCTTTGCTGGCTGGGACAAAAGCTCTGCCGAAAAGGCTGACAAAGATCAAAGCGCTTTAAGAGAAGCACTGGACTTGCTGGTGAAACGGGTGCAGGATCTTCGATTTCTTTATTGTAAGTCACCCCGGTGGGCTCTACTCTATTCCAGGAATGTCCTGAGGGGTAACTAATGAGAGAATGGCAGATTGCGGTAGCAGTAGAGGAACTCCGAATTTTAGAGTAATACAGTGACCAATGTCCTTCTTAACTTTTTAATTAGCGCTGTACGATTTGGTCTTGCCACTGCTCGGTCACTTCGAAATTAGGGAGGAACGACTTAGGTTCCCACGCAACGACTGGAGGGCTTATTGCCTTTGCCATTAGAGGAGAGCACAGATGTGCTTTGACATTTCCTCCTCCGTCCTCATGACAGAACAAAGCCAAATCCAAACGTGTGTAGTGGGGCCATAATGTGACTGCCAGAGCCGAAAGAAAATGTAGTGAACGTTGACGTCTATGCAAGTACAATTTTGTTTTAGGACTAATATAATTAATTCCATTCTCATTTCAAAATACAACAATCCTTTCGATGGTTGAAATTTATACCAAGGGTTCCCAACCCCTGGGCCATGGATCGGTACCAGGCTGAGGGGTGTAGGAACCAAGCCGCAGGGTAGGAGTTGAGTGGCAGGTGAGCAAGCAAAGCTTCATCTGTATTTCCAGCTGCTCCCCATAGCTCGAATTACTGCCTGAGCTCCACCTCCTGTCAGATCAGTGGGAGCATTAGATTCTCATAGTAGCGCGAGCCCTACTGTGAACTGCGCATGGGAGGGACCTAGGTTGCACACTCCATATGAGAATCTAGTTAGTGCCTGGTGATCTGAGGTGGAGCTGAGGTGGTGATGCTGATGCTGGGAGCGGCTGCAAATACAGATTATCACTAGCAGAGAGGTTTGACTGCACGGAGACCATAATAAACCAATTGCTTGCAGATTCATGTCAAACCCTATCACTGAGTGGGAAGTGACCATGAAGCTGCATCCGGTGGCAGGCATTATAGTGGCAAGTGCGTTGCTGTACTTCATTTGTACAGTGGCATCCAGCGGCAGGCTCCGACACTCACTGTAGTCTGTGCATGGCCTGCCCCTTGTTTTATTTACCACTTCCATCCACGCCTGTTTCCCGCACTGCACACTTCTCTCAGTCACAGTTCTGGGAAGCCCACGTGCTAACCCTAGCCAAAGTGAGTAAAAAACAAACACCGCTGGGAAGCTTCTTTGAAAAGGGGGAAAGACCCAATGATGAGACAGCAGAAAACTAAGACTGCCAGCAGAAAGAAAGCTGCATTTAAAAGAAAACACCAAGAATCCCACTTAAATTATGGGCTTATTGCAACAGGTGATTCACATTCTCCAAGCCCACTTTGTATAATATGGGGTGACTGTCCATCCAATGAAGCCATGAGACCCTCAAAACTTTTCACCACATGGAGACCAAGCACCCTGAGTTAAAAGACAAGCCTTTGGAGTTTTTCAAAAGAAAAAAAAACGTGAACGTGAAGAACAGAAACAATTATCGAAGGCCACCACTTCATCTAATGTATCTGAACTGAGAACATCATTCTTATTGGCCGACCACATTGCTGAAGCTAAGGAGCCCTGTACTATGGGGGAAGAGTTGATCCTGCCTGCTCTAAGGACACTTGTCGTGACCTTTTAGGAGAAGCTGCAGTTCAAATGGTGGTGTGTGTTCCTGGTTCGGCTAGCGCCAGCACTAGATGAACCGATGAGATAGCAGAGGGCACTGAGGCACAGTCCTTAGAGAGGGTTAATGAATCCCCATCGTTCACAATCCGGGCTGACAAGTCTGCCAATGTTGACAACAAGGTGACAATGCCTGTTTTTGTGTGATACGTTTTTCGGGAGGATGTGCATGAGGACATGCTATGTGCACTTTTGTTGCCAACCAACACCCCAGCTGCAGAACTATTCAAGTCTTTGAATGATTACACATCAGGACCCTGAATTGGTCATTTTGTGTCAGTATATGCATGGATGGAGTGGCTGCCATGACTGGACAGCCTGCTGGTGTCACTACTTGGGTCGAAGAGGTCGCTTCTGAATGTGAGTCTGTGCACTGTTCCATCCATAGGGAAGTGCTGGAAAATGTCACCTGAACCTAACGGTGTTTTGCAGGATGTGATTAAAATCATCAGCCATGTTTAAGTACCTGCCCTTAACTCATGTCTATTCGCGCAGCCCTGTGAGGAGATGGGCGCAGAGCACTCGTCTTCTCTTACACACAGAGGTGAGATGGCTTTCCAAAGGGAGATCACTGGCAGAGTTTCTGAGTTACGAGAGCCGCTGCAGAGATCGCTTTTAGAAAAACAGTCACCACTGGCAGCACATTTCAGTGTCACAGAATGGGTCGAAAAACTTGCTTACTGCTGTGACACATTCAACCTGCGCAGTGGACTCAATCTGTCCCTTCAGGGGAGAACGACAACTGTGTTCCAGTCAGCAGATAAAGTGACCGCATTCAAAGCCAAACTGGAATTGTGGGGGCGATGAGTGAACACGGGGATGTTTGACATGTGTTTGACATGTGTCAAACATTAGCAGAGATTCTGAAAGACACTGAGCCAGGGCCTTCTCTCTCCCAGCTGGTGCATGATCACCTCTCTGAGCTTTCAAAAGAGTTTGAGCATGACTGCCCAACGACAAAAGACCCCTGAACTGGGAAGGAATGGATCCGATACCCATTTGTGAATTGGCCAGGTGAATCGACCTTGTCTGTGCTAGAAGAGGAACAGCTGCTTGAGATTGCAGATGATGGTGCCCTTGAAAGTGTGTTCGAGACAATTGCAAATCTCCATACGTTCTGATTAAAGTCAAGGTGGAACATCCTGAGGTTGCCACAAAAGCACTGAAAAGCCTGCTTCCCTTTCCAACACCCTGTCTTTGTGATGCAAGGTTTTCTGCAGTGACAGCAACCAAAACGAGATTACAGAGTAGACTGGACATAAGCAACACATTTTGGGTGTCACTGTCTCCCATCACCCCCAAATGGGACCATCTAGTTGCAGGAAAACAAGCTCAGGGCTCCCACTGATTCTGCATTATGGTGAGTTGTATAATTATTTCATTATATATTACAATGTAATGATGTAATAAATGTAATACATGAGCACACAGTAAGTTTAGTTAACATCCATCACACACTTATGACAGTTTTTTTCTTGGGATGAGAACTTTGATGCTCTCCTGGCAATTTTCAAATATATAATGCAGTATTGTTAAGTATAGTCACCGTGCTCTTGTACATTAGATCCCAGAACTTACCCATCTTAAAACTGGAAGTTTGTACCTTTTGCCCATCCCAAGCCCCCACCTCTAGCAACCACCAATCTGGTTCTGTTTCTATGAGGTCATTGTTTTTTCAGATTTCACATATAAATGAGGTCACATGGTATTTGCCTTTCTCTGTCTGACTCATTTCACTTCGTGTACGTACGTCCCTCAAGATTCATCCCTGCCATGTTCGCAAATGTCAGGATCACCTTATTTTTATGGTCAGATACTATTCCTCTGGGTGTGTAAGCGTACACTGTTTTCCTGATTCATTCATCCACTGATGCACACTTGGGTAGTTTCCACTTCTTAGCTGTAAATAACGCCGCGATGGGCGTGGGGGTGCAGACATCTCTTCAGCCGAGTGTTTTGTTTCCTGCAGGTACGTGCCCAGAAGTGGAATTGCTGGGTCAGAGTTCTATTTTTAATTTGGGGGGAACCTCCATACTGTTTCCATAGTGGCTGAATCAATTTATATTCCCAGGTCTTGGCTTCTTTAAGCAAGGAACATGATATGTATAGGTAATATGGCCATTTTAACAATGTTAATATTTCTAAACCACGAATACAGAATATCTTTTCATCTCTCTGTACCTTCTTCAGTTTCTTTCAACAGTCTTGTAATACAAGTCCTTCACTTTGTTATATTTACTCCTAGGTATTTTATCCTTTTTGTTGCAATTGGACATGGGATTGTTATTTTTCTTTTCACTTTTCTTTCTGATATTTCATTGTTAAAATATAAGAATTATAATACATGCAATTATATGTGGGATAGAAAACTAAAAGTAACAATAAACAAATGAAACAAACAAGAAAACAAATTCATAGTTACCCACAACTGAATGGTGGTCATGAGAGGGGCCAGGGGTTGAGGGAGAATGAAGAGGGTAAAGGGGGCCAAATACAAGATGACAGATGGAGACTAGACTCCAGGTGGCGAGCACACAAGAGCGTATACAGTATATACACTGATTTTCCAAGAATACAGCTATTAGAATGCTGTACACCTGAGACTTACATAATGTGATTAACCAATGATATCCTAATAAATTTAATTTTAAAAATTAAGTAAATAAAAAGGCACTTATTTCCAAATGTATGCTTTTGAGGAAACATAGCCAAATGCTGCTTGGATTTTTTAAACATTTTTTAGAAAGAAGGAATGAAGATTTAAAAAGCGATGAAGATTAAAGTAAGATAAAACGCATCCGTGATCCAATTACTCTCCTTAATCATTCCCTGAGAGAAATAAATGTTTGCATGTCTTTAACGACCTCGCATCTGAACCGTCCTCCTAGGTATCAGAATCCCCTCGGGTTTAAGGCGTGGTAGAACACAAAGCCTAGCTGTCACTGCAGAAGCCCAAAGGGCCAGACTCACTTTGCCAGCCTCTTTTGTAACTACAGCAGGAGCCCCAATTCACGTGGCCAATCAGACGTCTCCAGATATGGACTCAGAGAAGCAGGACCAGAGGATGGCACAGTGGCACAGGCTCTCCATGGCAGTGGGGACAGTGGTGGCAGTGGCAGCAGTGCCAGGATCAGGGCTCATAAGGTGGCTGTGCCAGCATCTTCATTAATCGGGACTCACTGAGTAGTGGGTGTGCCCTGAGCTCTTCTGCTCACTACATAGATTCTCTGTTTCCCTCATATTGCAAGACTGATTCCCCAGTCTTCCTAGAAATCCTACATGAAACGAATATTTTGCCAATAAATTCCTTTTCTGCTTACATGACTAGAGTCTGTTTCAATTGTTTGCAATGGAGACCCTTGACTAGTACAGTGAAGGATCCCATGCCAGGCTTCCTAGGGACTTCTGCATGGTTTGCTCATCTCCCCGTGATGGGGCAACTTTATTAGTGCACTTGAATCATGAGTACAGTGTTGAAGATTCTATATTTATGTTGAAGAAGTAATTAAACCCATCATTTTTTCCTTATCACAGCCTGTAGTTTTCTCCGAGAAGGGCACATCCTGTGTACATTCTCAGCTGAAAAATAAGAGAAACTCACCAGGAAATTACTAGGAGAAAATGCTTGATGGACACTCTAAAAAGTGCTATATCTTTCAGCTGGCCCCACATTAAAATTAAGTCTCTTAAAAGGCAAGAGGTTGTACTTTTCCAGCAAGACTCAGATTCTAAAGAGGTTGTGTTTGTGTAGAAGGAAATCATGCAAGCCCCTGTCATTTTTCAGACCTATGTTGCCTTATCTTTCTCCAGATCCTCATATGTCATGCAATTACTGTGATATTGGAAGACCAGTTGAGTCTCTATAGGAAAACCATCTGCAGGGAGGTCGAGTAAATTATCTAACATCACATTGCTAATAAAAGCAGCAACCACGGCAATGTACAGTGCGCTCTCTTTCCACAAAATTAAATTACGAGTTTCTCAAGGGGCTATGTCTTGATCTCTTTTATATTTCCTTCTCAGTGCTGAGCACAGAGCCTTACACATAACAGATGACTCATAGGTGCTTATTAATTTACTTCAAAGTCCCTTAAATCACTGGAAGGGGGGAGGGGCAGCAAGAAGAATCCTGCTGAATTAGCAATTATCACACTTGCGGTAAAAGTTTAGGGGCTGATACACTCACATTATATCATCTCAGGTGCCACAAGACAGAAATGTCTGCTCCTCACTCTATGTGCGCCCCACCGTTCCCAAACGGAGGTGTAGGTGAGAGAGTGGGCCTTTAATAATGTGCAGAGCCACAGCAGCTGAGCACATCCCAGAAAGCCCATCAACCAGGCACTGGGGAACAGCTATCCTCCCAGTCCTTGGAGCTGCCCACAGCGGGAGAGAGGGGAGATGGGCTGTGTATGACACCACTGGGGAACAGGCAGATTAGATCATTTCATGGGTTAAAGCAGTGGTTCTCAGTGGGATGGTATATTTCGGGGAGCATTTTGTTAATTTGAAGAGGAGTTTTTGGTCAGCACAATGATTGGAGGAACACTGTCCACGTTTGGTGGGGAGACTGAGGATACTAAATGACCTACAAGCAACAGGGCAGTCCCATGCAACAAAGAACTTTCTCAAGTATGGCTTCATTAATGTTACACCTGGTATTCATATAGTAGAAAAAACGGTTTTATATTGATATGGCCTACAACCCCTGTTTTACATATAACATGAAATCGTTTCTGCTGTGTTTTAATATGTACACTGATTTTTCCAAGAATACAACTTTATGTAAATCAAAGGACATTTGTTCTTTGTTTTATTTGGAAGTATACCAAGAGATGCTCATCATTGTGGGGAATCATGCCACATGCTTGCTGTGTGCTGTACACACCTGTGTTAGTCTGCACTTGGAGCTGTCCCATGTAAAAGTGTAATGAGAGATCTGAGACTTCCTTTAGCAGATTTAGCAGATTTTTATCTAAATATTATTAAAATATGGTTATACATTAAATGCAAGAATCTCATGGCATTTCATTAATAAAAGTTTTTACTATTTAAAATTTATCATCATTATTATAATTATTTAGAACAATGATAGGAAATCTAGTACTGTATTGAAATTATAGCTTTATTTTAGGGTGCTTTTTTTTTTCCATCTTACCCTAGTAACGACCCTCACTGTCTACTCCTGAGTCACTGCTCTTTTTTCCAGTCTATCTTTATCACTTATTGAAGTATATGGTCCCCAGAGTCTTTATAATGTACTAGAGATGGAATAAAAATAAGCTCCACCCAGGGCAGGATTTCAAGATAGGAAGTGTGTTCTCCATGAAACTATGTCACTTCTCAGCCCCTCTCATAACAAAGGCAATACTGGTGCTACACCTAAAGTAGGCCCCAGCTCACTAGTGAGACTTCCTCCTTTCCTCCACTATGTCAGCGCGTAGTTTATCTCGGCATGTTATTCCTACTTCAATTACGGTTGTTTCCCGCTTTCTCTTATCACAGATAAATAATTCTGGTCTGCTGTTATTAGGTATCCTAACCCTAGTTCCTACTTCAGTGTCCTTTACTGCTCTTTCACTTCCTGTACATCTTGAAAGTTGAGTGGTATCTTATCTGGTTCTTTCTCTTAAAGCCCAACTCATTTATTATGCACAAGTGCAATCACCTGACCAATTCATTATGTCTTCTAGAGAAATCGTACCTTACATTTACATGTAAAAATATATTTCATCATCATTGCATTTATTTTATTTCTCCATTGTATTATAGTTGTGGTGTTACATTCCTTTTTCTTAAGTTAGAAGCATAGGTAGGTTTAACTACCTATGAATTTTATTTCTGCACATAAGTCATTTGTTACAAAATCAAAAGAAACAAACTGCCAAGGCCAGGTGAAGAATACACTTTGGCTGGAATCCCCCCGGGTGTCCGGGTTCCTGTCCTTCTTACAACCAGGCCAGACCTTTCTTTGGCCTATAGTCACTAAACAGCAATTAAGTACAGGGCAGTGGAGGTGGTGGTGGAGAGCTTCCTCCCTTCCTCCCACTGTGGTAGCAGGTCCAGCGAGCCCTGGGCTCCCAGCAGTGACGTCAGGCCACCACACAGCATCAGACCTAGAGAGCCGTTGTGATGCTGCCCATAATGAATTAGGTCATCCAAGGCCCAGAGCCTGCATGTTAGTATTTTCTCAGACACTTTATTGATTGTCTATCCACTCACTTGGTTGTAGTTATTTATATCAGGTAAACATGCAGCAAAGTGTTCCAACTGAACCCAATTAGGATTCTGAACATGGCTCTGGGCCTGTGGCCCGCCCACGCCCCTGTACCAGTCAGGGATCAACCAGAAAAACAGAAATGACCCTGAGTATTTAAAACCATGGGACTTTAATGAGGGAACAAATTACACAGGTGTTGTAAAAGCAAAGAGCCACTAAAATGTGATGAGGCAACTCAGAGATTAGCTACAGCAGGCAAGCACTACGACCTCTAGATGAGGGACAGACAGGCGAAACTGGGACTATGGTGGGCCTGTCCTACAGGAGCTGGAGCCACTGAGGAAACACAGCTGCTGCCGGAGATGCCCCCTGAGTTAGAGGAAGTCGAATAAATACTCCAGCTTCTCCCTTCTACCCACCAATCTCTTCTACCTGTACCTCCCGCTGGTGTGGGAACTTGAGAAACAACCTGCAGGGATCAGCTACCTTTGCCGACCCAGCTACTCTGCTCTCTATAACCCTCCTCCCCAGGGATACAGAGCGAAGAAGGGGAAGAGCAGAAGGAAACTTCCTAAGAGCAAGCAAGCCCAGGATAGGCCAACCCACACGGGTGTCTCTTGGCATGTGTTGATAAGGAGGTAGAGGGAGAGATTAGAGCTAGAGATGGTAGTTTATCAACCCTCTAAATCAGTGATTTTCAACCTTTTTCATCTCATGGAACACATAAACTAATTACTAAAATTCCATGGCACACCAAAAAAATACATTTTTTGCCTATCCGACAAAAAATAGCTATAATTTTGATTCATTCTCACTGGACAACTATTGTTGTGTTGGCTGTTGCCTTTTTTTTTGTTTGACAGTCTAAGGGAAAAGAGGTCAGTGGCCCTGACTAAATAGTTAGGTATTGCATGTTTTAAAAATTCTTGTGGCGTACCAGTTGAAAACTGCTGCTCCCAATTAAGAAATGTAGGAGCCAGCAAGGGAGATGAGCTAGGATTTTCCATGACATAGGGCTACTTTCTGAATAAATAGAGCTATGGGTTGGCCCTGGGTGATCTCATGTGACAGAATTTCCTCCAAGCATACAATGTAGGGCACCTTTCTCTGGTTTCAAAGTTGATGCATAATGCCTCCAATTTTTATCTCCCTTCCATCACTTGAGTCAGTCTTTAGGCAGCTGTACATCTACCTTTTTACCCCTGTTTCCCAGCATTCTCCCAATAGGTCCAGATTCCTGGGGGGGTGGGGGGGGAGGGCAAATTTCTAGCAATCAAATCCAAAAGGCCCATATCTCTCCCAAACCCAGATCAACAGATTTTAAGAGTGCCTTCATTATTTTCCATTAAAATGCTATACTTAATAATTCTTTCATTAAAATGCTATACCTAATTAAATTGCTATGCATAAGAAAAGGGAGATGGAGCTTAGAGTGAGATATTTGCTGGTGATGTGATGTTGTACACACATCACATCTGAAAGTTAACAGTTTCAAACCTTAGATTTCTCAATGCTACAATAGGGATATCGAGCCTCTTCCAAACTGCCAGGATATAATAGGTATCCAACAAACAGTAGGTGTTATTACCAAAATGAGCTGTGACAGTATTTCATTTTCACTGAAATGTTTGTGGCAATAGATGTAGACAAACATTTGGTTAAATCACCTTAAAAACAGAAGAGCCCTCAAACTCAGTGGCTTTCTATTTTTTTTAGCATGACTCACAATAAATAATATATTTATATCATAATACATTTCCTGTATGAAATCAAAACAAATGTTGCAAGGAATATTCCTTACTCTTACTACATGTGACGGATGCTGATATTTTCTATTCTATGCCATTCCATTCCATTTCCTGAAAAAAAAGAAAAATTCTGGTCATGACCCAGACTCATGCTCCACATGAGCGGAAAATTCTCACTCATTAGATTCTTTTTTAAAATGTGTTTAAAAGGAAGTCTGCCTAATTCACTGACGTCAGAGGAAGTCAAGCAGCTGTGGATAACTCATAAGCTCTCCAGGAACTTACCATGAATGAAACCCCAACCTTAGCTGCTACACTCATGGGGTTTTACCACCAGAACACAAGTTCCAAATCATGCTTTACAAGTGCTAAATCATGTTTTACAACATTTGGGCAACCTCAGAGCAGTCCAACTGACATGAACTTTTCTCTGGCTGAGTCATTAAAGCATGGCATATGTCCCAACATCTCTATGTGCGTCCTTCGGGAGAGCATTAGTGATTTTTCTATTTTAAGCAGAGAAGGATATGCCTTTGCATTCTGAGGCAATTTCTGGGCCCTCTAATTGCCAACAGCTTTGGTGCAATAGGTAAGCACTTAGTGAAGTCACATTACAAAATGAGTTGCTCAAATATTTAATCAGCTGTGTGTGGGTTCTTTCTGTGTAGCATTCTATCCACTGTGGCTAGGAGTTGCTATGGTTACAGCTCTCCTGTCAAATATGAGAAAGCTGGATTTGGGAGGTGAGTTCCACTAATGACTTCCTCTTGACTGAGAAAGATGGGCACAGAAGTCTCTTGGGTCTAGGGTCCAAAAGTCATGGACTCTTGTCACACCTATCCTTAATAATTTGTTGGAAAATCATCAATTTTTTCCATAGTTTCATTTATTCAGGGGAAATAACATATATTTTGCACAAAGCATGTACTGGGAGCTTTCATAAAGGTTGAAATAATTTGTCCATGAGGGAATGAGATTAAGAGCACTGGTAGAAGGGATAACCTTTGAAAGGAGGAGGGACATACACTTTTGAAACTAAAGAGAGGAGGTATATAAAAATGTTTTTAAGTGAAGCAGTTGGAAAATGAGAAAGATTCCCCATGGCATGGGAAGTTTCATAAGCAAGATTAATAAAAATTATAAGTCAGGCCCTGGTTGGAGCATTGTCCCATACACCAAAATGATTTTGGGCTAGATTCTCAGTCGGGGCACATACCTAGATTGCAGGTTCCAGCACTGGATGGGGTGCACATGGGAGTCAACCAATTGGTATTTCTCTCTCACAGCGATGTTCTCTCTCTTTCTCCCTTCCGTTCTCTCTAAAGTCAATAAACATATCATTGGGTGAGGATTTTAAAAAATAAAAAATCAGACTCCCATTGAATATGAAATGTATTTTTTAGTAATGAAACCAAGTATTTTCAAACCTTGGCTTATAAGAGAGGCCCTCCCGACTGAAACATTCTATGTGACTTGAAGTAGATGGGCCATTGGCTAATATTTATAAACCTTTTTGGCTATAAAGACACCACGTTGTTTGCCCTTGGCTAGGCCCATCATTTACCTTTAAAGGTCAAGAAGTTGGCCCTGGCTGGTGTGGCTCAGTGGGCTGGAGTGTTGTCCCATAGACCAAAAGTTTGCAGATTCCATTCCCGTTCCATTCCCATTCCATTGCAGTCAGGACACATGCCCAGGTTTTGGGTTCGATCCCCAGTTGGGGCACATGTGAGGAGGTGACTGATCAATGTCTCTCTCTCACAGTATTTCTCTCTCTCTCTCTCTCTCTCTCTCTCCCTCCCTCCCTTTCTCTCTCTATAAAAACCAATGAAAAAAGAATGCCGTCAGGTGAGGATTTAAAAAAAGGTCAAGAAGCTAGATGTCTCTCCCTTTCTAAGAGAATCATATTCTGCTCTTTATTCATCCTCCTCAGTTCCCTTTCAGTGTCTTCCTTCCTTTGGCAGTAACCTTGACTAACATTGTTCATCTGTTGGTCTCACAATGGAACATGACTTCTCTTTCCCAAATATTGCAAAAGTAGCAGAGAAGGCTAAATTTAGCTCAGTTTCTCTCTCCCCCCAACCTAGTTCATATACTCCTGCAATCCTTGGGATGCTTGGAATACTTTTTCAGACCTCACACTTTCTCAGGAGGGAGTAAGCGTCTCTTCCCCAAGTTTTAACAACAGACTAATAGAGTACGGAAAACTCTGAGTCTCACGCCCATCCCAGAGTCACAGGTGATGGGCCGGGAGGAATGCAGTGTAATTGCTGCTTTTGACTATGGGGTATGTGCTCCAATCTGGAATTTCAGAGGCAGGTCCCATCCAACTACATAATGGCGGGGGGGGGGGGGGCGGAGACCAAAAATAGATGCTGGGCTACCCCAAAATATCTACCACAAGTATATAATGCCCTACCTAGGTATTCCAGAAACCTTGGAGAGGGCGTTTTACGTTTTACAAAGTCTGGAACAGGATTTGAGCTTAAGTCTTACATAGATCTTAGGAGGCAGGGAGACATTATCTAATACACAATTTATGTTGGAGAAAGGAAGTAGATAAGAGATAGAGTTACCACGAAGCTAATGAAGCTAAAGCTACCCATAATTTACAGTAACTCTAAAAGTGTTGCATGACATTACCGACAACAAGTAAGGACACTGAAACAAACTTTTCTACACTATCGTTACTAAAATACTTTAATCATCCGTACTAAAGGAAAGACTATAGTATGTCCTGGCTGGGTGGCTCAGTGGCTAGAGAGTCTTCCTGTACACCACAGGGTTGGGGGTTTGATGCCTCATCAGTGCACATACCCGGGCTGCAGTTTCAGTCCCTGGTCTGGGTGTGTATGGGAGGCAACCAATTGATTTTCTCTCTTATATCAGTGTTTCTCTCTCTCTCTCTCTCTCTCCCTTCCTCTCTCTAAAATCAGTAAACATATTTAGAACAACAAAGAGTATTTTTTGTCCTTTATCTAAAAATATCACTAAATCTTGTCATATAAAGATAAGATCAAATCATATGCAGCCAAAAACATGGAAAAAGTACTTGAGAGGTGTGTCAGATATTAATTAATAAAATGGTGTGCTATTTACCCAGATTTTGTGATGTTTATGGCATTTGTCAGGTCTTTCCAATTTGTGATTTGTTATGATTTCTTCTCTCATTCAAGTGAATTCACTTTTATACTTTCTCATGTACTTGTAATTATGTGTTTGCTTTCTTGAAGAGAATGCCAAAATTGTGTAAGCTATAGACCTCACAGAACCTGCATCCACCCCTACATTTCCTTGACGACAGGGTCCAGAGGGTGGCCTGGAGTCTCAAGTTCACTTCTAGTGGTCCCAGCTGTTCCTGGCCATACAATTTCACACCATAACCCAAGAGGAGAAAGGGTCTGTATTCCTGCATTCTCGGCTTCAGTCCTAAGTTCACTCTTCTTGGCCAAGCTTAATTGCTCACCCCTTGAACCAACCATCCTGTGGGGAAGGGATATGTTGCCTGGTTTAAGCCAATCACTGCCTATTCCTGGAACTGGGGTAGGGTAGATCTCACCCAAACCACGTAGCTAAGAATAGAGACAGGGGGATTGCTTGCAAAGGAAACTTGGCATATGGTACCAGGGAAGAGGGGAATGAATGCTGGACATAAAGCAATAGGTACCCCAGAGCTGGGACTCACCTCGTGTGTGAAATCTGAGTGGGCACCAAAAACTCAACCACAAGTTAAATAATATTTCATGCAATGTTTTAAAAAATTGAACTGGCAAACTACAGCCTGCAGGCCAGCTGTCCGTTTTTATAAGTAAACTTTTATTACAGTGGCTGGATGCCCTCCTTTGGAAGACAGGCTCTGCTTCATCATTGCCTGTAAAGTTGTCAGTTTCAGAAGAAAGTGTCTGGGCCCTGATGCCTCTTCTAACCCAGGAATTGTGGATTTTCTTATCCTATGATTCTGCTCTAAATTGGCCTTCTGCTTCAGAAAGAAGTGTGAAAGCAGAGGATGACCCATTTCACTAACAATGAGGATTGTCTCCCATATTAACAGCACACGCCACTCACTAACAAATGATTTTGAAGAAATAGGAATGGTCTGGGGCCTTGGACTCAAGCTAAGCCTCTGTCTCTAGCTCCGCCCCAAGCTAACGAGGGCTTGTGAGATGTGCTGCAGACGGATGGGCGAAGAGGCAGACTCTCCTCCGTTTGCGGTCATCCGAAGGCAGGCCTTGCTCTTGCTATGGGTACATCGTGGCCTCAAGTTACTGAGCCAGGCTTTCCCTCTGTGACAGCTCATGAAAAGTCAACCTACTCTCATTCTGCATAAGCTGAGTACCTGCAAATAGCCTCAGGTGTTGGTGAAAGGGAGAAAGACATCTTTCCTACTGGTCTGTAGAAAGTCAGTATTTCATTAACAGGACTAGAGATAAGCAGTAGAAGTGACTAGTAACTCATATGTTATCCAAATACATCATTTTAAATAATAGCCTCTAGTTCATGCTAAGAAATGCAACCCTAGAATTACCAGTAGCGCTTCATTTGTCAGTTCTGTGACCCTAGATGAGTCCATTGGACACTCACCCCTTTGTGCACCCAGTCTCCCGGGTGTGAGGTGAGGGGCAGGGCTTGTGTGATCATCTCTGAGGTCCTTTCCAGCTCTGGCATGCTCTGATTTGGCCAGATGGAGGTCACTTCCCTTTCTCCCTTTCCAAGCAGCCCAAGACAGCTGTGGCACCCAGAATATCAGGGCAGGAAATGTGGTCAGGGCAGAAACCTGGCTATACTGGCAAGAGGGGCTTATGTCCAAAAAACATTTGGGCTTATTATTCCCCCCCCACAAATATATCACCTAGTAGTAGATTTTATTTCTTAAAAATCTCAGGAAGATATTGTATTTGCAAATAATTTTTTCTTCACATTTGTAGTAGTTTGGGTTCTCTGAGAAGCAGATGATAGCCAAGAGGCTGATTTCGGGAAACACCTGTGTGTCGGGGGAGCCTGAGGAGGTGGAGCCCTCAGGCCCCAGCGCGGTGTGCCACCTGTGAAAGGGGAGAGGGAGCACAGGAGGGCTGGGGGTGGAAGAGGCTCAGACCGCAGCACAGTTCTAAGAATGTTTCGGTTAAGCTGAAATTAGTTTAGTAGGGCTGCCAAAACAAAGGACCATGGATTGGATGGCTTAAGCGACAGGCATTTTCTCACGGTTCTGGAGACTTGAAGTCTAAGATCAAAATGTTGGCAGGATTGGTTTTATTCTAAGGTCTTTCTTGCACGTACATGGCTGTCTACTCCTTGTGTCTGCACGTCATTTTCCCTCTGTGTAGGTCTGTGTCCTAACCCCCTCTTTCTGACAAGGATTCCAGTCATATTGGATTAGGGCCGACTGTAATGACCTCATTTTAACTAAATGACCTCTTTAAAGACCCTATCTCTGAATACAGTCACATACTGAGGTACTGGGAGGCAGAACTTCAACATATGAATTTGGGGGACAAAATCCAGGTAGGGTATCCTCAGGTCAAAGCTGCCCATCAGAGGAGTCCTGCATCTCACAGAATGGGCCCCCACGAGTACCCCCACCGTGCTCTGTCACGGATGGGAAGCAGCCCACAGGAAGTGTGGTCTTGTGCAAACACAGTGCTGGATGCAAAGAGGCCACAGCTGGGGCCATCAGCTAATTATACTCCTACAGCAGGAGATCTGCGTGGCACGTTTCCATGGTCACTGCACATTCGATCTTTGTTTACTAAATTGCTCAACAAAAATAAATTGACCATCTATTAGGTACTAGGTAAGTGGGTCTCAACCCTGATTGTATTACAATAAAATTACCAGTGGAGATTTTGGGGTTTTTTAGTGCACTTTTCTGGGGCCCATCTCTGCAGGGAGTAACTGTGCTTGAGCACTGGTGTGTCAGGTGCTGGGAGTGGGAATGGGCAGCCTCTGCCCACCAGGACATGACGTCTGCAGAGCCTTGTGTATGGAATAGCAGCCACATGCATTACCACACCCCAGTTAAATCAGTAACTAGAATGAGCTGGCTGCAAGAAAGAGTTGTTGTGGCTGTTATCAATCAGTAACAAATATAAAGTTCCACAAGAATAGGTTCAGAGAATCAGACTCATCTGGCTTTCCCCTTCAACTTCTCCTTCCCAGGGGCTCCATCTACTTTTCTCCAGGGGAAACCAGAAGATGTGAGTCAGCTCAGGGTGCAGTGTGATTCCCTGCAAAGGACAAACCTAAGTACTAATGAGTTCAGCTCTACGGTGCATACCCTGCCACCTCCAATTTCATCTGGTGTCTATCCATCTTGGCTGTGAGCACAATCACCTTCTAGTTAGAGCCAAAGGAAGGCTACGGGGCTTCTCCTCTGCCTTACTGTGGAATGTGAAGCAAAGGCCAGGTTCTCAATCCCCATTTACCTTTTACCAGGCAGAATACTTACAGCCAATTATATAATTTCTCAGCATCTCCACTTCCTCACTTGTAATTTGGAAATAACAGTAACTACCTTGCAAAATTGTGGCAAGGATGAAGAGATCACACATGTGACAAGGTCCCCTAGCAAAGTGAGCTCATAGCTGGTACTCTATAAATCCTGAGCCTCCCACCCTACCTGATTACCAAGAAATTACCTTCTCTAGAATTAGAACAAAAATTCCGTTGTCAAAACCATGGAGGAATATCAGAAAACTCCTGTTTCCATTGTCCTGGAAATTTCCCTTTTCTATTCCATTTTTGAAACCAAAACCAACACTCTGGAAAGGTGCTAATGTTGATCTTTCCCACCTAATGCTACTTCTCTGGAAGTTTCTTCTAAAAGCATGGCATGATAACTATTCACTCTCATCAAGGACAGGGAAGACTTTGCCTCTTGGTAAAGAAAACCACATCAACACCAAAGACCCCTCTAATGGCCCCTAATCACACCAAATGGGCATCTCTCTCTTCCAGGGGCGGCCTCAGCTGGAATGGTGGAAATGGAAAGGCCCATCCTCCCAGGGGGCTGCAAACACTTTTAGGAGGAACCATCTCTCTTCTTTCAAATGAAATCTTACCTTGGATCCTGATATTTGCAAAATATATACATATATTTTAGTAATATAAATTTATGTTAATTCAAACTTATAACTTTTGTTTATTATAACCTGAAAAAAGTATAAACAAGAGACTATTTTGAAACTGGGACATGAGATGAAAGTTGTATTTTTCTATCTACAATAACTTGTTGTTTCGGTTGCTCAGCTCAAGAAGGACCCGCCACACGGGTAACTGTTAAATGGTTCCACCCTTTTAACAACTTTCTCTCAACCTTAGGAGACACCATGACAAATCTGTCCCTAAAGCTTGAAGATTATATATGTGGCAATAAGCACCCAGAAATCACAACAACATAGTGTTTTCACATTGAAACATGTTTGGCACTCACTAATTATGGCACAAGTGAGAATTACTCTGTAACAAGAGCGTGTGCCAGGCAGATGCTTCTGAGCTTGGCAAGGACTGGATCCAGCGTGGCACACAGGAGCTCTGCTCACTACGTGCAGAGCCCTGATCTTGAGATAAGACCTGTGAGCACCGACAACTGTGCAGGTCGGTGCACATCTATAAGATATTTAAATGTATTCACGGGACGTGTCCAGATAAGATTTTTCCAAGGCTACAGAATAAGTTTACATGGAACCACAAATTAATGTGCTCATCTCTTCTATGGTTAAAATTAGAATGTGGTCTATTTGATTATTCTTGCTGTGTTATTACTGTTTAAAGACACTTGAATATTTCAATGAGTTTGCAGATCCCCTGAAGCATCTCTGCTCAATGGTTTGGAAGCCTCTGATCCCTACCCAATCCCAGCCCAATACAGAGGGAGAAACAAGGCCCAGAGAAGCACCAGGTCTTGCCCAGCTCACACAGCCCATTAGTGGCAGAACCACAAAGAAAACTTAACCTTCAGCCTCTTCTGCCCCACAGTGCCAGGAGGCTCCCTGCACGCCGCAGCAGAGGCAGTGGGAAACACCAGCATGCAGTCAGCATGAAATCCTTTCCCCTGTGGAAAAGTCCTGAAATGACTGGAGGTCTTTATGACTCAGCCTGTGCTGTGAAGCATGGAGAAATAATGAGTTTTTGTTTGTTGGTTGGTTTGTTTTGGTTTGGTTTGGTGTTTGAGAAAAAGAGAAGCCAAGATACATGGCACCAATGTGTGGAAGTGCTGGGTCTGTGCTGGGGAAGCCCCTCAGTAATGTGGGGAAAGGGGTGCTCTGCTCTTGACTGGGGTGGGAGGTGGGGGCTTAGGGGCCAGGTTTGAGTCTGTGCCAAGAGAAGAAGGCCAAGCCCAGGAGGCTTGTGGCAATAATCTCTCCATCTGCCAGATAGTTGCAAGAGCTATTCTAAGCGCTGGCCGGAGGCCAGCCTTTATAGATTTCAGCAATAAAATTACATGTTCCAAAGATCATGTGTCTTTGACCATAAATAACAAAGAGAGCTATTACAGAATGTCAGATTTGTCCTTCTGTTTGGGACAATGTCTCCTGTATTGATATTTGCATGGCCTCTACAAATGATTCATGTGGGGCCTCAAAATTACTGAGTCACTGTGAGAATAATTTACTTACATTTCTGTCATTATTTTATGTTCTCTGCTTGAGTCAAACACTATTCATGTTTCCCTTTGTACATATTAATATTAAAGTCACCGATGAGCTGTTTTCTCTCTGCTGAGCTGAGATGTGGTAAACATGAGCATTAAATACAAATCATTTCCAATGTGTGAAGCCCTGTTTTCAAAGGGTATGCCCACATTTTCTAATCATGGAACAAAGGAATGATTATTAAACTTTGAATTACCTTTGTTCACACCTCAACTATTTAAATGGCTTTCGGCCGCTTCCAGCCAAGATGGAGGCATAGGTACATACACTTTGCCTCCTCACACAACCAAAAGAAGGACAACAACAAATTTAAAAACAAAAAATAACCAGAACTGACAGAGAATCAAATGGTATAGAGGTCCAACAACCAAGGGGTTAAAGAAGAAGCAATCATCCAGACTGGCAGGAGGGGCAGAGACGGGCAGCAAGGATGGAGAGGATGTGAGGCAAGGTGGAGGCTGGCAGACTGGGAGAGCGAGGCAGCAGCTGGAGGACCGGGCGGTCCCACATTTGCATGCAGATAAACTGGGAGGAACAACTGGGGAGACAGAACACACAACCCAGGGTTCCACCACAGGAAAAGAAAGCCTCAAAGCCTCTGTCTGTAAAAACCTGAGCTGATGTTCCCCAGGGTCGACGGTGGCCATACCCTGGGCTCCAGGAAAACCCAAACTCCCTAGAATCCAGTTAGCTTCTCTCCTTACTACTCTAAATTATTTCTTAAAAGCTTGCCTGATTATTGTTGGGGTTGATTTTATGACTCTATGTACAAGTAGTTTTGCCTACACTGCCCCCAAAGTGGAAGACCAAAAGCTTGCACAGGATGAGAAGGAAGCTTTGCATCATTCATGCAGTGCACACCAGTGCTGCTAAGGTGTGTTCCCTCATGCTGGGAGGTGTGGTCTCTACATATGCATTTGAATTTAAGGTTTTGTTTCTTCACCATTTCAAAAGTATGTTTATTTATTTTGAAAAGGTGTATATATTTTTCCAAGGCATTCCTAAAAATATGAACCAAGACTATTCATGAACTGAGGAGAACAGAAAAATGCCCAAGGTCTGGAGAAGAACTAGGTTGGAACTCTGGGAGGTCTCTATAAACACTAAGTGTGGGGGCGGTGGGGACAAGGGGTCATGGTACAAGCCATAGAGCCAAGAGTTGGGAGTCCAATGGTGATGGGACTGGAGCAACAGTGGGTGGGAGCAGGTGTTGGGTACAGTCTGGGCCACCTTATTGGCTGAATGGGTGGGATGCATGGATGGTGGGATGTGGGAACAGTCTGAGAAGAAAGGGGATGTGGTCAAGGCAAGAAAGTTGGCCTACGTGGTTGCTAATAAGGGGAAGATGATTAGTGTCTAGAGACACCTTGCCCTCTGAAAAGAAAACACAGACAAATCTCATTTAAACTAACTCCCTGAAGCTCTCGGTAGTTCCCTTGAAGGGAAGGGGGTTATTAGGTACAACTACCACATTGCCAGAGACTGTATTCCATTTGTTGGACAAGGGGATAGTCTATTGAAATAACAACCCTGGAAGGACAGCTGGTGGCCATGACCTGCCAGGCACAGAGCTGTCAACCCTGGTGCCACCCTCTTTGTCGGATTTTCCTGTAGGAGTGTTTGCCCCTGACATGGCTTAGAAACAAGGCACTGCATTCAGTTGCAGTCAGGCCACCACAGTTAAGAAAATAAATGAAAAAGAAGAAAGGAGAACATAAAAGCAAGGCACCTGAGAATCCACTACTCCCCCTGACAACATGCGATTCAGCATCATTGTCCCCTTCACACTGGAGAGGAAAGGGAGGCTCAAGAAGTTAAATGAACTTGCCCGAGGACACGGAGTTGACTAGCGGCAGTGCCAGGATTTAAACCTGACTCACTCTGGCCCTGGTTGGTGTAGCTTAGTTGGTTGGTGCATTGTCCCATAACTGAAAGGTTGCGGGTTCAATTCCCAGTCAGAGCACATACCTAGGTTGCAGGTTCAGTCCTGGCTGGGGCATGTAGGGGAGGCAACCAACCAATGTTTCTCTCTCGCATCTATGTTTCTCTCTCTACTTTCCTCTCTCCCTTCCTCTCTTTCTAAGAGCAGTTTAAAAAATGCCCTAGGGTGGGGATAAAAATATTTAATTAATAAAATAAATAAACATAAGTCACTCGTGCTTCAAAGCTTGTGAACACTAGTCACTGTCTCCACTGCCTGGGATTATCTCATTCCTCCTGTCTAACTGTCAAGTGGCAATTAACTTGCAACCCCCTTGCATCTCACCCTTTCAGTTACCATCATCACCCCACATGAACACAGAGCAGGCACTGCTATCCCTCTGTTAGCAGCTACTTGCCCTATGGATGTCTGTCCATCCTACTGCTGGTCCTTTAATACAACACACCATCCATTCATCCCCCGCATTTGGTCCTTAAAGTGGCCCAGACTGTACCCAATACCTGCTTCTACCCACTTTTGCTCTGGTCGCATCTCCACTGGACTCCCAGCTCTTAGCTCTACAGCCCATACCATGACCCCTTGTCCCCATGCCCCCCGCCCCCCAGGCTTGGTGTTTATACTGACCTCCCTGAGTTCAGACCTAGTTCTTCTCCAAACTTCAGTTTGGTCCATGCCTCCAGTCCTCCAGCACCTGCTGGAATGGAACCTGGTCCTGCCACAATTGCCCGGCCATCTTCCTGCCCTGTGAGAACCCCAGTATCTCAGGCAAGTCCTCCCTGCCCTGAGCCCCACTCTCATTCTCCTCTAGTCATGGCCTTTTTATCCAGATTCATGAAAACGTCTCTCATTTTCCCATAGGTCTTCCCCTTTAGGAGCTTAACATTCCCAGGACTTTCAATAGTTCCTCGAAGGGTGCATGTAGGGCCCCAGGTCATCCCAGTGGCCGTCCCTGGGATGTCCTCCAGTGTGTCAAAGTCCCTTTTAACTTGCACCACCTAAAACTGAACCCCGTGTCCAGATGTTGTCTATCCCACAAAACAAAGGATGGAATTTTTTTATCCAAACACTATACTCCTGTTTTTAAAAATGTCATTCATTATTTTCTGGTTATTGGATGTTAATACTTCCAATAAGATTCGGAGGTTTAAATTCAGTTTTCTGGTAGCTGGAACATATTGTTGGCTCTCACAGAGCTAGTTATCAATTAAAGCCCTAACTCACTTACCCATGGACTACCCTCACACCTCATGTCTCCCACCCTCTGCTAGGATAGTTAATGCTTAAAACCTTGTTGAAATCAGGCCACTGTAGCACTTGCTGAAATTATTTTAGGCCTTAATTCTACCACCAAACTCACATCATCCATTTTTATATAAAATTCACATTTAATAAGACATAGGGCATGAATCCAAGTCATTGATATGAACACTGAATATGTCTGCTTAAGATGAAAGCTCTTAGAATGTATCTAAGTCTTCCAATTTGTCATCCATTCTTCAATCAATCTCTCCATCTTTCAAAAACTTACAGATCAGTCTCTCTAATTCAATCAGCATGTCTTCATCTTGTGCCAAAATTATTATGAAAGCGTCTGTTTAACGCCTTCTTATAATCCAGGCACCCCATGCCTGCTGGGTACCACCGATCGGACCTGCCCGTTGTCCTGTGTAAAAGGGAAATAGGGTCGCTGGGCCTGGCTCGCAGTGAACCACTCTGGCTCTTGGTGAAGGTCTACGCACTGAACTGGGGTCGCAAAGCATCCATTTAACAATCAGTTGCATAGTCTCTAGGCTTCACTTTCTTTACCTTTATGACAATTTGGGCAGTGTTTTCCTGTCTCCAATCTTTTAGGACTTTCCTCTTTCCCATAAATCCCCAAATATAATCGACAGGCATTCTAGTCTATTTGTATGTAATTTGCCTGAACCAGGATATGAATTTATTCAAAACAATTAGGTGTTTTTCTGCCTTTCTTTTCCATATTTTGAGCTTCCATTTCCTGGTCCCCATGTTTTTCAGTCTGTAGATTTTATCAAGGAAATCTTGATAGAGTGGCAAAGTTGAAAAACAGTTGTGTTTTCTCTTTGTCACCTGTAAACATTACATCATCTTCCCCAAACAATAGGCTGGTGCTTTTGTTGTTCTTCCTGCTCTGAACCAAATAAAAACAGGAGTTACTATAGCTCTTCAAGGCTAAGTTTATCCTGTGTTTTAGTCATCCTGACTCTATTTTACAAATTTATTTGTTCATTCATCTAGGAGACAAACTTTTTAAAAAATTTTTTATTGTTATTCAATTACAGTTGTCTGCCTTTTCTCCCCAACCTTCCACCCCACCCCAGCCAAACCCACCTCCCTCCCCCATCTCCACCCTCCCCCTTGATTTTGTCCCTGTGTCCTTTATAGTAGTTCCTGTAAACCCCTCTCCCCACTACCCCTCCCCACTCCCCTCTGGCAATTGTTAGATTCTTCTTAACTACAATGTCTCTGGTTATATTTTGTTTGCTTTTATCTTCTGTTGATTATGTTCCAGTTAAAGGTGAGATCATATGGTATTTGTCCTTCACTGCCTGGCTTATTTGACCGAGCAATTCTGCTGCTGGGATTATATCCTAAGAACGCTGAATCACCAATCCAAAAGAACCTATGCACCCCAATTTTCATAGCAGCACAATTTACAATAGCCAAGTACTGGAAGCAACCTAAGTGCCCATCAGCAAATGAGTGGATCAAAAAACTATGGTACATTTACACAATGGAATTCTACGCAGCGGAGAGAAAGAAGTGAAATATGAGACAAACTTTTATTAGGAAATCTGTATGAACCAGGCCTTGCACTAGAAATACAGAGCTGGATGTTCTCAAAGAGCAGGGAGATAGATTCTTACATGTAACTTGCTCATAATTCAATCAGCATTTCTCCCTCTTGTCCCCAGTTAAGATAATTAAGGTAATTACATCCTAGTGATGCATTTTCCACTTGCCAGATTTGGGGATTTGCATGTTTCCTTCTACACGCCTTCTCAGCAACTAGAGAATCACATGTCACTCTCTTGGATATAATTAGGAAAAACAAAAGGGCTGCTGAGGGAAAAGGATGGTAGCCCACATGGCAGGGCAGGAGGAAAAGTATTTACAAAGCATCCTGGGGAAAGCCTAAAAAAAAGACAAGAAAAAGTAAACCCTGGCATTTACCTGCATTTCCCCATTCATGCAAAGGAAGAGAGTTAACATGTGCATTTAAGTGGGCTTCTGAGACAAGGTGGGTACTGATGAAAAGAGTCGCCCATTTTAAGTCATAAAATCAGAGAAGGAAAAAAAATACCTCTAGTTATGCATATGAAGTAAATGTGTACATAAGCCCACCATTAAAACTGCAATGGAGGCAGATCCTCAAACATTTCTAAGGAATTATTACTTAATGTACAAAAATATTATTGATGATTTCGTAGTGGTACAGTTCCTATTATTTTAGTTAAGTGTAAAAAGAAAAATAAGGTTTTTTGCTGATTTGTGACTTCGGTGTCTGAAATTCTGTTTTCCCAAGGCCTTGAATTATTTGACTGCAGAATTCTCCCATCCTCTGGGGGTTTCAGGCACATAGATACATCACTGATGTATCTATGTCTGGGCGCCACGTGGGCATGGTGGTTGGAGGAACTAATGAGGGCTGTGTGAGTGAAGAAGCTTCTCCAGGCAGCAGCATTTGAAATAGACCTCTAAGGATGGTTTAGGGAAACCATCATCTACCACTTATGGTAGAGGCAATCTAAGCAGAGGTCCCGGCTAGCGCTAAGGCATGTAGGGTAACATGCATGGCACGTGAAGGGAAAGGCGGAGAGCCCACCAAGGGAAGGAGCTGCAGGAGGGAGGCCTGGCAGTGCACTGGGCCAATCTCTACAGGGCCTCCAATGTCACAGCAGGGAGCCTGGGATTTCTCGACTAGCAGGACTGGTGAGCAGGGTAGCATGTCTTAAGCCAGCTTGGCTTGCTATTTCAAAAGACAAGGCAGGAGCCCTGGACAGGTCGCTAGGTTGGTTGCGGCGTCGTCCTGTACAACAAAAGGTTGAGGGTTCGATTCCCAGTTAGGGCACATACTTAGGTTGTGGGTTTGATCCCCATTCGGGGTGCTGTGTGCAGGAGGTAATCAATTGATGTTTCTCACATTGATGTTTCTCTCTCACTCTCTCTCCCCACCCTCCTTTCTCTCTCTCTAAAAGAAAATAAATCACTGAAAAACTATCCTTGAGTGAGAATTAAAAGAAAAAAAAAAGATAAGTCAGGAGACAGTCTGTAACCTGTGCTCTCTGGAAAGTAGCTCTGGGGGCTCCGTCCTTGGCTTTGCATTCGGGTACCTCCCTCGTATATTATCTGTAAGACAATATCAACAGCCTGCTGGGCCAGGCCATAAAGCAGGAATTCCCTTAGTTCTATCTCTAAGAAGCCATGAATCACTCTTCTGGCTGAAGTTTCTCTATCTGTCAAGTCAGGCCATAATACCTCCCCAGCCGCCTCACAGCCAAGAAGAGCTGCCATAGTTTTGACATCTTACTGTGTGCAGGCAGTGTGCACATGGGGTGTCTCATTTAACTCTCATAACAACCTTAGCAGGAGTGACTTATTAATACCCTCACTATAAAGGTGAAGCAATCGAGGTTTATGGAGGGGATGTGGCTTCCTTTAGGTCTAACAGTATTAAGTGGCTTAGCCAGAAGATTCCTTACCTGAATTTCCCAGTAATTCCCGGGCTTATGGTGGTGAGGCTCCACACACCAATGGATTACAGGTATTACGGTGGTGGTAGGAAGCAGTAGAACACCCTTTCATCCTCCCAAAAAGAGTTTCACCTTCTGCGCAATGTGCTTCCTTCCCTTCTCTCTTCTATCAAGCTGGTTCTTTCTGCCGTGCTGTGTTTAGAATACGGGGTTACTGACTGTAATTGCAGCCCTTCTCTGGCCCCTCCAGAATCCAGCAGTTTGTAAACTGTAATTCAGCGCTCACCTCCATCAGTGCTGAGACCCTACTTGCCTTCTGTCCACTTACTCATCACAACAATGATTCAGAAACTTGTTGTTCTTATGATAATTCACACTGTGCTATTGTGTATAGGTGCCTGGAATTTCTGTTACGTAGTGTTCTTATTTTTACCCAAACTGGGATTAAATGACTGATCCTATAGCAAAAGTGGAACCCAGAGTCCTTGGAAACCCTGGGGCAGAATTGCTCAAATGGTTTTGAATTTAAGGTGTTCTCCTCTGATGGAAAATAAGGAAACAAAATAACGTAAGTAAGCGGTGTCTGTGGTGTGATGGGAAGAATGTAAGAGCTGAAGTCAGATGACTACTTTCTGCTGAATTTGGTGTTAATTGAAATGTAATTGACATACCATAAAACTCATGCTTGAAAAGGGTACAATTCAATGGTTTTATATATTCACAAAATTGTACAATCACCACCACTCTCTAATTCCAGAACCTTTTTATCACCCCCCAAAAGTAACCACCTACTCATCAGCAGCCCCTCCCGATGCCGCTTTACTGCGTCAGCCCCATCTATGTTCATTCGCTCCTCCTCACCCTACCTCCCCTCACCCTGAATTCCCTAGTTGTCACCAGCCAGGTCACCAGAGATGAGGTCCCTCTGGCTGAGCGCAAGGCCAGGGTTGTAGTCATTTCACTACCTATAAGGTGACTCTGCCATCCAGTGCAAAGTCATCCCTGATGGAGAAGCCCCACCATGTTGCTACAACTGATTTCCAGAGTTAACAGGTGTGTAGGCAGTCAGAGAGGGCCAGGAAACCTGAGTGTCGGCCACCCCTTACTGCTGGCATGGTTCTCTGCAGCCCAACCCTGCTCAAGACACAGGCCTCCAGGGTATGTAAGATCAGCCTGAGGGATTAGCAACACTACAGTGCCCCTCTGGCTGAGCACAAGGCCAGGGTGCTCACCTAGGACACAAGTGTCAGCCTCTGATGTCACCCACGCTTCCTGCATTGCTCCTGTTGAAGGGAACACTTACTCCCTAGCTCACATTTTCATGGAGAGAAAGGAATTCATGCTCTAAGCCTGAGGAGGCACTGTAGGCAAGGGACACCTCTCTCTGGCCCCTCCTTCCCTCCTCCTAGGTCAGAGACTCAGCATCGCCTTAGAAATATATAAATATAATGCAATATGTTATCTTATATATTGCATATTATATTGTACATCTTTGTTTTTGTCTGTCCCTTCACTGGAACATAGTGTCCAGGAGAGCAGAGAGTGGGCTTCTCCTCCTGATTGTCCCACCTCCAGTGCCTAGAATTGTGCTGACGCAGAGTGGATGCCCTGTAAATGTGTGCTGAATAAAAGGAGAGAGGGTCAGGAAAGTAGAGAAAGTGGCATGAAGTCAATGGCCAAAATTTAACACAGAAGAGTTTGTCACTAATGTGAGAAGCTCTGAATGTCAAGGCTCACATTTCTTTAAAATTGGTATTTGTATCATGTTTTAAAATGTTGTACTCTACACTCAGCACAATGAGACCGTTGTTTGGTGAGCCCAGCCTCAGAGCTAGAGGTGGGTGCTTCAACCTCCCAGCCACTCTTCTGTTCTCAGGACTTCGGGCTGGCCCACGCATGCTCAGCGGGCCTGGGAGCCCTCCGAGAACCCTCCCCTCTGGCGGCTGAGCCCCAGTGCCGACTCAGAACAGGCACCCACGATTTTCCTCCCTGGCATTCATTACTAGTTGGCCCCTCAGCATAGCGGGGAGGGGTCAGCCAGTTGGTACCCCAGGGCAGCCCCTATAAGGGGCACTGAAGTCCCACCAGAAATGCAATGATGTGGAGAACGTTGTAGTTACTGCAACTCCCCTCAGTGCCACCATATGTGATAAGAGGCCTGACATAGTGCATAAAACCCCAAGGTGTGTGCTGTGGTAACAACAGGCAGTAGGTACCTTGCCTGCCGTTGGATTCGGGCTTGCTAGCGAGGTCTACAAGTTTGGATCCAGAGCTCACCTGCCCAGGCCAAGAGAGCAGAGGCTCTTGGTGGCGACAGAACTGCTTCATTTCACTTCTCCCAGGCAAGCCGTTGTTTGGGGGATTTGTTTTAATTAAAATTGTTTCCAATTATAGTTTATATTTATATTATTTTGTATTAGGTTCACAGGCCGCTTCTTTAAATGAATGACTCTTTGAAGGAGCGTAAACTGTTATTGTGCCGGGGTGCCGTGTACCTCAGTCCACTCCTGTCCACCCCACCTTGTACCGTAGCTCACAGTGAGGTCATTCCTCTCAACTTCCATCTCAACTTCCAGTCTTGTCCCCAACCCCATAATGGTTTCAGGTGCTCAGAACTAGTGCTGGGTACAATGACATTTGTTTTAGCCAAATTTCCTCAAAATAGGGGGTAAAAGTCCAATCGACATCTGATACTATCCAAGAGTATCCCAGGCTCAGCTTCAGATTTCATCTCACAGGTTCTTCATGGAGCCAGTGGGCAAGTCACACCACATCTCCCACCCAGTGGGACTTCTGCTTCCTAGTACCCACAGTAACCCAGGCAATCCAAAAGCAAAAAAGAAAGTAAAGGCGGTGTGAAAACTGGGTCAGCATCTCTTAATGACCTTGATTCAGCGCAGAATCTCGGTCAATGACATTTTGCCATTGTACGCATCAGGGTGGATCCAGTCAAGCTTGGTTTCCTTGACCTTTTTAAATGAACACATTTCCCTTTGTCCCTGCCAAAGAGAGTGGAAAAACATGTTTAGAAGTCCGTCTGCCAATATCAGCCTTAACAAGCTGGGCAACCTGCTTGGCGCTAGGTTTTACTGATCACCACTTACCAAAGGGCATTGGGGTGGTTGGTCTGCAGCTTCCATGAGTCAGTTTATAACCCAGTGTTTTCGGGATAGAGGCTCTTTATCTTTCCCCCTTACTTAAACAGCAAACCAATCACCAGAGTGTGTTTAACAACAAAAGAAGGAGGGTAAACAAATGTGATTTTAAGGCCATGACATCAAACAGAATAAGCTGTCGGTTTTGTTTTGCATGTGGTTTCATGCAGGTTTGAGCCACGCTGGTTCACCCAGTGTCAGACTGAACTCCCTGACGTTCGTCCTACAGACACACACAAAGAGAGTCTGTTAGACGAGGAAGTGTATTTGCCTCTCAGGCAAATATATGAAATACTCTGCTCCTGAAAATGTGACTGTGGCAAACATTGTTTTGTGCCATTAGTCTTAGCGCAGGAAACAACATTTACTATGACCTTTTCTTAACAAAACTAATATATAGGCTGTTAAGAGCAATTTTTAACAGAGTAAATTCAAGTCTGCAAATATGTCATTATCCAAAAATGCACCTTCTGGTTTACCAGTATCAGTTACTAACATTTTCCCAAATCTCTTGCTTATGAGGTTACTTTTTCGCTGAAGAGTCAGGTCAGGCAGCCTTCCTGATTCCCACGCCCCTGGGTGGGTAGCACGGACCACCTTGTTTCCTCCGGGGCCCCGCCCGTGTCTTTATTGAAGTGTGTGCCCCTGCTGCCTGCAGTTGGGTCCATGTCTGTCTCCCCCACTGTTTCTTGAGCTTATTGAGGGTAAAGTTCGTATTCGGGTCATCTTATCTTCTCAGTGCTTAGTATAAATCCTGTTACAAAGCTGGCACCAAATACATGTTTGTCGAATAAGTAAGCAAACAAAGTCTCTTGGAAAGGTGCAGAACATGTGGTTCCTGCAGCATGTTAATTTCTTCCATTAGCCAAACCATGACCAAAAATCAAGATTGCAAAGAGTCGAAAGATAGACAACTTCCCATTTTCTTCAGTCCACAAATTTTTCTTCCAAATAATCTTTTCTTTCAAAGAGCATTTGATTTTGAGATCCTTTTACGAGTTTATATTATATAAAGCTATAAATTACACAGCAACAGGTATAGTGAACAATGCAACAAGAGAATATTTTTGTTCAGGCTCTGACGCTAATTAACAGTGTGGCATTAGGAAAGATTTCTGGAATTAATTAGTAATATCTGTCATGGGTGTTGGTGAAAAAGAATGATGGGAAACAGCCTGGATGTTTGCCATCCTGGTATAAATCTCAAGCATCCCTTTTAAGTTCTAAACTGATTTATTTGTTAGTAGTTCATGGACTACCCAGTATCCTTTAACATTTATAATACGCGTGTTATATATGGCCAAGATGCATTTAGTATATACTAGATCCTGGAACCTTGCAAAATATTTCGCAAAATTGTCTCATTTCATCCTCACAACACTGCTGTGGGACCTTTGCTACTATATTTCAGATTGCACAGGATGAGGGAACTGAGACTCACAGAACTTGAATGGCTCGCAAGGTCACGTGGCCATAACAGTGAAATCAGGATTCCCTCTGAGAGTTTTCTCCGGAAACTGTGTTCTGAACCATTATGATGAAGTAGCCGCTGCACTTTGACGTCTTTCTCAACAAAACAGCTAAGATAAAGCCTTCAATAGAAGAAAAGTAAGCATATTCAGGGGTTAGGAAACTGCTTTGTTTTTCAGTATTTTACTGAGAATGATTTGCAACGTTAAGCACCACAGTACAAGTATTGACTGTTCCTGAGTCACTAAAATTATAGGTAAGCTATTTGAAATGCGTGCGTCCCTGGGAAAATATAGATGTATAGTCATTTTTCAGTAGTATGGGTTAAAGAAGTTGTGATATTTTAGACAGAAAATTGCTTTTTATCTCCCCTTTATATATGGAGAGAATGGTTAAGAACTTCATTAGGGGCCCTGGCTGGTGTGGCTCAGTAGATTGAGTGCTGGCCTGAGAACCAATGGGTTACTGGTTTGATTGCCCAGTCAGGGCACATGCCTTGGTTGCAGCCCACGTCTCCAGTAGAGGGTGCGTGAGAGGCAACCACACATGGGTGTTTCTCTCCCTCTTTTTCTCACTCCCTTCCCTCTATCAAAAAATAAATAAAGTCTTTAAAAAAAAAAAAGGGGGACTTCAGTTGGGGCCTCAGTGAAATAGGCGACTGTTTTGGATGGTTGGTTGGCAACTTCTCCTACGGCACAGCATCCTTAGCCCCTCTCTGTTCCTGACACTCAGCAGACGATCTTCTCTCTCATGTGTCCACTCTGTTCCCAGCCCTTTATGCCAAGGAGACTCACTTGGGCATCATTCCGTGCCAGTCCACAAAGGCAAGCCTCACTGCTAGCAACTTTTCTAGGCTCAGCTCAGAAGAGGCTTGCTTTCACAGAAGTCAGCCTGAGGAGTTAGCAGAGACGGCTACATCAGACCAGTTCTTCAAATTCAACTGACCAATAGGTGGAGCACGGGACCTGGTCACACTTCCTTTCAACGAAGCCTGAGAAGCAGCCTCCCCTCCCATGGATGCCCAGCATGTGAAATGACGGGCAAGCTACTGCACAGAGGAAGATGCTGTCTTTTGTACATTAATTTTCTTCTGTTCTTATTCATGACTACCCCACTCCTGTCTATACAAGATTAACCCTTACGTCATCTATGCTCTGGACCTCTCGCTTTAACAGACCTTGCTCTCCTCCTATACTGGGGATCGTGGTTTTAAATTAACTTCCAAATACTCATTCACTACACTAATGAATTCACTACACTAATGAATTCTCTGTTTAAGAAATTAAGATATCAGAGATAAGGCTAAAGTCAGGTAGGTGGTTGAAAATATGGATCTTGAAGGAGAGTTCTGGAAATAGTAGCTTAAATGGTTGTTGGCCTTGTGGTCACTGAGGATATTCTGGAGAATATTTTCTCCTCTACCTTTAAAGGTTTAAAACCTTTTAAACCATTGCATATATAGCCTAAATCACTCTCGTCTTCAGAAACAAAACCAGCAAACAAACCTAAAACAACTCCCTTTTCCCTAACCCTCCTCTAGCTATCACCTGCTGCTTTTCTCCTCTCCTCCCGTTCACCCCTTTGAAGGTTTTGTCTGTGTCCTCCCACTTCTGCTGCTTCACTACGATGTATTTTGATTTCATTTACGCTGGGTTAGACCTAATGACAAGGAGCTCATACTTATGTCAAGAGTTTCAATGAAAACCAAGCGTACTTAATTGCTGCCTTTCACTACCTTTGATCCAGAGTGCTGGGAGTAGAACAAGGAAGCCAGAAAACACCTGCACAATTTTACTCATCCAGGTGTGGTCTCAGCGAGACAGATTTCAGGCATCCTAAAGAGAAGGAGCAGCTTCTTCCTGCTCGGGGACACAGAACATTTGCATCCCGAGTTCCCAGAACTGGCAGCACTCCACTGAACACTTAGCACAGCTGGGGAGCTGGTCATTGCTAAGGTAAGCACTTCCTTTGTCAAGAGCTTATCTGGGTGTAACTGTGATTATTACCAGAAGTGCACAGCAAGCTCCCTTCTCCCCTTTATCCCAATCAGTCATACTCATGAATCCTCATGTTAACATGTAAACGTAAAATTGTTTGCATTTTTAAGCCTAAGACCCTTCTAATTTATTCTGGTGATCCTGTAATAGGAGTCTCAATATATAGGAGTCTCAATAGGAGTCTTTGAGGAGTCTCAAAGCCAGTAAAACCTACCTGGGAGCATGGAGAAGGCTTCATAGAACGTGTGGGTCACAAATGAGAAAGTCAGCAGGTTCAGGAGAGGGGAAGGGTGTGCCAAGTGAGGGCAAAGGGATGGAGACATAAAAGGGCTCCTGCAAGATCAGGGAATGGCGGAGAGTGAAGGGCATGTGGCGGACATGAGGTTGAGAGAGGGTTAGACTAGGCTTGCTCACAAAGGACTTTGCCCCTGGATTGGAGAGCTGATCAACAAGAGAGGTGCAGAGTCTATGCCTAAAAACTCACTCCTGATGCCCTGGGGCCATGGCAAACCCTTACCTTGATGCCTGATTAGTGGTTGGGGGTGGTTCACTGCAGACCAGAGAGGAATAGGCTACCCTGATGCTCTCAGGGTCCCCCCACCCCCCAGGTTTATCTCTGCAAAAGCCCAGCAGAAGTGACAGGGCCTATGCAGCACCTCTGTGACCTCCTCAGGTAGGTATGTCCTGGCCTGGGTACTTGTTCCTTCTGCAGACTCAGGCACTACAGCGATAATCAGGACTTAGGGGATTTTCCTCCGTGTTAAAAACACTTCAATTTTGCTTAGTGCCAGCATTTGCCAGGTCTCAAAGTCTAGAGCCATCTATAAACAAGGCCCATTCAGACAACTGCCATGAGCCCTTAAACTAACAAAAACAATTTTATCTCCCAGCCAAAAAAAAAAATCCCCATCATTGTCCAAATGCACCAACTTCCTATTTTTCCTGGCCTGCTGCCCCTTCCTCTTCACTGCCTCCTCTTGGTTTCCCAGCAGCAGCCGACATCCCCTGCAACTTGAGCCACAGGGCAGGCAGTTCCCACCCAGGTGTGGGCAGGACACAAGGCGTGGGCTGCGCCTCAAGTTCTCCAAGAGCCAAAGGCATTTATGAGACTGGTCTTGGGGGTGAACCTGCTCTAATAAGCATTTCGACCCTTGGCCGAAGTCACTGCAAGTCACATGTATTCCAGGCTTCAGGCTTTACAAAGTTATTTTTATATCTATTACCTCTCTTCATCCTCACAACAACCTAATGAAGCAGGATCTCATTTTTGTTTCAAAGATGAGGAGCCAAAACTCAAAGAATTTAAGTGGCTTTTCCCAATCACCTGGCAGTGGAGGGGAATTTAACACTTCTGACTAAATCCTGTGCTCTTGCTCCCACACCTGGCATCACAGAGAGGAAAAATGGCTTTGACCATTTGGCTCTAGGAGATGTGTGAGTGAGTGCACACACATGTGTGACATGCATACACAACTATCATGGTGCTCATTCCACTTTAAACTCATATCGAATGAACCAAAGCACCTGGCACAGTGCCTGACCCCATACAATGCCTCACCCGGAAAAGAGACCACCTTAAGGTCACCATCAATTTTTGTAAATGAACTTCACCACAGTTTATCCCACTGAATGGCAATTATTTGGCCAAGTCTGCTCCCCTCACCGGGCTGTGAGCTATCAGGTCTCCAGAGTACCTTGCACACCATGGATCCTCAGGGCACACCTCATTTTAAAAAATGAGGTTGAGATGCATAAAGACAGATAGACTGCCCTTCAGTCACCTTGCCAGGGCTATTATGCTAACGTTAATTCTGCTCAGCTAATAGTAAGCTCACAACCCTTCAGGTCAGACTCAGTTGGTTGGGGTGCAGGGAGCAGGTGTGCACAGACACACTGAGGTACAGCAGGTAGATCTGGGCACTAGGTATCAAGTAGAGGTACACAGGCAGTATTGAGCCAGGAGGCATCTTGGAGTGAGCAGGGGAGAGGCCCAAGCTGAAAAATGGCAGAGCTGATGGACGATGCTAGCAAGGCAGTGGTGTGACAGCACCTGGTCTGGACAAGGAAGAGCAGCCTCCATTCACAAAGGCTAATGGGGGCCCTTCCACCAGGGATGGTTCTATCTGGACTCCTCTTATTGCACATCATCTTGAAGGCGTTCTGCTCCATCCAGCCCACAGGTCTAAGAACAAAATGTATGTGAGATGAGGCTGTTAGGTGGGAATAGAGACTGGAATGAAAAGAACGGACACTACGATTCTTGATAATCCCTTCAAACTGCCCTTCGTACTATGGCTGTCCTATCTCCTTACTGAAGTTATGGCACCAACAAGTGAGTGGGAAACTAAACAACTTTTAAAAATAGCCAATTGGGCCCTGGCTGGTGTGGCTCAGTGGATTAGCAAGAGTGCTCTCGGGATTGCTGGCCTGAGATCCGAATGGTCACTGGTTTGATTCCTTATTGGGGCACACGTCTGGATTGTGGGCCAGGTCCCCAGTTGGGGGTATGTGAGAGGCAATTGATGAGATGTTTCTCCCCCTCTCTTTCTCCCTCCCTTCCTCTCTCTCTAAAAATAAATAAATAAATAAATAAATAAATAAATAAATAAATAAAATCATTAAAAAATAGCCAACTGGAAGCAAAGTGGAAAAGAAATCAGTCCCACCTGGGCAGGTAACTGGAAAATCATTAATATATAATATGTTCTTCACCTCCATATTAAGAAAAAATGCCCTGCTAGTTGCTTAGATAACGAGACATCATGGAGGTGCTTACTATAAGTACTTGAGACAAAGGCTTTGTATCGGATCCCAGAGCCCAGCAGAGCATAGCCTCTGAGAACTGAGCACCCAGGAAGGCTCCTCCTGGTGAGCGGGTATGCTGTCCATCCGGCGCAGCCCGGCAAGTGCTGGCAATGGAGGAGAAGGGAGGAGGCTCACGTGATACTATCAGGGCATCCCAACCAGTGAGTGGAGGCCGGAGACAAACTTGAGACAGGCAGAAGAGGTAGGTCTCTCCCCGATTTCTGGGTCAAAGTCCATTGAAGAGAACAGGGTTCAGGGAAGTTGTCTAGAAGAGAGGTTTATGTATAGAGACCAAGGTCAAGGCTCAGTGAAAAGAATGCGGTATATGGGAAGGCAGAGTGCACTTGCTCATCAAGAGGGTCTCAGTGCCCAGAACACAGGACTGAACACAGGACTTTCAGCCACCAGAACACAGGTGGTTGAAGATCACCTGCCTCCATTTAGATTGGACCAGGTAACTGAGGTTGAGGTGAATCCTGTGTGTACAAATAAGCAACCCCCAGCTATGGAAGGAGAGCAAATTGCAGAAGGTGGAACCCAGGTAGGGCCTGACACTATTGGGTGATCTCAAACTGAGCTAAAACTCATCTGTAAAATTAGGTTAGTGTTGACTGACTTTTCTTCCCAGCATTGAAGTTCTTCCAGGATGGAATTACAGAGACACTATAACAACTGCCTCCCGTAGCCTCCTTCCCTGAAGTCATCGAAGGGAAATGGAGGCACTGGTGACACCTTCCATTGCTCCAGAAGAGGTGAAAGTCTAAACCCAATTGAGCTGAGAGGAGAAACTTGGACACTTTAACTCCATGACAGCCAGCAGACCACAGCGTGGTGGAAAATGGACTGGCTTCGAATGACCCATCTTTGAATCCCAGCCTCAACCTCTCTTGCAGCCAGGAGTAACCACGGAATGATGTCAGTCTCAGTTCTGGCCGACATTCCAAGAGAGTAGGTGCCGTCACTCCCACATTCCAATGTGAAATACTGGACAGCTATGTGGGATTTGAGAAAAGAAGTTTCAGAGACAAAAGCCTTTAGGGAAGAAAAGAAGTGTACTTTTAAATGAGCTCAAAGGAGTGAGACTTCAGAAGGACCAGCTGGCAAAAATAAAAAATAAAAATAAATTCACAGTAGATATTTACAGGGGGAAACCCCTCAATGTTAGCAAGGTTACCTAGTTTATATTAGCCTGTCATGGTAGACAACACCGACTTTTTCACTGAGGATGTGATTATCATATCCTCAAAGTAATAACAAAAGGTCAGATGTCAGCATTGCAAAAGTCAAGGTAGAGTTCTTGTTAGAGTCTGGCAAAAGTCAAACGACAGCCCCCACCCCAGTGGGAGAGGAAGGGATTACAGAGGCTGGAAACCTATCTTTACTGGAGGAGTTCAAGGCTTTGTTTATGTAAAAGGTCTAGAACCTGACATAGTGAGCTTATTATTTTTGTCTTATCTCCCAGTGCAACCTGGTTGGGTACCCCAAGCCCCCACTGTGAAAAAAACGAGTCATGTTACTTAGCCAGCAGCAGGGCAAAGTGTCGATTTTGTTTTCAAAGGAGGTGGCTGAAACCCTGGTAGCTCTTGCAAACCTTGGAATTGCACTGGGAGAGCTAGAGGGAACTTGGAAACTGGAGCATCTCTTGCAAGAACTGCCAGTGTGCTGAGTCCCAGCACCCACTCCAAAGAGGAAGGGGTGTGGGGACGGGGTGGAGGGGCAGATTTCTTTCCCCCTACAGCCTCATTAGGGGCATGAAAGGCTTGCTCAGAGAGCTTCGTTTGTGGGAGAGACAGCTAAAGAAGAGAGGCTGGCGGAAGCAGTCTCGGGCAGCAGAGTGGGCTGAACTGGAGGTCCAAGTATGAGTTGGAGTTTGCCCAGGTCCAGATGGGGACCCCAGCTTGCCTGTGACTAGCCAGAAGACACATATCCACCCCTAACAAGGGGGTGGCAGGGAAAGGATTTTTAGTACCTCCAAGAATCCACAAAAGAGAAAATCATCTTTAAACACTTGCAAGGTCAGAGGAAAATGAAATCAGGTAATGCTGGTCAAAAAAGACCCTTCTTGTCTTCTGTCCTTCTCTCTCCACTGCAACTCTTAAAAATTTTAATATTCCTCAGTGTATCCTCTAACAATGGGTATATAGTAGATGTTGAATTAGAAAGTTGAGGCTATGACTTTATTAATGTGACTCCCAGGGCAGAACATGGAAATAATTTTTCATTAGATTAAGAAGCAATTTGGGGAAGACAAGAATTCCTAGGGGGAAGAGAAAGCTGCCAAAAAAATTGCTAACAAGAGCACAAAAGCTTTGCCGTTGGTAGAATTATAACCCTTCCTAAGTAATGGAATCTCAAGAATCAATAACTTGCCTCCACCAAAGAGGATGTCTTCCTTCTAAGGGGCAAGCAGCCTTCCATGTTTTTTTCCCCCCTGAGCTTTGCTTTTTTTTTTTTTCACTTGGCAATATATACTGAATCTTTTTATTTAAAATAAAAAGCTAAGGAAAACCTATGTTTTACAATGAAGACATCTGAATATATTTGTGGGACAAGGGGAAGAAACCAGTGAAGAAAGCAAAAAATAAAATATGTCCTTTTAAAGTGTAGTATGAAGACTGTAACAGTGTGGAAGTGTGTAACATGGTATGAAGCATACAAGTGTAACTTTGAACAGCAAGCACACGGACAAACACGGAAGGGAATGTGAAAGATTCTAACTGCTGTGGCAAGGTGGTAGCAGAAATGTGGCACATAACTCCTCTAATTTTAAACTTCCAGCAATGTTAGCATAGCCTTCAAATTAAAATAACTTCAGTACTTTATTTTTGATAAAAACAATACAGATAAAGGCATATTAGTTATAACTGGAGACCCCCAAACTTATGGTACTTCTGCTATTCTTCTTCTTAAAAATTTTACTAGGATTCCTGGTGGTTTTATCAGATCTTCCCCCGGTGTGACACTGGAAAACTTTTCTCATTCAGGTTAACCCATCTCTCGAAGAGCTCTTTTTATTTTAATTAACAAACATCTTCTGTCATTCTCCTTCGCATTTTGACAATTTGTGGTTAAACCCCCAGCCTCCAGTCCATCACAAATCTCCACCTGGATACGAGTCCACACTGGTGACACCGGCTGTGCAGCTACGTCATCAGAATTCTTTAAAACCTTTGTTGTTCGAAATATCCCATAAGGATACTATTTACAAAATATGGTGGGATTGTAATAGGATTATCAACATAACCAGCCAGAAAAAAAAAAATCAATAGCAACAGAGCCCTTGTTTCCCTGGGCAAGCAGAAAGATAGTTGGTTAGGAAATGTGGTTCAGGTACCATATTCTGCCATGTATAATGTGCACTTTTTTGCCCAAATTTGTGAGGGAAAAATAAGGATGTGCATTATACATGGGTGGTACTAACTCTGTATCTATATTAATGTTTAAAGTTCTTTTATTAGCATAATCAATAAATATATCAAAAAAATAAAGTTCTTTTATTTACACTTATGCACTAAAAGTGTAACTCAAGAAAGCAATAGATGTCCATATGCAAAATAATACCCTGGAATATCATAATTGGTTTTGTTTCTAAATGTAAATAAATAAAAATTAAATTAAAAAATTAAAATGAAAGATTTTTTTCCTGAAAGTGCAGGCCAAAAACTTGAGCGCACAACTATACACAGGAGCACATTGCACATGGAAAAGTACGGTAATTTGTTATCAAGACCTGAAAGCTTCTTTTTTTTCCCTCTGTTAAAACACGTGTCCATTAATATGCAGTGGAAATGTAAATATCTTATCAGGAAACTAAGTTCTGCTCCCAGTCTATCAGACATTTCATTAATGTCTTTCTTTACCTTTTTAAAACTTGGCCTCAGAGGCCCTACTATTATCTGACACAAAGAGAAAAAACAAATAGGTGAAATAATTTTCCACAAGATCTCTGAGCACAACAACCCCTCCAGATCCGTATCTTTCCATAGCTGGGGAATTAACTCTTTCTCGTACAATGGTTTTGGCCCTTGGGCTTAAGGAATGAATACCTTGGCTTACTTCATTTCATCGGGTTCTCACAGTTCATTGAGAGCCTCGTTGCAGTCCTATTTTATATTCGGTGAGTACATGGAGGATCAGAGAGGTAAGGGGCTTTTTAGGGAAGAGACCAGGCCCCTTGAATGCTGGCTGGGACTCTGCACGTTGCACACCGGCTGTCGGGAGATAGGACCATGGCAATAACATGGAGGCTACAGACAGCAAAAGAATCCCTGCAGGTGTAAATCTAAATTCTTTTTCTCAGATTCTGCACTAGGACCTTCAAATAGGTTCTTTCCACCTTCTAAAGACAGAACTGTTTCAAAAGAGAACCATGATCTTGTCAGACAGAGCTTTGGTGTCTCTCTGGACCTTTTGCCTTTGAATTGAGCCAACTTACCCGATGAACCCCACCCTCCATTCCAACCCTCACCCATTTTAGTCTGACCTCAGGCTCTCGCTAAGACCCATACCCATTCCCTGATTCCCTCTGCCTCCATCACTGATCCGGAGGCAGAGGGAATCAGCTCCTCTGGGCCCAGCCCTGATCTGGAGTTTCTGGCTGTGGTCCCTACAGGGGCTTCAGAGGGGAGGCCACACCAAATACTCTGGCCTTCCTGAGCCCAAATGGAGAATCTCCCCCTCTCTCCCGTTGTTTCTGACTCATGGCAAGGCAAAGTCTAGACCTCCCTTACAATGACAATCACGGGGAATTAAGGAGTCCTGGGCCTTGTCCTATGCACTCAAGCTGGTGGGATTTAGAAGTTTCAGTGCAGAGAGAGGTCCTTGAGCATGGGGTTTCTGGGAGATAGGGGACATGGAACACTTGGTGAGCAAAACCTCAAATGAAAGACATGTGAGCCATGGCTGTAAATGGAAAGGGTCTGGGATGTGGGGCAGAGGCTGGCATCCCCCACTGACTTTAGAGTCATCTTCCAGAGGAGTCCAGATCCATGGGAGCCTGTGGCAGGAAAGAGCAAGGGCATCTCCAAAGTGTCCCTCATGGTCCCTGCCTTGGCCACAAGCCACCCTGTCTCATATACCTCCCTTTCCCAGTGAGAACTCCTAGACCCAGCTTCCAGCTCCATGATTATTCTCTTGTCATTTGTCAGGCAGGAACCAGGGAAATAACTTTTCTTAAATGCTATCTAAAGTCAAGTGTTTAAAATCATGTGATTTTAGCAAACCACCTAGAAGGTGATTTTTCAATCTTTTTTGTAACTCGAAGGAATCAAGACCCACCAATTCACAGCATGCATTTCCTGGGCATCAACAAAGACACAAATTATGTGCTTGACAGAAAGAAATACGCAACATGGTCCCTGACCAGCAGTCTTGGGGCAATAGGGCACCCAGGCCTGTGGGACTCTTATCACACTGTTACATTGCAATTCAAAACAACAGATGCTGCTCCAGACTCTGGCACACAGCCCGTTTCCTGGCCAAAGCTGCAGGGGCTGCACCAGCAGGGTCCTCCCTGCTCCCAGCTCCAAAGCCCTATCTTGACCCAATGTGAAAAAACTTAACCAGACCAGCCACATATTATGGAGTTCAGCATCAATGCATCTGAGAAGCCTGTTTAGCCCCAGGTCTGATAACAGACCTGCGGAGGTGTCAAGCAGTCCTCTTTTGGAATACATCAATTCTTGCTCTGGTGTCAATTTTTGTATTATTTCCCACTGAATTCTGAAGACTAGAGGTTTCCTCCATCCCCAGCCTCCTATTCATGGTACCCAGTTGTCCTCCTGAACTCCTGAGTATCCCCAAACCTAGATTTCC